>NC_063338.1:58678274-58708696 GCF_021869965.1 Rhincodon typus | reverse complement strand
TCATCCAGCTCTACAGCTGGTTATCTCTACATTAAGCAGTGTTGTGATATTTAAAATCATAATGTACTTTACTAAACATTGAAAAAAAGAAATTACTCCTTCTGGCAGAAGGGCTAGCAGCTGAGGACACAGTTTAATGTAATTTTACAAATGAAAAGTAGGTGGGTGAAGAGACAGATTTTCCACATTAATTTATGGTGATTTGGATTGCACTGCCTGAAAAGTTGGGCAAAGTCAGAAGTCGCACAACATCAGATTATAGGTTTATTTGAAATCACAAGCTTTCGGAGCGCAGCCCCTTCATCAGGTGAAGTGTGAGAGAAGAACACGCGGACACAGAATTTGTAGGCAGAGAGATCAATAGATCATACAACTGGTGTGAGTGGAGTATCGAATAATAAGTCTCTGCAGGTGACCAAGGGTGTTAGATGGTGTGAGTAAAGTGTCAACAGCTGAATAACATGCGAAGTAATGACCTATAATCCGATGAATTGAGGCAGAGAGATTATTACAAAAAATTCAAAATGGGGTGGTGCTGGAGACAAACCAAGTGACTGGAATAACATGGTAAGTTTAAGAGTCGCATGCTGAGGGTCTAACCAAAGTAATACGTAATCCAAAACTGTACAAACTAATTAAGGTAAAGAGATCATAACAATTTATCAAGGAGATGGCGTCAAAACAGGACAGTAAGGAAGGTTTTACAGATACAGGACAGTGCGGTGGGGTCACATGTAGCACAACATGAACACCAAATCATGGTTGTGGCCATCATCATGGGTACGGAACTTGTCTGTCATTTTCTGCTCAGCGATTCTCCGTTGTTGTGTATCTCAAGGTTTACCTTGGAGGACACCTACCCGAAGATCAGAGGCTGAATGTCCTTGACTGCTGAGGTGTTCCCCAGCTGGGACACCACACAACCCTGCCATGGCAAACTCTGCAAGACATGTCACATCACTGACATGGATACTACTATCACACGTGGGAACACCACCCACCACGTACACAGCAGATATTCATGTGGCTCGGCCAATGTTGTCTGTCTCATATGCTGCAGGGAAGGATGTTCCGAGGCATGGTATATTGGCGAGACCATGCAGACACTATGACAATAAAAGAATGGACTCTGCGCAACAATCGCCAAACAGGAATGTACCCTCCCAGTAGGGGAGCACGTCAGCGGTCAAGGACATTCAGCCTCCGATCTTTGTGTAAGCGTCCTCTGAAATACACAACAACGCAGAATTGCCAAGCAGAAACTATTAGCCAAGTTCTGTACCCATGAGGACAGCCTCTACCGTGATCTTGGGTTCATGTCGCACTGCATGTTACCCCACCACACTGTTGCTGCGCATGTAAAACCTTCCTTACTGTCCTGTTTTGACACCATCGCTTTGATAAATTGTTATGAGCTCTCTACCTTAATTAGTTTGTACAGTTTTGGATTACATATTACTTTGGGCAGACCCTCGGCATGAGACTCTTATACCCATCATGTTATTCCAGTCATTTAGTTTGTCTCCTATGCCATCTTATTTTTAATTTTTTTGTAATTATCTCTCTGCCTCATTTAATCGGATTTATAGGTCATCCCTTTGTTTGTTATTCAGCTACTCACACCATCTAACACTCTTGGTCACCTGCAGAGACTTATTATTCAACACTCCACTCACACCACATCTCTGCCATCGATGTCTCTACCTACAAATTCTGTATCTGCATGCTCTTCTCTCACACTTCACCTGATGAAGGGGCTGTGCTTCGAAAACTTGTAATTTCAAATAAACCTGTTTCATTATAACCTGGTGTCATGTGACTTCTGACTGTCCACCCCAGCCAAACACCAGCACCTCCGCATCATGAAAGATTGGAGAAAGTAGATTTAATAGTAACTATCAAAAGTGAATTCGAAAAGTATAAGAAAAGAACGCGCGAGTGAGGCAAGTGATTAGATCTTCAAAGAAAAAGCAAAACAGGCACAATAGATCAATGGGTCTCCAATTGAGCTGTATAATTCAATGATATCTACCGCAACTACAATGTACAAAAGTTAGATATTGTGCATACATGTAATTTTTTCATGATTAAATTTTAGTGAGGACATTGTGCACTCTAATAGTGCATTCTAAATTGAGCAAAGCAAAATTATGATATTAATTTCAATGCACAGACTGACTTTACAGGTTTTTTTACAAAGTGAAACTTTTGAAAGCATAATTTACCATTCAATACTCAAACAAACAACAAAGGGAAAGTCTATTCACCCTCTGCAATGCAAGGATGGCATCATCTATCTTCTCTTTCTTACTATATATTTTTGCCAGAAGCATTAAATATCGTGCATCTTCCATCAAAGCTTGAAGATCACTTACTGTAAAAGATTGAAAATTTGAATTACGTAAAAAAATTCATTTTTTTAAAATTGCATGAAGAGATAATTTGTGTACTGTAAATTTTATTCAATGTTGTTTATTCCATGTTCCTTTGTGATTTTTCCTTTTTTTTAAAACCACCTACTTAGCCTATTTGCAAGAGAACTATCTTTCTCGACAGTTTCTATTTTTGTATGATACAGCAACAAATCATCAAAAAGAATATCATGAACACAACAGGTTATTCATTACTTAATAGTTATTACTGTCTAACAAATGAACTGCTTGTTAATCTAGCATTTTATCTAAATTATGGGATGGCTTTTCAACTAGCGAATTTGGTATAAAATCAGTGTTGTGAATCACCCTGAATTTACATGATTTTCATCTTATTTGAAAGATGGGGCAGTTCCTGTAACAGGTACTTTTAACTGCAGATTGACTACATCATTGTTTACTACTTATACAGTTAAATATATTAAATAATTTCTTTTTAATACTAAATTCTAATGATAGTGAACCAGGTAACTCCCACATAAAAATTTCATACCATAATCATGTTCTAATGACTGCAGTAGGATCTTTTCTGCCTTCTCATACTGTCGAAGCTTAAGCAAGAGTTCAGCTAAGTCATAACGAAGGAAATTCTGTTGGCCAGTCTTCAAAGCTGCTTCATAATAATTAATTGCCTTTGAAGAAAAATTAAGAATGAAAGAAAGACTTACATTCATATACTGCTTTTCATGAATACCAGGCATCTCAAAGCATTTTTATAGCCAAGTAAGTATTTGAAGCCTAGTCAGTATTGTAATGCTAGAAATGTGACAACTAATTTGTATCCAGCAAACTCCTACAAACAGCAGTTGAGATAATGACTTGATGATCTGTTCTTCTGATCTTCATTCAGGAACAAAAGTAGCCAGGTCATCAGTAATAATTCCCATTCTTGGAAAAAAGGCCAGAGAATCGATTGAATCACATGGTACGTATTGTTGTTCCATTTCTGCTGTTGAGATGACATGAACTTCTAGTCAATCTGTGGTCTGCACAGATGTTGAGGTCACACTTTCTGGACTAACTACATACAGTTGAGGAAGAGCTTCTCCAGTGGTGCGTACATGCCTGTGATTGCAATTTATCTGGTTGTTCACTTTCACGGTATGCAACTGAATTAACAACTGCTCCATATAGGTCTCAATTGTTGAAAGTGATGAAGGCTTGTACTCTGATTTGCTCTCCGATGCTCAACTCTGGCAATGGTTTGGCAGCGGTGTCAAAACTAAATGAGCCTTTTTGCAATTTCACCATGATTTTGTCACTCAGATATGTTGTTACTGCTGGCTTCAGTAGCTTTTTTGCAACAGGCAAAGCAGATGGACATGAGTGATATTAGTCTTTGAGCTGGACTATGCTTCCTGGCTTCAGTAGGTGTATTTGTTCACCCTAGAACTGCCTTGTAGAGATCTATGTTGGATTTGTTCAATTTGTTTATGATTCTGTTGGCAACTTCCAATGCAGCCTTTCCATTTGACTGGCGATAGTGTGGAGATGACACGTCGTGTTGAATTTCCAATCCTTTATGAAACAGCTGAATTCTTCAGTAATGAACTGGCATCATTATGATGTCAAGGATAGTGTAAAGGCTAAAGTATGCTTTTCGGAATTCTACAATCCCACAGATAGTCAGTGAAGTTAGCTGGTTATAATAGTGGTTTGCAGAGACAAGATAATCAGTTCCTGTGAGAGTGAAGAGGTCCACTGCCAGCTTCATCCCTGGTCTGAGAGGCATGTCTAGTTTGCTTACCTTGGTACTCATAACAAGCACTGCACGAGTTGATGCGGTCTTTGATTTCATTGCTCATGCTCTGCTGACCAAGCATATTTCTTGCCTTCCTCAGATTCAACTCAATTCTTTGGTAGCTTGTACGGATACACTTTAGCATTTCTCCTCTCAATTTCTGGGCCATCTTGGGCTGTCCAATATGCTCTTACAGCAACAGCTGTAGCCTTGACGGTTTCAGGCCATTCTGTCATCACTATTTGCAAAACATGGAGAGTTGTATCTTGTTGAGGAGCTTTCTTGTTTTGAACAAGGCACTTGTCTGGTAAAATTCAGTGTTTTTGTTGGGTTGAAGACTTCCAGAGTGTGACAGCTACTGCTTCATATTGCATCTGAAAGAATTTATGTCCTTGTACTTATACTTTCAATAATATGTCAGCAATGTATATGTTTCCCTTGTTTGTATGTCACATCCAGATGGTATCTCTGCACCCAGAGGAAATTATTTGCAGATGGATTGGACCAGATAGTAGCGGCTTGAGAAAAAATTATCTGAAATGGCTTGTGATCTCACCTGACTGTCACTTTGTCTCCTTCAAGTAGGTATTCTTGAAAATGTTCACAACCCAGAGAGAAAAAAAAATTAAAATAAAACAGCAATATCCAGAAATTAATGTACTGGCCATACCGGAGTTCCAGTTTTAGATATACAAGATAAAGTAGCTCTGTATGTGTCAATTATGTTTCATTTAAGTGGTCTGATCTCGGCACTAACTTCTGGTTCCGTAAGTTGCTTACAACTTTACTGTTTTTACAGTCTAGGTGCTGGACAGTATATGAGAAGCTGCCCTCAACATTAGCCTCTTTGTTCCTGGGTCTTTCTGGAAGTGAAGAAAGTAAGAGTCATGGGCCTGCTCTCTCCATTTTGATCTTGATGTAACTTGCCAACTTCGGATGGCTGGAGCATTACCAACAACTGTACTCGGTACGGATTGTCCACTTTAGTAGGTTTTAGGCGGCCAATTCTGCGATTTATGTTGAGTATAGGAACCAATTTCTTTGCATAGAAAGAGCATCCTAGATTGACCAGGGCTGAAAACCATGATCACTTACTTCCCAACCCTAAACAATGTGCACTGAGATATACTGCAGTGCTCCTAGTCCCAACCTGAGTTGAGATAGCATGTGATTAGGAAGATAAATGGAATGTTAGCAATTATTGCAAGGGGACTGGAATATCAGAGTAGAGTGCAATTGTTTTGGGCCCTGGTGAGACAACATCTGAAACACTGTGCAGTTTTTCGACCCTTATTCCACTGTGTTAGAAGCAGTTCAGAAAAGGCTCAGGGGACTCATTTCTGGGATGAAGGGTTTAAGTCCATTAGAGTTTACAAGAACGAGAGATGATGTTATCGAAATATATAAGATGCTGAATGGTCTTGCTGGGATGAATTACGAGAAAGGTGTTCCCTTATGTGGTGGAGACTAGAAAAGAATAAGAGGTCTCGTTTTTAAGACAGCGTAAGGGAGAATATTTTTCTTCTTGGAGCACTGTTAGTCTGCGGAATGCTATTTGTCAGAAAACAGTAGATTTGTTCAAAGCTGAGTTAGGTAGATTTTTGACAGCCAAGGGTTATGATGGCCAGACAGGAAAACAGAGTAGACACTACATCAAATCAACCATGAAGTTATTGGATGGCACAACAAGCTTGAATAGCTCACTCAGAGATAGTAGGAACTGCCGATGCTGGAGTCTGAGATAACAAGGTGTGAAGCTGGATGAACACAGCAGGCAAGGCAGCATCAGAGGAGCAGGAAAGCTGACGTTTTGGGTCTAGACCCTTCTTCAGAAATGGGGGAGGGGAAGGGGGCTCTCAAATAAATAGAGAGAGGGGGAGGCGACAACACCTTCCAGTCGCAAACCACTTCAACTCCCCCTCCCACTCCTTGGATGACATATCCATCCTGGGCCTCCTCCAGTGCCACAATGATGCCACCCGAAGGCTGGAGGAACAGCACCTCATATTCTGCATGGGAACCCTGCAGCCCAATGGCCTCAATGTGGACTTTACTAGCTTCAAAATCTCCCTACCTGCAACCTCATCCCAAGACCAGCCCCTCTCGTCCCTGCCTCCTTGACCCGTCCGTCTTTTCTCCCACCTATCCGCTCCTCCCACCTCACTGACCAACCCCCATCCCAACTCCCTACCTACACTCACCTGTACTGACTTCATCCTGCCTCCTTTACCTGTCTGTCTTCTCTCCACCTATCTGCTCCTCTATCCGCCTTCTATCATCGCCTCCCCCTTTCTCTATTTATTTCAGCACCCGTTGCCCTCCCCCATTTCTGAAGAAGGGTCCAGACCCAAAATATCAGCTTTCCTGCTCCTCTGATGCTGCCTGGCCTGCTGTGTTCATCCAGCTCCACGCCTTGTTATCTTAAGCTTGAATAGCTGAAAGGCCTACTTGTACTCATAAGTCCTGTATTCCTAGGAATAGCAGTTTGATCAGGAAGCAATTTACTATTTTACACAAATTACACTATTAGGAACAACTGAATAATTATAAACAGCATAGTTTAAAATAGGAATATTATTACTATATAAAAACTAGGAAGAGAAATAGGCATCGGGCAATTGAGGCCATTCCATCATTCAGTGAGATCATGCTTAATATTCTACTTTAACAGTATTCCCTGCACCATTGCTAATTTCTCAATGTTTTTAGTATGTAGATAACTATCAATCTCAATTTTGAATATACTTAAATGACCGAACCTTCACAGTGGCAGAGAATTCCAGAGTTAAGTCCCTCCGAATGAATAAACTCCTTCTCATCTCAGTCCTAAATGACTGGTTCCTTATTTTGAGGCTTTGTTCACTGGTCCAAGAACCTCACCCCAGACAGGGGAAACATCCTTTCTGCATCCACAATCTCAAATTCTACAGGAATTTAGTATGTTTGAATGAGATCACCTTTCATTTTTTAAATTCCAGAGAATAAAGAGGCAATTTATTTAATTTTGCCTCATAGGCCATCCTCTCCATCTCAGGATATGGGTTGGTGAACTTTTGCTGCGCTATTTCTATGAACGTAGACCAAAATTTCACACAATCCTCCACGTGTGGTCTCACTAAGGCAGCTTTTGGTTGAAAATAGAAAATGTCTTATAACTGACCTTATTGTAATTATGTGTTTTAACAAGTGCTGTTCCAATCTTGCTAGCCAAAGTTCCATCCCTTGGATTTTTCTTTAGAGCTTGTTCATATATATCAATGGCTTTTTCAGGCTGCAATGGAATAGAAAACATCATCAGTTTCACAGTATTTTAATTTCTAAAAAAGAAAAATAAATTTATAACAGTGTTAAATTATACTATGCTTCACTTGCACTAGATTATGTACTCAGACTGGCACATACATTAGTCTCCCCTCAAATTCCATATACATTTCATAACTTCTGTATAAACTCTTTCAGGTGCATGTAATCTCTCAAGTATTTTGTGGAACCGCAACTATCTCTGTACCATAACAATATATGGCGCAAAAGTACAGTACAAATTACACTAGAAATATACTACACTACCACTAATTTTGAGTTGGGTGTGGGAGAGGTGGGGAAGCAATCATTACTTGACAAATTTAGATAGGCTGCTTCTATTATTTTGCTGACGTAGAAGTTTGAAATGGAAAAGTTGACAGAAAATACCCAGCCCTATTTTTTTTGAAAATAACAATTCTATTCATCAATTGATCATGGCATCAGAAATTTAGTTGAAAAAATAATAAATTTTTCACCTCTTGAATATTCATGTAGGCATCACCTAACAAAAGATAGGTGTGGGGTCCAGGAAGTTTGTCAACCAAGTCTCTGCGAACAAACGTAAAATCATACTTAAAATTAGTTTTATCGGATTCATCCTAATGTACCTTCATCCATATACCATATAAATTGTACGATAAGGAAATGTCATTGTGCTTCTTCAATGAAGAACATTTTATGAGTTTTATTAGACAAGTTCCTGTGACATTTGACTTGGATCAACACAAAATTAAAGGCATAATTAGGAAGCCTGTTACAAATAGAAACGGAGAAGGAAACAGGAAATGAGTGGAAGGGAAGTGGGTGAAAATAGAAAAGAGAAGTGCATCAGGAATATGATTAAACACAGAGACAGAAGGGGGAACAGAAAAGGACGAGAGGATAACGTGGAACAAAGGGGAAGAGTAACTGGTTGAGATGATGGGACAAACAGATGGGTGGGTAAACTTTCTGAGCAAAGAGCAGTTGAGTGCAATGCAGGTGAATTCTGCTGTCCCTCTCCCATCAGCCAGGATTGTCATTCAAGTTAGTGGGTGAGGACAGTGAATCACTTTTCTCTGAATGGAGTGAAGAAAGAACAGTGGTGTCCAATGGTGGTTTTTTCTGCCCTGTTGAAAAAAGATCAATTATAAGATTTCACTAGTGTTTGTGAAGTGAGCAAAGGTGCGAGGTTCTTAGGTGATTTTTGCCATTAAGCATGTGGGTTTCATGTGCTTGAAGTTAGCTTCCTGCTCAACAGGGAGAGTTTCTACAAGACCAAAAGACATAGGAGTAGAAGGCAGCCATTTAGCCCATTGCATCAGCTTGGCCATTCAATTAGCTCATGGATGATTTGCTAATCCTCAACTCCATTTTATTGATTAAAAATCTGTCAATCTCAGCTTTGAATATACTTGATGACCCAGTCTCAATAACCCTCTGCGATAAAGAATTCCAGATTCACTACCCTCCAAGAGAAGAAATTCCTCCTCACTTCAGTATCAAATATGTGACCCCTCTCTGATCCTACATGCTCCCACAAGTGAAACAACCTTTTCGCATCTACCCTGTCAAGTTCCCTAAGAACCTTGTGTGCGCCAATAAGGTCACCTTTGATTCTTACAAATTCTATAGTACAAGCCCAACCTACTCAACCTTTCCTCATAAGACATTCCCTCCATATCTGGTTTCAGACTAGCGAACCTTCTCTGGACTGCCTCCAATGCCAATACATCTCAATTTAGATAAGGAGCCTAAAACTATTCACGATATTTCAGATGTGATCTGACTGGTACCTTGTCAAGTTTTAGCAAAATTACCTTCCTTTGTTCTCCATTCACTTTTAAATAAAGGTCAACATTCCATTTGTCTACCCTTTTACCCTTCGATTATAAAACTTCCAACTGCCACAAAGGACAACTGCATTGGGGCTGTCACACAACTAGTTGATCACTGTTCAGTTAACGTCACCTTCAATGTTACTTACAAGTGAAGTAATTTTCCACTTTCAATATATTACAAACAAATAAGAGAAATGTTGCACAGTCTGTAAAAGAAAATTCTTTCACCTGTAGCAGCTTGCATATAACTGTTTATCTTTCCTCTGGTTTAAGTATATGGCAGCCATCTTTTCTTTTGCTTGAATAAAATAAGGTTGCTCAGGTGTAACATTCCGCAACATACCAAGAGCCAGCTCTATATCCCCACGTACAACAGCAAGGTCTGCATTAGCAATTGTAACACGTAACTCTTCAGAGGTGCCCGAAAATTCATTGATGGCATCTTGCATCACTTTGGCAGCTTCATGCTGGACAAAAACAAATGCTTTTCTATTGTTATTAGAAACATCAACATATATTACATGCAAAATTTATTAGTAAAACAGATGCAAGTAATGTACATGCCCCCCGTATTGTGCTGATTCTCAGCATGATCTGCAGAGTAGCTAGTTAATGACATTTCTGTTCAAAAAAAAAAAGGCTAATTCCCAGCACCCATGAAGTTAAGTTTACCATATTAGAAATTATAACCAGGCAAAATTTGAATAATACTTTTATAAGATACACATTTATAAATCAATCCTCCATGTTAAAATATATGTCCTACAACAAATAATCATACAAAACCTGAAGGCATTTCACAAGAGCATGAGAAAGTAAAATATGGCACCAAGCCACGTAAGATGTTAGGTGAGATGACCAAAAGCACAATCAAAATGATAGGTTCTAAAAGGAATTCTTAAAGGAGGAAAGTGACATAGAGGCAGAGAGGTGGGGGAGGGGAACTCCAAAGCTTAGGGTTGGCTACAACTTCCAATGGTGGAACAATTAAAATGGGGGCTTTGAAGAGGACACAGAATTACATTAATACAGATATCTCAGGGGACTGTTGAGCTGAAAGAGATTACAGGCAGAAAGTTAGGCTAGACCATGGAGGAATTTGAGACAAGAATTAGAATTTTAGTATCTAGATGTTGCTTGATTGGGAACCAATGTGGAGTAGACTGCATAAGGAGTGACTAGGAGCAAGTTATGAAATAGGCAGCAAAAAGGTTCAGTTGACATCAAAATTGTGGTGGGTAGAATGTGGGAAATTAGCAAGGATAGTTTTGGAATAGTCAAGTTCAGAAGCAAGAAAAGCATAAACGGAAGGCATGAAAAATGTAACTTATTTCATTACCTGTTCTCCATTCATGCGGTGAGCCTCCGCTAGCTCCAGAAAAACAGAAACACGATCAGTTGCACTAAATTCAATTTTTTTGCCCTTTGATTTGGATGTACTTCCTGTTTTCCTCATTGCAGGCAAACCTGCAGCAATCTTCAAGGTTTTAATGGCTTCCTGAATATCACCCATTTTCTTCTGAGTTTGAGCTCTAATCAAGTGATACAGGGGATGCTCACGAATCTGAAAGGGGAAAATCATTTTAAGTAAGGGACAAAATCAAAGCCCTCTTGTTGTTTTCAGCTTATTTGCTGAGACTTTGCAACATGTGTACATACTGAAAAGAGCTTATTTTTCAACTTGTTCAAAGGATTTAAATATTGTTGATAACATCAGCATTTATAGCCCATTCTCATACTGTTAGTCCACGTGATGTTAGGACACCCACAGGGTTGTCTGGGAGAGAACAAGGACTTTGATCCATGACAGTGAAGGAAGTACAATATCAATCCAAATTACGGTGGTATGTAACTGGGAGGGGAGCTTTTTGGTAGTGAGCTGACCCAAGTGTTTGCTGCCTGTCTCCTCCAAGGTAGTTAAGTTTGTGGATTTGAGAAGTGTTGTCAAAACAGCCAGGGCGAGTTGCTGCAGTGTCTGTTATAGATGGTACACTCAGCTGCCAGTGTGACTTGGTGTGGGAGGGAGTCAATGTTTATGCAGTAAAATGGGGTGCTGATCAAGCTGGCTGCTTTTCCCTGGATAGTGGTCAGCTTCTTGAGGTGTACTCACCTTGAAAAATGGAGAGTATTCAATCACATTCCTGACCTTGCCTTGTAGATAGTGAACAGGCTTTGGAGAATTAAATGAATTATTCACCACATAATTCTCTGCCTTTGATCTATACCTATAGCCACAGTATTTAGACAAAAGATCTAGTTAATTTTTATTTAACAAAACCCCAGGATGTTGATGTTGCTTCAGAGATAGTAGGAACTGCAGATGCTGGAGAATCTGAGATTACAAGGTGTAGAGCTGGATGAACACAGGCAGGCCAAGCAGCATCAGAGGAACAGGAAGGCCAACGTTTCGGGCCTAGACTCTTTTTTTCTGAAGAAGGGTCTGGGCCCGAAATGTCGGCCTTCCTGCTCCTCTGATGCTGCTTGGTCTGCTGTGTTCATCCAGCTCTACACCTGGTTATCTCAGGATGTTGATGTTGGTGGATTCAGCAATGGTACTGCCATTGAAATGACAGGAAATGGTTACATGCCTTCGCAGAAATCACCATTGCCTACACTTGTGTGGAGGGATCGTTACTTGCCTCTGCATCAAAGTCTGAATGCTATCTACATCTTACAACATATAGGAGCAAACTGTTTCACTAACCGAGGAGATGAAAATGGTACTGACCACTGTTTAAAAGACTTCAATCCTATAATTCCTTCATGATTTAAAAAAAAACTATGTCCTGGAATTTAAAGGAAGCTTAAAATTTAAAACTACCTTCCCAAGTAAAGCGCCTTCTTTGACTACTTTGTTTTTCAGTTGATTTTCATCTATTATCCATGCAATCTACTAAATCTTTAATTGTGCATTCAAACTTCTATTTAGTGTAAAAGAATTTTTTTTAAAGACAATAAAAGGGCATCTGGTCAAAACATGCATGATTTCCATTATTCATCCTCTACTGGAAATGAAAGTCTGTTTGAAACCAGGAACAAATGATCAGCCAATACAGGAGAATAGTCAGACTTGTTAGTGGAACACTAGCGCTAATAGAAAACTTATCTTGATCAAGCAGTTTGGCTAGATTCAAACCTTCAAAAGAAGCAGGAATGAAATAAAATAAAATAAAAATAATACCGACCAATAAGCAGATCCAATGTGGGGGTGGGGATGGGTATTTTACTGTACGTAATATCCAAAGAAAGACTTTGCCCATATTGAAACGTATAATAAATTGTGAAAGATCATAGGACAATGGAATTGATCAGACCACACTCAAAATACATGGCACTATCTAGGACAGAGAATTTGTTTGATCAGTGCCTTAATAACTGTACTCTCTAGCACCAGCACAATTATGTGCAAATGAAAGGGATGCACTGTGCTAATTATGCAAGGTTACTCTAACAGCCCTTCCCAGCTGTAATCCTCACTCCAAGAAGGATAAGTATAACAACGTTATGCAAACATCAACAACTCCATGTTCTCCTCTAAACTGTGCACTGTTCTGACTTCAACAAACAATTACAGTTCTTTCATCATTATTGGTTTGGCATCCTAGAACTTCCATTATAAACTTATTGTAGGAGCACAATAAGAACTACAGCAGTCCTAGAAAGACTTCTTTGGCTAATAAAAGATATGAAACAAGTGTAGCTTTGATAAATTTCATCAGCAGTGGTAGGCTAAATAGACCAAATGTCTAATCCTGTCTGAAACCATTATCATTATATACTAAATTATTCACTCATGGGACTTGGGCATCACTGGTTGGCCAACATTTATTGCCAGTCCCTAGCTGCCCTTGAGAAGGTACTGGTGAGCTGTCTTCTTGAATTATTGCAGTCACGTGCTCTAGGTAGACACATAATTCCCTTAGGGAGGGAATATGTTTGATCAGTGACTTAAAAGTTTACACTACATTTCAAGAAGAAATAAATTTAAACAATTTTGAAAACATTAACAAAGTTGCAGTATGACAGTTATTAAAACAGAGGTAAGAAAGTCAAGCTTTTCTACTGGAGTTGGGAGGTTATTGGATGTTCTAATTAAGGTTTGGAACTTTATGCTATGGTATCCCACTGAATAGTGAAAGAAGCAAATTGGGTACAAACATAAAATAAGTACAAAACGATATCAAGGTTAGACAACATTGCCTCACAGATAGCAGTTTGAAGGCGAATTCACACATCATTGTGAAAGTTAGACTGTAAAGTCTTCTGAAGGATTTTAGGTAGTTGCCTGACAAGGATTAACATCACACAGAATTTTGAGGTAGGACCCAAACATTGGAATCAAATGGGGATCACAACCCGGCAAAGTGTGGGAAACAGTCAACAAGCAATGTTATTCCAGGAGGTTTGCTATCCAGTTGATAGGACAATGGATAGTCGGTCAAAGCTAGAGGATCAATAAGAAGTTCTCTTGCACTAAAGAAGAGACAAGGTGCCCTAAGGTGAAAGTGCTGTTCTTTAACTTGAAATTTTAAATGAACTTAAGACTGAGAATCTAGTCACCATTATGCAAGGAAGAAAGGTTAGGCAGACAAGCCTGGTGTACTGATGCTCCATAGAATGCCACTCGAAACCTATCCCCAGGCAGCTGGCCAACTCTCTGATATCTCAGGAGGGGGTGGGGGCATTGGAATCCAAGTGAAAAAAATCCTTTCAACCTATGACAAAGGCCTCTATTGGTCTTTAATTCCTGTTAATTGGTTATCCATTCTTGTTGAAAAGTCCTAGAGGGGAATAGCAACAACTCCCACGACCACCCCCCCCTCCCCTAATAGAGCCGCACGTTTCCTTGCCTAGAGGATGGCACATGCACCAAATTATGCTGGCAAACCAGCATGCCAGCTGGCAGCATAAATTTCTATGCATATGCAATTCCATGCTGGCCCCATTGAGAGCTAAATGTTCTGCCCATTGTATAGGTCTAAGTAATCATGATTTGGCTAGCTGCAGAATAGCTATTTAATTTAAATATCAATAAGCCAATGCGATCAGTTACGCAAACTTAGGTGTTGCTTTTCAAAATAAGGATTTTTACCTTCCCTTCCCTATCTTTAATCAAAAGTATGACCACAGAGGACTGCAGCATGCATATCTCAAGCTCCCTTCAGACAGATACCCCACGAGAACAGAGACAGTGCCTGACAACATCAAATTGCTCAAGCCAGTAAATCATCTCGGTTCAGAGACAGAACCCTATGGCGGTCAATAGCCCTGTAATGATGCAATTAGCTAAACTGTCATGGATAAGTAGAAAGTCTAAGTAATAGAATTTAATAAACATGCAGTAAAATTCAGTGAAAAAGAAATCATGAATTAAATAAAACTGTGTTTTAGGATAAAAGTCAGATTAAAACTAAAAATTGAAGAATAAATTACAATTTTAAAAAACTACAACTACAATTTAATCAAAAATCTTATGTTATCCAGTGAATGCAATTAAATTTACCTCAAAATTATAACTCAAACATAGTTCCAGAGAATGTGAGCAGAGTTTAAAATTTTCTTGAGACAGGTAAACTTGAGCCATCAGGAGATGTGCATCAGCATATGAAGGATTCTGTTCTAAGCAATGCTGCAGATTGCATTGGGCAGCGTCAACATCACCTTTTAAATAAGAAAATGCAACAACAGTGGAAGATTTAATCCAGTTCAAGCTGTAACATTTTCAGTCATAAATTCTGAACTTGTCATGCCAATTGCACAAATAATCCTATGTTATCCTTTCTTGTAACTATTTCTGAAAGATGACTTCTCAGTTACAAGTTCTTTAAAGCTGACCAGTACTTTTCCTGCTTTTTTAAAAATTCCAGGAACAAAAGACAATAAAATTCTCAATATATCATAATTGTACAGATATTTATAACAAACAAAATGTCTATGTTCTTATCTTTGAGTATCCTGTTAATCCCTTGAGTTATAGATTTAAAAATATAGGGACATGCTTCATGATTTACAAAATCATTGTTCTTGCAGTGAACAGGTTACATTAAAAATATGAGTTTTATTCAATTCACAGTACAATATAAATACCTGCTAAGTATTTAACTTTGGCCATTAGAAAGGCAGCTTCTAATAGTCCTGGTACTGTTTTCACAACAGTCTCCAGCACTGAAGCACAATGTTTCAGTAATGGAGATAGTGGCTGACTAGGAGCTCCAGGCTGCAAAAAACAAACAAAGCTGTCATGACTTTAGAAAACTTAGTGTACAATAAGTCCAGTGTACATAAAATACACAAAACAACTACACAGGATAGAGACTGGCTTAGTGCCATTATTGCCGGTCTATTAATACAGAGACC
Organism: Rhincodon typus; assembly: GCF_021869965.1. NCBI lineage: Eukaryota > Metazoa > Chordata > Chondrichthyes > Orectolobiformes > Rhincodontidae > Rhincodon > Rhincodon typus. Next base: position 58,693,043 of record NC_063338.1, on the reverse strand, counting down.
CAGGGAACGTTTTGGGGACCAGGGTTCGAAGCCTGCCTTGCAGTTGGTGGAATGTGAATTCAAAAATAATCTGGAAATAAGATTTTAATGATGACCACGAAATCATTGCCGACTAGTGCCCTTTAGGGAAGGGCTCTGGCCTTCATGTGACTCCAGACAGCAATGTGGTTGACTCTTAACTGCTCTCTGGGCAATTACAGGTGGGCAATGAATACTGGTCCTGCCAGTGACACCCACATCTAATAAATTTAAAAAATAAACTTAAGACAAATCAGAAATTCTTCAAGTTCTTTCAAAACATGTATAGTTTCTAACCTTTTCAAGAAGCTGCTTAACCTGTTGAGTGTTATCAGCATTTTCTACTTTTATTTCAGATTTGCAGAAAAATATTTTGCATTTGTTTTTTTGAAACTCAGTACATGCTTTGGAATAAATTCCATTGTTGAAATACTGCAGTGCATGTTTACAAGTATTATTTTCCAGTGTTTCGCATTTTGGGCTGTCAGCAGTAATCAAAATAATGGACCAGATTTTCCAAGGTTTGGCAATCACAGTCAGATATCCATTTTGTTCCTTATAATCCACATTTCTGACAGAATTTGCTTGGGCCTCCTTTCAAAATGCGGAGCCATAATGTAAATCCGACAGGTTCCCTGCAGTGCAGTATAGTCAGAAGTGGGGTAAGGAGACCACTTTTTCACAGCAGTCACTTGCCATATTTAGAGTGTGTGTGCCAGGTTCCCTGGGGGAGAGGAGCCAGTGTCAGTCACTGAGGGGGATGGTGACATCAGTAGGAAAGGGAAGAAAGGATATCCAGTCCCAGGGCAGAGGGGGTGTCAGGACAGAATTGGGATAAAGTAGGCAAATTCAGGATGGAAACCTATGACTAGTGGAACTATAGGAAACAGTACGAGGGCCACAATTATGTCCAAAATTTATTAATGATTTGGATCAGAGCAGTGAAGATACTAATTGGTAAGTTCAAAAATGACACAAAATAAGCGAGAAGGCAAGTAATAAGGATGACGGAAGGAATCCAGAGGGGGCTATGTTCAGTCTAGTTTCTCTAGCTGTTGCATGGACCTCTGAGGTGGCTGGAGAAGCTAGAAGTTAATGTGTTGGCACATTGATTTGTGCTCAGAGCCTCAGCTTGGCTGCTTGATCGCACAGCTTGAAGAAAACGACAGAGGAATTTAGACAGGTTAAGTGAAAGGGTAAGAAGTTGGCAGATGGAATATCCTGTGGTAAAATGAAGTACTACACTTTGGCAGGAATAATATAAGAGCTGAATATTGAGGTTGGTTGGCTCGCCGAGCTGGTTTGTTGTTCCGCAGACGTTTCGTTACCATGCTTGGTAACATCCTCAGTGCAGCCTCTGATGAAGCGTCGGTGTGTTTTCCCGCCTGGTTTTTAAACTCTGGGGTCCATTGCGATGGATTGCCTCACTTCCGAGTTTCCTCCGTAGTGGAATGTATATGGGGTCAAGTTCAATTTGTCTCTGCCTAGCCTGTCCCAGGATCTTGGTGTTGTCCCAGTCGAAGTCGTGGCTCTCCTTGTCCACGTGGATTGAGATGAGTGAGTATTGGTCGTGTCTTTTTGTAGCCAGTTGGTGTTCATGTACGCTTGTTGTTAGTTTCCTTCCTGTTTGTCCGATGTAGTGTTTCTCGCAGTCTCTGCAGGGGATCTTGCAGATGACATTGGTCCTGTCCATGGCGGGGAGTGGGTCTTTAGTTCGGGTGAGCACTTGTCGTAGGGTTGATGTGGGCTTGTGTGCCACTCTGATGCCCAGCGGTCGTAGAAGTCTTGTGGTGAGTTCTGACGTGTTCCTGATGTAGGGTAGTGTGATGACTGTCTCGGGGTGTGTAGAATCTTTCTGATGCTGTTCCTGTAGGCATCTCCTGACCCAGTTCTTTGGATATCCATTATCCTTGAAGACTTGGAAGAGGTATTCCTCCTCCTCTTGGCGTAGTTCTACGTTGCTGCAGTGTGTTGGTGCCCTTTTAAATAGTGTTTGCACGCAGCTTCGTTTGTGTGTGCTGGTTTGGTTACTAGATGCCTACAGGAACAGCATCAGAAAGATTCTACACACCCCGAGACAGTCATCACACTACCCTACATCAGGAACACGTCAGAACTCACAAGACTTCTACGACCGCTGGGCATCAGAGTGGCACACAAGCCCACATCAACCCTACGACAAGTGCTCACCCGAACTAAAGACCCACTCCCCGCCATGGACAGGACCAATGTCATCTGCAAGATACCCTGCAGAGACTGCGAGAAACACTACATCGGACAAACAGGAAGGAAACTAACAACAAGCGTACATGAACACCAACTGGCTACAAAAAGACACGACCAATACTCACTCATCTCAATCCACGTGGACAAGGAGAGCCACGACTTCGACTGGGACAACACCAAGATCCTGGGACAGGCTAGGCAGAGACAAGCACGAGAATTCCTGGAAGCATGGCACTCCATGAAGCATGCTATTAATAAACACATTGAACTCTACCCCATATACATTCCACTACGGAGGAAACTTGGAAGTGCGGCAATCCATCGCAATGGACCCCAGAGATTAAAAACCAGGCGGGAAAACACACCGATGCTTCATCAGAGGCTGCACTGAGGATGTTACCAAGCACGGTAATGAAACGTCTGCGGAACAACAAACCAGCTCGGCGAGCCAACCAACCTCAACACCCACAACCCGAGCTACAGATCTACTCCAAAACCTTAAAGAGCTGAATATTACTTAAATGGGAAAGACTGCAGAAAGCACAACACGGGGAGATTTTGGGGACTTTTTGCATGAATCTCAACTTTCAATTAAGTTCAGTGGGTTATAGAAAGGGCAAATAAACTGTTGGGGTTTATTTCAATGGCAACAGACCATAAAAATAGATAGGCCTTGCTAAAGCTATACAAGGCACGAACCGGATCACACCACGAATATTGTGAACAGCTTTGGTCTCTTTATATCTGATTTAAATGGATACTTATATGAATAAATGGGTTCCAGAATATGGGAACTGCCCAGTGGAATCCTCAATTACCTGCACAATTCTTCCTGATTCTGCTTTATCTGGGATGTACAACTTTGACTTATTATCTGGCCATCAGGAAATCCAGGTCAATACGTTTACCCGTATTGTGTCTATACTTTACACGTTTGCATTTGTTCTGATTTGAGGAATAAATTAGAAAGAGAGGTTTAAAATATTGAATTTCTAGGATTTATAGGAACGTTGCTCAGAAATTTATTTGAAAACTAAAAAAGCTGACTTTAAGGTTTCAATCTGCTGCATATGCAACAGAAACAGTACATTCAATTATCTACTTTAATATCATAGGACAGAAGTGATAGCTCCACTAAAACGTAGCACCTGATTGGACAGCAGATTCTCTCTAGAACAGTGTTTTATACCAATTTCATGGGAACATATGCATTTGACAGATACTAAGGAGAAGGTGCTGGGGAAACTGAAAGGTGTGAAGGTGGATAAATCACCTAGACTAGATGGGCTACACCCTAGAGTTCTGAAGGAGGTAGCTGAGGAGATTGTAGAGGCTTTGGTGGTGATCCTTCAGGAATCACTGGAATCAGGAGTGTCCCAGAGGACTGGAAAATGGCTGATGTAACACCACCATTTAAGATAGGCCAGTTAGCCTGACTTCGGTCATTCATAAGACTTTAAAGTCCACTATTAAGGATGAGATTGGGGAGTACTTAAAAGTACATGATAAAATAGGGCTGAGTCAGCATGGCTTTATCAAGGTAAAGTCATGTCTGTCAAATCTGTTTGAATTCTTTGAGGAGGTAATGAGCAAGTTAGACAAAGGAAAGCCAGCAGACATGATCTATTTGGATTTCCAGATGGCCTTTGACGAAGTGCTGCACAGGAGGCTGCTAAATAAGATACGAGACCTTGGGTGATAGGGGCAAGGAACTGGCATGGCAAAGAGACTGGCTGACTAGCAAAGGGACTTTTTCAGGATGGTAGCCAGTGCCTAGTGGAATTCTGCAGGGGTCAGTGTTGGGACCACAACTATTCACGTTATACATTAATGATCTGGATGAAGGAACTGAGGGCATCATTGCTAATTTTGCAGTTGACACAAAAATAGGAGGAGGGACAGGTAGTGTTGAGAAAGCAGGGAGGCTGCAGAAGGACTTGGACAGGCTAGGTAAGTGGCAAAAAGTGGCAGGTGGAATGCAACGCAGGAAAATGTGAGGTTAAGCACTTTGGTAGGAAGAAGAGGCGTAGACTATTTTCTAAACGGGGAAAAGCTTCAGAAATCTGAAGCACAAAGGACCTTGGAAGACTAGTTCAGGTATCTCTTAAGGTTAACATGCAGATTCAGTCTGTGGGTAGGAAGGGAAATGCAATGTTGGCATTCATTTTGAGGGCTAGATTACAAGAGCAGAAATGTACTGTTGAGGCTGTATAAGGATCTGGTCAGGCTGCATATGGAGTATTGAGAGCAGTTCTGGGCCCCGTATCCAAGAAGGATGCTCTGGCTTTGGACAGGGTGAAAAGGAGGGCTACAAGAACGATCCTGGGGATGAAGGGCTTGTCACATAAGGAGGGAGTGAAGACTCTGGGTCTGTACTTGATGGAGTTTAGAACAAGGAGAGGAGATCTGATTGAAACTTACAGACTAATGAGAGGCCTGGATATAATGTACGTGGAGAAGATATTTTCGATATTAGCAGAGACTAAGACCCAAGGGTACAACCTCAGAGTGAAGGGACGACCCTTCAGAATGGAGATGAGGGGGAATTCCCCCTCATCCAGAGGGTAGCTAATCAGTGGAACTCATTGCTGTAGAGGGTTGTGGAGACCAAGTCATCGAGTACATGTAAGACAGCGATAGGATGGCTCTTGATTACTAAGGAGATCAAGAGTTATTGGGAGACGACAGGAGAACGGTGTTGAGAAACATATTAGCCACGACTGAATAGAGGAGCAGACCGGATGGACTGAATGGCCTAATTCTGCTCCTGTACCGTATAGACTAAGCTCTTAAAAGTAGTACTGGCTTTAATATTCTTTAATTACCCTTTTAGATGGCATTCTGAATAACTCAACATAAAGTTAAACAGCTTGGTGATTTTTACCCTTTATCTGACTCCATTTATTCAGGTTAGAATAAATGGAATTCAACAAGATAGAGAAGAATTGCCTGTCAACAGAGAAAGCATCTCAAATAAAAACAGAAAGTTAGAAAGACAGAATGTTCTTAAGAAGGGTCACTGGACTCAAAGCATTAACTCTGTGTCTCTCTCCATAGATGCTGCCAGATCTGCCAAGTTTCTCCAGTACTTCTTTGTTTGTGTTTCCGATCTCCAGCATCTACAGTTCTTTATTTTACTATGGAAATGTTGGATAAGGCTGAAGATAACAGGAACTGATAAGAGGTTTTACAACGGGCAGTTATGTCAGTGGAATTATGCTGAGTCAGTCATTCAGGACTGCTAAGAGCTAAGATTGCAGGAAATCAGTAACTGCTGTCTCTATCAAAGAAGGCATAGATTTGGACGAAACATTTAGGATTGGTCACTATCATGGATAATTCCAAATAAGGCATACACTTGGCACAGAGGTCAGTGTGTAAAGAGCATGAGAAGAATACTTTCTTCAGCAGAACTTCAAAGAATCACTCTGCATGGGGTACCCTACGTCAGGAGGAATGTTGAAGACGTCATGAAGACTTTCAGCCTAGCTGGCTGCTGACTCTCCCAGGTATTAATGTTTGGAGTTAGTTATAGAACCCAGGGTAGTGAAAAACAGAGATTGAGATACCTCTTGTTGTTGAAAGTGTGTGTTATTTGTTTGACTACTTTATAAATCAATTGAGTTTTATGGTGCTCTAAGTGTCTCCACTGTATCTCTGTCTATGTATATACCATTGTCTCTCAGAGAATAGCAACAGAAAGCATCTCAATTCATTGGCAACAATTTAAGATAATTCCCGTTTTCAATCATCATTACTGATTCACCAAACTGCAAGTGCAAACAACGGCATATATTCTAACTTAAATTAAGGAGATGCCATCATTGTATTGAGACATTTAACTGAAGTTCCATCTGCCTTTTTCTTAATTGAGAGATAATGTGGCACAGTGGTGGTGTCACTACCGCTGGGCCAGGAAGCTGATGTTAAATGCTTGCTTGAGGTGTATCACAACAACTCTGAACAGGTTGATTTGGAAAATAAAACATTTCTTAGTTTCTTGTCAACTCCAAACAATTAAAAAATACTTATTTCAAAATTATGTTTCGGTAACTGTTACTTTCAAGAGTATAAAACATATTGTGATCTGGATTTTGTGGTTTGCAGCGAAGTGATGGTGCTCACTCCTGACCTCAAAGAAAGCCATTTAGCAATCTTTGCAGCACAGATTTCGCCTTTTTGAATACTAGTTTGAATCTGGTGTCAAGCCATGGTAATTTTTGAGCATCCAAGAACATGCATGTCATTAAGCAGGATAAGCAGCCAATTACACCGAAACAGACTCACATACAGCAAACCAGAAAGTAAAATGTATCAATATCCTTCACTGCTATCAAAATTTTACTGAGAGACCAGTACATGAACGAGGCATGCACAAAAACAAAATTAAAAAGTTCAAAAATACAGAATTTTGTTAAAAAAACCCAGTTGCTTCTTATTCATGAAAGGTGCATGTAGTCTTTTCCCCCTAAGCATTTCTACAATAAAACTGATAGTACAACTCCGTTCAGTGATTCTACTTGATTTCAATCTGAGGAACATCAACAGCTCCCACGATAGAGAAATACAGAGTTAGGGACAGCAACATTTGGTTCCATCTATTTCAACTGCACACACTCCAAAAGTTGCTGTCTCTTGTAGAAAGGTAATCATGATGAACACTGACATTTTTGCCTCATGATTACTTAAAATTTCATTCATCTTATCAACTATTTGACTTAAAATTATACAACAGGATCAGTTTAAAAAAATTGCTCTGACAATCTTACTCCTTTTAAATTTTAGATCCACAACAGATTCACAATATAGGCATCTCTTATGTTTCTGAATCTATTTCAGTAAATGTTAATTTAACATTGAACTTTTACCTGTGTGGGACAGAAGACAAGATATTCACGCATAATTTCTAATAGAAAGTCAGGATTTAACTTTTCGTAGTACTGAACTCCCAGAGGCAGGCCTTGCAATGTGGAGAAATGAATGTCAATAGCATCATTTAGGAAATGAATTACTTCATCCTGCCCCTTATGTTTCTTCACAGCCAAAACTGCACGCAGGAATGACAGTTCCTGGAAAATAAAGATGCAAGTGATTGGATTTCCTTTTTCTATCTGAGCAGACATTTCTTTTTATACGCAGGATTTTTTGATTAATAATGCTTATGTTTCAGATGCAAATAGTGAATCATAAAGGTCTCTTCACCTAAGGAAAGATAGATACTTTCAATCAACCTCTTCAGACAGGTTATGACACATCTTTGGACCAGATAGGGCTTGAACTCAGGCCTTCTGGTCCTGAGCTAGGGAATTACCACTGCACGTCACGAGTCCCTTAAGGAAGGACAGATATTTCTAACTCAGTCTGTTCAGAAATGTTATTACACACCTCTGGAGCAGTGGAAGTAACAATTTTAAACCACAATTGTTTTCAAGTTTTGAGTAATATTAGCGAACGGATTAAGCAATGATTCATAGGTGCAGAGGAACCAATCACTCTCCTAATCATAACAACGAGGTTGTAACGGTCCTTACATCTGAGGTGACTGAGTTTATCTCAGTCAAGCTCGTTGTTACAAGTCACCTTGCTGTCAGTACTTAGTTAAACCAGCATATTTAAAGTTTTAAATTTCCCACATCCCAGAAAGCAGAGCTGCCATAGTTCCCTGGACTGCAGGGAATGTGAATTGGTAATCAAATAATAATTGATAACTGATTCACTAAACTGCAAGTACAAACAATGGCATGGATTGCAACTGAAATTGAGGAGGTACTATCTTTTTGTTGAGATAGTTAACTGAAGTCCCATCTGCCCTTTTAGGTAGATGTAAATGACATCATTGCATTATTTCAAAGAGTGGGTGTCCGGGCTTATATTTATTGTTTAATCAATATACCAACTTTTATTACCTGATCATTATCATGTTGCTGCATATGGGGAGATGGTTGTTATAAATTTGCATTTCCTATATTACAGCAGAGACTGCACTTCAAAAGTACATTGCTTTAGGTGTTCTGATCCACCAGAGATCCCTAATTATGCAAGTCTTTAAGGGGAATCTTGTGGTAAGCTTGCGGTGGAAGGACATTTAATCAGGCAGGAGGATGGACGTGAGTATCCCATTGCCTCCTTGTCTCCACCCCAATTATGTTCATGGTTGGAGTTGTCATGAGGGGAACATGACAAGAAAATCCTGGAGTGTATGCTTCTAGGCTTCCAGGGTTAGGTCCCTCTTTCAAAAGCATTCAGTACCTAATTGAGGGACCCAACATCAAAAAGGGGACAACCTACCAAAAGCCATTCACCAGCCTCTGCTTCTCAATATAAATAGCTTAGTTTAGAAAATTGTTTTATTTGCATACGAAAGGATTTTTCAGCAGCTACATGCTTTACAGTCAACAATAGTTTGCATTCCATTATTTTGCAAAGTACTTAGAACAATACAGTACAAAAGAGGCCCTTTTGCCCATCAAGTCTGTATTGCCAAAATACATCACTACCTACACCAGTCTGACTTTTCCGCATGATGCCCATAGCCTTGACTATGACACTTCAAGTGCTCATCCAAGTACTGTTTAAAGATTGTGAGGTTACCAGCCTCAACTACCCTCCCAGGCAGTGCATTACAGACTCCTCCCACTCTGAGTGGAAAGATTTTTCCTCAATTCCCCTCTAAAATTTCTGCCTTTCACTTTAAAATAGTGTGCCCTCTTGTTCTTGAACATTCAACTAAGGGGAACAGCTGCTTTCTAACCAAGTACCTGACTGTTCGTTAGTGGAGATGTATTTCAAACGTTTATTTAGTGTAAGCTTAAACAATTTCATTGTGTAACACAGTGACTCACTTCAACAATTGCACATTTTATAAGGCATGAGACTTTTATCTAAGATATATCAAAGCAATATACAAATAAATAAAAGTTCTTCCTCAGTGAACATTTTCAATGTCCCTGAAGTGATTGACATTTCAATTGTCCATGTCATTGTTTGTAGAGTTAAAGTTCTAATTTATATCACTACTGCCTTTTTTGCAATCAACTATTCTAAATTAAATGTCAAAATATTGATGATTTTCAAAATGATTTGCATTCTTTATATTAACATTGAAATATGGAACAAAATCTTTGTAATTCTTCCAGTCCCACTACCACTAATGCATTTTACTTGTCACTATTCAGGTCTGTTCACAAAGGCCATTTTCACTTTGTCTAAGACACTTCCTTGGAATATGAGCCTTTCATTTACCAGTACTTTTGCTGGTTTCTTGTAGAACACAGTCTTATCTACCTTGACCTCAATCAATCCTCACCTTCAAAAATTTACAAAAATATAGTCTCTTAAATGATGTCTTTGGTTATCTCTCCAAAGATTTGCTTATCATTATCATTTATCAATATCACTTTTGGATTTTTAGCACATTAATAGTGTGCTGTATAAATGCAATTTTCCAGCAAATATAGAAATTGTGAGACTTGATGTAGGATGTTATGTTATTTGCTTTAGCTACCAGCTGCATACAGAATTGTACAACTAGCTCTTTTTAGAACCTGTTTGCAGTAAAATTTCACAGAATTTCTTTAAGAGACACAACCAAAGCAAAAGGGAACAAGAGTAGATTCATGGTGGAAATTGCCGCAATTAATTTTTATCTGTATTTGCAATTAAATCAAAAAACCTAGGTTTCAGGAATTTCTGTCATCAACCACATGGTTCCTACAGCACGAGAGATTTGAATTCACTATTTTAATGACATCCTGCAAAGGAGGCACCTGCTGGTAAGCTGTAGTAATATGTTTACCCTAACAAAGCATAGGCAATTGGATGAGGTCAGGACAACATCTGGCTGGAGAACTGGCTGCATGTGCACATTACTGCTAAATTAGCAGGTCACAATTTGAGAGATCTATAGATCTGCAACATCTACAGCCATAGCTTAATAATCTTGAACGTTTTGGTCTCACGAAAGCCCTAAATATTTATATGGAAAAATGATATGAAAATATGTATTTAATCATCTATTTATATCTGATATTAATCTGTGAAGTTAGTGGCACAATGGTAATGTCATTGGACTAGCAATCCAGGATTCCAGACCAATGTTCTGGAAACATAAGTTCAAATCCCACCATGGCAGATAGTGAAATTTGAATTCAATAAAAAACTTGCAATAAGGAGGCCTAATGGCGACTATGCAAACACTGCCAATTATTGTTAAAAACTCATCTAGTTCAGTAATGTTCTGAAGGGAAGGAAATCTGCCATCCTTATGTAGCCTGGCCTACATGGCACTCCAGACCCACAGCAAAGTATTTGATTCTTAAACTTCTCTCCAGGCAATTAGGCATGGACAAGAAATGCTGGCCTAGTGGATGCTAAAGTGCCTACAGACAGACTGGCAAGAACATTGTATGTGAAAATGGTGGACTATTGTTTAGCGATTAAGTACAACTGAAATCAAACATCAAGAACAAAGATGAGTTACCGCAGATTTTCCAATAGATTGTTGAATTTCATTAAGAAACTCCAACTGTTGTTCTGCATCTTCTAGTTGTCCCTCAGTTAGTTGGCATCTTATAATACCTTGAATTATAAAGATATTCAAGATTAATTTACCACTCGCTAAAAGTACTTCCATATAATTTTATATATATTGGATACAGGATTTTCGGGTAATCAACTACAAGGTTCTCAACAGATCTACGCTAATTCAAGAACCAGAATTTCCATTCTATAAATACAGAATGTAATAAAACAACAGGAAATGTGCAAACAAAACACTAAGGAGAACTTAAAAGATGAAAACAGAAAACTTGAGACGGCTGATAATATGAAGGATAAGAATAAGTCAGTTGAAGGACTTCGGGTGTTTTGGATGGATAAATATCAAGCCATTGTAAGTGGTTTTTAACTTCTGGAGTTCACACTTCCCTGAAAATCTGGACTTCACTCTCCAAGTTTCATGAGGTGGTGTTGGAATGCCAAATTTTGTGAAGTTACATTTTAAACTATTTAATTCCAAGACAGAATGGAGTTGGCAGTTAGAGAGTTGGAGGATGTGGGGGATAGGGAGGGGTTGTCTAGAACATATGTCAGTAGCATTTCTACCCAGATACAAGGCCCATTTGATACACATTGCTATGGAGATGGACTTGAAGACTTAAGCAGTGCAGTGTTGATGTACAGAGATTTCTTAAACATCGCTGACCATCACAGAAAGAGAAAACCCGAAAGTACTGCTGATGCTGTAAATGAGGAACAACAACAAAGTTGCTGGAAAACCTCAGCAGGTCTGGCAGCATCTGTGAAGAAAAAAAGAAAAATCAGACTTAACGTTTCGGGTCCGGTGACCGTTCCTCAGAACTGAGGATCACAGAAAGGAGGTCACCCTACAAGAATCTTAAAGACAGACTAGAGAGGTAGCGGCTGTTCTATTGTTCGCCAAACAGTATTTCACTGGGAGTTTGTGCTCAGATTGAAGTGACCAAATGCCTGAGGACTTAAATGAGGCCAGAAGATTTGGCTCAAAAAAAACTTGAAATCATGTCATGTAATCCTTTCCAAAAGTCAATTACCTTTCTGTTATTGGTTTCAAAATGTATTGCAATAGACGTCACTGGCAGTTGGCAAATCAAGTTGAAACAAACTTAGACAATATTTTTTAAAAAATCTCACTCACTGCAAACTACCCGCAAGAAAGTTCAAAACTTGGGCCAGTATCCAGGGTCGGGACAACAATGCAAATTTGTAGCCCCCAATTTAGAAAACATTGATTTTAAAATCTTCCCTTGGAGTCTGAAAGAAACAAACTGTATAGCCATCATTACATCAAACGAACCAAGGCTCTTAAAAATTGTTGCCCTTGGATATAAAAAAAATAAAACTTTAAAGAAGTCTTACCAGTTAACGCAGGAACACTTGATTCATCCAGTGACATCGCAGTTTTGTACCATCTCACAGCTTCTTTTACTTTTCCTTGTAACACCATCTGATAGCCAAGTTCATTTGCAATCTCTGCATTACGTGACGATATGCTGAATGCTCTTTCAACCAAGGTATAGGTTTGCTGAAGGACAATCTGGTTCCGTCCACACTATTTAATAACATGGGTGATCAAGTACAGGACTGAGTAAGTTATAATGCAATTATTTTAGAGCTGAAATTTCTAATCTTCTAAGATAAACATCTATGTCACTTTAGCAACTTCCTCAGCCCTTCTAGCACACTCCTGCCACCACAATAAATCTGATGGAAGTGCAAATGCTAGATTAGGACTTGCCCTGGAATGTACAAGTGACAGAAATTCTCTGAATATTCACAGTTGCAAAGATCTACTTCAGCCACAGAGAAACCACCTCAGTGTAAATAAAGTAATGGAATTAAATATGTAGCTTAAAGATTGGCATGGGACAAATGGATTTTGGTTCATGGGACACTGGCACCATGTGGATTAGAGTAGAAAAGAGCTGTCTCAGTTGGCTTCATTTGAACCACGATGGAATCAGTGTCCAGGTGAATTGAATAATTAAGGACATAAAGAGGGATTTTGTCTGATTAGATCGGGAAAAGTTTGGGGGAAGTGGGGAGAACATCCAGATTTACAAAGCAAAAGGATAGGAGTGCATTGCAAAGCAACTATTTTGATAACAGTATCCACAGTAGGGTAGGAAGGGACAAAGTGTACAGACAAAAGAAAACAGCAGTAAATAGAGTCATAGGGGGATAAATGGTTAAAAAAAAATTAAATTAGTCACTACTCAAACGCACATAGTATTCAGAACAAAACAAGTGAACTGGCACAAATAGGGGTTAATGGATATGATCTTGTAGCCATTAGGGAGACAATGTTACAAGGAGATCAAAATTGAGAACTAAATATTCAAAGGTGTGTGATTTTCAGAAGGTTAAGCATGAAGAGAAAAGGGAAGGCTGGTGCAGTAACTTTGTCAATACAAGATGGAATAAGTAAGATAGCTAGAAATCTTGGATTGAATGATGTAGAATCTGTACGGACGGAGGTAAGAAAGCAGTACTCAAATGAAAAGATTGAGATAGGATACAAGGTTAGACGGAGAGATCCAGGTGGAAGGTGAATCCTGAAACAGGAGGAACAGGGCTTCTCTGTGTGTGAAGACTCCTGGTTGCAAAGTGGGTGTTGATATGAAGCATAGGAAGGAGTGTTCGGTATTGTTCTTAAGTCTAGATGTACTCAAGCACAGTGTAAAGGGAACAAACCTGAGAACTGAGGACAGCGTCAGAGGGAATTATGAAAAAGCAGCAAGGATGTGATTGGAAGAATGAATGGAATGAGTGGAAAGTGAAGGGAAGAAGGATTTGGAAGCATGTAGGTAATCATAAGTTTGCGCTCCTTCACAGCTGAAAGAAATGAGAATACTTTCATTATTCCCCCCGCTACCCCAAGCTCAATAAGACAGTGAATGAAATGGAAGTGCGGACCAGGACAGTTTTGAGATAGCAAGTTGATGCTAGAGAAGAAAGAAGTTTTGTTGATCTGAGATGTTAACTCTTTCCCTCTCTTTCTAGATGCTACGAGACCAGTTGAGTATTTCTCATATAGGTAACTTATGGCACTTCAGACTTTCTATATAAACAGTGAAAGCTCATGTTATTGACTTCTATTAAGTTACTGATAAAAGATGGGTTCTAGCTTTTACTCAGGTGGCAGTCACTTTCAACAGGTGACTAGTATTTTAAAATGCTAATGTGGCTAGAAGTCTCAGGTTAAACTTTGAAGATTTAACAGTGGCTGATTGGGTTTCTGTGCTTCAGGAAATCTAACAGATGTAGTAAATTGAGAACAACTTTGAGAAGAAGACATCTACCTAAGAGCACTCCATGTGGGGCAAAAGGAGCAGAAATTCTTCCTTCAAATTTTCCAAGCACCCACACTATCAGGCTTGGACATTACTTTTTATTGAGGTTAGAACTGGAGAGGCTGTTTTCTTTTATAGGAGAATCAAGGCCTTGCAGTCAGTCAATATTTAAAAATCAGAAGATGCCCATTTAAAAAAGACAAGGTGAAATTATAATACCACTTTGTACCACCATGTTCTGCAATCTCTCTCCATTTAAATACTACGCTCTGCCATTTTTCTCTTCTTCTTGCCAATAGTTGACAAGTTCACATTTTTTACATTATGCTCCGTCTGTCAAAGCTTTACTGCTCACTGAACCTTTATAGACTTACCTCCTCTTAGCAATTTACTTTCTACTTATCTTAATGTCATTGACAAATTCAGCCATATATTTGGTCACTTAAAAGTCTTTTATGTGGATTGTAAATATTTGAGGCTCCAGCACTGATCCTCGTGGCATATTATTAGTCACAGCTTACCAAACCGATATACCCAATTATCACTAGCCTCTGAGATAACAAGGTGTAGAGCTGGATGAACACAGCAGGCCAAGCAGCATCAGAGGAGCAGGAAAGCTGACATTTCGGGTCTGGACCCTTCTTCAGAAAAAGGGTCTAGACCCGAAACATCAGCTTTCCTGCTCCTCTGATGCTGC
>NC_063338.1:58612182-58668274 GCF_021869965.1 Rhincodon typus | reverse complement strand
CCCAAAACCAGTCCAGCTCGTCCCTGCCTCCCTAACCTGTTCTTCCTCCCACCTATCCCCTCCTCCCACCTCAAGCCGCACCTCCATCTCCTACCGACCAACCTCATCCCGCCCCCTTGACCTGTCCGTCCTCCCTGGACTGACCTATCCCCTTCCTAACTCCCTACCTACACTCACCTTTACTGGCTCCATCCCCGCCTCTTTGACCTGTTTGTTTCCTCTCCACCTATCCTCTCCTCTATCCCTCTTCTATCCGCCTCCCACTCTCTCCCTATTTATTTCAAAACCCCCTTCCCCTCCCCCTTTTCTGATGAAGGGTCTCAGCCCGAAACGTCAGCCTCTCTGCTCCTATGATGCTGCTTGGCCTGCTGTGTTCATCCAGCCCTGCACCTTGTTGTCTCGGATTCTCCAGCATCTGCAGTTCCTACTATCTCTGGTTTAAAGTCCTTTTAGGTGTCTTTGAGGTGTAAGGTTTTAACCTGAGAAGAAAACTGGTTAGTTGATTAATTGGACCAATCAGTCGTGAATATTGCAGTTATATTTTAAGCTCTCATTTTCTCATGTTCCTTATCAGTTTGGCAGTCAGTGTTACCAGGCACTTTTTGTCTTGCAGACATAGACAGAGACACAGAGAGAGAGAGAGAGAGAGCGAGGCACAGAGAGAGACAGACAATGCTGCCACAATTCTGTTTGTTCTCAGCCTGTGCATCTTTTGCATCTTTCGTTCTCTTTTGCCAAAAAAGAAAAAAACCTTGAAATAGTAGTATATTTGTTTGCATATTCTATCTGACATTTTTGCTATTCCAGACGTAGATTGTAGGCAACGTGTCATCTTTAGCGTGTGAAGATTCTCATAAATGGTACACATCAAATTGATGAAGGCTCCCAGACGGCCAGGTTGACTGGTTTCATTGCCCTTTGATAAAATGTTAACTTCAGTTCTGACTGTCTTTTATCTAGTCTATGTCAATTTCAACGTCATTGTAAGGTAGCATTTTTGTTTCTTTTTAAAATCATTGCAGTCGATGGAAGATCCAATGTATTAAATCAGCCAAAGATTTAAATATCAATCATCAATATTTTATAGGTGGATCTGCTGCCACTGCAACTGCAAGGGAGTGTGCTACCCAGACAGTCACAGTGCCTATGATGTCACTGCCAGTGATATGGCAGAATTTGTTCCGTGGCTCCATACTCTAAGTTTATTTAATGTAGCAGCTTGATGCCCCCAAAATGAATTACAAAACCACTGATCTAAAAGAGCATTCAAAGAGCTGTTTACACAGAAATAACCGAATAGTAGCAGTTACTGAAATAAGGACAGAAAAAATGCTCTGTACGCTGACCAGCAATAATCATTTTAAGTTAATTAAAACCTTCAATCCTAACTAAACATAAACTTTCTGTGTGCTTCCAGAATTTTCTGTTCATGTTTTAGATTTCCAGTATCTGCAGTACTTTGCTTTTGTTTTTTTTTTCCACTTAAGCAGCTGAATCATTTGAGATCTGCAGCATACCTCTGAGTCACCAATAGCAACACGCCAGTGAGATATATGGCACCAATTCCTCACTACCTCTGGAGATGGAGCACAAACTTACGATGGATAACAAACATGGATGATGATCCTATGCAACTTTCCTATTTACCACGAAGGACTACACAATCAAAACCAGATGAGTCATTCAGATTTTAAAAAAGGGATCATGGGCCAACCTCACAAGTATGTGAATCCACAAATAACAAGGATTAAATCTAGTTGATTTAAAAGAAAAATGGTGATTAATAACATTAAACCACAGAAGAAAAAAAGAAAAGGTAAATGATCAGATAATTTCTCCCGTAAAATGGCTCAGTAAAGCTAAATTCTCATTAACAATACAATTTACTACATGTTGACGAGTTTATAACACGTGGATCAAAATACCCATTTGGAAATTTTTATACTTATTACTGCTTGGTTAATCCTGCATTCGACCACCTAAAAATTTAACAAGAAACAGAAAATATGAATCATGTTTAGAATATACATAGTTGTTCGCAGGTGGCATTTGGCAGAATACTTCTGTTCTTTTTCTTTATTATTTGTTCACAGGCTGAGGGCATCGCTGGCTAGGCTAGCATTTATTATCCATCCCTAGTTGCCCAAAGGGCAGTTGAAAGTCAATTACATTGACAAAGGTCAGTTGTATTCAGTCTGGTAAATATAACAAGCAGATAACTGGGAGGGTTTTTAAGTTTGGATTAAAAAAGGTATATGCTCTAATTTATAAAGGTATGTTCCTTTGTATACCTTGCACTGAAATTTTATTGTTTGATCAAACATCTGTTAAAACTGAATAACTTAATGACTTAATTTAATGTAAATAACTGCTTAGTAAATACTCCATAATGTTTCTGAACTACTAAAGCTGAAACCTTGCTACCAGTTGATAAATTTATTGCCAAGTATAAATAAACTGTAACATAAATATGATATATTTCAAATCATTTGAAACCATCTAAGCTTCTCTACATTTCAATTACAAATGTAATCAAAATTAGATTTAAAAATTAGGATGACATACATATTCCTTTGCACAAAGAACTCAGATATATCATAGCAATTTGAATGTGAACAGAAAACAGCTGGGAGAAAAGTGCTGGGAGGCTAAACCAAAATAAAAAGAATATTTAATTTCCAGCATTAATATGATGAATATAAAAATGACGTGAGCCAATTTATATTGTTGCTATAGGAAGCATTTACACATATGGTTGTCTCACAGTGCCTCAAACAAACATTATGACACACAAATTTGTGTAAAATAAGTTAGAACAGTAATCTAGAAAATTGTGGTCAATATACTGAACTGATCTCGTTTGAGAATAGACTAATTGTTTAGACCCAGATGGGGGTGGGCACAGAGCAGGTAAATAAGTAAATTCACCCCAACAGTCAGTGCGCTGCATGACACCACAGCCTATTACTTAGAGGCAGTATGGAGTTTGGGGAATGACAGGGTGGCAGGCTTACCCATCCACCATATCCTGCAGTTAGTCATTTTTAATTTGTTATTCGTTAAAAGGCCCATTAAAGATTACTGTCAGATGCCAAATGAAACTTCCCAAATCTTTGGCCATTACTTGGCCAACTCAAGAAAAATATTACAATTACAGAGTGGAGGCTTCTGACCCTCATTTGAACATGTTAATAGTGTTCTAAAGCCCACAGAGGAAATCCTGTCCAACGTCTTTATGTACTCAGATATAATTAATTTCACACTGACAATATGGCAATTTCAAAAGTAGATATCATCATATATACTTGTGTCACAGTCATACTTTGTGGGCATTTTATATACTTTAACATGGTACATCAGTGGCAATACTGGACATTCATCTATGCAAATCTCCTTTTGTTGATATTATCAATTTCCCTGTTGCATTATATATAGAAAGTATACTAACCTTTTTTGCTCCATTAGAAAGCTTAATCATTCTATCAACGTATTCACGAGCTTTATCATGACGCCCAATATGCCAAAGGAAGAGGCCCGCAAAATACAATGCCGCCTGTCCTGCAGTTTTCCGGTCTTCTTTTAGTTTGCTATCAAGCTCATGAATGGCATCACGATCTTTTTATCAATGCAAAAACAAATCAATTTCAGGATTTCTGTAACTAAATTCAATGCTCATCTACGTGATATAATAAGCCTTTATTTCATGATACATTTTATTTAATGAAAATATTGTTTTACATCTTTCAGCTAGTATGCATACTCAAACAAAAGCTTTTAGATGTAAATCCCAGATGTCCTCCTATTTCAAGGATAGTAATTGCCCTCTCTGGTGATCAAAACTGCCCTCAACTGCATCTCTTGCAATTCCCGCACCTCTGCCCTCACAACCCCTTCTCCCAACAAAAATAAAGACAAAATCTCCCGTGTCCTCACATATCACCCCACCAACCTCCACATCCAACGTATCATTCTCCGCCACTTCCGCCACCTACAATCCAACCCCACAACCAAAGAAATATTTCCCACCCCACCCCTATCTGCCTTTCATAGGGACCGCTCTCTCTGCGACTCCCTCGTCTGCTCCGCACTCCCCACTAAATCCACAACCCCCGGCACCTTTCCCTGCAACCGCAGGCAGTGCTACACCTGCCCCTATACCTCCCTCCTCACCTCCATTCAAGGCACAAAACAAACCTTCCGCATCAGACAGGGGTTCACCTGCACGTCTGTCAACTTGGTCCATTTCACGTGCTGCTCCCGAGGTGGCCTCCTCTACATCACTGAGACCAATCAGAGACTGTTTTGTAGAGCACCTGCACTCTGCTCGTGACAAACGACAGCACCTTCTGGTCGTGAACCATTTTAACTCTCCCTCCCACTCCCTGGGTGACATATCCATCCTGAGCCTCCTCCAGTGTCACAATAGTGCCACCCACAAACTGGAGGAGCAGCACCTCATATTCCACCTTGGGACTCTGCCCAATGGCCTAAATATGGATTTCACCAGTTTTCAAATCTCCCCAACCCCAGCCTCATCCCATGTCCAACTCTCCCTTTCATCTCCGCCTCCTTGACCTGACACAACCTGTGCACCTTCTCTCCCACCTGCCCCACACATCCCACTGATCAATCCCTACCTGGACTCACCTACCACCATCCCACCTACCTTCCCCAGCCCCACCTCTCCTCTCTCTATTTATTTCTGAGCTCCCTTCCCCCTCCCCATTTCTGAAGAAGGGACCCGATCAGAAACGTCAACTTTCTTGCTTCTTTGATGCTGCCTGGCCCGCTGTGTTCCTCCAGCTTCACACTGTGTTACTCCTTTTTAGATGTAAAGTTTTGTTTCTCCAGTGGTTGAGAACAATGTCCAGAAAGTGGTCAAATAATGCACAACACAGAGGTCACAGTTCGATCCCAATTTGTGTTAAGGTAACTAATCTCAATAAGAGAAGCACTCATGAAAATACAACTAACTACATCATCTGTGTCATAGTGATGAATACATCCAGAGTTCCCACTGCTGATTACGTTCTGGCTCAGTTGTTATGCTAGCATGTAGCCCCAGAGCTTACTCAAAGTTTAGACTTAAATTGTGACAACTTTGGAGTGACTGGATCCATGCCACAGCAAATGTCTAATGATTTCTAAAAGAGGACAGGAAAAAAAATTAGTAAAGGTGTATCATGGGAATCATATTTTTAACAAAAATAAAAAGAAAGTGATAAAACCTGGCTATTTCAGAAAAAGGAAAAATACTAAAGTTTATACTTTCACTGATGAAAAAGGTGGTTTCTGGGTAGAAAATATTATGGTAGATACTTTCAGAAAAGAATAAGCTACAAATATAAAGAAGTGAAAAAGAAATGATCAATACAACAGGGATTCTTCATTGAATTTAGCAGAATTCCCTACTTACCTTTATTTTACATTCTACCGTGTTAATTTTCTTTAAAGTAACATATTCAGTAGTCATATATATCATGAAACTAATATAAGGCAACGTTCTTCTAATTAGATGAAAATTATAGATTCCAGGGTTTCAAAAGTTCATAAATGAACCAACCACACAGAAATTAGGTAGGAACATGTATAAAACGTAGATTGCCTACAAACAAGTTGGGTTGGACAGTTTTTAATCTCAGGCTAAATCCTCAAAATTTGTTTATTATTCAGTTAGGGACAAATAAGTTTTTAAAGTTGAGAAGATTCGTAGCTCAGGTTGTGGATGTGGTTGTAGACTTGCTCGCCGAGCTGATGTGCTTGATTGCAGACATTTCATCATTTTGTTAGATAACATCGTCAGTGGCCTCTGGTGAAGCGTTGGTGTTCTGTCCTGCTTGTTTTTATATGCCTCGGTTTGCTGGGGCGGTTGGCATTACCCCAGCAAACCAAGGCATATAAACAACAAGCGGGACAGAACACCAATATTTCACCAGAGGCGCACTGACGACATTACCTCGCAGGGTGATGAAAAGCCTGCAACCAAGCACACTGGCTCGGCGAGCAAGTCTACAACCACAAATAAGTTTTTGTTTAAAGTAGACAAAATTTGAAATCCCGGTTGACTTTCTCAGAGAATAAAGCCAAAAAGTTCCATAATTTTTAAACAAGCAGAATAAATTTTACTACAAAAATGCATCAAAGCAAATTACAATACGTCTTGTAAATCCAGAATTAATAAGAATATTTGAATTAACTGGAAAACTGTAGCCAAACAAAACACAAACTGCATATTAAATAGCAGATACAAAGAAGACAATTCCACAAATTTCTCAGCAATAAACTCAGATCCGATTGAACTTATAGTAGCAGAAATTCTTTTGCACTGTCACTCTCACAAGGGCTTTAGTTCTTCCCTTTCAAAGATCTAGTCTCTGATTTCCATCAAAAGCCTTAGGCTACCTCGATGACTACATAGGACATAGAGCAATATAGGATGATAACAGGCCCTTCGGCCCACCTTGTCTGTGCCAACCATGACGCTATTCTAAACCAATTCCATCTGCCTACACATGGTCCATACCCTGCTATTTTCTGCCTGTTCATGTGATTGTTTAAGTACTTACCCACCAATTGCTCACTCCTTTTTCATAGCACTATGCCACTGGAATCACAAGACTATGGTCTAGCATCTAATTGCCTACACAATTCCAGCTGTCCAGTTGCTCAGGGCAGAACCACATTATTGATAGGCCTTAATAGCCCTAACTGCCTCGCAACCGGCAGCCTCCTGTTGCCTTCTAAGCTCCTGAGTGGCTTCCTGAGCACCAACTGCTATGCAGCCAACTAAAAGCAGTTTTCCTGCATGGAATCTTGAGCTCCCAACTTCGAATCTTGCTACTAATTATCACTCTGACTGTTTACTGACCGTTGAATTGATTTGTGTGACCTATTAAAATATCCCAACATGCCTATCCTGTTGCAAGGCAAAACTAAATGTTGTAACCATCGGAACATTCTTTGACTTGAATGTTACAATCTCCAGTGAAACAAATGGTCATTCCCCACAGCTGCAAACTTACAAAATACAGAGATAGGGAAAAGAAATTGACTGCATCACAGTATCATAAATAGCATCAAATCTAAATTAACATACTTGTAATGCAGGATCCTACTTCATCTCTTAGGTTTATTGTCTCTACTCTAAAATTTATTATTAATTAATCTATGAGACATACACTCACCTG
Organism: Rhincodon typus; assembly: GCF_021869965.1. NCBI lineage: Eukaryota > Metazoa > Chordata > Chondrichthyes > Orectolobiformes > Rhincodontidae > Rhincodon > Rhincodon typus. Next base: position 58,661,087 of record NC_063338.1, on the reverse strand, counting down.
GAGCTAAACTTTTCTTATGAGCATAGATTAGAGCCATTATAGAGCACAGAGACACATCCGGCTTTTCTTTAACAGTCTCGAGCTCACGGATAGCTTCTTGAATTCGGTCTTTGTGTGCACAATAAAGACATTTTTGAATTGTGAAATAAGTTTTGTTATTGGTTGGTGCTTGAATAATATAAAGATATATTTAGCAATTACTTTGCAATGAATTACCTTCCATAAGAACACCATAAGCATGAAAAAACAAGAACACCGCATCATTGCCATATTTTTTGAGTCCCTCGTCTGCTGCGATCTGGATGTGATTAAAATATTTCTTTTGGCAGTAATAGTTTATTACAGCCTGCAAAAGTAAAAATATTCAAATAAGTACACTGAATTTTTCTTTGAAGTCTTCTCCAAGTATTTGCTCCTCCTCCACTTGTTCTTTTCACATGATGGTTTACTTCCATTCAATTACCCCTTACACAACTGGATGACCTTACATGAAAAGAAAAACAGATGCTGTCTGAAGTTCATTAACCATGTTACACACAAAGATATTAAGAAATGCACTTAAGCAACACAAAATGAACATTTATATAACTCTGGGTAAGGGGGTAGTTTTGGAATCAGTTAAAATCTCTTTCATTAAAATCTTATATTTGGATGACAAGTTTCTCCATATATACAGCCTGCTTCTAACAGAGATTCATGATTACAGAAATATCAGCTTTGGTTAGAATAATACCGATTATAACAATGTCACAGCACACCCATCCTAATACTTACTTCCAGATTTTCATCACCATTTACAGCAGTAAAGTGACATGCCACACCAGCTAGCACTCCACACTGGGAGAGGTACAACTCTGATTTGCAGCTACAATTTTTCATTCAAATTGTCAATCTCACCTTCATAAACAGGACAAAATGCCAAACGATATCAAATGTTTCTTGAGTAAGGAAAGGAAAGTTAAAGACAAAAGAAAGCAGGGGATGTAACAGCATGAATAGATTAAAAGGCATAACTTTTGAGGAAGAGAGTGACACAAACTTACAAATCAGGAGCAGGAGTAAGCCATTCAGTCCCTCAATCCTGCTCCACCATTCAATAAAATCATGGCTGATCTGATTATAATCTCAAATCCACATTCCTGCCTACTGTTGATAACATTTCAACTCCTTGCTTAACAAGAATCTATCTACCTCTGCCTCAAAATATTCAGGGATTCTGCTTTTCAGGAAGACAGTTCCAAAGACTCTTGAATCTCAGAAAGAGCGTTAGCCTAATCCTGGTTCCAAATGGACAATCCCTGATTTTTAAACAACGATCCTTAGATCTAGATTCTCTCATAATGTCTTGTTTCAATCAAGTCATCTCTTACTCTTCTGAACTCAAGTGGATATAAGCCTAACCTGTCCATCTTTCCTCATTAGGCAACCTCTCATTCCAGGTATTAATCTAGTAATGCTTCTTTGAGCTGTCTCCAGTGCTTTTGTATCCTTCTTTAAATAAGGTGACTAATACTGTGCACAGTACTCCAGATGCAATCTCACCAGAGCCCTATATAAGTGAAGCATAACATTCTTTCTTTTGTATTCAATTGCCCAATTCAATAAATCATAACATACTATTCGATGACCTAATTATTGGCCATACATGTATACACAGCTTTTGCAATTCACACATGAGGGCACCCAGGATTCCTCTGAATTTCAGAGCTCTATAATCAGATAACATGCTTCTTTTTATACCTGCTGAAATTTCAAATATTCACACATTATACTTCATTTCCCACATCTTTGCCTATTCACTTGACCTATCAATAACTTTGTTGCCTTCTTGTGTCCTCTTCACAGCTTACCTTTCCTACTTATTCGTGTTGTCAGCACAATGGTACTGATAAAGAAACATATCTGAACAAAGGCAACTATTAATAATGTCAGCAAATATTAGGGCCACAAAAGATAATTGTATAGTTACTACTTGATTTAATGCAATGCTGAGGGAGCTGGAAATGGATCTAATGGAAAATATGAGCTTGGAAAACACAATGATGGAAATGGGAGAAATCCAGAAACTGAAAGCTGGTTGGAAGTGGGGTGAAAGGAGTTAATATGACTAACTGCAAGGACAGTGGTAAAGGTGGCAACAGGTGTTCCATGAAATCTCAGTCTTAATCCACAATATTAATGTACAGAAGATCTTGGTGATTGACAGAAGGAACAAAATGTGCTTCAAAATTGTCCCCTACTTCAAACTTGACAACTTGAGGTCCTGGTGGCTTTTCACCCTCAGCCTCATCTGCATAGCCTCCATCAGTGCTCCTTCAAACTAAACATAAATCAGCGATTGGTCAAAAGGTGGAAGGAGTTTATCAACCTTTAGGAAGACATCAATATGCAACATAGAAATGATTATTCATATTGAAACAACTTGCAAGAATTGCTGGTGGATACAAGGAAGATAAGGGAGATTGTGAGTGAGAGCACAGAAAAAGCTGTGTAGCAGTCTAGCTGTGACCGAGTACGTAACATCACCATAGGTCTGATTTTTACTGATTGGCCAAACGTAAAGCAAAAGTTAGGGTCAGCAGCGTATGGATTTCTGTGGGCAGTGAGGGTGTGCACATCCTTGGATACTATGGGCAATTCAGCATAGCCAAACCACCTAATCTGCACATCTTTGGAATTAAGGAAAAGCAGGCAAAATGATCAACAGCAAAGACAACAAAGGAGAGAAATAGCTCTAGAATCCGGAAAAGTTTGATTCAGCAACTCCTTGGAGATACTTTTACAAACAATCAGCTAAAAGGGAGAATCCTTTTTCAAGCAGAAAGGCAGCAGAGTTCAGCAAACATTACCAAGTGTAAAAGTTGTAAGTGGCAAACATTATAAACAGTCAAGGGGTCCTTGCAAGATTCAGTATAGGAATAGATTTCATGGCCTTACACAATCTGGAAAGGTAAGTTGAGTTGGTCGCAAGCTGGAAGGCCAGCATTATTAGGCAATGGATGAAATAAGAAATAGTTGGAACTGTCGATGCTGGAGTCTGAGATAACAAGGTGTGGAGTGGATGAACACAGCAGGCCAGGCAGCATCAGAGGAGCAGGTCTGGACCCCTTCTTCAGAAATGGAGGGGAAGGGGGCTCTGAAGTAAATAGAAAGAGGGGGAATAGAAGGTGAATAGTGGAACAGGTAGGTGGAGAGAAGATGGACAGGTCAAGGAAGCGGGATGAAGTCAGTACAGGTGAATGTAGGTAGGGAGTTGGGATGGGGGTTGGTCAGTGAGGAGGGAGGGATGGGTAGGCGGGAGGGAAGACAGACAGGTCAAGGAGGTGAGGACAAGAGGGGTGCTGGTCTTGAGATGAGGCCGGGGTGGGGAGATTTTGAAGCTTGTAAAGTCCACATTGAGGCTAATGGGTTGTAGGGTTCCCTGGCAGAATATGAGGTGCTGTTCCTCCAGTTTTCGGGTGGCATCGTTGTGATACTGGAGGAGGCCCAGGATGGACATGTCAAGTGGTAGATCAAGACATGCTCATACAAAGCATAATCCACGTTGGGGCATGTAGTGCACACAAAACAAAGACGGGATGACTACATGGAGATTGATGATAGGATACCTCACCATGCCATTCGTGTACTGCGCCACAGTGACCAGCACATCAGTGCCAGTTGAGTGAGACTGTACATGTCTGTGGTTGTACCACAACCACACGGTGAATGCCAGAGAGAATCTCTAAGCCAGAGGTGGAGTGTCTTTCATCGAGACGTGACACCGATGGCGAGGGAAACCATGTAAGTAATTAACGGCGAAGACAGCTGTCCCCGAGGGTGAGACATTGTGGAAGTTTCCAACACAAGAATGTGGAGGAGGGGGAAGAAAGGAGCGGGGCGGGGGTGGAAAACGAGATATTTGCAAATAATAACAAACAGACACACGACAAGCGGTTGGACGCCCGTCCACCTCACCCAGGGAGCTGCAGTGAACCGTGAAAGCGCAGTGCCCCACTCCCTCCCTTACCAGAGTAGCTGAATCCTGCTCCGCCATCCCAGCGAGGGGCCCAGGCGCGGTCCCGATCCCAGGCGGCGGCCTCCCTCCGCCGTCTCCTGGTTACCAAACACAGACACCGACAATCGAGCTCCGAACGCTGCTCACCGCCATCCAGCCGTTGGTGATCGACAGCTCATGCCTTAGTCTTTCCCCTGACGCTGCAGCCAGGGCTATTGTCCCTGAGAGATTCACACTTCTCATGTTCACATGTTGGGCAACAGATTGAGCACAACAGAAAGACGTTCGGCCCATCAAGTGCATGCAGCCTCGCTGCAATAATATTCCAGCCTTTTCCCATTCATTTTCCCTTCCTCATACCATTTTTTGTGTATCTCCTCTTGATCCCTCAATTATCAAACGTTCACTCGACTTTCTCTAAGGACATTGCTAGCTTTCCCAGTCTATCTGTGTAATTGAAATCCCTCACCAATGGAACCTTTTTTCTGCACCATCTCTAAAGCTTTCACGTCCTCAGTGATGCTTAGCCTTCAGTTGAAGCTAAACCAGTGTTTTATGAAGCAGCGGCATGAAGTCCTGTGTTTTTCACTATGTGCCTCTACGTATAAAGCCCAAAATCCTAAGAAATTTTCAACCACCTTCTCTACATGACCTGCCACTCGATAAGTTAAATAGGTAGAAAATTAGCAAGGAGGACCTGTAAAGTAGTAATCTCCAGACTACTTCTAGTGCTACATGCAGTAGTACAGAAATAGGAAGACAAGACAGATGAATGCACACCTGAAAACATGGTAAGGGAGGAGGGCTTTAGATTCCTGGGACACTGGGCCTTGCTCTGACCAAGATGGCACCTGTACATCTGGATGGGTTACATATAAACAGAGCCAGGACTGATTTCCTTATGTGGCATTTAGCAAGTGCCATTAGTGAGGATTTAAACTAATTCAGCAGAGATGCAGGAATCAGGAGATGATACTAGAAAGTAATACCAGAATACACAAAATGCTGGAGAAGGAGGTATCACAGAGAAAAGTAAGTTGGAGGAGTCAAAATAAGGGAGAGAGTAATGATGTCTGAATCAAGCTTAAACGACATCTTATGAATGCACAAAGTACAGTTGCCATGTAGAATTGTGATCTTGTGACGATGAAGAAGACCTGGCTTAAGGACGGGCAGGTCTTGCTGTTAAACATTCCTGGTTACAATGTGTTCAGAAAAGCCAAGAAAGGAATAAAGGAGGAGGGGTGTTATTTTTGGCTCAGGAGAGTGTTGCCCTACTGGAGAAAGATGATTTTTCAGAGGCTTGATTTGCCTAAAGCTAAGGAATAAGAAGGGTGAAATTACATTGTTGTAATACATAGGCCACCAGCTAGTGGGGATGACACAGAGGTACAAATCTGCAAGGAGATTGTAGAGAGGTGTAAATAAGATAGAGTGGTCATAATGGATTGAATTGCCTGTAGATCGACTGGGATAATGCTCATGTTAAAAAGCAGCAAGGGAGGAATATTCCTGGATTATGATTGCAAGAATTTCATAAAGAGTATGTGTTGAGTCCAACAAGAAAGGATGCACTGCTGGACCTGGTTCTTGAGAATGAGGTGGGCCAAGTACATGATGTGACATCAGAGGAACATTTAGGGGTCAATGATCACTATATAATAAAGTTTAGGATGACAGTAGAAACTTAAAATTGTTAATCAGCATAAAAATGATCAACTAGTGGATAGCAGACTTCAGTGGGGCAAGAACAGTGGTGGGCTAGACAGACTGGAACAAAAGATTAGCAGGAAAAACAGTAGTTGAACAATGGATAATCTTCAGAAAGGAGATGGTTTAGGTACAGTCAAGGTGTATTCCCTCAAAAGGAAAAGGTAGGATAAACAAATCCAGATTTGCCTGGATGGCAAAGGAAATAGAAACTATATTAACGAATTCTTGTGACAGGTGTTAGGTGGTAAATAAGTTGAGAACCAAGCTAAATACACAAGGTTAAGAAGGGAGGTGTGAAAGCAAATAAAAGAAGGGAAGAGGTGTGATGATAAAAGACTGGTGGCTGACATAAAATTCCAAAGTCTTTTATGAGCACATAAGTAGTGAAAGGGTGGTAAATGGAAGAGTAGGGTTGGTTAGGAACCAGAAGAAGATTTACACTTACAGGCAGGAAGCATGACAGTTGTGTTAAGTTAATATTGCATCTTACTTTATCTACAAGGCAGATGCTGCCCTGGCCATGGTGACTGAGGAGGCACATCAGTCATTAGAAAAGTTTGAAGTTGATAAGGAGGAAGTGTTGTACAAGTTGCCTGTATTTAAAGTTAATAAGGCATTAGGACTGGATGATATCATACAAGGATATAAAAGGAAGTGAGACTGGAAATTGCAGATGCAATTATCTTTCAATCTTCCCTGGATTCAAGGATGGTGCCAAAGGACTGGCGAATTGCAAACATTACGTCCCTATTCAACAAAGGCTGTTACAAGTGGCCCACAAATCACAGACTAGTCAGTTTAAATTCAGTGGTGGAGAAGCTTCTAGAAATAATTATTCAGGATAGAATTATTGGTCACATGGAAAACTGTGATTAATTTGAAAGAGGCAGCATGGATTTGTTAAGGTAAAATCATGTCTAAATAACTTGTTGGCGGTTTTCAAACAGGGAGCAGAGGGGGTTGATGACAGGAAAGCTATTGATGTGATATATATGAACTTCCAAAAGGCATTTGCTACAGTGCCACACAATTGACTTGTGACGAAAGTTGCAACTCATGGAATAAAATGGACAGAACCCAAAAGGGGTCAGACCATTCCAGTGTTTTTGGGTCTATCAGTCGGATCCCCACTGCCAGCACAAGATGCAACCCTTTATAGCTTTCTCTTTATATCCAGCTCAGAGGATAATGCTATGTTCCCAGCTTATGTTATGACTGGATAAGTAGGAAACCTGGCCTGATTTTGTTTTGTTTGGTTAGTCATGGTGGTTAGTCACTGAAACATCTTCAGGCAGGGCTGCAGATTTTCTTTAACGCAGAACAGAAATTTATTACTCCGAAAGACTTCCGTGTTGGACACTGGACATAGTCCAAGGGCACCATTCAGACACACCCCACATCTACACATTTTGGCATTTGACATCCTCTAAGATTCCTTAGACATTTCAAATTCACTTATAGGATGCTTCTACCCTTTAATACTGCTTCTCAGGCTGCATTGCCAAGTATCATTGTAATGTTGCAGCAAGGACATGCACCCAGCTCATGAACTGGACCAGGCTGCATCTCCGGGTGTTTCAGCTGCCCTCATAGTGCTCCCTCTGTGCTTAGCTCAATGTTCACAGTATCCCTGCCTTGCCTTTCTAACGTATGTTTTGCTGCCTCAACCAGCAATACCAGGCTCACACCAGTTCTGTCTTGACATGCCGTTTAGCACAAACACAAAGACAGGAAGCTTGCCGTGGTTGTAAGCAGCCCTCAGTAAAGTCAAGTGGGATGACCTTTGCCGAGGGGGCCCCAGCACATCAAGTCCAGCGTCTCATACCAGAGGACACTAGCAGTCACCTGCCTCAGGCTGTCAGAATCAGAAACCGCTTCACAGAAGGGGTGAGGGAGCCCACTACTTGTCTTGCCTCTACCTGCCCTATTGTGGACTGTTTACCTCCTGGAATGAGAGAGAGGCGGGTATTAAGGGGATAAAAGTGGGTGACACAGCTAACACTTATGGTGCAGATGGGGAGGTGTCTCCAGAGAGTGGTAGGGAGTACGGAGGGTAATCAGGGTTAGTGTTGTCAGGGGTTGGTTGAATGACAACAAGTGAGAGAACTTTTAGAAATGTAGAGCATGGGCCTTACTGAGAGGTGCGTATAATAGCAGAGTAAGTATCAGGTACCAGAGAGAAATTATGACATTTACACTGACAGAATGGAGATTGACATTGACTTTACTCCCCACAATGCTGGCTTTCCTCCAGATGGCTGAGATTCCTCCAACCTGGATGGCAACCTCAGACCAGGTTGGCATTTTGTTTTGTACACTCCATTGCTAATCCTAGGGGAAGAGGAAATTCCAACTAGGCACTGAAATGCGAGGCATTTCCCTCTATCTACCATGTCCATGAAAATATCAGTGTCTGTGCACTGCATCTCTAAAGTGACAGTGCTTGGCTGGGTGCAAAACAGGCTTTTAAAGGTGACTTGGAGAATAAAGGGTGTCACCTAATTCCAGGATATCCCACAGTGATGAGCTGTGTCCAGAATAGTGTGTGGTTATGATCGGGCTGGAATCGGACGGTAGGATGCCAAAACGGTGTGATAGGTAGTTAATGAAGCACCGGACCCGAAATGTTAACTCTGGTTTTTCCTTCACAGATGCTGCCAGACCTGCTGAGCTTTTCCAGAAACTTTGTTTTTGTTCCTGATTTACAGCATCCACAGTTCTTTCGGTTTTTATTTAATGAAGGAAGTTTGGTAAGATATGGCAAGAAACCTTGCTAGGCCTTGAGGTAAAAATTCCCCAAAAACCCTGACACAAGTTGCAGTTAAACCAAAAACAAAATTTAGCCTGTAATTGTTCTCATTTCTAATAACTTGCAGATTTCCAATTAAATTCTCCTGGTGTGGAAGCTGCACAAGATAAACCCTTCTGCTGAAGCAACTTATTCCCTGAACTGTCCTGAATTCCTTCTAGGAAAGAAACTGAACTTGTTTCTGAACTCAACCCTTATTTACTTCTTGAACTGGGTTCAAAAAATTGTTCAAGCCTAGAGTTTCTGAGTTGAAAACAAGACTAATGGCCTTGAATGTTTACCCTACCTGCCCTGAACCTAACAATATAAATAAATTTCAATTAACCTCACAGTGGCCTGTAGTCATCTGTTTTCTGACAGAAGTTGGGTTTAGGTCACTGTTCCAGAAAAGCTCTGATCTTTTTTAAAAGAAAACCCTGTAAGTAATGCACACAAATCTACCATTACTTTGAAATCCAATTTCCAGAAGTTATTTATATAAATATATATATATAGCTTCTCACTACTGTAGATTATCAAGAGCAACATGAATGAGCATTAAATGCTGGCATTGCATGAATGGTTGAAAAGAACAAGTATTTTGATCTCATGTACTTTTGAAAATCCAGTGTGGAATATGGAGTAAAAAGAGAAAAGTAATTGAGAATAAAAGGCTGCGGAGACTTGAGCTGTTTTAAGCAAATTTTTATTGTTGCATGCTGAATAGTATTTAAAACAATTGTATCCATTCTGCAAGTGTATTGGGTTACATTTTTACCTGATCACCATAACACATCAGTCACGTCACCGTTTTACAATGATCAGAAAATCAATATCATTTTGAAGTTAGTGCGGAATGGTAATAAGCATCAGATTACATATTCTTCAATTCTCAAACTATCAAAGAACAATACTATAGGAAGTATAAAGTAACATTTTTAACATTTTTCTTGAATTTAAGAGATCTAATCAGTCTCTTTTTTTTGTGAGTACAGTAACAGTAAGATACTGTATCTGCCACAAACACACTACCCATGATTTTCTGTCCTTTGCTCTTGTCACTATATAAAGAAAATTTATCTAACTCTTTTGCTTAATTTTATAGTTCAGGAACACATTAAAATTCAATTAGATGGCCCATGAATTTTAAACTAAATATTTGAATATATTATACATAAAATTACTTAATTGTCATTTATTAATTTTTAAATATTTTCCAGTTTTCTTTTCCTTCATAACATACTGATCCGCAATAAGGTAATGTAAGTTCCACCAGAGGGAGCCAAATGACCACTTGCTTCTGACCAAAAATGGCAAAGGTCCTGATATTTCACAGGAAAATAGTTGTTTCAGCATAAACGAGTTGTGATTTTGGATGGTGCAGAAGGTCTGACACAACTGTCTTCACCCAGGAGGTTGTAACATCTGACAGACAATTATCTGGCCTCTGAAATCCTTGAAGAAAGTCCCAAACTCTGAAATAGATATAAAGACTTCAGGTGATTCCATATGACTTAAATAGTTAGCCATGAAAATTTAGAGGAATTAAAACCTTCACAAACTATTTTCTGCAGTAATTGCAATGCGGTAAGCCAGCTGGACCTCATAGACATGATCTTCCTCATTAAGGCTGTTAATCTGGTCCAACCAGGGAGCCCTGGTTGACAGATTTATAAAAGCTGTGTCAGAGATTCTGGCACTCTTGAGAGCTGACTCTGAAGAAACAGTATGATAGTCAAGGATGCTTTATGTATAAATAAAGGGTGTCTAGGTGACAGGATACTAGCCTCTTTGGAGTTATTTTGGTGGTGACGAGAGTAAAGCACATTCCTGAAGAAACTCACTTGCAACAATCATCTTTGAGTTGGGGTGAGCATTTCTGACATCATGCCTTTGTTTGGGAAGCTTGGTCTGTTTGACCTTTCCATTGAGGACTATGCCCAGTATATGGAAAGAATGCAGGCCAGTGACATTGGGGCAGATGAAAGACAATGAGTAATGTCCTGACAGCCTGTGGAACTGCAACTTTTTTGGTTATGAAGGAACTAACATTCCCTGAGTCACCAGATACAAAAACTTCTCAAGAATTGACAAACATAGTTAAGAATATAATGATCCCAAACCTTCTCTAATTCTGAGATGCTATTGTTTTTACTCAGTCATTTGAGAACCAGATGAATCAATTGGGATTTTTGACTAGGTTAAAATGGCTAGCAAAAGCATATGACTTAGGTTTAGCCTTTAATGAGATGCTTAGAGACAGTTTGGTATCTGGGATTAATAATGTAACTATGCAAAAGTGTCTATTAGCTGAAGCCAAACTGGACTTTGAACAGGTGCTACACCTAGCCTTATCATTGGAAAATGCGGCAAGTAGAACATATGAATTGCTGGCTATTCTGATGGAAGTGGACACCCTCACTGATCTGACTGAGGTGGGAGAACACCACTTCATTAAAGACAGTTACATGGCATCACTCAGGACATATCCTGAACAGAGGGACTCTAGGTCAGCCCACAGCAAAACTCTAAAACAAAGCCAAGCCTTGGCAAAATGGTTAAAATTTTCTTCAGGATCCAGGCCAGCAAGCCATTGTAGTTGTTGCTGGTATGGGGACTCGAGACAGCAAAAGAGTCCCACCAGACCTAAGTTGAGTAAGAGAGCTCATAGGCCAGTATCCAGAGTGCATACCCTGGAAAGCCCACCTACATCTGGTTTGGAACAGTTAATTTGCTTAGCAACATCCAAATTAAAACCAATCAAAATAAATGATGGGTTAAATAGTCACTAGTTCTAATGGAGGTCAATACTGGTGTGGCCATTTCAGTGATTCCAGAACCAGTCTTTAACAAAATTTGTTCTGGACTCCAACCCATAAGTTTGTGCAAGACCTCACTAGATGGAGAACTTGTACAGATTCTTGTACAACATTGGTTCAGATCTCTTATGAGAAGCAGCTATTTCAGTTACCACTGATTGTAATAAAAGACTTGGACCCAATCTTAATGGGTGAAATTAGTTGAGTCAGATTCACAAAGGTTGGCTCAACATTTCTTGATTAGAAAACAGCTGCTTCAGTGAAGTCCTAATTAAATACCCAAAACGTTTTCAGGAAGGTCTAGGGACTATCAAAGAAGCCGAGACCACCTTGCATATTGACCAGGAAGCATTTCCATGATTCTATAAGGCCCGCTGAGTGCCATTTGCCTTGTGTGCAAAAGTAGAGGCAGAAATCAGAAGGCTGGAAAGTGGAGGAATCATCAAACCAGTCCAGTTTGTGGAATGGGCAGCAGGTCGTACCGATTATGAAGTTCAGCAAGACGATTTGCCTTTGTGGGGATTTTAAACAAATGGTAAATCACTTTTTGCTGCTGGATAAATACCCAATCCCTCTGATAGAGGATTTATACTCAAAGCTGGCAGGGGGGGCTGTCCTTCACAAAGTTGGATAAGAGCCATGCTTATTTGCAGTTGTGGTTATGTGTTGATTTCCAGAAGTATGCTACAATTAATCCCCATAATGCCTTGTACCAATATGCAAGACTGCCAATTTGGGGTATTGTCAGCCTGTTTAATTTTTCAACTGATGATGGAGAACATCTGGCAAAGTTGACGTTCAAATAACATGGAAAGCTGAAAAGGAACGCTTAGTGTACTTGGACATTGTCCTAAGGCATTTTTCCAAAGTGGATGTTTGCCTTAGGAGGGAAAAATTTGTGTTCCAGGTCCTTCAAGTGATTGACTTGAGGTAGAGAGTCCACAAGAATGGGTTACAGCCAGGAAGATAAAGTGAAAGCAATGAAAGGTGCCCCAGGTCCCACATCTGTCCAGGACCTTACGCCATTTCTTGGGCTGGTAAACATTTGTAAGTGTTTATGGAAAATTCATAGATAACCTGGCCTCTATCTTAGCATCTTTGAATCAACTCCTAAAAAAAGGTCAGCCTTGGAAATGGTCGCATAGACAAGCCCTAGCTTTCAGTGAAGTAAAGAAGCAGCTATCATCCTGTAAGGGGTAGGCACACTATGATCCCAAGAAAGATTTGATATTGACATGCGATGACTCCCTGTAAGGCATCGGGGTGATTGTAGCTCATAGGTGGCCCAATGGAGAAGTACGCCCAATAGTGTATGCATCCAGGACTTTGGATAATATAGATCATAAATAGACCAGATAGAGAAAGAAGGACTGGTGGTCATATTTAGAGTCAGGAGATTCCACCAATACCTTTATGGATGCAAATTTGTGATAGTGACAGACCACAATCCCCTACTTGGCCTGCTTAAAGGGGACAAGGCATTACCACCCATAACTTTGGGCCACATCCAGCAGTGGGCTCTAATAACAAGTGCTCATTATTACAAGTTAGAACACCATCCAGGAGACCAAGTAGTGCATATGGATGCATGGAGCTGCCTCCCATTAGCAGTACCATCAGTGATACCCCCAGTGGAACCGTGTGTAATGGTATTAAATTTTTTGGATACACTCCCAGTCATAGCTGACAATATCAGATTTTGGGTGAAGAAAGTCCAGTCCTGTCAAAACTGAAAGAACTGGTGGCAACTGGGGAAACCAAAGGGCCTCATAACAAGAATTTAAACCTTTATGGTGGACATGGAAAGACCAGCTCACAGTAGAGGGAGGTATGTTGTTTTGGGGAGCAAGAGTGATTGTCCCCAGCAAATGTCACCACCAGGTGCTGGCGGAACTCCACCAGGGTCATCCAGGGGACTCCAAAATAAAGATGTTGGTGAGAAGTTATGTCCGCTGGCCAGGTTTGGATGCAGACATAGTCGCATTGGACTCAACTTGGACTTAGTTGCACATCGCCTATGCAAGTCCTTTTATGGGATCAATGTTCTATATCATTGTGGATGCATAGAGTCCATTTGTCAAACACGGGGATGACAATAGAAAAACTGTGCGCATCTTTTTCAATACACAGCGCTGCAAGAGGGTCGGTCACTGATAACAGGCCATCATTTATGAACAGGGAATTTGGGTATTTCCTATAAGTTGAATGGGATTGGATATACAAGGACAGCTCCGTACTCCCCATCAGGCAATGGCCTGGCAGAAAGAGCAGTTCAAACTTTGAAGGCTGGCTTGAAGAAACAGCGTACAGCCTTGCTAGATACCAAGCTGTTATGGTTCTTATTGATATGACATGAAGCACTCCTGGTGCAAAAAGTGAGCTCCCATGCATTGCAAGCTGCCCATACCGGACGCTGAGTCAGAGGAACCTGACCCGGTGCTAAAATGCCCTGGCAGTCTCTCCAAGAAAAAGGATCAGCCTATGTCCTCAGACTGAGAAGGGAGGAATGTTGTGATTGTAGTGAGGTCAGCCAGCTGGACCTCATAGAATATGAGTTCCCTGATTGGGGCTGTTAATCTGGTCCAATCAGGAAGCCCTAGCTGGCAGATAAAAAGAGGAGTGTCAGAGATTCTAGCACTTTGAGAGCTGACTCTGAAGAGACAGTACTAGAGTCAAGGATTTTTCACATGTAAATAAAGGGTGACTAGGTGACAGGATACTGACCTCTGTGGAGCTTTTTCATTTTCCAATAATAAAACTAATGCCTACAACTCTCTACTGAGCCCTGGGAGCACAGATGAAGTCCCTAGGCTCTTTAGAGATTCTATATCAAAGGAAATGCCTTCTTAACTGTCAAACAGTAGCTTCCTTTGAGTAGAATGCTTTCCCTGTGGATATCAGGAGTTTCAATATACGCTAGCAGAGGAAGCCATTTGTAAATGTCTTAATGTCCCAGAAATAATCAATATAACATGACTGAGGTGCATATCTCTGACATTTGTGTGGCATTTTCTCAGCCAGATTGAACAGCTATATTCTGCTATCAGCTAGACTAGGGCAAGTGTAGCACTGTAGAGTTTGTTGACTGTGCTGCCCCAGGTGGTACTTCATTTACATTTGCCTCCAGCAGGGTGTCTTTACCTGCCACCACAATGCTTATTTTATTCCTTGTCTGATAAGAAACAAAGATATAGATAAAATGTTATTAGAAGATCCAACAGACATCTCCCTAATGCATATAAATATTGCATTCACAGAGACATCTGTGTCTGGGTGAAAATTAGGCTATTTGGTTACAAAGAACAACATGCTTTCTTCCAAGTGTCATAATTCAAGTGACTGGAGTTAACATATCTGGAAATTTTATAAGTTCAGGTCCAGTGAGAATAGTGTGAGTACTTCTTTTAAAGTATACTGACATACTAACTGGTGTGACTTATTGTAACACACCCACCTTCTTCTAAAGATTAAAAAATCCCAAACAGATTTACATGATTATCCATTGACAGCTCATGCCTTGGAGACAACAAGGACTGCAGATGCTGGAAGCCAGAGTCAATAGATGTGAAGCTGGAAAAGCACAGCAGGTCAGACAGCATCTGAGGAGCAGGAAAGTTAATGTTTCAGGCCAAACCCTTTGTCAGGACTGGTGAGGTGGAGGGAAACTCAGAAGTAAATAGAGGGAGGGGTGGGTCTGGGGGAAGTGTAGGTTGGATGGTGATAGGTGGATACAGCTAGGGTATTATTGTGATTGGTTAGAGGGAAGGTTAGAGTGGATAGGTGAGTAGAAAGATGGACAGGTTAGTTCAGGTCAGGGAGGCAAGGAGGAGGAGGCGAGCTTGACATGGGATAAGGCTGGGGTGGAGGGATTTTAAAGCTGGTGAAATCAATATTGAGGCCATTGGGCTGTAAGCTCCCAAGGAGAAATATCAGGTGTTGTTCTTCCACTTTATCTTTGGCCTCGTTCTGACAGCAGAGGAGGTCAAGATGGACATGTTGTCAGTGGAGTGCGAGGGGGAATTAAAATGGATGGCAACCAGCAGGTCAGGTTGTTTGATGTGCAGGCTAGGTGGATTGGCCATGCTAAATTGCCAATAGTATTCAGGGATGTGTAGATTAGGTGTGTTAGCCATGGCGAACACAGTGTTATGGAGATGGGGGATGGGATGGATGGGGTGCTCTTCGGAAGATTAGTATGGACTTGTCGGGCTGAAGGTCCTGTTTTCATACAGTAGGAATTCTATGATTCATCTATGATGATCTTGAGAGGAATTCATTGACAGTCTTGGAAACAACAGCATGATGTTCATTTGTCGTTTCATGTTTGAAGGGGTGATTGGAAAAATGTCTGATTTGGATTTCTGACTTGCACTTTCTGCCCAGTGTGCGACTTTGTTGTTTTTTTTTATGCTCATCATGTATTTCTTTCATTCAACTCTGTCTTTGACAATGCATGTCCAGTTTCTTGGAAAGGTTACACAATTTGTTCTGAAGAAGGGTCCTCTGATTCAAACATTAACTCTGTTTTCTCTCCACAGACGCTGCCAGACCTGCTGAGTTTGTCAAGTAATTTCCATTTTTTTTTCAGATAACTGGCTGCTGGGCAGTCATCTGCACCTGCCTTTATGAGTATAAATTGTGCTGGGAATGGTAATCCCTTCTTCATTGGTGCTGCACGAAAATGTGTAGAAAAATTGTGTTTTGTTGCTTGAACCTTGATTACCAGTGATTTGATGGTATGTACCAAATGCTCTGCTATATCATTTGGAACATGGATGATGAGGTGATATGCATCACTTCCCACTTTGTACACATCTTTGAACAGTTTCTTGGTGAAATGTGGTCCATTGACAGAGACTATTTGTTCTGTGACCCCAAGGAAGCTGGAAATGTTGGTCCACTTCAAATACATTCATGAGTCTTTGAATACCCTGGTTCATCTGTGGCCAGAACACAGATTCATGTGCTTCCTGTTTTGTGAGTCCAATACCCAGGTCTTCCTGCTGTAACAAAGCCATAGTATCCTGGCAAAATACTTTCAGCATTAGGACTGGTTCACCCTTGAAATTTACTTGTCTTTGTAAAGCTGTTTGTCTCTTTATGGCCAAAATGAATGACTGCCCTTAAGTATTTCTTTATTACTTTCAGGCCATCCCTAAATAATGGTCTTTAGTAACTCTTGTAGTTGCTCATCTTTGATAGTTGCTGATTGCAATTGTTCACACTGGCTCTGGCCAAAATCTAACAGACCAACCTTGAAAACATCTTCAGCATCATGGAAAATCTATGCGTGGATCAAGAGGAATATTTTAGTCTTTGTGTCAGTTGGAAATCTGCTCAACACACCAGACATAATCACCTCCATGACTGCCTTATATTTAACTTTAAAATCATGTTCTTGTACTTTGGCATGGAAATGCTGTAAATGTGGCAGTATACTGTTTAGTAGTTTGTGGCAGATCATTTCTAGTGGCTTGTGATCTATTTCAACATGTCAAATAAGCATGTCTGAAACTGCATGATACCAAATACCAGGGCTAATGTCTCATGTTCAGTGTTGGATCAGTTAACTTATACAGATGGCTGGGTTTTCAAATGAAGAGTATTTGGTACATTGTCCTGCAAAAGACATACACATTTGTATCCACTTTGAGAATTTTCTGGGGTCGTAGTTATGCAGTAAGCAATATTTTGTAACAGAACCTGCTTCAGAGCATCAGTAATGTATTGTCGGTCATCTAACCACAAATTTGTGAGACTTTTTTTGAGCAAATCTTGCAGCGGAGAGTCTTTTCTGTGATGTTGGGAATTTATAACAAGAGGAAATGGAAAAATGTAAGGTACAGATACTGTTTTGCTCATCAAAACCGTCAACTCCCCAATATTTCAAAAATTTATTTATCTGTTCTTTAAATACTAGTCTTCACAACTATCTGAGGTACAGATTTCTAGATGTTCATTACCCTCTGAGGGAGGAACTTCCTTTACATCTCAGTTTAATGAGTGTCACCTTATCCTGTAATTAGTTTGGGATTGCTGCCACTAGTGGAAATATCTTCTTAACGTGCACTCTCAAGCCTCCTCAAAATTAATAAATTTCAATAAGATCATTTCTCATTCTTCTAAACTATAACGAATAAAGACCTAACCTGTTTAGCCATTCTTGATGAGTCAATCCCTTCATAGAAACTCTATAGTGTGGGAGCAAGCCATTCAACCCACAGAGTCCGCACTGCCCCTCCAAAGAACATCCCATCCTATTCCTTGTATCCACCTAGTCTGCACATCTCTGGACACTATGGGCAATTTAGCATGGCCAATCCACCTAACCAGCACATCTTTGCACTGTGGGAGGAAACTGGAGCACCCAGAGGAAACCTACGCAGACACAGGGATAATGTGCAAACTTCACACAGACAGACACTCAAGGGTAGGATTGAACCCTGGTCCCTGGCACTGTGAGGCAGCACTGCCAACCAACGAGCCACTGTGCTGTCCCAGGAATTCCCACCCTTTTGAATTTCTTTTGAATAGCCTCCAATGCCAACACATCTTTTCTTAAGTAGGGGGAACAAATCTATACATAGTTCTTCAGGAACACCTTGTACAGTTGTAACAAGACATAAATAGAAATTGCTGGAAAAGCTCAGCATCTGTGGAGAGAAATCAGAGTTATCATTTTGGGTTGAGTGACCCTTCCTCAGAACAAAACATCCCTAGATTCAAACTCCAGTCCTCTAGCAATAAAGAGCAAAATTTCATTTGCCTTCATAATTAATTTTTTTGCGTTTCATGTACAAGAATACCTAGATGCATCTGTGCTGCACTTTTTTTTGGAATCTCTCCCTATTTAAATAATAGTCTGACATTTGATTCTTCTTATCAAAGTGCATGACATCACACTTTCCTCAATTAAAGTTCATCTGCTAAGATTTTGCCCAAACCTCAACCTATCTATAACCCCTCACAGATTCCTTATCTCCTCAGCACAGTTTCCCTCCAATCTATTTTTATACCATCATAAGATTTAAATATATTATACTCTGACACCCCCCTCAAAGTCACTAATATAAACATTAATAATTGAGGACCTAGGACTGCTGTTTGTTGCACTCCATTAGTTACATCTTTCCAACGTGGAAAAGACCTATTAATTCAGAATTTGTCTTCTGTGTTAAACAGTCTTCTGAATCATTGAAATATCAGCTTAAATTAATTCCACAAAATGATCTATTGCACCTGTATCAGTTTTTAGGATATGTAATCCTGCCTTTTCAGGAAATATGACTTTAATGATTGTGAAAGCTTCTGATCACTTTATATCATGGACATTGGTATAGGAAATTAAGAATATAGAAAGCTTATTGATCTTCTACAGTTTGCATTTCACTTGGTTTGTCTCTAACTTCAGGGATGCATTTGCATCTGTACATGCTCTTAACAATTTCCTTGCTGCCAGCATTGTGGTGTTGTACTGTCTTGTTGCTCATCTGTGTTTTATTCTGGGTTCTGGTCTGACCTATGGAATCAGATTTCCCACAAAATGTGCCCAATGTTCCTTGCTGCCTCATGCTTTAGAGATATTGTGAAAAACTGAACAACTTCTGGGTAGCTGTGACAAACAGTATCTGTTACAAATTTTGTTGGATTGGTGTGCTTTGCTAACCATAATGATGTTGTTGTCTGTAGCTAAAACATATAGTTCTGGCCTGAATGGCCTCTATAGCTTGATATTTGTGTCAATCCTTAAGGAGCGAGTTATTAGTGTGGCACTTTAACTTCCCCCAAAGATCTTTTCTGAAGTCTTCAATTGATTTGGAGGTGAGTTCACTGAGAGTTACTCTTTAGGAAGGTTACACTCATGACCTTTGCTGCAGCATCTGTTGACAAACCGATCAATGGGCTCTTGGGGTTGCTATCTGTATGGTATATCTTGAAGTCTGTTAATCATGAAGTTAGTTCTTACCTTGAGCTGATCTTCAAGAAATTTCCAGACACTTCTTGGACCTTTCTGATCATCCACAGAAAGACCAGATATGTTAATCTGTAAAGCCCCTCCTTACTGATGGCAAGCAAAGTGTCTGAAGCTGTCTTCTTGGGATAATCTATCATATAATTTGTAAAATGAAACTGTGTACATTGCTTGAATAGCTGTAATTTAGTTAAGATGTCATTGGCTGCCAGTCTATAATTAAGTGTTTTCCTTTTATTTCTTGATTTTGCCATTATTTTTCTTTTTGCTTAGAGGTACAGCATATTGTTTTATTTATTTTTTAAGCTGGTTTTGCTTTTCTCTCCCTTAAGTCTTCCTTCTTTTACTTCTGTTCCCTTTATTTCCCATGCTCGATTTTCCTTTTCTAGTCCTCCTCTGTCTTTGTTAAGAAATGCAGGTTGGCTTTAGCAAGTTTTTGCCTCAATGTGGTATTCACACCGAATAAGGAATGATGACATCATGTAGGCTTATTTCTGCTGTTGCGTCAATTTCAAGAAACTAAATGGTGAAATTAACTAACCTTCAGACTTGGGTTGGGAAAGCTTCTTACTTTAGAAAATTCTTTAAAGTCTTTTTAAGCTATATTTTCTTTCAACAGAGCTTTATAGCTATGCTGTGAGGTTCACTCAACTGCGTATTTGTATTTTTTCATTGGAACTGGAGGTTGACAGTTTTTTTTCAACAAAGAGTGACAGAGAGACAGAGAAATAGAGTATTCACTCCCTCTGTATAGATACATAACCTTCAGTATTTTTTTTTAAATTAGAAGGGTTTGTATGACCATATTTCTTTCCATGCATTTCTTTCATTTTCCTTTGTCAAAATACTTGAGGAGTGCTGTTGCCACATCAGGGTCTTCATTTTCTCTGTATTCTTTCAGGAGCCATCCACTTTCCAGGGTTCAATAGAATTTAATTTTCAATAATACTGATAATCTGAAATCAATGGAAAAGGTTTCTATCTATGAAGGTAGGGCTTCATTATATTCTCATACAAAAACAGAACATGCTGGAAAAAGTCAGCAGATCTGGCAGAAGAGAAACAGGGTTAACATTTTGAGCCTGGTATGCTGGTTCTTCAGAACTGAAAGATTTATACTTGGATGGCACAGTAAAAATTAGTTCTGATGAAATATCATCAATCTGAAATATTGGGGAATTCTATGGCTTTCCAGCTGTCAGGTGATGGCGGCTGGCACAAAAAATGGAATGGGTAGTTAACCCAGCCCCTTGGAGCTGTGTCTATATTATAGCCAGCATATAAGGTGTCAGTCAACACACCCGCCTGCCCTTCAAACAACTGAGATTCTTTACCAATCAATTAATGACCAGTTAAGGGTCTGTTTTCCCCCTACCACAATAATACTTGTGATTGAAGAATGCAAGAGAATGAGGCCAGCCTGTTACTTCACATTTCGGGTGAGAAAGCATCAAGGAAAGGGGTTTCTCATTTTGGAATGTGCTCTGAGCCCATCATGGCATTCCTTGACAATCTGCCCATGTCCTTGTGACTTCTGCCTCCCAGACCATGACCACACCACAACTCTACATCTCCCAACTCTCTCACTATCCCTAGGACTCTCTGAAGTCTCCATGGTCAAGGAACTTGGGTTTACCTCCAGGTCTGATCACATGGAACTTCTTTGAGCTCCAGCAGCAGCCACTAGTAAATCTCAGCAATGTTGGGACTTCTCAGTTGCTAATCAAACTGATTGGTCAACAGCTCTTGAGGGTGGGAGTTCCTCTCCCTAAGGTGCACAAGTTTCATTCATGATTTGCTAAGGCTGCTTCCAGGATATTATCATTGTAGGACTGCCTTTCTTAAAGTCAGTCACTTGTGAGTAAGGGTCGGGCTGCAGCAATACACTTCCTGGTCAAGTTCACACCATTATCACTGCTTCTCTCTCCAGAGATGCTGCCTGTCTTGTTGAGCACTTTGAACATTTTCTCTTTTTTATTGTAATAAATATAAAGTCTTTACTTTGGCTAAACTTATTACCTCAATTCATATATATTTAGATGATCAACAACCAGCTTCTACCAGCATATTTTAAAAATAATTATGTCATAGCAATCAAAAATTCATTGAATTATAAATTATATTAAGTGCAAATAAAGATTTACCTGTGAAGAAAAATGAGTTATATTTTCCCAGTTCAAAAACATTAAGTCAAGCAAAGGCTAGTAGCATGAAAGGATTTATGCGTACAGTTATAAATAATTCATGAAGAATACAGACTGCTTCAATTCTTCATGGCATTCTGACAGCCCCTGTTGTGCCTCAGATGAAAAGCTAGCAATAGCTCACTACTTCTCAACCATTCACCCTGCTAGCAGTCTAGGTAGATGAATGTCTGGGATTCAATTTCTGATTACAGCATGATTTTTTTCCAGCATTGAAGAATCAATAATTATGTGTAACATCCTTTTTCCATTAACAAATATAAATAATATAGTATAAACATTAACAAATAATAAAACCTCTATTAATTTGCATGCTACTATCTTGGTGTGGACAATTAGTCTGGAATAGAAAAATACAGAAGTCTTCAAATATTTTTATTGCCATTGATATAGGTGTATTGCATCTCACTGCTGTGTAGACTGTATCAAACTATTTAAATTCATTAAATATTTACAAAATCAATCACTAAAAATGAATCATTAAGTACTTTATTAGCAATGTTGTGAGCTAGATCACAGCATCCACAAAAAGATAGAATTATACTTACTGTGTTAATTTGCAGCAAGCTGCATTGTACTTGATTAAATAAGAAATGTAATAAGGAAAGATAGAAACTGAAGCTCCCTGGCAACCAAACATCACAATGATGTAATAGTGCAGCACTCACTATTTGTCACACATTAGAATTTGGGTGGAATCCAATAAATGAGATTGCAGCCCTATCCTTGGTTTGTCAAATTTAACCAATTGTTTAATGAACAGGATCCACCATTTTTTAATTGATTAAACCCAATTGATTGACTGACATAGCTTTTCTGTAAATTAAAGAAAACATAATCCATGATCGACAACCCATAGCTCAAATCATTTCTCAATTTCAAACCTACACTGTGTGTGGCAATATTGATGCAATACCATTTTGAAATGGAAAGCCACAAACTTGGTAGGAGGCCAGCCTAGTGAACAATTAATGGTGCCTGGTACTACAGTTCTACAGTTGCGCTTAATGTAATTTATAATTCAATGAGTTTATGGTTGCTATAACATAATTATTTTTAAAATATACCAATAGAAGGTGATTGTTGATCATCAAAATATTTATGAATTAAGGTAATGAGTTTAGCCAAAGTAAAGATTTCATATTTAATACAATCAAAAACGGAAAGTATTCTAAGTACTCGACAAGGCAGGCTGCATCTATGGAGAATGAAGCAGTGATAACGCATGGATGCAAGAACCATCTCCAAATTATGATACTCAATGGAAAACAGCTGCCATGATAAGGTTTGCAATTGCCTTGCACAAAGAAGGAAGCAGGAGATAGAGGTCCAGTGATGTATGTACCATGACAAGTGGCCAAACACTGAATAAGAAGTAACTTGATCAGTTCTGTATGGATTATCCTACATTTCCATTCTTTTTCATCAGCCACATCACATAATGGTTCCTCACATTGCTTCCCACTGCTGATCTCTTTCATCCAACAGACCATTTGCTTTTCCCTGTCTCTACTTTGGAAATCTTCTGGTAATCCTCAGTCTATTCAGAAGCTTTTCAAGGTGCTCAAAAGACTGTTATTTGGAGACATGAGGCCTCCAAACCCCACACCTCAGCTTTGCTGGGAAAATATTTTGCAGAACATTTTGGAAGTGCCATAAAAACCTTTGGACCATCCAGTAGTACAATTTGTTTCCAAAGTAATTTGAAAATTTAGCCCACGTGTATCTGCTTTTGCTTGTGTGATACAAGATGATAAGTTCTGTTGCTTACTCATTACACTGGATGTTGTGTGAATGGGTCAACAGCTATTTTTGGGATCTTGAGAGTTGAGTAAAGGAAACAATAAGAAGATTGTCGCATTGCTTTAAACTGTACACAGGTTATATGGGATTTCTATCAGTGCTACTAGTTGAACTGGAAGCCTTTGATGTCTCTACACTCACGGCCCCTGACTGATTGTGTGTGTCAATGTGATATCACTGCCTTGGGATTTTTCTTGATCCCATGTGCCAAAGATATTTGCTGGCACATCTTTTTGCTCCTAATTTTCTTTTAACATAGAACAGTATAGCACCGGAACAAGCCATTCAGCACACAATGTTGTGCCGAACATGACGCCAAATTAAATTAATCCCTTTGCCTGCCCTTGGTCCATATCCCTCCATTCCTTGCATATTCATGTGCTTATCTAAAAGTGCCTTAAACACGCCTATCGCATCTGCCTCCCCACCACACCTGGCAGCGCATTCCAGATTTCTATGACTCTCTGTGTAAAAAACTTGCCCCTCACATCTCCCTTGAACTTTCCCCCTCTCACCTTAAATGCGTGCCCCCTAGTATTAGACATTTCAACACTGGGAACAAGATTCTGACCGTCAACCCTATCTAGGCATTTCACAATTTTGTAGAATTCTATCAAGTCTTCCCTCAGCCTCTGCTGCTCCAGAGAAAACCACCCAAGTTTTCTAGCTTTTCTTTATAACCCATACACTCTAATCCAGGCAGCATCTTGGTAAACCTCTTTTGCGCCCTCTCCAAAGCAGCTTAACCGAACTCGTCCTTACCCTTAACAACTTCTTCAACTCCTCCCACATCCTACAGACTACAGGGGTGGCCATGGAAACCCAAATGGGCCCAAGCTATGCCTGCCTCTTTGTAGGATACGTAGAACAGTTCCTCTTCCGTAGCTACACTGGCACGATCCCCTACCTCTTCTTCCGCTACATCGATGACTGTATCAGTGCTGCCTTGTGCTCCCACGAAGAGCTTGAACAGTTCATCAACTTTACTAACACCTTTCACCCCAACCTCAATTTCAGCTGGACCATCTCTGATGCCTCTCTCTCCTTCCTGGACCTCTCTGTCTCCATCTCTGGTGACCGCCTCGAAACCGATATCTATTTCAAGCCCACCAACTCCCACAGCTACCTAGACTACACCTCCTCTCACCTACCTTCCTGCCACAATGCGATCCCCTACTCCCAATTCCTCCGCCTCCGTCACATCTGCTCCCAAGATGGGGCATTCCATTCATGAACATTCCAGATGTACTCTTATTTCAAGGACTGCAACATCCCCCCTTCAGTGGTTGAAAATGCTCTTGACCGCATCTCTTGCATTTCCCGCACCTCTGCCCTCACATCCCCTCCCCGCAACATAAACAAAGATAGAATCCCCCTTGTCCTCACGTATCACCCCATCAACCTCCGGATTCAACATATCATTCTCCACCACTTCCGCCACCTGCAATCTGACCCCACAACCAAGGATATATTTCCCTCCCCACCCCTATCTGCCTTCCGTAGGGACCGCTCTCTCTGTGACTCGCTCGTCTGCTCCACACTCCCCACTAGCCCCACAATTCCCGGCACCTTTCCTTGCAACTGCAGGAAGTGCTACACCTGTCCCTACACTTACCCCCTCACCTCCATCCAAGGAACCAAAAAAACCTTCCACATCAGACAGGTGTTCACCTGCACATCCGCTAATGTGGTTTACTGCATCCGCTGCTCATGATGTGGCCTCCTCTACATCGGTGAGACCAAGCGGAGGCTCGGAGACTGCTTTGTAGAGCACCTGCGCTCTGTTCACAACAAATGACAACAACTTCCAGTCGCAAACCACTTCAACTCCCCCACCCACTCCCTGAGCGACATATCCATCCTGGGCCTCCTCCAGTGTCACAATGACGCCACCCAGAAACTAGAGGAGCAGCACTTCATATTCCACTTAGGAGCCTACAACCCAATGGCCTCAATGTGGACTTTACTAGTTTCAAAATCTCCCCAGCCCCCGGCCTCATCCCATGACCAACCCTCCCTCTCATCCCCACCTCCTTGACCTGACACAACCTGTCCATCTTCTCTCCCGCCTCACTGACCAATCCCCACCACTGCCTACCTGCACTCACCTATCACCATCCCACCTACCTTCCCCAGCCCCACCCCTCCTCTCTTTATTTATTTCAGAACTCCCTTCCCCCTCCCCCATTACTGAAGAAGGGTCCCGATCCAAAACATCAGTTTTCCTGCTCCTCTGATGCTGCCTGGCCTGCTGTGTTCCTCCAGCTCCATACTGTATTATCTCTGACTCCAGCATCAGCAGTTCTTACTATCTCTAAGTGAGATAATACCAAAATCTGTCTTACCTTAATTGTTGCAAAACAATAAATACATTTCAATTTAAAATATTTTATAGTGCTCCCTCAATGATTACTGCAGCAAAATAATATTTTTATCAAGTTTTATTTGTTCTCAACTGCAATGTGTGTTCTTTTATACCATTTGGGTTGTCATTACAGCCTTTGTTCCATTTTGTGACATCCTGGGTATATAAGATATGATCAGGTTAACACAGTAAATTTTACAATCTTGATTTGCACTGTTATATCAATCATGGAGTGGTAAATTCATTTCTTCAAAACATTAAGATAAATGAGTGAACTAGGTTTTCAGTAAATTTTATAACAGAGATGAAGAGATGATACCAATTGTGTTTGTTTTAATTAAATTACTCAAAAAGTCCACACACAATGGGTAGAATTATTTCTAAAAACACACCTAACATATTTCTGCATCTAAATCGCTCCAAATAGACTCAAATAGCATAATAATCTATTTGATACTTTCAAATTTCAAGACAATTCTATATTTCACATCTTATGTTAGCAGCCTGAGCTGTTTCTACTGTGCTTAATTCAAGAAAATTGCAGAGAAAAATATAGCAACTTTCATTGCTATTAGACCATGAACAACTTCAGATCAGAGAAATTGATCTATTTTATGGTCCCCATTTGAATGTATACTATTGAAATGATTTATACGTTGATTCAATTGTGTAGATTCCAGTTCCTGTAGTGAATTTGTAAAACTCATTTGGCAGGCCTGAATCTGACTGCCATAAAATTTTCAAATTAAGTGTCTGGAATTTCCTAGAAATACACTTAGACTGCATTTCCCCTTAACAAAATAATGGAAAATGTGAACAAAAACAAAGTTGCTGGAAAAGCGCAGCAGGTCTGGCGGCATCTGTGAAGGAGAAAACAAGAGTTAACGTTTCAGGTCCGGTGATCCTTCCTCGGAACCGGAAAAGTGTGAATCTGATTTTTAAAAATTCAGATGCAGGAACAATTAACATTGATATTGTAGACTTCAAGCCCAAAGTCAACTTAATTTCCACTTCAGTAAGTTACTGAACCTGCAATTCAGTAACAAAAAGCATTTTTTTCTTAAAATGACAGGCATATTTACTTTAACAAAAATCAAATTTGGATTCCGACATTCATATCATCGTAGAATCCCTACAGTGTGGAAGCAGGCCATTTGGCCCATTGAGTCCACATTGACGCTCCAAAGAGCATCCCACCCAGACCCACCCCCTACCCCATCCCTGCATTTCCCACTGACGACACTATGGGCAATTTCGCGCAACTAATCTACCTAACCTGCACATCTTTGGACTGTGGGAGGAAACTGGAGCACCCAGAGAATACCCACCTAGACACAGGGAGAACATGCAAACTCCACACAGACAGTCACCCGAGGATGGAATCGAACCCGGGTCCCTGGCGCTGTGAGGCAGCAGTGCTAACCACTTAGCCACTGTGCTGCCCAATAAACCCCTTAACAGTTCTTCCTACATTTTATAACATATTTCAGTTACAGCATTATTTCTTATCCAATATCTTCCATTTGCTGTGATTAAAGTTGATTGAAAGCCCCACTGGTTGGTAAGAACAAAACCACCTTCTGTTGAGTTTTCCAGTGGCAACATTGAAAGAGAATTGGGAACCATCTTGGACTTATCAGCTAAGCAATCAGGTAATTTGCAACTCTGGAAAAGAGTCCTGAAGCTTAACTTTCCAAACCATTAAATGTTTCTCAACTAGTCAGCAACTCACCCAGGTCACAAGGTGAATGTATGGGTGGGTGGAGCTTCTTCAGTCGACAAGATGGGAAGGCTTTGGTTAATTACACTGAAGAGCTCCAGCCATGGCCATTGAAAGACTGGTGTTGAAATTGCTACCGCTGCTTAGCAGCTGATAACTAAATGCTTCAACGGCATTTCATCTGTCTAGCATTTCACTTACCTTTAACTACGCTTACCTGTTGCCAATCTTTTCCATGACATGAAAATAGCTTTTGCAGATCCACTTTCTATCCCAGCTGAGAATCAAAAGCAGAAACCATACCTTTCACCTCCAGTTTTGGCAACAGCAGGAGCAACAGTAGCAGCAGCACCTACTCCTCAGCCACATGCCCCTCCAATTGTAGGCAGGATGCATACTGGGATCCAGTTAGAAGGACCTAAGACCCCAAATATACATGTTTGAGTCCTATAAGAGGTCTAGGCTTCCGAGGCTATTTTCAGCTGACAACCGAAAACATCTTCTTGGTGAAATAGGTGGCAGATACTATCAATGGCTGACTGGCCATCAATGGCCACTAAGGTAACTGTCACTGTAACACCCCTTCTATTCATTGCATAAATTAATTTTAAATAGCTATGTGTAGAAAGCCCTCATTGGATAATTAGAGATAACACAGTGTGGAGCTGAAGGAACACAGCAGGCCAGGCAGCATCAGAGGAACAAGAAAGCTGACATTTCGGGTCGGGACCCTTCTTCAGAAATTTCTAGGAGATTAGTTCTCAGATGAACTGGAAAAGGCTGTTTGAAATTTTTGAAAAAGGGTCCTGACCCGAAACATCAGCTTTCCTGCTCCTCTGATGCTGCCTGGCCTGCTGTGTTCCTCCAGCTCCACACTGTTATCTCTGGCTCCAGCATCGGCAGTTCTTACTATCTCTCCTTGGATAATTACTTGACTGCATATAAAGACAAACTAAAGGATAGTGATTAATTTTTAATCAATGTTTGGATGTGTAATGACACACCTCTGTGGACATCTCGAGTTGAGACTTGAACCCAGCTTGATGGATCCTAATTTTATTTTTACCTATGTCGGTCAGTCACTGAACAGTTTTGACATTGTGAAAAGTCCCATAATAAGACAGTCACGTCTGGTCTGTTGAAACAGCTGTTTGCTGGTGAGATTCAACACAGCCATCAGGACCAAAAGTTCATCCAGTCAATGAATCAGGTTGCAGAACAAACTGCAAAACATCAAACAGCCTTTTCCAGTTCATCTGAGAACTAATCTCCTAGAAATTCAACCAAAACAAACAATGTAACTTCCTGTGAACTTTTTGTTTCCCGAGAACCTCAGTGAAACTTCAAGTCACTAAAACCAATCAAAAGACTACAGGCCTTAAGACAGAGGCAGAGATACATGTAATCCATAAAAGTGCACTATCTTTATCTGTCTCCAATCATTATGTGTTGGATGTATGAGTGAGACCAGGTATATGTGAAGGTTAATTTATAAATATCTGAGAGTAACCAACTTTATTTTTAAACTCCTGAAAACTTACAACTTAATTATTTAATTGGAATACACATTCAAAGGGGTTAAAAAAAAGCACACCACTTTCCATAGAAAAATATTGATAACAGCAATAGATTACATACATTCTGCTCATGATTTTATAAATTTTCAATTGCTGCTTCCTTTTGTAAGAAAGTAACTTAACATTGTGATATTCTACTGACCACTCAATTAATCTGTGTGCATCATTTATATTATTTTCAGTCTGTGATACTTTGAATCAAGAAAGAGCTTTGTTCCAAAGTAAGTTGATGTAATGTACTTATTAAAGAAACTATAACACAGCATGAAGAAATTAAATTATGCAATGTTTATATTTACCAAACAACTTGAGTAATACTTCAAGATTTTAAGGTGTGCAGGCTCGAGGTATTGTTATTTCCACCTGAGTGTGTACAGATTTGCTTCAAAATTATTCTCTTTTTTTTTCCTCCAGGTTCAGGTTTAAAATACAACCTCATTTCAACAATTCTTGTATTAGATGCAGGCTCCTACTGTTTTTTTTTGTTTGCCTCTCACCTAGCAACTATCACTTCTATTACACATCTGAAATAAGACACACACCTCCCAAATACCACTCTATGAAACATAAGATAACAAGAATGCCTGGGTGACTTCCTCAGACCTCCAAGGATACACTTGAATAGTGGACACTTAAACTTTTCATGCCTAATTGAACCATTTGTTAAGATTTAAAGCCCTATCTAAGACGGAAGCCTTTGAAAAGACTAAATAGAATTTTCTAGGCACGCCTTGACCTTTACAGGGTGGATGGGGCAATTTTATTGGGTTGGACATCTTCATCCAAGCTCCAGTGAGTCCAAACATTGTCTGTTACTCAGCTCTTTCATACCCAAGTGTTTCCTTTCCAAAGCACTTAGTGTTGTTGTGAAGCCTTTCAATGTTGATCAGCTCATGAGAAGTCTCAGTCATTTGCAAAACAGGTTGTGGTTGCCTAAAATGCATAATGTTGTGTCTGAAGCCTGATTAGGCCAAATAGCTCATCCAAGAGAGGCAGCTACACTTGCTAATGTGAGCAAAGCTCTTCCCACTCCTACCTGATAAATCAATTATCTTTTGGGGAGCTGGGGACTGAAACAAGGGAGGAAAAGAAATTTACATTCCCACCTATTTAATTTATGTTTATATTCAATCATGCATGCACAAAATTTCTGGCTGTTTCAGTTTGCAAAAATATTCTGTGCACTAATGTTTTCTAATTGATTTTCTTTCTTGCCATCCAATCACATGTTAATATTTTCTGTCTTGAAATTAATTAGCAGGATACTGGCTTGAAAGTACTTGATATATTTGTCAGAAATCTTTGCTTCTCAGTGAAAATCTACCAATATGTATGTACAAATAGTGTGAAATGGCTTAATTTCAGGGTATATTATGAAATAACAAAAATAGCTCGTTTAAACTGAAATAATTTTAGGCATGAATTTATTCCCTTTACTTCCATATTTATTCCTGTCATGAAGGTGCTGAAATAAAATTCTTCTGAGCATGACCTTACCTTGAAAACTTGACAAACATCTCTTCATTAGGATTATTTGAAGTGAGCAGTGTTTATGAAAATGGCAACATTGTCAACCAGGTCTTTCAGACAATAAACCTCATTGATAGTTTACTTCCATGATATATATACTGGGCTGAACATATTTGAGGCATTACATTTGTATTTGCTATTTTTTAAATGGATTCATGATCTGAACAAGTTGTTGATAGCATCGTTTTTGCTGAATCAATTACCACCCACTCCCACATAGATATAAATGCATTTTGTGACTGCTGAGCTGCATACAGCTAAAAAAAACAGATGGTTCATCTGCTCAAGATAGTGCCTGCCTGTGCTAATTATGAAAAGGTGGATTTATACAGTGGCATGTTGCAGTGATGTACAAACAATTTGTAATATCAGATTTATTTTGAAATTTATTTCTTTCTGAATATGGTTGAATCATTCTCCATCTAAGTTGTTGATGTTTTTCTTTTATAACATCTTCTAATGCATGCATTGCTAAAACAGGAAGAGCAGTTTTGTAGTGAAACACCACTGAAGCTCTATTGAAGTAATGGTTATTCTCTGGAGAGCTGCTAACATGCTGCAGTCTGCCTTTTCTGAATACTGCAATGCATTCATATCTGAGCCTACAGTGTGTGGCAGATGATTCATCCTGTATCTGGCATAAACATCTTGCAAAATCCTAAAATTTTTCATCAATTTTAGAATAAAGAAATATTTCTTATAACCAGACTTGCACGTAGTTAGTGAACAGATGAGTAGTATCAAGGTAGGAGCAAAGAATCAGAGATTTCAATGTTTGACTTCTTCACTGTTTTCTGGAGATTAATTTGGACATACAATATAACATCTTAGGTCCACCAAGAAAGAATAGGAATTCCTTTTACAACAAAGATATCACACAAATTAGGCTTATCAAATGCATGGAATGGTTGCTTACTTAGACAATCTGGAAAAGGGATACTTCTAAGTTAAATAGATATCTGAAATGCCACCATTTAATATTTTCCACATTGTAAACAAATATTAATATTCATTAAAATCATTTGCTCTATTGTGATGTCTGAAACCTTTATGAAGTATCACTGAAATAGAAAATGGAATTGAACTCCTTATAATGTAAGTGAGTTAAGCAACCTGGTCTTATAGTATAGTTGGCAAGATTCAAAATCTGTTTCCTTGTACTGACAGATAGTGATAGCTGAATAGATTTGTTTCATCATGGAAGTAAATTCATTATCAGACCAGGATGGAACAGAAGGTGCAAAAGGAAGCAATGAGATGACATGACGTCCTTCATCTTGTTATCTAAATGTGAATCAATAAAAATCACCACTGGGGGTAGCGGAACTGGATTTAAACTCTTGCTACCAATATATGGAATCTAATAGTCAGTCGTTAAAGTCATTTTACAATTTGTTATTCTTTGCTGAAAATTCACATTTCTTCAACTTTTTAAATCAATGTACTTCCTCCATAAAATATTTCGGCCCCCGGGATGGAATTTTAAATGAATTCTGATTAATCTCCACTAATTACTCATTTTAATATTAAATTTTTCACATATGATTTAGAAAATATTTAGTAGTTCTGGTTTTCCTCCTCAAGTGATTTCTGATTTGCTTTTCATACCAAGGACGTCACATTACTACTCAAAAGGAGTGTGTTCCCATTTCTCATATGCCTGTGTCAACACTAAATAAAATATTTAATTAAAACTTTATTTCTTAAGGGAATGCAGAAATAGGAAAGGAGCTACTAAATTAAGCCCTCAGGAATATCGAATAACCATTTGATCCACCTGTTCACAAGAAAATGTATGTTTCTTGCTGCTGGTTAAGTGTTTTGACTCCCATGATAGATGTTTGTAATATATGTGAGGAATCATATATTTGGAGGTACCTTGTATATTTTAAAATTGATTTTGGTTACATTGAATGAACATCTGTTTTCTACTTTCTGTGAAGGTACGACAACATCTAAGCAATGCTTTCCATCTGCTTGTTCTTAGAAAAAAATAATGAGACCCAAATTGTTCTATCTTTCCCAGTAAGATGCTTTTTTAACAAAAGAAATGAAACATACAGGAAATTGTGCATATTTCTGAAAAAGTGAGAAATTGTTCTTACACTTCTATTAATGTGAAGGAAATATTTGTCATTGCATGGTTCACTTTTGCAATTTTACATCTAAATGTTTAAAAATAAAGATAATGTTCTTATATTTCTAATGTTAAATAACAGTTGTTTAACCATGCACTTTACATGCATTGTAAAGTTTACCAGTCCACTTTGCCTTCATAACATTATCTGTGAAGGCACAATATCTCAAGAGTAGAGCATTGAACAATTGGAATGTAAAGAGCACTTTGGTGAACATAACACTTAGAAAATGAATCCACACAGTGCAACTGAATGGTAGGGAGTATCACTTGTGTGTCACAGAATCCTCTCCAAATAGTTCTTGGTTATAATGAAATGCACCCCAAGACCCTCCCTGACCACACGAGAGTTATCTATGGAAGCATACTAGTCAGTTTAAGCAGACTACTGACAAAATGTGAATCCAACTCGCTCAGAGATACACTTGATCTCATGATTGTTCAGTCAGGAAAACATGATATTTTTTGTGAACATGTTTGCAACAAACGTCAAAACTAGTAACCCTCTCACAGTACAGCAATAGATGATTTTTTTGGAAGGCCGAGCGCACACACAGGAAGAAGCAATATTGTGCCAGATGAAATGTGGAAGTTTGTTGATGACAATACTTAGTCCACATACAAAGCCTTACCAATCAATGCAACTCTTCAGTAAAATTTAGTTTGACATGGTGATTAACAACAGTACAGGTATATATGGTGTCTAGCCTGCCCAGAATCTCATCCTTCTGCACATTCACAAGGCCACCTGATGAGACCACCATCAGTAAATGCTAAAAAGCTACAATTTAGTGACAGCTATCACGAGCAAGCACATCACCCTCACCTATTTATATTAGTTGAAATACACCTTGATAAACCAACATTGCTGCTCAAACAGTAAAAAAAATTCACTGCTGTGGATTTGTCAATTCAAGAAAAATGCTACAATACATATGTACAACCTTGCATTGCCTGTGTGCGGTGTCACAAAGTTGAAGGAATTCACAAGTTGTTTGCCCGTTCTAGAGCCAAAGAGAGGTATGAGTCTGTTTAATGTGGAAGCTTTGTGTCACCAGTAGATGGAAAATTTTTATAGATCATGTTTATAATGTATCACACATGAAACCAGATCACAATGACGAGCACAAATTAGTGAAATGCCGTCTTCTATAGTACAAGCCTTGCTTGCAAACCGACCATTTTTTACAGCAACTTCATTTGCTTGCTTGTCCATTTGGTAAGAGTCCTGAAGACCTGTGTGCCAGATTTAGCCAAGCTGTTAGAGTATAGCTACAAACCTGATATCTGCCTGGCAATGTAGAAAATTCACTGGGAGTACAAAAAACAGGAAAAATCCAAGCCACCCAATTACTGCCTTGTCAATATACTTTTGCTCATTAGCAAAATAATGAAAATGTTTTATATCAACTGGCACTTGCTCAACAGTAACTGCTTAGTTTGTGTTCCACAGAGCCACTCAGCTCCTCACGTAATTACAGCCTTGGTTCAAATATGGACCAAAAAAGCTGAACACTACAGGTGAGATAAGACTGACTGCCATTTACATCAGGTCAGCATTTGAGGAGTATGGCATTAAGGAGCTCCAGCAAATCTGGAGTCAATGAGAATCATAGAGAACATTCTCCACTGTTTGGAGTCATACCTAATAGGAAGGAAGATTAATGTGGTTGTCACAGGTTCATCTCAATTCCAAAACATTGCTGCAGGAGTTCCTCAGGGTATAACCCTTAGCGCATCTTGAGGTCAGACGTTAGGGATGTTTGTTGATGAAAGCTCAATGTCAGTAGAATTTGTCACTCCTCAAATATAGAAGCAGCCAATTTCCATGTGCAATAAGACCTGGACAGCATCTAAGCTCGGGCTGATGTGTGGCATGAATGTCATTTTCCATTTAAGTACCAGGAAATGACTATCTCTGAGAAGAGATTATCTAACCATTACCTTTAACATTCAATGGCAGTACCATCACTGAATGCCCATTTATCAAATTCTGGGAGTTATTGACCAGAATATGAACTGGGCTAACCACACAAATACTACAGCTACAAAAGCAAGTCAGAGTCTAGGAATTCTGTGGCAAGTCTCCACGGTGACTGTCCACCATCTACAAGGCACATGTTATGATAGGAACAAAAACAAAGTTGCTGGAAAAGCTCAGCAGGTCTGGCAGCATCTGTGAAGGAAAGGACAGAGTTAATGTTTCGGGTCCGGTGACTTCCTCAGAAGTGATGCTGGTTGGGAAAACGTCAGTTTATATGCAGAAAAAAGGGGAGGTGGACGGGGTAGGGAGTAAACGATAGGATAGAGCCTAAAGAGAGAGAAGAGCAGTTGGACAGACGAATAGTTGATAATGATCAGGCTGGGAGGGTGAATACTTGTTAATGGAGACTATTAGTGACTAACAACAGGGGGTGTGTAAAGGCAGGCTATGTGGTAACAAGGCCTGGTGTGTGGGGTAAGGGGCTGGGACATGGGAGAGTTTAGGACCTAAGATTATTGAACTCGATATTGAGTCTGGAGGGCTGCAGGGTCCCCAAGCGGAAAATGAGGTGTTGTTCTTCCAGCTTGCATTGGCTTCACTGGAACACTGCAGCAAGTCAGAGACAGACATGTTGGCCAGGGAGCAAGGTGGTGTGTTAAAGCGGCAGGCAACAGGTAGTTCGGGGTCTTTTTTGCGAGCAGAACGTAGATGTTTTGCAAAGTGGTCGCCAAGTCTACGCTTTGTTTCCCCAATGTAGAGGAGACCACATTGTGAGCAGTGAATGCAGTGGACTAGATACTGGGAAGTGCAGGTGAAGTGTTGCTTCACCTGGAAGGTATGTTTGGGCCCTTGGATACTCGGGAGGGAGGAGGTAAATGGGCAGGTGTTGCACCACCGCTGGTTACAGGGGAAGGTACCGTAGGGCTGTGGGGGTCGGGGGGGTGGGGGTGGTGTTAAAGGTGAAGGAAGTGTAGACCAGGTGTCCCGGAGGATACGGTCCATGCAGAAGGCAGACAAGGGAGGGGAGGGGAATATGTGACTGGTGATGGCATCTTGCTGGATGTGGCGGAAAAGGTGCCTAATGATCTTCTGGATGTGGATGCTGGTGGGACGGTAGGTAAGGACAAGGGGAACCCTATCGCTGTTGTGGGAGGGAAGAGAAGGGGTGAGGGCGAAAGTGCGGGAGATAGGTCGGACCTGGTTGAGGGCCCTGTCGACAATGGAGCTGGGGAATCCTCGGTTGAGGAAGAAGGTGGATGGTCCCTATTAATGGTCTCTATCACCTGCTTTTATTTCTCCCTGACTCACCATTATCCATCCCTTTGACTGCCAACTGCTCTTTTCTCTCTTTGAGGCTTCATCTCCACCTAACCTTCTCTTCTTTTCCATACCCCCACCTCCTGTTTTCAGCATATATACTACCATTTCCTAGCCACAATCAGTTCTGACAAAGGGTTAGTGGGCCTAAAATATTGACTCCATTTGCTTTCCACAGATGCTGCCAGACCTGATGAGTTTCTCTAGTAATTTCTGCTTTTACTTCAGATTCCCATCATCACAGTTCTTTGTTTTTATTTAATCTAATTAACCTCTTATGCCTGATGGCAAATTGCTTTAGGGTACACTGGCCACTGCAAATTTGTTCATGCTTCCAGCTTGACAACTTACTGCAGCTGCCAGGCTATGTAACAAAGAGAAAAAAGGTACAAACACAGAAAGTAAACAGGATGGGGCTGGATCTTACACTTTTTTGACCTAGTCCAAGTAGCACGTAGTTTTAGCAGGTTTGTCATCGTGAGGCCTTCTAAGTTCTTTTGCCGTATTTTACTAAACTCACCTCATTCATTACCTACTCCAGCCCAGCAGTATTTCTCACATCCAATTCCAGCCCTATTTTGCCATCCATCATTCATGGATTATTTTGTCACTCAGCAGATATCCCAGAATTCACCAGCATCCCTTGTGCCATCTTTAAAAGTCCATTATGTGCCTGAACAAGCATTGTCTGTCCACAGTTGCCTGATATAGTTCCGGACATTTGGCCCAGACATGGCAGAAGGGGGAGAATTAATACTCCACTTTGCAGTCATGTTCCAGGAGCACCTGCTGGATAGCATGGTGCTGACAGAGGGCTTCCTTCTTTCCCAAAACCAGACATGGAGGCCACAACACGAGACCCTGCCAGCCTGCTCCAACATTGCCATCAGTCTCAGCTGTCTGGAGGATGCAGGAAAAAGGTCAATGTCTTTCAAAACTCTGCCGTAAGTACCACCACCTTCTCTCTGATTCCTCCCACTCACTTTATCTCTGCAACTGTGTCCATCTCGCTTTAATGCTTATGCTCTACCACTCTCACTATTGTCTGTAACAATTTCCTCCCTCACCCTCACCCACTCCAATCCTTGATAACGCTAACCTTGCAGGCCTTCTGTGCTGTCTACTCATTCACTCAGGACGCCTCCCCACCTTCCCACACCAATAATAATTGTGCCATGCTCATTCATCTCCCATGATACCTGCCTTTCTGTCATTCCCGGAAGAAAACAGACCCAATAGGGCCAAGAAAGAGCTAAGATGGAAGGTATACTGCCTGTCATTTGGTTCCTTATCTCTTATGAGGGGAAGGTCCATATTCTGACTGCCCTGAAAGGGCCTGGACTGACATTGGAAGCTGTCCTTAACTTAGTCTACTAGGTACTACTGAGCAAAGACTGTCCCATAGACTTAACTGAGGCCTGCTAACAAATATGACAAGCTTCCTTGCTTTGTGTGTGTGCCAAACAGCATGGCAGTATATGAGCCTGGTTTCTTTGTTTTCTGGTGTCTGTAACATATTTTCAGAAACTTCAGAACTGTTTCTGAGCTGTCGCCAACTGAGATATGCTGCTTTAACTTAGTACTGCAGCCACTGTTCCTGTTAGTCTCTCTGCCCTGGTAGAATGTTGCAACCGGATACTGTGTAGCAAATCAGTGATTGTTGCTGACCAACAATTGAAATCTCATTGACTTCAATGAAAGTTAAGATGGCCACTGTTTGCATTAAAAGAAAAGAAAATTGAGTTTTGCATGTGTTCCTCACATTGTGAGACTCTTCATAAAAATTAAAATGGTGGAATCGAGGGCTGACTTGATGGAGGAGAGTTCTGAAAAGAACAATCCTGGCTGTTACATTTGCACTTTGGCTGATAACTGCAACTACAATAGAATTGCCTTGCACTGTTAATAATAAGCTGCCAGATTTCGACTGTTGGGTATTGATTGACTGAGAAGCTGCTTTTCTTGTATTTTGACAAGTGGGTCTATTCCACTAAAGTATGTTAACTAAGAAATTAACCGATTGTGTTCCAGTTGAATGGAATATACTCAAAACTTTCCTTCCCTGAGGTTGTTGTGCTGCAGGGTGAGGTGAAGGACTTTGAAATGATTGTTGCTTGCTTGTAAACTTCTGTCTTAGACTCAGCGATGTAGCTGCCACAATGGTAACTGTCTTCCAGAGTTAACTAAAGAGGGCTTTTGAAGAACTAACTGCTGAGCAATCTTCTAAAAATTTCCAATGCTGCATGTGAGTTGCCACCAAAGCAACACATGATATGTTCTACGGGTTTTATTAGTATGTTAACTCTCATTGCATGAACATAGAGACGAGGTTCTTACTGAAAACAACTAACAGAATATTTGTTTACAATGCAACAAACTACATTACAACTCTAACACAGATATTTGTATAGTCTAGGTTCAAGTAGTTGACTAACTGACAGTTTTGTTGATCACACAGTATAGCAGTAAATATTAAGATGAAGTTGATACTTTTGTACATGAAAGTAACATGGCATGACATCATCATGTAACTCTCTTAAAGGTACATGCTTGCCTGATGCAAAATCACAACACTACTTTTGTCAATATTGTTTCCAGTTTGAATGAGGAAATTGAATGGTGCCCATAATCCCTTTATATCCTATAAATATTTTGGAAACTATTGATAATACAGACCAAATTCTGCAGGACAGGACAACAATCCAGAGTATCTACTTTTTGATGTCCACAATGTGCTGAAAGATCTATGATGCATGTCAGCTTACAAAATAGAAAGTGAAAAGCACATACAATATGCATCTCAATCCCTGAAGAAATCTGTGCCAGCTGACCAATTTTTTTTCCAAGGCACAAGTGTGAAGATTAAACATTTCTCCACTGTATTACGCATCTTCTCAACTGTAAGAAACTGCTTCAGGCTTTCTACTGGGTGTATAATTTGGCCCAAAATCCAATAGTTGATTCTTTGAGTAGAAAATACTACACTGGTTTAAAGGGCTTTAATTAAATGTCAATATCCTGTTGGCCTTTTTAAAACATGAATTACTAATGTGTTTAGAGAAAAGATCTCATTTGATTTTTGTAGTAAAAAATATATGGACAATCCATGCAATTAATTTTCTAAGGCACTTTGGTTTTTGTTTGGTTGAAACCATTTGCAGAACGGATAAAATTAAAATGAATAATTAATTACCAATGCAGGGGTCAAATGGGAATTAGATGTTGATAGTGAACTCTGTATGAAGAAAAGATGATTAAATTTGTGTAAATGCATTTATGATTTTGCCTTGTGTTGCTGATCCAGAATTCTCTAGCTCCGAAATCCCAGTTTTAAATCCTTAGGCTGAATTTTGCTTTTTTTTGGGCTATGTCCAAATTGCTTTGAGCTTTTTGGAGGGATTTCCAACATGAGACCTAATGGGTTTTCTTGCCTTCTCTTACTAAACTTGCCGCAATAGCTACCTAAACCCCAACACCATCATGGCATCCCTCATATCTGAAGTTGTTTGCATCATACCATGTGTCCTTCTTACAACAACTCACTACTCAGTAGATACCTTGAAATTCACCAGCATGTTTTGTGCCTGCAGTATGTTTAAAAACACATTCTACACCCTGCCAACTACTGTTAGTCTGGAGTTTCCCTGCACGGTTCCTGACATTTGCATGGAAATGACAGACAGAAGGGAAAAGGTGACCCACTGTGTTGGCAGGAATATGGAGGACCTGGTGATAGGAAGGTGCAGAGGTGAGACTTTCTTTTCTCCCAGGACCAGGAGTGGAAGCCACCAGGAGTTTAAACAGTCTCAGCCATCTGTACGTATGCCCAGCACTGTAGGAAGAACATCCCCATCATAAGTGCCACCATCTCTGACCGTTCAAATTCAGTCTATCTCTACTACAGTATCCACATTCCGCCAAGCTTCATGCTCTACCACTCTCACAGGTGCGTCCAAAATCACCCCCAATAACCAACACTACCAACTCTGTATGCCATCTGCACTGGCTACTCACTCACTTGTGACACCTCCCCACCTGCACCAAATGTAATAGCTTCGTTACCTACTTTCAAAGCCCTTAACACCCATCTCATTCTCATTCAGGAGGGAAACAGACTCCATCAGGGCAGAAAGACACAAGATATGCGATGGGCTGCCCTTCCTCATCACTTACATGGAGAGAATTCTGACTCTGATTGCACTGAATGGGTGGGTGTCAATTTCCAATCCCCTGGACTAGTCTCGAAGGCTGTCCTTGAAATACTGTGCTGGATCTCCTTCAGCAGAAGCTATTCCCCTTG
Source organism: Rhincodon typus (assembly GCF_021869965.1). NCBI lineage: Eukaryota > Metazoa > Chordata > Chondrichthyes > Orectolobiformes > Rhincodontidae > Rhincodon > Rhincodon typus. The sequence continues at coordinate 58,620,861 of NC_063338.1, read as the reverse complement.
ACTGGACTGACAACTGCTGACAACTATGACAAGCTTCTTTCCTTTATGTCTGCACTAAATGGTAAGGGAAGATAAAAGGAATATCAGCGTCACATCTCTGGCTGAGGCCACAAGGCACAAAAAAAACCAAGGCAAGGCAATACAGAGGTGTTGTAAGCATACAGGTAAGCTCAGAATGAATATGTACTATGACAGTGAGCAAACAATCCAGAGACGCAGCTTGCTGCGTGTGTTATTCTGATTCAAACTGTCCTTGCTGCAGCATTATTGTGATAGTTGCCAAAGCAGCCCGAGGTGCAGCATTGGAGTGCAGAAGCACCCTGTACGTGGATTGGAGATGTGCCCTGGAGGTTCTTAGATGCAGGCACATATTGGATGCCAATATCCATGTCCATTACGTATGGAACATGCCCTGAGACGCTGTTGCCCAGTGTCCAATATAGATGTCCTTCAGAGCAAGTACTGAGTTGAATCTCCCAGTTAACTGATCTTCATCCATAATAAAACAAAGAACAATGGATGCTAGAAATCTGAAACAAAAACTGAAATTGCTGGAGAAACTCAGTGGGTCTGGTAGCACCGGCGGAGAGAAATCAACTCACACTTTCTGAAGAAGGGTCACTGGACTCGAAACACAAACTCTGCTTTTTTATCCCCCCACAGATACTGCCAGACCTGCGGAGTTGTCTCTTTTTCCATCTTGTGCTATCCTGACATCTAGTTTGTTTGGTGAGTTTGGTAAGATAGAAAACTGAATTATTAATGAGGTGAATTGGGGTTTCAAGAAGGCATTTAACAAGCAATGATTCCACTTAATTGGCAACTCATACTGCCTATCGAGAAATTTGCTGCACCACTTACAAAAAGCATAAAGGATGAAGCAAGATCTTCTGATGTTCAGATTCGCCTTGGATGACTTCTCATCTTGATTCTGCCACTACTCTCGATATAGTCTGCATTGCACAGACCCCGATAAGATTCTGGCCTTTATCTTATTTTATAAATCTTTCTTTTACCAACTACACCTACAAACTCCCCACCACACCAATCAATCCTGCCTGAACCTGCCTCAAATTACTTGTACCTTTAGAATGTCATCCAGCCCGACACTTCACTTCAGGCAGTACAGCCTTCTCACTCTAGCCACCTATGCATTGCCATTGATGGCAGAATATTTAGTTTATTTAGCCTACTTTCTGGAACTCAGTTCCTATATCCTTTCAATGTGCAGCCTCCATGCTTATTGTTGAAATATGCTTTTGAATATCCTGCTAATTTTACATCCAATTACTCAGCATTTTTTGCGCCTTGGGAATATGCACTGGGATTTTATTTCCACACTAAGAGCATGAGAATATTGTTGTTAAATCCAGCTGCACGTTTTTCAGTTAGGGCTGGGGCTGGGACTATATCAGCCACAAAGTATTCCTCTTGGACTTAGATGTGTTTAATATCATATTCATAAACAGGAATAAAACAAATCCTCCTGCTCATATTACATGGGAATTAAAAACAATTATTGAAATGGCAATAATTAATGAAATAAATTAATCTGCAAAGGCAGAATTATGGGTGATTTGTCATATACTTATGTTTATAAAAGGTTTAATATTTATTGATATGATTAAATATGGAATAAAGAGATGTCAATCATCCCCGGTTCCACAGTAGAAGGCTCAGCAAATTCCTGCAGTTGATGGAAAAATAACTATTTCCATTGCACAAGGTCAGATATTCCGCTGATATATTGGCTTTTGCACTACTCAGTTTTAAACTAATGTTCATACTCTGTTGAATGCTTTTGTATTATATTTGTTCATCAAATAATTATAGGTAACCACAGCGTCAGACTTTAAAAATTTACATCCCAATGGACAAGGGAAAGAGGAAATTTAACACAAGGAATACATTGAATTGTACCAATTTTGATTATTGCCTTGAAAACATTTTCTTTATCTATATGCCTGAAGGCAAGTGTGATCTACAACACTGTAATCTCCACCATACGTAAGGCAAAGCGGCATGTCCTGCTGGGATTGAATCCTGCGTTGTCTGCACGAATCTCAGCCACAGTGACAGTCCAACCAATTGAGCCAGTCATTCCCTGTGGCAACATTCACGTTTACATACATGCTGTAGCCTGTAGCTATTACTCTACAATAACTGTTGCTGACTAAAACAAATTGAAGTGCAAAATAATCATACAAATTAACATACACAGGCCTGCTAGATACTTTGTTACAAAACTATACCATTCTAAAACACAGCTGCATTCTCAAACCACTTTCACATTCCTGTTCTGAGGAAGGGTCACCAGACCCCGAAATGTTAACGTTGATTTCTCTTCACAAATATTGCCAGACCTGCTGAGCTTTTCCTGCAAATTCTGTGTTTGTTCCACATTTGTTAACCCAATTTACATTTGCCTGACCCCTACAAACAGCCATAAAACCACAAACCTTACTTTTGATCTAGGCCATATGGCTATTCTTCCTTGTAAAAAGTGTTTTACTGCTAACCATAAACAAATATATTGCAATTTAATTCCTCATTTGTGAATCAAATCAAATTGATTAATTATTGAAAAACATCTCACTCCTACGCCTGGTTGATGAGGAATCTCTCCTGTTCTTACCGCCTGTCATCAGCATTAATTGGAAAGTTTGTCTGTTATGAGTGTACCTTCCTCCGCCATCAAGTCCTGGAGTGGAGCTTCAACCTAAGTATTCTGGATCAGAGACAGAGATGCTATCCATTGCACCAAAAAACGATTAATTTTTGCTTAAAAAACTTGCAGCAGCTATATCAGTATTCTGATGGTTTCATCTATGAAGAACATAGAGAAAATGAGGAAGCCATATTTGACGTGATAAACTCTGCACCGTCAGAAGGAAAAAGACACAAACAGGATGCAATTATCCTGCAAACTAATCTCAGCATGTAATCTCACCTTGTGGTTTAACAATGGCCACAAACTGCTCATCTGTAATCAGTAAAACTAATATCTCACAATTACTCTGACATATATATCAAAGATAACTGGACTTAATTTTGTTGTAGGACACATGGGCAAATATTTTGTTTATAAATTCAGCCAGGATATCAGCATCAAAAATTTTTAGTCTTTCTCCCATTCCCGTATAAATGTTTGTTCAACCAATCAGTTGAGGATTATAATTGTAGGGACTATATCCCGACAGTAGGGGGAAGTGCTGAAATAGGAAAAACTGACAAAGCAAGATTATATGCAATAAAATGTTGGTAAACTTAAATGGGGAATAATGACTACTTGGAAATGCTTTCAAGACAGTAATCTAATTGAAAGGTTCAGGGGCTGATTCCTGAATGTCTGTAATTGTAGCCAGCAATGCCACTAATAAGGCAAATAATTAACAGTCACTGAAACAATCCATGTGCAGAATGACACTTTGCTAGACTGTAATTTAATTTCCATTACTGTTCAGCCTTAGGCAAGTGGCAAGTAAGAGATTAATTACTCGCTCAATCATCTTTGACCCCCACCACAAACTATATAGCCTCTCCATTGAGTTGATTCTTCTTCGTGGTCATTATCACAGGTTGAATTTTTCTTTTTGAAGTTTTGGTGATGCACTATTTCATTATTGTGATTGTTTCATATGAGGAAAAAATTACGAACAATATCTGACATGATAGATTGCTACGCTGTCAGAAGGGGAAAAAAGACAAAATAGGATGTTATGGGTACTTAAACAGAAAATCCTGGAGAACTCAGCAGGTCGGGCAGCATCTGTGGAGAGAGATGCTAAACATTTTCAGTTCTAACTATTTAAAATTTCTGTTCAAACTCTCCTCACCTGGAAATGCTACAAAACTAAAACACTTCAGCTATGCTGACTGAACTAGTTTTCTCCATAGGTGATGCCGGACCCACCGAGTTTCCCCAAAACTTTCTGTATTTATTTCAGATCTTCAGCATCTGTAGTACTTGGGTTTTATTTAAGATTATTGGTGCTGAGTTTCCAAGCTGCAGCACAGAGACTGCCTAATTCTACTTCTGCATTGTAGCCTGTCTCTATCTCTGTCCATCTATTGCTGGAACCATAATGCTTTTAGCATCACAAATTCAACTAGCACACTACCTTCCCGCTGGCAAGCTAGCATCCCATCTTCCATTGTTTGGAAACTTATTCAAAATTGTTGCCTATATCCTAAGCTTTTGATCATCCCTCCCAAAATCTCATTAATGATTTAGCAGCTACTTTTAGCTGATTATGCCCATGTGAAACATTTTAGGATGTTTTCTAATGTTAAAGCTATTAATAAGTATAGGGCAGGGTAAATACGAATGGTAAATAAATGTTGGCCTAGTGCACAACACCCAAAAAAAAGAAAATATTGATAGTTCATGACTTTGTAAACAGTGATGATCTTTGATAACTGGCAGGTTTCAATTGTTTCATGCAGTAGCTTGTGCATACCCTAATAAGAAGTTGGTAGTACTGTGATGAAAGACACGTTACATGTTTTGTTTGGGATTTGGATTTAAAATACAGGTGGATGTGGATAACGTATCTGAAGGCAGTTGTCTTAAATAAGTCAGAAAGTGATTTGAAACAGCAATCTATCTGCAGGTCACTGAAGCAGCAATTCAAAAAAAAGCATATGATTAGAGTAAAGTGCCTGGGAGAACCCCATGTAGAGTGAATGAATGGAATGTTTATTTTTGCTGAGTTTACAACAGACCAAAAAGCTATTCTTTTAGTTTTTACTTCAGAAAAGAAGTTTCAGTCTCAGTTGAGAAGAACCAAGCATTCAGTAAGAAGGGAGAAAAGTTTGTGTTAGCAGCAGAATCAAGTTTTAATCCAGGGGAACCAGTCACATCTGCAAAGTTTTATCAGTTTAGTGTAATTTTTAAGAGACGAGAATTTGGATAGAAATCCGTGTGTGTTGGAACTGAAAAAGTTAAGGTCATTCATCAGAATTGCAATATTTTCACGCAAGCGGAGTTTGAATCGAATCATAAAACTGTTTCTGTCGTTGTAAAGGGATAGTTTTGGGGAAATGTTAAAACTTTGCTGTACTGTGTTTGAATCTTTCTTACTTTTATATATATAGCCTTTTCTTTCTTTTGTATAATAAACTTGCATTCTGTTGTTAAGAATACCAGCAGCCTCATGTTCAATGATTATGTTTCAGTGATTAACCACTATAGTAACCAACTGTAAAAACTAAGCACATGATCTATGAAGCCAGGCTTCCTGCTCAGATCTGACTTATCTGGTATTATCACCAACTGAGATCAAAGCAGAAGAAAGATAATTCAATCTGTTTGATCTAAAACATTTCAGTGATACCAAATTTGGGCACTATTCACTCCCAGACAATAATTAGGTGATATTCCAAAGGAGTTAAAGTTGAATGATTTCAAATTCATCTAATAAACTGATACATACTTTTGTCAGGATATATGTCATTGTTTGAGAACATACTCATATTAGGAGAAACTGAGTGCTTACTCCAAAAGAAAAAGAAGGCATACATAGGAAACTGATTTAGGAAACATACATAGGATTTAGGAAACTGAAGACAGAGTACACGAAGAATACAAAGATAGCAGAAAAGAACTCAAACAAGGAATTTGTTAAAAGGGACCATGAAATGTCTTTGGAAAATAGGGTTAAGGAAAATCCCAAGTCCTTTTAGACATATATTAAAGGAGTAAGAAGGTAGTTAGGGAAAGGGTAGGTCCTTTCAAGGACAAAGGAGGAAATTTATGCATGGAGCCGGAGAAATTAGGTGAAGTCCTTAATGAATACTTTGCATTGGTATTCACAAAGGAGAAGGACATAGTCGATGGTGAATTTAGGGAGAGGTACGTTGATATTCTAATCCAAGTCAATATGAGAAAAGGAGGTATGAGTGTACTGAAAAAGCATTAAGGTAGACAAGTACCTAGAACCTGATGGGAGTTATCACAGAATTCTGCAGCAGACAGGTGAAGAAATTACTGGGACCTTATGCAAAATCTTTGTATTTTTTTTGTGCACTCCTTAGTCATAGGAGAGGTCCCAGAAGACTGGAGTGTAGCCAACATTGTTCCTTTGTTTAAGAAGGGCAACAGGGATTAAAATAACTCCAAGAGGCTGGTATTCCATCACCAAGTCACCCTTTATTTATGCATGAAAAGTCCTTGACTCTAGTACAGCCTCATCAGAGTTAAATCCCAGAGTGGCAGGGTGTCTTCACACTTCTAATCTTATCTGTCAGCCAGGACTGCCTGATTGGACCAGATTAACAGACTCAATCAGGGAATTCATATTCAATGAGGTCCACCTGGCTGACGTTGTTACAATCACAACAAGGATAATCCAGGAAATTACTCATCATGGTCTCCTGGACATTCATACCTCAATTCCAAGTGCAACTGCATGCAAGCAATGAAGATGGCAGACAATAACACAAATAAATAAGATAGTCACTGATAATCATGACCTCTAGAAGCTGACCGGAAGGGTTTGGTCAATAGAGGTACTAGAGTAAACTGTGATGTAAGGTGCATGATTTACATATGTTTTAATTTTATTTACTTTTAAATTTGAATTTTTAATATTTAACTAGTGGCATTTGGGTTTTGAGTCTCTGAAGGGGGTTAACCATTAAATTGTATTTCTGTAGCCCACGGTGCTTTCTTTTTTAGATGGTTTTTTCTGGTTTAGATGGTCAGGGATTGACTTTTTGTTTCCTTTTTTGAGCAGAGGAACCCCTCTTAGTTTGTAAAAATCGTGTTTTATTCAGCTCCAGTTGGGTAATTCTTCAGGAATTCTGCAGTTACACCTGATAAAGGGAAAGAATAGTTTTGAATTGTTAAAATAGGATATCTCACGGTAAGAAGTTTAGTAAACATTCCAGACTAGAAGGGTTTGGTTAAAACCTTGAAGAGGTTGTTTGAAACTGACAAAGTGTTTGCTTAGCTGTATAAATGTTCCAGGAAGAGGGTATCAGATTCTCAAGACTGAGAGTTGAAGCCATTGTTAAAGTAAGTCCTGTGAAGCTGATAGAGAACAGAACTCTCTGCGGTAACACTGGGATTATTGGGATTATATTTTTTACCATTTGTTTTGAATTTTTCAAACATGCTGTATGTAAATACTTTGGCTAATTCTATTTTATCTTTTTTTTTATGAATAAGTTTCTGGCTTAGTGTTAAATGCAAATCTGCAATATTACATGCTTATGTTTCAGTTACGGACTACCTTATTGAAATTTTTTAAACATCTAGCAAGCCAGAGTTTAGTTTGGGATCTGACTTGCCCGGTAATAACAAACTGGAATTACAACACAATGAGCTGTACACTTTCCAAGGCTCCTGTCTTCTTGTGGAACAAGTGTGGCAGCGAACATGCCTGAGAAGGATACTGAGACACACTACATGATACTTAACAAAGTTGACCACCAAGCAAAAACCATAATCTTACAAGACACAATGCTGCAGCTAGCCTGATATTCCCTCCATTTTATTATTTGTATTATTTCAGTGGGTCCAACAAGGCGATGCTTCAATAAAACAGGATATCATAACAGAACAATCTAAGCAGATGCCAGAATTAATATTTTGGAGACCCAACGCTATCAGATCCTCCTTTCTGTGTTCAGATAGTACCTGTGAGGAGCATATAGGTTCATTAGTTTTGGATGTTCTCTCTCAGTTCTAATTCAGAAGAAGTTAATGCATATAATGCATCTTACAATATATCAGCATTAGATTGCAGTTATGCAAATTACTGTGAATGATTGATTCTATTAGCAACTTGATCCTGGCACATATGCTGAAATTTCTCCACCTCTCTCCCAATATGCCAGCCAATGATTTGAGGAGCATTGCCTTCACACATATTGAAGGATCTGACGGTTGGCTAAGCACTTCTTTCCCACTGAACATTAAGGCCATTGATTGAGTCTCAATCATTTATTTCCAGACTTCCAGGTTTATATGTCTTCAAAATCAGGCCATAAAACAACCTATGTATCTTGTTTTGTCCAATGCTAACACACTTGATCTCAAGAAGTGGAGTAAGGCACAATGGAATAGTGAAAGAGGATGAAAATGTTTTGGTGTGGACATATACATATAAGAAAACTACTGTTTACTGCATTATGCATTTCATTGATTCTTGCATTTACACTGCGACACAGATTGTGTGAAGATGTGTATTGCTTCCAGCAATATTTCACGATCTGCATGAGGATTTTTTCCTCACTTAGCCAACACAAGATAGCCATTAAAATATTTATTACCATTATGCACACATTCTTAAGATTGCCCTTCCATACCCCAACTATGCCATTAATATTGCAGATTCCATGGGCTTTTGTAGAGTTCCCTGATCCCAACTGTTCAGGGAAAATAATTTCTCTGCAATCATACAAGTGCCTGACAACTGCCTGACCACTCTGAGAACCCTTGTTGGCTGTGTCCTTGGATCGAGGCTCCCTTTGAGATCTCAGCACTTCACTCTATATATTGAGACCCCTTCTCAATGCTGACTAATCTGGGTGACCAACTTCAATGTTCCCAAACTCACAGCTGCTGCTAATATTGATAAATCAGGATCCCTGTCAATATCAGAGACAACAAGGTGCAGAGCTGGATGAACACAGCAGGCCAAGCAGCATCATAGGAGCAGAAAGGCTGACGTT
>NC_063338.1:58586989-58607182 GCF_021869965.1 Rhincodon typus | reverse complement strand
CATCGGCAGTTCCCACTATCTCTGAGTGAGTCAATACCTTTATTTGTTTGGAAGCTTATATATGAATGACTAAAACAATATGCTATTGATTTCTATCAAGTATTTTATTTTATGAGTGCAACTGCGCTGGAAATGTTGACAAATAGAACATTTGATGTATAGTTATTTTGTTTTTGCACAGAATTTTCAATGATGATTTCCCTGTTTTTAAAATTTTCTTTGTATGGACCCCTTCAAAACACTTCCCTGAATCATACCTTCTGAAAGACAATGTTATCTGTACTGAGGATAGCAAGAAGTTGTTGGAGAAAATATTTCTTATTAATACTGGTCAAAATCCAGTGGCAAATTAGACAATGTGGTCTCTCTTACTTGTGCTTGTTGTCTTTGGAAGCAAACTCTCTCCCAATTTATTTACAACTGCAATTTCAAAATTCCAACTGTCTAGCCTTTGGTCCTTCTTTCACAAAAACACTTCACCAGCTATTATTAATTTGCTCCAGGATCAACTTGGAACTCAATGGTAACTCCTGAAATCTACTGTCTACAGCACCCTGTGTTTTAAACCACTCTTCGCAGTTCACTTCACCTTACCTCCAACAATATGTACGAGCAGCTTGTGGATTTCTTTGCCACAAAGATTGAATCACCTTCTCTACCAAATCCCTCCCTTACATAGCTAACCATCTAAACTTCTTCAAACGCATGCCCCAGACTAACTCTCGACTCAACTTTCTTCAGTTCTCCCCCATCACATTTTGAAACTCATTTGTCCGTGGGACCTAACTACTTCTCCCTCAATGTCATTCCTACTCAACTTCCTTCCATGGTTTTCATGTCAGCTGATAATTTTTAACAATTCTCGCTCTTCAAGCGTTTCTTCTTTCTCCCTCATATCTTCATCATCTCAAAAAAACAATCTTTAGTCTCACCATCCTTGCAGCTACCACCCCATGTCTAACACCCCTTTCCTTGACAAAGTTATTGAACATGTTGAGGCATCCCAAATCTGTATCTATTTTTCTAGGAACTGCATGCTTGAATCCTTCCAATCAGATTTCTAACCTTGCCACCATACCGAAACAGTTCTTGTCAAATTCATAAATAATATTCTAAGCGACTGTGATAGTGGTAAGCTATTCCCCCTCAGGAGAGGTGGTGGCATAGTGGTAATATCATTGGACTCGTAATCCAGATCTCCAGTATAATTTTCTGGGGACATGGATTAAAAATCCCATCATTGAAGGTGATGAAATTTAAATTCAATGGAAGTCTGGAATAAAAAAGCTAAACCATAGTGATCATGTATCCACTGTGGTTGTGGTAAAAACCCAGCTGGTTCACTAACGTCCTTTAGGGAAGGAAATCTATCAAACAAACTGCCCCATGCCCAAATCCTAGTCAGAACCAGATCACTCTTTGTTTTCTCTTTCTTTTTTCAACATTCTGTGTGCTTAGCTGGCCAGCGCTGGTCTGCCCTTGATTAACCAATTCAACGTCCAACCATCTGCCAGTCCTGAGCATAGCAACACCTCAGTGAGAAATCATCTATATTGTCCTTAAAGCAGTAATTAACCTGCATTATCTTTCTAGGCTAGTTCCCAACAGCCTACATCTGTCTTTTGTTCTCTCCTTTTTTTAAATCAAGCTGCTTTTCAATGTTTAATTTTCAATTTTAATTCACAGTTCTAAATGAAAAATGAGAAAAATAGAAAAAAACTAGTGATTGTCTCTACGCTATGATTTCCTTTAATGTGTAACATCGTCTGCTGTCATCATGAATCCTTGTCTGCCAATCCTGCTTCTCATTCAGCATTCCATTAAAAAAAACACTTTAGGAGTGTTAAATGAAGGATTGTTGTAGTTTACAGGTCTTCATTATAAATTTTACGTTCATTGGTATTTGTTGCATTTAGTATTCTATGGCAGAGATTACGTGGTTAGATAAGCTTCTTCCATTCAGTGCTAATACTGAAACTGTTAACACAATGCTACATACAGCTCACAATCAAGATAAATGAGTTGCTCGCTCCATTGTTGAAATAACTCTAGGTAAGCAGAATTTTAATTGCCAATTGGATATTTATTTTCCACCAGTGGAATACTGGATATCAATTCATGAAATCTCATTAACAATGTATTAAACGGGTATTTGGAATACATGCATATATACTTATAGTCAAACAGAACTGACGTTTACCTAGTGTTTACAAAATGTCAAGTTTTGATTTTGGAGAAGCAGATAAGCAAAGCTTAAAGGGAAAAGCATTGGATCCATGCTATTTGTTACCCAGCAACATCATTTGGGGTCAACTTGGTGTGCATTTTCACAGACCTAAGATGTAAGAAACAGCTCTCTCTCTTCGTCAGTAAGAGACAAGCCTTAAAGCAAAAGCAGCTAAATGGTCTCTCTCTCTCATTGAACTGGATCTGAAGGTTTCAAATAGCAGGACTTCTAATTGTTTTCTCTGAATCTGAAATCTGATCTGAAGATCTTCCGTCACTCTTTGACTACCAGTAAATTGATCTTGTTGACAAGGAATCAAAGGTCTTGCGAGAAGTCAACCAATTATATCTTTTGAATCTATGGCTACAGAGGTGTTGATCCTTTTTGACCTATTTCGTTCCAAACCCATGAAACTCTACAGAATTATCTTGTCTGTGTATGAGTGTGTGTCTGTGTGTGTTTAGGATTAATAGGATATCGTTTAATTTTGAATAGTAACTGAGTTGTAAATAATCTTTGCCACTTGTTTAAAGAATAAGTCTTGCTTAAAATAAATGAGTTTTTAGCTCATTAAAGAAGCTTTGTGGATATTTCATTTCTTTTCACCATTCTGGTGACTAAATAAGACATGTACACTTTTGGTACAACTCATGGAATAGTGGGGTTTGATTACCAGTGCACTTTTCCCGTCAGTGTCATAACAGAAGATTTTGCAATAAGTGATATTGCAATCCAATATCACTTGCTTTGTTCATGCCAGAAAAGGGGAGTCATAAAAGAGGAAGTAAGAAACAGAATAATTTTCAATTATTTTTGTGTCAATTTCACACCCATCTAGTAATCAAGAGCAAAAAAATGGCTCAGTTCGGAGCTGGAGGAACACAGCAGGCCAGGCAGCATCAGAGGAGCAGGAAAGCTGATGTTTCGGGTCGGGACCCTTCTTCAGAAATGGGAGCTTGGCAGAAGGGCCCTGACCCAAAATGTCAGCTTTCCTGCTCCTCTGATGCTGCCTGGCCTGCTGTGTTCCTCCAACTCCACACTGTGTTATCTCTGACTTCAGAATCGGCAGTTCTTACTATCTCCAAAAAAGATGGCTACTGGCTTTTTAACCTTTTACACAGAGGGTGATGGGTGCCTGGAATTCGCTGCCAGGGGAGGTAATGGAAACAGATACTATAGTGACTTTTAAAGAGCGTCTTAACAAATACATGAATAGGATGGGAATCGAGGGATAAGGTCCCCGGAAGGGTAGGGAGTTTTAGTTGCGATGGGCAGCATGTCGGTGCAGGCTTGGAGGGCCGAACGGCCTGTTCCTGTAATGTAATTTTCTTTGTTCTTTGTTCTATACATTTATTAATTGTCTAAATCTCTGACATCAATTCTTTGTAGGTTCCATTCCAATGAATGTTGCTAACTAAATAACCACATTAAAGGACTAAACCCACGAATTTTTACAACTACTTTATTAGATATTTTCATTGAACTCCACTCCATGGTTAACCACTACAGTAGAAGACCCATCATTAATGTTTTTTTAATCTTCAATGTGGTTTTTATTTGAACATTATACCAAGCACAACATTGCAACTTGTTTACTTGGTATGCTACTTCTGTAATGTTAAACTAATAGCTCTTACCAAGGGCCTTGGTATTGGTTTCTGCGGTTTCTTGGAGCCAAGTTTTTTCATAGCATTGTAATATTTCTTCTGTTCTTCAGTCATGAAAATATCTTGACCTCCTAAGTAAAGTGTCAAAAACAGACTGGTTATAATCATATACGTAGAAAATTGTTCACCAATTTTACAACATTCAAAGAGATTTTTATGAAATACACTCATCACTTTTATATCAACAAATGTAAGATCATATGAATTGTAAAGGTAAATGACGGAACTTATACAATTATATTAATTTACTCATTCACATATCCATTTTAAGTGTGTATTTACAATTACCTTTATGATATATTCAGAAACAATATTACATCTGCCTCCATGCTTTTTCAGTTACATTCAAAAAGATACAATACTTATTTTTCCTTTCATAAATTTATTAATATAAATAAAATACAACGAAATACAATTAAAAGCTATAATTCTATAACTTAATTGAAAACTTACTACCTAGCACATTTGAACTACTTAATTTATGTATCACACTTCTTAATATGGTAATTTGTGGTTTCTAAGTTTCATCTTGTGTTAATTAAGCCAGTAACATAAGCAACCAAAGAAAATTCTTCAAGGGGTGAGGAATTAACATTGAGAACAGACTTTTAAGACTAGGAACTGGATAATTAATTTAGGCAATTTAACTCTAAGTGAATCTTCTATTAAAATTGAGACCTTCACCTGAGTTTTAAGTGAACACATTGATTTTTTTCCTCATTCCGTATTGTGCCTATATTTAGTAAATTTTAACCTCTCCTAACACCAAACGATTCAGTAATTTAGATGACATGCTACTTAGCAAGAAACACTGAACTGAATTTTTCCAGCTCCATAACGATGGGCTTGGAAGTAGCAGAGCAGAGATTGGAGGGAAATCGAGGTGAGATAGCCATGTTGAGATGACTTTCTGATGCTTTCCTACCTCTGGGTACATTTCCCAGCATGACTTGTGAATTGCATGTATACTACATGGAGGCAGGCTGTCAATTTACATAATTAAGGCCCTAGTTAGGAGCAAATGTTCCTCAGTGGATTTATTTTGCTGCTGGTGGAGCAGGTCTTCATGATGTGTGGAGGCCACCAGCTCTATGCAGGCAGCCACCCTGCAGTAGGCTGCGACCTCCCTCCTACTTCACTAGATGTACTGGTTTGGCTCCTGTGGTATTTCCATTTAGAATTATGTGCCCCAAGGCACTTCATGTTCTCTGTCCTGCCTCAGCAATGCTCACTTCTCCTAATGCAGCTACTGAGGCTGTAGAGTTGTGGCTGCTTCAATTGTGCCAGAAGTATCAGGTCTTGCCTGATATCCTTCATCAGATAGTAACTGCAGAAATGGCCATTTTGGAGGCTGTCTCTTGAAAGAATGTAAGACGGGTCTCCAACCCAGTAGGTGTAGGCTGGCTTCTCTCATTTGGTCCCAACATTAGGGACAAGTAAAAAAGCTGATTTTAAATTAGAGAACTGTGGACAGAAAGATTAGACAGTGGGCAGAAAGACTATATCACCTATCAAGGGCTTTAAGTAGGGAATGTGGGAATCAATAGTTGTCCACACAGTAAAGCTGAACCAAAAGTCAAACTTGACGGGAGAATAGAATTTGTAGTGAGCGACTACTTAACAGCCTGCAATGAGTAGGATCATTTGTGTTTGTTATGGATGTTTGGGAGCAGCCACCATTAATCGGATCACTCCACGGCCAACAACATTGTGCGGAGTATACATGGTATTGTCTGCTATCATTTGAAAATTGTGTCATGTACCTGCAACTCATGTCGTACATCAAATCAAATAAGCTTGTTTTGAGTTTGAATTGTGACCGTCTATTTTGAGGTCTGCTTAAAAATGTAATTGGGTGGCAAGAGATATTTTTTAAAAAAATCAAAATACCCCTATCTTCAATGTAAAAAAGAAACATAAGGCAAGCAAAATTCACCCTGGATGTACTGTTGCTTGATACATGCTCCCTACACACACTGTTACTGTGCAGATTGTTTGACAGCCAGCTCTGGCCAGGGTTTCAAAACAGAATTGTTTCAACCACAACCAGCATGGATTCAATGGGCTAAATGGCCTTCTTCTGTGCTGTAATGACTCTATGACAACAATGTGAGTTTGTTGTGTCTTCTCTGGTAATACCCTTGAGCAACCTAGCACAATATTTTTGGGTATATAAAGATTTAGTTACTGTTGAAGTTTGTATCTGATTGCACTTGCTTTTAGAATTTGAGAGGTTAGATATTCAAAATCCAGGAGTAAAATAATTATTTTCTGGCATCTGAGAGTCAGCTGTCCTTGAATCAGAACAGTAGGAAGATATTGTTTCATTTTCTGTATTTTAAAGTGTACATGTTTTCCTTAAGCATTATGCAACAGCTGATGTGACTGGCTTCTGAAGTAAAAAAGAATGGGAAATGTGCAAGCACTTAAAACTTTTTAAAGCTTGCTATGGATTGATGGATACTTTCTAAAACTACTTCTCAGAAATTCATTACTATTCCAGGAGCACTTTTCATCCCATTATTTATACATTTGATGAGGATGCTATTATGCACTCTGGATCTAGTTTTTCTTCTGCTTGCTACATTAATTGACTTAATGTCAAAGCTAACTTGTTTTCATTTCACACAAAGCTACAACCACTGTTTCTTAATATATGCAATAGTTTATCCACAAATATCCACAAATGAGCCATTGAGCTGTCCATCTGCATATTTTATATAACAAAATTTCTGAGTCATTGGTTAGTCTCCTTAGATTCCAGTTTTATGAAAATTTAACCAGTTTCTATCAAACTTCTTTATCCTAAATATTAAAATAAGTTTTGATCAGAAAGGCCTCCAAACCTGATCTCAGGGTATTCCCCTCAGTCATTTTTCCTTCTTACTACAACATTTTACCTTCATGTTCTTGGTACATCAGCCACTTTTTTAAAAAAAGTTCCCAGATTTTAGTTTTGTCCCCCTACAAAAATTACACACTACAATGGTTTTGTCAATATGTACCTGTTTAATTTTCTACCAGCCTGTGTTGCCTACACAGTAATGATGAAAAATGCATCATGAGAATCAAACCATGATTATTGTCTGATTTGAATACAACCACCTGAAATTGGGTCGAGGTTTTGAATCTAGTTTCAGAGATACTAGAATGTCAGTGCACTGTCTACAACAGGCCTCCCCAAATGATACAGCAGGATTTTGAATCTTGTGAATTAAGAAATGTTTTCTGATTGAGTATATGCCTTTTATTTAAGTTTTATAACATTTCTCTATAACGTTACAAAAATAAGTACTTAAGCTGGAATAGATACAGAAGACCCTTGTTGTAATACAGTATTTGACAGCCAATCAAAATAACCTTGTAGGAGTGAAGTGGGCCTTATTCAGTATATCACACTATTCAATGTAATGGATCTGTCAGCTTCATAGTGTTTGAGTTATTTGTGGTTGCTAACCTCGTCAATAGCTCTTCTCCCTGCTGTTACTGCCCTTAATTCTGCAATCAGTCACTGTTGTTCGGCCACAAAGAACACAGAATTGGAAAGACAGGAGAAAAAACTAAACAAAACACGAAACAGAAGAGAGAATAGTAGATCAGGTAAACGGGACAGAGAAAAGTGAACAGAGCAAGCGCACAGAACAAGGAATTGCATTAAAAGAACTGTGAATCAGTTAAACAGAATGGAGAAGAACATTGGTCCAATACTGAATGAGGATTTAGTTCACAGAAAACTAGAAAACAACAAATAGCCAGACTATCAGGAGAGAACTGGGTTCAAATTTAAGGATCAGATTCATATGAGAAAGAAAATGAAAGACAAAGTCAGATACACAGGTGAAGAAATAAGAACCAGTGATCACAGAAACAAGAAAATAAAACAAAGGTTAGTAATACAGAACAACAGTCAAAACACAAAAGGTAAAATCACATAGCATAAAACAGGATCAGGTCAAAAAAAAGAGAGACAAAGACCCACAGGGGAAATTTCTGGCCTGAAAATTTTGCTGTTTCAGTGATTAAAAATTAGGGGCAGAGGTTGAAGGCACCTTGGTCATCCTATTTATGCCCAAGATTGCCCAAAGCACTTTACGGCAGCAATAAAAAGACCGAGCAACCTATCCATAAACAGACACAAGGCTACTTAAATATGCAATTCGGATACCTGTGACAACTGTAGGACACTGATTAGAATTTTCAGTTTCAAATTAGTGATCTTCCCATTTGTCCCAGGCACAATGGCTGTTTATAAAACACCAATTGAGGTCACAGCCCTTCTTTTGTACCCCCACACACCCAGCCCCTACAGAAAATTCTAGCCCACTGCTGGCTCAATGTCCTCCCTTGGGATAATTACCCCTCCATTCCTATGGTAGCTGACGCAACGTGGATGGCCCTCCCAGACCAAGTAAGTTGCAATGGAGTACAGATTTTATATGCACTGTTCAAATATGGCGAGGGTCTTAACATAAGGCTAAGGCGTGAATGTGCAGCAGTTATTCAGTTGCCATTGTGCCTGTTTTGGATGCAAATCACCCACTTAAGAGACAGAATTTGATAGATTACAAAGTCAGTTGCACAAAGGAAAAACAAACAGATAAACGTGGAATCAGATTCAAGGAGTGCAGAAGTTACATAGGATATAAAATAAATAGGAAAAAAGAGAAATTAGGTAATGAGGAACACAAGTGAGAATCCAATATACAAAACAGTACACCAATATATACAGCTCAGAATCATAAGAAGCACAGAATCAAAGAACAGAAAAACAATGATAAAGACTATTCTGAGAAAAGCAGAAGAGTTGAGTATCTAATAAGAATATGAAAATTATGTTCCACAATTATTACTAATAAAGATAGCTCCAGCTATAACAAATATTAATGCAGAGGTGAGAAAAGAATATTCATAAAGTTATAATAAATTGAGAAATACAGAAAATAAAGTTGCCTGTTAAGTGTGAATGCTAGTATGATTGTAGATTCAAATTGATTGTCAGGTTTCTGCCATTCATGGTTAACAAATTTGATTGACTACTTGAAAGAAATACAGATTCATTCCATTAATACAAAACAAAGAAATATGGATGCTGGAGATCGGAAACATAGACAGAAAATGCTGGAGAAACTCAGCAGGTCTGGCAGCATCTGTGGGGAGAAAGCAGCAACCCTTTATCAGAATTGATAGCTACAAGAAAAAAAAGTGCTGAGTTTTCCCAGCAATTTCTGTTTTTGTTTCAGGAATTATTACATGATTAAATGTGTCAAACATGACCAGAAATAGGAGGTTGAATTTTAGTACCTTCAGTGGTGGGATTAGAGGTGGGCAGATGCACGATTTCATTCCGTTAGCTGGCACGTTGGCTGTCTGGCTCCATCCTTTCCCCAGGGGAGATCCATAAGGTATTGCAGCATGGAGAGAGGCCCTTTGACCCATTACATCCATACTGCTCATCAAGCACCTATTTATTCAAGTCCCATTTCCCAGCACTTTGCCCTTTGGAACTCTTTCCCACAAGCATTGGGTAGTTAACTAAGCTCTGCAAAGACCCATTGTCAGAGGCTGTATGAATGTTTCAAGTCAGCCTGTAGGTCCCCACAGGTTGCAGGGGACAGTGCAGTTGTTTGGAGGAGGCCTGTATCAGCAGTTGCCACAAGTCAGCCTGTGTAATGGTGTCTCTCACAATGGTGACTCGCTCAAGAGGTCTTTCTTTTAATTTTAAATCTAAACATCTTGGAGAGATGTTCTCCATTTGGGGCACACTCTCACTCACTTGTTGCTTTCAAGTTGAAAGACTTGCTACTGTTTCTACAGTATTGAAAGCCCTTCTGCTTTCCTCAGTTAGAGAATGAGCCTGTTCTCTGACCATTAATTGGCCAATTTGATGGAAGTTGAGACGTGTGGTGTTTGCTCCCCACCAACTGAGGGCTTCTGACTCCCTACTGAGGCTGGCATGGGATCCTGAAGCCTGGATAAAAATCCTGCCCATGGTATCATACCACAATACTTTTTTAAAAAAGGAAAATATTCCACAGAGTGAATTTGTCCATGCAAAAAAAAAATGACATTTGACCTGCAGGGAATTCTGCACAAAACCTTATTTCTACTGGCATTTTATAAACACAGTATCAAGGTCATAAGTACCAATCCATGGCATACTGATTATGTGAATTTTTCCTTTAGCAAAATACTTATCTTTTTCTTCTGTTGATTGAAGTTGTCAATAATAACACCAATAAATAGATTTAGAGTGAAGAAAGATCCAAAGATGATGAAGATGACAAAATAAAAGTACATGTACAGATTGCATTCATAGTCAGGCTGCTCCTTCACCTAAAGAAAGATATAATTTAGGGAAAAGAGCTTTGAAATACTGAAAATAAATGCTGAATACATTTTGCTCTGTACTAATTTGATATTCATATTTATAAGTAAAGTACATAACATTACAGTGGCAATATAGTCCACAGTAGTGTCCATAGCCGACAATAAATAGTCCACAGGAAAACAGACCAATTAAATTCAGAACCCTTAGAATCATAGAGTCATAATACAAATTTAACTTGAAATAACAGGAAGAGATTGATGGAAGTGACTTTGGGCAATATAGCTTTATAAAATGCTATTCTCAGGACTACCACTCTATCCAAAAGCATTCATGTGCCAATAGCTTTTCCGCAAGAGCCCAGTTTATGCTACTGCATGTTATTTCAATGAGGTAGTGGTTGAACTATGATTACTTGACATGAACTTAGCAATCAGAGCTATCATAACTAGTATATATTTCTAAAACATAGTTTGACAATCCTAGATGAATTCTTTGAAGAAATAACAGAAAGGATAGATAAAAAAACTTAGTTAACTTAGTATATAGGTTTTCAAAAAGTATTAATTGTTCATCTGGCCTCTAACAGCACCCTTCTCGTGCAATCATGCAGCAGCAGAGGTGGATGTGCTTACCACTGCCATTGTCTGTCCACATTCATGCTGCTGACAAGATATTTGAATACCAGCTTTTTCTTACTGGCCTTTTAACTACTCTGCACACCCCTCTGGCTTTGAGCCGCTTACAAACACTGCCAATCAAGAACAAGCCTTCATACTCTAGTCCCTGATCATTGTGGGACAGGTCACATCCGAAAAAGGGAAACTGGCACATCACTTTGGAGAAAGGGATCTGGAGGTGTTGGTGGATAGGCAATGGAGAGAAGGATTATCCTCTTTCCTATGGACCATCGAAGGAGGCATGTTGCCAGACCCAGCCTGTCTAGATACAGATGGTGTCCTCAGACATTGCCATTACATGTACCAATGAAATGGCCATCAGCACCAGAACAAAGGTCAATGATCTTTTGCGATCTGGTTCTCTGTGCTAAAAAGCAAGGGAAAACAGAGATGGTGTGATCCTATAAATTCTCATTGAAAAAGGTAAAGCAAACCATAGATGCTGTGAACTTCTAACTGAGAACAAGATAATGTGTTCTGAAAAAGCAAGCATAAGAACTATAACATGTATCCTGTGCAGATGCACAAAATAGGTGTGTGTCCCTGTGCAGAGTTGCCTGGCTGGAACATTGCAGCGTAAAGTATCCATGAGCTCTAAAGTGCAGCAGTGAGATGTATTCTGAGTCAGTCTGTGACCAGCCATGATGATGTGGTGAGTCTGATGTTTTGTTGATGCTGATTTCTCTCAATGAAGGGTGGAGCTGCTGTTGTCCATGAAGCTTCCTTGCAATGAGATGTTGATGTGTGGATGGTACCATGGAGGTGTAGAGAAACAAGTGGGGAGCTGGAGTCACCAGGTAACTGCACAGACTTTCATGCTGGAAGTTAACACCTTCTAGTTTCTCAGCAGTGCATGGCAGAATTGTGAACAGCATGCAAATAAGGCAATATAAGCTAATGAGAGATGCAAATACACAGAAGGAAGGTAGTCACCACTCATTAGTGATATTAAGAACTCTTTGTTGAAACCTTCAGCAAAAAAATTGGAATTTCTTTTTGCGACATTGATAATCATATTTTTCCATTCTTGCTATATATTCTCAAAGCTCTCTTCAATGCTCACCATGCAGAAGGGCTGAGAAAATACCAGCCAAGATAGTTATATGACATAATCACACAATAACAAATTAACAACAAGAACAAAAGAGGTGGCATTACAACAGATTAGGCTAAAAACATGGTAAAAATATTAAGCTTCAAAGAGCCTCTCAAAAAAGGAGAAATTTGAGAGATAGAATAGTTAAGGGTGAAAATAAATGGGCTGAATTTTGGATTTTATTGGCTAAGTCCCTGACATGTCAGGTTTTTTTTTGGACGGATTTCTGCTCAAACATGCCTTATTAGTTATCTATACTGCCCCTACCAGCATCCTTGACATCCAATTCTGGTCTTACCTTACTCCCCACAATTCCCATAACAACTCGCCGATATCACAGAATTCACCAGCTTCCCAAGTGCCAGCATCATCTTTAGAAGCCTGTGGTGCAGCCGGTGGAGCATTGTCAATTAGGAGCTGAGTTGTCTGATTGCTAACATTTACCCCAGGCAACAGGGACTCTAAGTACCTGTTGGACAGGGCAGTGTAAGGCAGGACATCCTCTTCCCCTAGGATCAGTAACGGGGAGAGTGCACAATACTGTACCAGTCTGATCTGTGGTTGCCACTGGGTTAAAGCAGTCTCAGCTGTCTGGAGGAACACATTGTGCTGTAGGAAGAAGGTTAATGAACTTCTCCACTCTGTCAGTGTTAAGTGCCACCATCTTCTCTCTGATACCTCACACTCAATCGATTTCTGCAACTGTACCCACCTTCCACCAAGGCCTACCACGATCACTATTGCATGCAACATCTTCCCTCATTCGCTGTCACCCACTCCAATTGCTGACACCACTAACTGTAGATGCTGTCTGTGTTATCTACTCACTCACTCACTTGAGATACATGCGCCAAAAGAAATACCGGTGCCACACGGTTTCGGAGGAAAGCAGCCCCCAATAGAGCATAAAGACTCAAAATTGGTGGTGGGTTTTCTGACATTCAAGTCCTGACCCTTATGTGGAGGCCATCCTGAATGTGACCTCTCCAAGCAGCAGACTGACCATGTCCAAGCTCCTGGACTGGTAATGGAGGCTGCCCTTGACATACTGTGCCTGGACCTCTGAACAATGGCTATACCCTTTGACTGTGAGCTGCTGTCAACCATGACAAGCTTCCTTCTTTTTGTGTCTGTGTTAAAAGGTAAGGCAAGACAGAAGTAACATGAGCTTTGTATCTATGGTTGAGGCGGTAAAGTGCAAAAAGACAAGGAAAGGCAATGCAAGGCAGGGATGCTGTGAGCATTCAACTGAAAAATTGGAAACTAATGTTTAATAGCAATATGTCTATGGAGTTCACCAATACAGGATCCATCCACAAATTTTCTCATGGTGGGAAAATGAAGATGGCAACATTTATCTTTTGTCACTTGATACTAATACTATGCAGCAGAGTACATGGATTTGGTTCTTTTCTACCCAATGTTGAAAAGTTCCTGATCACACCTGAATTTTTAAAATAAATTTATTGTAGTTTCATTCACAGAAGGAAACAAAATGCACAATAAAATAAGGTAGATGATATATTCAGCCTGAAAAATGGTATTTTCTTGCATGACTATCCTACTTGATGCACATTGTATGTCAGGCTGTCTGTGATGCACACAAAGGATTTGGCATTCAATATTCTTAACAGTCACATTGATCACACATTTTAACTATATATAAGTATCAACCTTTACTACATTTTATTCATTTCACATTATCAGCCAGTTAGTCCTTTTTTAAAAAATGTTAATTTTTGAGTAACTGATTGAAGACCTATGGTTTGTACAACAACTGCCCAGAATGAAGTGAATTTCAGACATAAAAAGCATTTCTATCACATATTTCTGATAGTGGTTTGGTGATGTCTTCATTTATTATTTAGGATTCACATATAACTCATCCATACTAACCCCCTGCAATTATTTTTTTCCACATTCATTCATGTGATGCGGACATTGCCTCACCAGTATTTACTGTCCATCTCTAAGATCTTGAGGTGGTGGTGGTGAGCTGTCATTTAGAATGGTTGCAGTCCATGGGTAGAGGCAAAGATTGTTGTTAGAAAGGGAGTTTTAGGAATTTGCCACAGCAATACTGGAGCAATGGTGCATAGCTCCAGGTCAGGTTTGAAACTTACAAGGGAACTTGCAGGTGGTGGTACTCTATCCTGCCTTTCTCTTTCTAGGTGGTAGAGTTTGTAGTTTGGAAGGGGTTGTTAAAGGATTCTTGGAGAGTTGATACAGTATATCTTGTAAATGATATACACTGTCTCCACTGTGCCTCAGTGGTAGAAATATTGAGTAATGGAGGTGATGGATAGAATGCCAGTTAAGTGGACTAGTTTGTCTTGGATGTTGTGGAATTTTTTTGACTATTATTGAAACTGCACTCATAGAATCATAGAATCCCGACAGTGTGGAAACAGGCCATTTGGCCCAACAAGCCCACACTGCCCCTCCAAAGAGCATCCCACCCAGACCCATTTCCCTACCCCTGCATTTCCCATGTCTAGTCTGAACATCCCTGGGCACTATGGGCAATTTAGCATAGCCAATCATCAAGGCAAGTAGAAAGCATCCCATCATGCTCTGACTTGTATCTTGTTAATGTTGCCATCTAATTTGGGGAATCAGGAGGTCAGTTATTTTCTGAGGTCATTTTCTGCCCGAAACATCAGCCTTCCTGCTCCTCTGATGCAGCTTGGCCTGCTGTGTTCATCCAGCTCTACACCGTGTTAACTCAGGAGGTCAGTTACTTGCCTCAGATTCCTAGCTTTTGACCTGCTGTTACAGCCACAGTGTTTACATGCTGGTCCAGTTCAGTTTCTGGTCATTGGTAACCCCCAGATATCGACAGTACAAGATTCAATAGTGGCAATGTTATTGAATGTAAGGAGGAGATGGTTAGATTCTCTGTTGTTGGAGACAGCCATTGCCTGGTACATATGTAGTGCAAATGTTATTTGCCACTATCAGCCTAAGCCTGGATATTGTCCAAGGCACAATTGCACCTCCTTACTATTTTGATTAGTTTTTCTATACTCTGACTTTCACTTATGTATTATCTGTGACAAATTTTCTGAATGGAAAGAGAAAATGAAATTGCTGATCAAGAATATTGTGACAATTTTCATTATCAAAACTGTGTGGGTTAATGCAATGAGCAGTCTTGCACTTAGATGGACTACTGTGCTTTGGCTTTCTGTGAAGTGATGCATTCCCCTGATCAAAGCATCCTTGTTTAATTCAGTTCAGATTTTCTTCAAGAGGGATAGGCTCCTTTGAAAAACTGGATGCTGACTGGAATGTGGTAAGCCTCATGTGCTATTAGGCTCTGTTGGGAATGCATTCAATGTGCAGCTTGACCCTTGTTGGGCTGCCTGCTAAAATCATTCAGATTGGAAGGCACCACCAACTTTATCTGATTCCTTCCTCAACAGGGACAGATGCAGTCAGACCATGACTTGCAAACCCTTTATCTGAAAACAGGGCGCTTGAAATTGCAGAAGCAGTCAAGCAACAATGCTCTCAGAAGTTTGAAATTGACAGAACTCCAAGTGAAACATGTTTACAGTGGTTATTCAAATGGTAACTTCTTCCCCATTCTCCCATCCTGAGGGTACTGACCTCTTCTGGGGCATGGTTCTATAGCAAATTGTAATGCGGAGTATTCCATTTAGATCATATACACAGTCAAGTTTTGGTGATCACATTATTAATTACTTTGGAAAATAAAGTCTGTTATTGCATGGAACCAAGTCCTCTGTGTCCCAGTTACTTGGAATATATCACTCTTTGCTCCTAGTAATTTTCTACAAGAACAAATATGCCTCACCAACATAGTTGCAATGTAAATTTCAAGCAATCTTCCACATGTTCAGATATCTTCTGGTTGGTTGAATTAATATTTAAAGCAACACCAAATGTTTATTTTAAAAGATAGTCAAAATGTTTGCTAAAACACAATACGTTATTTGTTAAAAAAACCATAATAACACAGTGGCAATTCTTATGAGTTACATAGTAAGATAAATGCTACAACCACTAACCTTTTAAATTAATGATTAATACTCTGGAAATTATTTCCCAGTATTTGTGAATAGCTATAATCTGGTGTCTTTTTCATTAATGTACAACAGCATGGTTTAATGATAATTGCAGCAATATTCACAAATGGCATTAAATTAAAGAGGCAATGTTTGCTGTTGCTCATTTGAGCTTGTAAAGTGAATATCTACAAATTAAACCATCAAATGCATACTTACACCTCTTGAATCAACAGCTGCATACATGATCTCCATCCATCCTTTAAATGTTGCCTAAATAAATAACATAAAAAGGCATCATTACCTAATCTAAAATTATAAAATATAGCAAGAAAAATTGTGTCCTTGATGCAAGTTAGCATTTAAAGTTTTTGAGAAGGTTTGTAGCTCAGGTTGTGGATGAGGTTGTAGACTTGCTCGCTGAGCCAATGTGTTTGATTGCAAACGCTTCGTCACCCTGCTAGGTAACATCATCAGTGCCTCCAGTGAAGTGTTGGTGTTCTGTCTCGCTTGTTATTGATATGCCTCGGTTTTCTGGGGTGGTTGGCATCACTTCTGGTTCTGTTTTTCAGCGGTTTGTATATCAGGTCCAGTTCAATATGTTTGTTGTTGGAGTTCCGATTGGAATGCCAGGCCTTCAGGAATTCCCTGGCATGTCTGTTTGGCTTGTGCTATTATGGGTGTGTTGTCCCATTTGAATTCGTGTCTTTCTTTGTCTGTGTGTATTGAGACCAGCGAGAATTGGTCATGCCTCTTGGTGGCTAGTCGGTGTTCGTGTATCCTTATTGTCAGTTTACTTCCAGTTTGGCCTATGTAATGTTTCTCACAGTCCTTGCATAGTATTTTGTATATTACATTAGTCTTATTGGTTGTGGGTATGGGATCCTTTACGTTCGTCAGTAGCTGTCGGTCTGTGGGCTATCCTGATACTTAGGGGTCTGAGCAGTCTCGTGGTCATCTCTGATATGTCTCTGATGTACGGTAGGGTGACTAGTGTGTCTGACTGTGTTATGTCTTCTTCTAGTCACCTAGTCACACTACCGTACATCAGAGACATATCAGCGATGACCACGAGACTACTCAGGCCCCTAAGTATCAGGATAGCCCACAGACCAACAACCACCCTGCGACAGCTACTGACAAACGTAAAGGATCCCATACCCACAACCAATAAGACTAATGTAATATACAAAATACTATGCAAGAACTGTGAGAAACATTACATAGGCCAAACTGGAAGTAAACTGACAATAAGGATACACGAACACCGACTAGCCACCAAGAGGCATGACCAATTCTCGCTGGTCTCAATACACACAGGCAAAGAAAGACACGAATTTGACTGGGACAACACATCCACAATAACAAAAGCCAAAAAGAGACATGCCAGGGAATTCCTGAAGGCCTGGCATTCCAACCGGAACTCCATCAAACACATTGATCTGGACACGATATACAAACCACTGAAAAACAGAACCGGAAGTGATGCCAAACACCCCAGCAAACTGTGGCATATAAGTAACAAGAGGGACAGAACACCAACACTTCACTGGAGGCGCACTGACAACGTTACCTTACGGGGTGATGAAATGTTTACAATCAAACGCACCGGCTTGGCAAGCAAGTCTACAACCACAAGTTAGTATTTTTAACATCTTCATGAAAATTAGAAACAAACAATCTGCTCTTTTAACCCTCAAAGCATCTATCATACCCTCCTTCGTGGGCAGGGGCCTGGAGGTGGTGGGACTTCCTCTTTCCTCAGTACTAGCAATGGAGACTACGACATCAGACCATGCCAGTCTGGTCTGTGGTTTCCATGTGTCAGTGCAGTCTCAGTGGTCTGGAGGAATTCACAGCCCTCTGGGAAGATCAATGACCTTCCCCACTCTGTCAGTGTAAGTGCCACCAGTTTCTTTCTGACAACTCACACTCACTCTATGTCTGCTGCTGCGCCAACCTCCAGCCATACTCCCCTACTCTCACTGTTCCCCTCCCCAAGCCCTGACACCACTAACCCGACATGTCCTCTGCACTGTTTAATCACTCGCATGGGGTTCCTCACCCACTGCACCAAAGTAACACCTGTATCACCCACTTTCCTCTCCATCTGCCTTTCTCTCTCATTCCAGGAGGAAAACAGCCCACAATAGGGCTGTAAGAGTGAAGATGGGTAGTGAGCTGCCTGACAATCTGCTTCTCAGCCCCTATGAGGAGAGGATTCTGACTCTGACTATTCTGAATGGTTGACTAACCCTCGCTAATTCCCTCGGTCAGTGCTGGAGGCTGCATTAGAATTATGGTGCTGGTACCCCTGACTAATGGGTGCTTCCACGCACTTCCATAAGTTCAACTCCTCTAAGATTTTGAGACATTACTGCACATGCACTTGTTTTGTACAAAGTCTAGAGGAGATGTGAGACTGACATAGCACACTGCTGTATTGGAAGATGTACACCCTCTTGACTGAGGACTGCTGACCATCTGCCTGATTGTACAACTGTACTACTAATAAGCAAGGCAAGGCACTGATGCTGTGGGCATACAGGCAGATACTAAATGAGTGAGTTCTAAAAGAGCAAATAAGCATCCCTGAGATACAGCGTGGTCCACTCTGTGATCTGGTGCCTGTCCTTGTGCACAACATGGCCTTGTCTGTCAATGTTAGTTGCCAGTGTGCCTAACAGTGCAAGTCTGTGGTTCCCATTTGGCCTGCCAGTGGGTTGAAGAGGTGCCATGATGGTTATGAGAGTTTGGCAGATGGCGGATCACTATAGAACATAGAACATTGAACAGTACAGCACAATACAGGTCCTTCGGCCCACGATGTTGTGCCGATCTATTATCCTACTCTAAGATCAAAACTAACCGGCATACCCATCATTTTGCTATCATCCATGTGTCTGTCCAAGTGTCGCTTAAATGTCCCTAATGTATCTGACTCTACTACCACCGGTGGCAGTGCATTCCACATGCCCACCACTCTCTGTGTAAAGAACCTACCTCTGATATCTCCCCTATACCTTCCTCCAATCACCTTAAAATTATGCCCCCTGGTGATATTCACTTCCGCCCTGGGAAAAAGTCTCTGGCTATCCACTCTATCTATGCCTCTCATCATCTTGTATACCTCTATCAAGTCATCTCTCATCCTTCTTCACTCCAATGAGAAAAGCCCTAGCTCCCTCACCTTTGCTCATAAGACCTGCCCTCCAGTCCAGGCAGCATCCTGGTAAATCTCCATCTCTGACAATGTCCATGGATAAGGGATGCATTCAACTGGTAGCCATGGATCATGTTTGGTACTGAGCAACATGGAAACTGGTCATAACCAGCAGTGAACTGAATTCATCAGGTGTCCGCTCTGATTTTCATGTTAAGTTTTCTTGATGTGTATCCTGTCTGGTGCGTTTGGCAAGATCGGGAGCTGAATATTAATGAGGTGACTGGCAACGTTAATGAGGCATTTAACAACTACAATCCCCATGAATCAGCACTTTGCCACTCCCTATCAAGAATCATGCCTGAAACTCTGACACTCAACTCACTATAGCCCACATTGTTCATACCCTTATAAGATTATGGCTCTAGTCTTGCACAGCTCAAAGTATGTGCCACTTGACTTTTTCAAAGTTTCAAAAATCTCCTGATATTTCAACTATACAGTAGTCCAATATCTATTCCAGTTTATCGTCTAAAATAAAGAAAGTGTGACCCCTTACATAGCAGATGTTTTATTATGTTCATATGAAAAGAAGTTTTCTTTAATGATGCTCATATCTTAGATTATCTTTTGATCACTGGCTTTAAATGGGGTCCTGTGGTGCAGTGATAGTGTTCATACTTCTGAGTGAGGAGACCTGGGTTCAAGATCCACCTGCCCTGGAAGTGTGTAATAACATCTCTGAATAGGTTGATTTTAAACTGTCTGAAATTGCTAGATTATCAAACAATTGAAATGCACCAAAACCTTTTGCCTTGCTCATGCTGAAACAAGCTGCGATCATGAAGAGCAATTTAATGCACATAGACCACAACGTAACATTTTGTAACATGTACAGCACTATCCATGTTGGTGTTACCAAGCTGTGTTGATTCTTAGACAACAAGGTGTAGAGCTGGATGAACACAGCAGGCCAAGCAGCATCAGAGGAGCAGGAAAGCTGA
>NC_063338.1:58519777-58586589 GCF_021869965.1 Rhincodon typus | reverse complement strand
TTTTCTGAAGAAGGGTCTAGACCCGAAACGTCAGCTTTCCTGCTCCTCTGATGCTGCTTGGCCTGCTGTGTTCATCCAGCTCTACACCTTGTTGTCTCAGATTCTCCAGCATCGGCAGTTCCTATTATCTCTGTGTTAATTCTTAGTCTTGTTTATTTCCATTAAGTGATATCATTAAACAAAGATCAAGTGGTAACATTTTAAATCTAACTATTTGAAATTCATCACTCTTAACTAAAATAAAAACATGTAGAAAATCTGTTTTTCACAGCTGATTCACAAGTTCAGGTATTGTGGTGGTAAAAGATATCAGCATTGTCATCCGTACTTCAGCTAAATTGACAGCAACTCTGCACATGCACAATTAAATGCAGAAATCCAAAGTTGCTGTCACTAATTCTACATTTCTCCAGAGGGTGCATGCTGAGGTCTCCCCAGATTGTAATCAATTGAAAATCTATAAATTCACAAGAACTTCCAGTTTTACTCTCTTGGCTCATAGCAGCTTATATAAAAAATAAACACCTTAAATTATTATAAAGCTGTATTTCTTTGATGTATCTATTATCTTATTTTGTAAATCATTTCTGATCTCTTAAATTTTGCTCCCTTAACTCTTCACAAGTGTTCAGAAATTGTCCAGACATCATTCCTCAGAGAAATAAACAGTGCAGCTTGGCAAGTCACTTTATGATTAGCTGCACTACTGAATTCTGAACAGTTCTCCAAGTTGTTCACCCTAAGGTTAAGATCCTTCGAGCAATCTAGCATCATTAATTTGATATAATAAGCAAACATTGCCATCAACTAACAGTAGAAAAATTAGAGCGAGATAACAGCAATACAAATAACCAAAACTAAAATCTGGTATTATCTTCAGGTGCAGGATTGGCAGGATGTGGGGTACATCAGACAGATATATCCTTCAGTTTGTCACAATTTACATTTCTGGCCTGAAAGGTCAAACTGATATAGGGTATCTGATTCATTTGAATGGATAGTTGGTGAATACAAAATAAAATTACTTGCTCAGTAACACCACTACAGTTGTTTGTTTCTGAATGCAATCTATTTTTTGGAATTGTAAACATAATGTCTATTATCTAGGCATCAATAATATATAAACACCCATAATGACCATTACGGTATGACCAAGGGATCTTGCCTGGCAGAAGCACATTCCAGCAATCAAGTGCTAAAATTGTGAAGTCTATTACTTGGAACTTAACTACTATTCATAATTAAAAGGTACCAAAGCTAAGAACCATCTCTGTGAATCAATGATACAAATTTTGGCAGGGGTATCTTCACAGATTATATCAGGCTTAGAGCTACTAAAGACTGCTATAAACACAGATAAGTCAGTTTACCTATAGTGCCTAACACTGAGAGAAACAATTCTATTGTGGATGGATCTTCTTCACCGAAACTGGTCACTATAATCTTGCTTTAAGTTTTCAGAAGTTAGAAGAGTTAACTGAGGTCAGGTGTGACCCAACAAGTTAATTTATGCAGTGAGTAAATGAACAGAGTAATGTTTCTGGCATGTGAAAATCGTTTGATGATCCTTTCCATAAATCATTAAATAAAGAACACTACGTTATCCCCATTGCTGTGCTGCAGACACTTCACTGACAATTAATACTCTGACGCTATGTGGCAAAAAAAATGGGAACATCAGCTGCTGAATTAGCTCTAGTTCTATGTACTCTTGGGTCTCTCTTCCAGCCAGTAAGATAGATGCTTGATCTCAGAGCTTTCATCTGTTTTTTGTGCCAAAGAATTGGACAGTCATGCTGCTAAATGTAACAGCTACTTTTACATAAATTAAAATATTCCAATAAATTATGTGAATAAAAGCAATAACAAACTCTCATTGTCTCAAAGCTATATGGTATGTCCAAAGCACAATTCTGAATCTCAGTCATATTTCTGATTTAAATCTGATTTTCTCATCACTAATCCCCAGTCAACATCTGCATTTGGTCAATTTATGGAAGTAGAACCACAAAATTAATATCAAAGTGTCATAAATAAGACAGAACTTGCAACATATAATGGGCTGGTTTATATCCCACCCCCCTGCCCATCCACCAGATGGGGTTTTGGGGAACATGTTAAATAGGTCAGGTTTCTAACCCATCATCTTCCTGCAAACCCCAAGCTCACTATCATAACACACTATCTGGGTACATACTTATATTGGCTGACTACATTATGTAAGTGAGTAACAAAATAGCAATTAAACTTGTTAGCAAACCTATTGAACTGATTTGATTTGATTTATTATTGTCACATGTACCGAGGTACAGTGAAAACTGCCATCTTACATGCTTTACAGGCAGATCGTACTATACAAGTGCATCAGGATAACAGAACAGCGTGCAGGATACAGTGTTACAGCTACCAAGAAGGAACAGAGAGTGGTCATCATTAACATTAAAGAGGTCCATTCAAAAATCTGATTAATACACTGCCCATGTCAACAGTGACAGTCAAGCCACTAGAGTAATATTCCAGAGACATACAATATATAAGTTTGGAGCAGGCCACCTCAAACTTGCTTAACCATTCAATCAGATCATGTTTGTTCTGAATACTCTCTATTCCTGCCTAACTCAATAACCTTGCAGGGATGGTAGGAACTGCAGATGCTGGAGAATCTGAGATAACAAGGTGTAGAGCTGGATGAACACAGTAGGCCAAGCAGCATCAGAGGAGCAGGAAAGCTGATGTTTCGGGTCTAGACCCTTCTTCAGAAATGACCCGAAATGTCAGCTTTCCTGCTCCTCTGGTGCTACTTGGCCTGCTGGGTTCATCCAGCTGTACACCTTGTTATCTCAATAACCTTGCACTTGTTTGCTTAGGGCTCCTGTGACACAGTGGTAGTGACACTACTTTTGAGCCAGAAAACCTGACTTCAAGTCCTACCTACACCAACAGTGTGTCATAACATCTCTGAACAGGTTGATTAGAATTATTTAAAACTCTAATTGAAATGGCAGGTGAAAATTAGCATCAGAGATAGTAGGAGTCTGATGCTGGAGTATGAGATAACAAGCTGTACAGCTGGATGAACACAGCAGACAAGGCAGCATCAGAGGAGCAGGAAGGCTGACGTTTCGGGTCTGGACCCTTCTTCATTTCATACACCTTGTTATCTTGGAAATTAGCATGTTCATTTTTATGGCTGACACAAACAAAGGTAGGCACCCCATTTGGGGGAGCCTTGCACCCCTCCTTCTATCCAAGTAAATCCAGCTTTGACCATGTCTCCTTCCTCCATCAGTTTGAGGATACTCCTTGCCTTAAAACTCTGAGACTTACTTTTGTGGGAAAGCTCTGATCCTCTTTGAGCTGTGTTCTGCACTCCAACAGCACTCAGTATGGGTGCTGCTGGGAGTGATGGATTTGCTACAGGGTCTCTCCCCAACTCAGAGGCTGAAATCTCACTGCTAACTAACTGAACTAGCCGGCAGTGTGCCATGGTTGCAAGGTGGAATTTCAGAGTGAATTTACTTCTAGCTAATTTTCCTTGTCAGTGTATCAGCTACTTGAGCTGGTTTTAAAAACAAAGTTTTGATAGATGGGAAAGTTTTTTTTTAATGGTTTGCCTTTATATATTCAAATGTGGGATGTTTTTCAGCCAATTAAATACTTTTGAAATATAATCACTGTTGCCATGTAGGAAATAGCGGAAAATATGTATACACCAAAATTCCACAAATGGCAATATGATAATGACTGGATAACCTGTTTTTCTGTCTGATGTTGATCTAGGGATAAATATTGGACAAGACACCAGGGAGAACCCCACTGTCCATCTTCTAAGTAGGAACATGGGTTCTTTTACATCCACCTGAGTAAGCAGATATGTCCTTTTTTTTTTATCTAACATAAAAGATGGCATTTCCAATTATACAAGCCCCTGTTACTGAATACCTTTGATTTTTGTGACCAACCCTAAAGTGGGATTTGAACCCGTGAACAGGAGTGCAACCAACTGAGCTCCAGTTAGTGGGTTCTCTAAAAATATCTGAAGAATGTTCCATTATGACTCCTTTGTATAGCAATTTTCAAAATTGTCAAGGGGAAACTTGTTTGTAATTCACAAGGGAATAGCACTGCAGTGATTTAAAATAAACAATCACTCCATCATAAGGTCAGAAGTGGGGCTGCTCCTTGACAATTGCACAATGTTCAGCGCCATTTGTGACTCCTCAGAGACTGAAGCAGTCCGTGTTCAAATGCAACAAAATCTGGACAATATCTAGGTTTGGGCTGACAAGTAGTAAGTAACATCTGTGCCAGACAAATACCAAGCAATGACCATCTCCAATAAGAGACAATCTAACCACTGCCCCTTGACATTCAATGGTATTACCATCACTGAATCCTCATTAGGGGACTTACCATTGATCAGAAAAATCAACTGAATTTGCCACATAAAGACAGTGGCGGCAAGAGCAGGTCAGAGGCTAGGAATAATGCGGTGACTAACTCGCCTCCTGTCTCCCCAAAGCGTGTCCACCATCTACAAGGTAAAAATCAGGAGTGTAATGGAATATTCCCTATTTGTCTGTATGGGTGCAGCTCCAACAACACGAAGAAGCTTGACACCAACCAGGACGAAGCAGCACGCTTGATAAGCACAACATCCACCAGCATCCACTCACTCCACCACCAATGCTCAGTTGCAGCAGTGTGTATTAACTACAAGCTGCACTCCAGAAATTCACCAATGTACCATGGCAAAACCATGCAGTTGGTATGACAACAGATGAATGGACACTGCGCAACAATCACCAGACAGGGATGTTCCCTCCAGATGGGGGAACACTTCAGCGGTCAAGAGCATTCAGCCTCAGATCTTCAGGTAAATGTCCTCCAAGGCAGGCTTTGGCATACACAACAATGCAGAGTTGCTGAGCAGAGGCTGATAGCCAAGTTTGGTACCCATGAGGACGGCCTCCATTGGGATCTTGGGTTCATGTCGCACTACAGGTAACCCCATCACACCATACGCACACTCTGTCTCCCACCTCTCACACACACACACATTCTCCCACACACACTCTCTCTGTCCCCCACCTCTCCAACCCCCACCCCCCCACTCTCTCTTCACCGCCCCCACACACTCTCTCCCCCCCAACACATACACACTCTCTCCTCCACCACAACCCCCACCAACACCCCCCCCCACCCCACACACACACACACACAAATCTATGGGATAAATTTGTATTTTCAGATACAGTTTATTTTGTTCAAAAAGCACACAATTTATTGACAGTCTGTTAATATGGCGTTTTATAAATTCCTACTTTAGATGTCAAACCAGTCTGACTCCAAACCAAAACACAAACAGATTCTAAACAAAGTCTCACACCTAACATGCATTGTCTGACCTAAAAGATTACCTCTACTTTACACCAATAAAATCTTTAGTTCTCTCAGGACCATGACTTGAAAGGAATTCAGGGATTTACATATACACATTAATCAATTAAAACCTTCCAACTGATTAAAGATTTAACAGCATCTTAGGTTGTGTTTAGTACATTCCCATCAATGGTGTAAATCTCTGACCTTTTACTTATAAATTCTGTGTTTGATACTACCTCTCTCGCTAACACCTGAAGGAGGACTGAGGCTCCAAAAGCTTGTGTTGTCAAATAAACCTGTTGGACTGTAACCTGGTGTCGTGTGATTTCTGACCTTGTCCACCCCCGTCCAACACCAGCACCTCCACATCCGTACAACAGCAACATTGAGCAGAAACTGAGGAGTGCATAAGTGCTGTGCAATGCCCTCTGCTAATTTGGTGCTGACTTTCTTCATGTTTCATTGACAATGTCAAGATGCTATCCAGTTGGCTAACCAATACACCCAGCATTTCTGTGCACATGCCCTTCCACATCTTTCAGTATGCAACATGATCAAAATGTTCATCTGACTTCTGACTTCTCTGAAGTACAATTCATCTGCAATCTCACATTCTGTGGAGCTGACACATTAATCATCCTTCCCCATGGCTTGACTGCAGTGCACTTGCACCTGGGGACTCACCACCTGTAGATTTCAACTTTATACTAACCTCTAAGGGATATTTCAGAGAAGGTTCTCTAGATTAATTGCAGAGATGAAAGGCATGCCTTAGACAGACTGAGCAGGTTATGCCTATACTCGGTACAGTGTAGAAGGATGACAGGACATCTAACTGAGGTATATAAGATACTAAAGGGATTGATAAAATAGACGTACAATAGATATTTCCCCTTGCGGGCAATCTAGAATGAGACATCATAGTCTTAGGGTAAAGGGTAGTAGATTTGAAACAGAGAGGAGGAGGAATTACTTCTCTCAAAGGCTTGTCATTTTGTGGAATTCACTAACCCGGAAATCAGTGGAGTCCAGGACACTGAATAAATTTAAGAAGAAGACGGACAGATTACTAATAGCTAATTACTAATAGATTACTAATAGGTCTTTTATCTAGGGTAGGTGAGTTCAAAGCTAGGGGGCATATTTTTAAGGTGAGAGGACAAAGATTTAAAAGGGATCTGACGGGCAACTTTTTCCACACAGAGGGTGGAATGAACTGCCAGAGAAAGTGGTAGATGCAGGTACAGATATAACATTTAAAAGTCATTTGGATAGGTACATGAATAAGAAAGGTTTCGGGGATATGGGTCAAATGCAGGCAAATGGGACTAGTTTAGTTTGGGAACTTGGTCAGCATGCACAAGTTGGACCAAAGGGTCTGTTTCCATGCTGTGTGACTCTGTGAGTCTAATTAATAATTGGTTAAAGGGTATGTGAGTGGGCAGGAAAGTGGAGTTGACGCTGAGATGAGATCAGCATGATTACATTAAATGGCAGAGAAGGCTTGAAGGGCTGAATTGCCTCCTGATACTTCTAGTTCTTATATGCAGTGTTAGTGTCATGGACTCTTCACCAGTGCTGAATTGTTGCTCCCTCTCCCACTCTAGGGTTTGCTTTAGCTGGGCAGGCAACTCTACATAGGTACCTAAAAGCAGAATATCAGAAGGAAAAGTTTGTGATGAGGAAAAGAGTTTTGTCAGGTAAGCAGGAGTTCAACAGTCACACCAGCAGTATCTTACTCATCGTATCTGATAGCAGGATGAGGATGTGCTGGCAGTTGAGAGATGACATATGACAAAAAAAACCATCATTCTCAGTGATGTTGCAAGATCTAGGCTCTGTCACAGCTGGCCCTGTGGTAAGAACAGCCATCTCCTCCTGCAGGAATCATGGAGTCATTATGGCACAAAACGAGTCAATGAAATGCATGAACTCTATGGCGTCATTCCAGGGAGCAATCAAGTCAGTCCCATTCCTCTGCTCTGTCTTCCTGGACTTGCATGTTTATTACTTGCAAGTGCTCATTAAATTTGCTTTTGAAATCATTGATTGTTTCCACATCCACCACCTACACAGGCAGTGAGTTCCAGGTCATTACCAATGGCTGTTTAAAAACATTTCTTCTTCACTTTCCCATTCAACCTTTACTTCATGCATTAAACTTGAAATCTGTATTGACTAATCCTTGCATGATCAGCCACTGGGAGCAGCTTTTCCTTGTCTACTTGATCTAAACGTGCCATAATTTTGTACTCCTTTATTAAATCTCCCTCAATCTCTTTTACTCTGAGGAAGATAATCCCAGTCTCTCCATGCTAACCTTGTAGCTAAATCCCCATCCCCACAATCATTCTGCTCAATTTCCTCTACATTCGCTCAAGCACTCCGATATCTTTCCCAAAGTGTAGTGACTAGAACTGAATACAATACTCTACTTGTAACCTAATCAGAATTTTATAAAGGTTCAGCATTACCTTTATGCTTTTGCAATCCATAGATCTATTTATCAGTCATGATTACATACTCTTTGCTATCAGCTCTCTCAATATGATTTGCCACCTTTATGGACCTATGCATATAACCCCAAGGGTTCCCTATCCCTGCACATATTTTGGAATGAAACCACAAAGTCTATATTGCTTTTCTCTATCACATCTTCTGAAATGCATCACCTCACACACCTTTAGTAACTGCTATCTACTGTATTTTTAAATTCATTCATGGGATATTTTGTCCATCCCTTGTTGTACTGGCGAAGATGGTGGTAAGCTGCCTTCTTGAATCCCTGTAATCCATTTTCTTCAGATAGACTCACAATGCCGTCAGGAAGGGAGTCCTGGTTTTTGATCTATCGACAACGGAAGAACAGTCAGGATGATGAATGGCTTAGAAGGAAACTTGCAGATGGTGGTGGGTCCATGTATTGACTGCCCTTGTACTTGTCCTTGTCCTTCCAGATGGCAGTGGTTGTATATTTGGAATATTCTGTCTATGGAGCCTTGGTGACGTTCTGAAATACATCTTGGAAATGGAGGGAAGTTCACTGAAGTAGCTGAAGATGGCTAGAAATAGGACACCATCCTGCGAACTCCTGCAGAGATGTCCTGGAACTGAGATGACTGACCTCTAACAACCGCACCACCTTCCAATGTGTCAGGTATGACACCAACCACTAGAAAGTTCTCTCTCTAATACTCATTTACTTAGGTTTCGATAGGGCTCCTTCATGCCACTCTTGGTCAAATGCATCCCTGATGAGGAGGACATTCATTCTTACCTCACCTCTGGGTTTCAGTTCCTTTCTCCATATTTCAACCAAGGTTGTAATGATGTCAGGAGCTGAGTTGTTCTGGTTGATCTCAAACTGAGTGTTAATGAGCAGATTTTTGCCAAGTAAATGATCCTTGTTAGCATTGATAATGATACCTCCCATCACTTTTCTGATGACTGAAAGTAGACTGGGCGGTAATTGGCTTGTTTGATTTATTTTGCTTTTTGTGTGTAGGACTCGCCTGGGCAATTTTACACATTGCCAGTTAGTTTCCATTGTTGGGGTTGTACTGGAACAGCTTGGCTAGGGATGTGGCATGTCCTGAAGCACCTCTTCAGTACTACGGTTAGACTGTTGTCAGGCCCCCAGCCTTTGCAGAACCCAGTGCTTTCAGCCATTTTTAAAATCATTTGGAGTGAATCAAATTGGTTGAAGACTGGCATCTATGATATTTGAAACCACTGAAGGAGGCTGAGATGGATCATCCACTTAACACTTCTGGCTGAAGATTGTTGCAAATGCTTCAGCCTTACTTTTTAGACTGATGTTTTCATCATTGAAAATGGGGATATTTGTGGAGCCTCCTCCTCCAGTGAGCTGTTTAATTGTCAGCCACCATTCACAACTGGATATGGCTAAACTGCAGAGCTTAGATTTCTCTCGTCACGTGGACTGACCAGGGCCTGGAGAGTGGCAGGTGAAGGAGGACACGTCTGGCCACAGCAGGAACAATGCGAGGACAAGTGGGACACAGCTCCACCATAGCCCAGGGGTTTCCTGTCGAACGGTCTTCCAGGCTGACTCGCCCAGCCCAGACTCGCAGGCTAAGCCAAGGTTCAAGGTCGAAAGGTAGACACAGGCACCTGAAAAAGGAGATGTGGCAGTCTTGGCCTGGCATGGTTGTATCTTGTCCCTGTGTGAATGTCTTATTCATTTTTGGCTTCAAGGTATTCCAATGGCCCGGCAGGTGGTCTTGTCCGGGAGTGGTAGTCTCAGCCCGGCATGGAGGTCTTTGGCGGAGGCTTCCAGCCCAGTATTCCGGTAGCTCAGTGTGGTGGTCCCATCCTGGCTGTGTCTTCAGTCTATTCCATCATTCCTTAACCTGCATTTCCCAAGCCCAGGAGATGTTAACTGAACGGGAATGAACTTTGTCTTAATTTTACTTCGTAAAAAATTATGTATGATTTCTATCATTGATGTAGGTGCCATGGTGGAGTAATTTTAAAACTTTACATGTAAAAGCACAGGCGACAATAAATTTTCATTCTATAAATTTCTATTCTATTCTGGATCTGATCCACTGGTTGTGGAATCCTTTAGGTCTAACACTTGCTGCTTACAATAGCACAAAAGTTGTTCTGTTTTGTAGCTTCACCAGGATGACATTTTTAGGTATGCCTGTTGCTGGTCCTGTCATGTCCTCTGCACACTGTATTGAAGCAGGGCTGATCTGTTGGTTTGATGGTTGGACTGGGGGATATTCCAGGCTATGACATTGCAGATTGTACTGAAGTATAAATTTGCTGCTGCTGGATGCTGTTCTTGAATTGGAGATCAGTTCGAAGTCTTTTCATTTATCACCATGGTAAAGCCACACAAGTCGATGGATAGAATTCTCAATGTGAAGATGGTACTTTGTTCCCACAAGGACCACATTGTGGTCATTCTTACTGATACTGATGCATCTGTGGCAGGTCAAGTATGTTTATCCCTTACCAACTGCCCTGCCACACATCCAGTCTAGCAACCATGTCCCTTAAGATTCAACCAGATCAATCAGTAGTGGTGCTGCTGAGCCACACTTGAGAGTGGACATTGAAGTTGCCCTTAGATTAATTTCTGAGCCTTGTCATCCTCAGTGCTTCCTCCAGGTGATGTTCAGAAGGGAAGGGTACTGATTTATCCAGTGTGGTGGTATGCAGTGGAACAGGTACATAGTAATCAGCAATAGCTTCTTTGCACATTTCAGGGCTCTGGTGTCCATGCTGGGCAGCTTGCATCAGTCTGAATACTACTGTGCCACCAGCTCTGCTGTGTCTGTGCTGCTAGTAGAACAAGATATATCCAGGGATGGGATGTTGTAAAGTATGATTCCATGTGTGTGACTATGTCAGGTAGTTGTTCTGATAGGTCTGACAGTCTGTTGTCCAAATTCTGGCATTAGCCCTCGATGTTAGTCACAAAGATTTTGCAAGGTTGACCTGCCTTCGTATTCCGTTGATTTTCTGGTGCCTTATTTGATGATAAGTTGTCCATCTAATTTTTTTAGACATTTTAGTCACGGATAAAACTGAATGGTTTGCTAGACCATTTCAGAGGCAACCTAATTACTCTTGCTCTGGGGTCAAATCTCAGCCAGATCAGGTAAGGACAGCAGTTTTCCTTCCTTCAAAAACATTAGATGTGTTTTTTACAGCAGTTTATAATCCATCATTAGACTCTCAACCTCAGATATTTTATTGAATGCACATTCTACTATCTATCTGGTGAGATTTGAACCTGGATCCCCAGGACATGGCCTGGGTCTCTAGATTCCTAACTCAGACAATTTCACTAGGCCATCACTTGGCCACTTGTCTACCGTTCCTGCAAGCAAATCTATGTTCTGTTATAGTTGAGTGACACAATCTGCACTGTCTGCCAATTTTCCAAATTTGGCATCATCACAAATTTCAAAACGCATTTGTGTTTCAATATCTAGTTCATTCAACTGTTTACCAGTGTACCTGTGGCGGCTTTACCTTTACCTTTAGTTTGAGTAACAACCATTTAAGATGGCCCACTGTTTTCTGTACTTATACACATTAAAAAAGAAATACAAACTGGTGCAAAACGTCCT
This sequence comes from Rhincodon typus, assembly GCF_021869965.1. Classification (NCBI taxonomy): domain Eukaryota; kingdom Metazoa; phylum Chordata; class Chondrichthyes; order Orectolobiformes; family Rhincodontidae; genus Rhincodon; species Rhincodon typus. The sequence goes on along the minus strand of NC_063338.1, from coordinate 58,575,094 downwards.
ATTTCTTGAGTCTCAATTTTGTTAACTGTTCTGTACAAGGAACATTGTCAAGCACAATCTTAAAATCCATAAAAACTGCACCTACTACATTCTGTTCATTGACCTTCCCTATTCTATAACTTTAAGACAAAATAAAACAGTTTGCTTGTCAAGCACAGTCTGCCTTCTCCTCATCTCTATCCTAAAAGGATGAACCCTAACTTCAAACAGTGTCCCTTTGTTCAGGACTCACCCATAAAAGTATGCATACATTCCACAACCACTTTAACAAGATCATTCAGGATCTTATAAACTTCAGTCAAATCATCCATCATTTTTCTAAGCGCTTGTGAAAATAAGTCTAGCCTGTTCAATCTTTTCTCATAGGACAAAATGCTCTTTGCAGTTATCAAAAATAATGAACCTCCTCTGAACCACCTCTAACATGTTGATATTCTCCCGTTAAACATTGACCCTGATATTGCACACAGTATTTGAGATGAGACCTCACCAATGCTAGGTAATAAAAGTAAAGCTGTTATGCTTCGCTTATGTTCAATTCCCCTTGCAATAGAGGATAGCAATTCATAAGAATTTTTAATCACTTGTTACTATGTACTAACTTTTTATAATTCATACACTTGTACACCTAGATCCCTCCAGACCTAGGAATTCTGAAGTCGTTCTCTGTTTACATAATACTTGCTTCTTTTTCCTTCCAGCCAAAGTGATCAAATTCACACTTTCATACACTACATTTCATCTACTAGATTTTTGCCCACTCAACTGACCTATCCTTATCACTTTGCATCCTTGTTATGTCACTTTCACAACATACATTCCTTCCTATAATAAGAGCAAAAAACTTCGGATGCTGCAAATCTGAAACAAACACCAAGCATACTGGAGAAGGTCAGTTGGTCTCGCAGCATCCGAAGAAGTCATACTAGTCTTGAAGTGTCAACTCCGTTTCTCTCTCCACAGATGCTGTCCGACCGGCTGAGTTTCTCCAACATTCTCAGAGTTTGTTTTGTGCTTTCCTACCTTTCTTTGTATCATCTATAAATTTGGCCACCATGTCTTTAATCCCCTCATCTAAGTCATTCATATAAATTATAGAAAGACGACGCAGCACAGACCTGTATGGGACACCACTCGTCATATATCGCCAACCTGAAATTGGTTAAGCGTAATTTTCCTTAAAAAAAATATGCAGGCTCTTCCCCATTACTTTCAGGTTTTATAAGAGTTCAATTATAACCCCACTAATGCCTGATTCTTACAGCTTTCCCGTGACAGACATTAAGCTAACTAGCCAATAGTTTCTGACTCCCTCCCTCCTTTGTTAAATAGGAAGGTTATACTTGCTACTTTCCAATCTGACAGAATCTTTTCAGAATCTCAAAATTTTGGAAAATTAATACCATCACATCTACAACCTCATTAGCAACCTCCTTAACAAAAACCCAGAATGTGCACTAACGATTGACTTACTTTGTTACACACCCTATTTGAATTCAGGTAAAGAGCGATTAATGTTGGCTTTTGTTACCTTTGGAGCATCTAGTCTTGACTGCTGGACATCTGTATGCTTCTTTTTCTCTCTGTTCCTTCCTGCCATTTTCTGACTTTTATTTTCAACTTAAAGTTTATCCCTTGATGTGTTACATTTACCCAAGATTGTTTCCTCACCCCCACCACCCTCATATTTAGTTTGAAGCATTCTCTACTTACATAGTTTTTTTGGCTCACAAAAACACCAGACCCTGCATGGTTCAGGTATAGACTGTCCTAATGATATAGTCCCACGTTCCCCAATACTAGTGCCAGTGCTCCACAAAGTGGAACCATTTCTTCCGCACAATGTAGTTTCTTCTCTAATCTTATTCTTATTCTGTGCCATTTTGCATGTCCTGGGTAGTAATCCAGAGTTTATTACATTTGAGGTTCTGCTTTTCAATTTAGCACCAAACATCTCATACTCTGTCTGCAAAACTTCCTTCCTAGTCCTACCTATGTTGTTGGTTGTGCTTTCTACTGCAAGTTTTTCTGCAGCCCAGAACAGATATCCTGAACCCTGGCATCAGGCAAACAACTTTGTCATTTGGCCCAAGGTTTTTGCTACAAAGAACTGTGTAAATCCTCTGCACTACACTGTCCCCTAGTACAACTTATCAAAGTGTTGTTTCACAGACACTTGGCCCATTGATCCATTTCATAATGTACCCTTCCTAGCTGAACTGAGAACATACTAGTCAATACAGTGCAGAAATTTCATGCTCTTCTTTCCCTTCACTCTAAAATTATCTCAATCAATATTTGGGTAATTAAAGATCCCAATTTCACCACCCTTTTTTTTTGCACATGTCATTTCTTTGTAGAGATAGTAGGAACTGCCGATGCTGGAGAATCTGAGATAACAAGGTGTAGAGCTGGATGAACACAGCAGACCAGGCCAGACCCTTTTCTGAAGAAGGGTCCAGACCCAAAATGTCAGCTTTCCTGCTCCTCTGATGCTGCTTGACCTGCTGTGTTCATCCAGCTCTACACCTTGTTATCTCATTTCTTTGTAGGTTCGCTCCTCTGCCTCTCACTCAGTATTTGAAAACCTATACAATACATCCAGCATCACAATCGTATATATTTGCCGCCGATCTCTAACCCTAATACCCCTCATGGATATCAGGTTAGATTTAATGTTTCTAACATCTGTCATGCCCATCATCTGAAAAATTAGTGGAAACATGCATGTTTAGCTTCTGAGATGGGGAGGTTCATCCGATTAAGTGCCTGTTAGGATGGGTTGAGGGAAGGAATGGGGTATAAGGGTAGGAGGCGAGGGCAAGGGATGCTTTTCTGTGGTCTGATTTCAGCCTGTTTTTTCTTTCTAACAGTACAATGCATTCCTAAAGCATGCCAAAGCATCCCGAATTATACAGTGCACATACTATGACTGCACAATTCAAATTCAGGTCAGAGTCACAGTTCTGAGCAAAATATTACAATCTAATGCTAGGCTTTCAGTGAAACTTTAATGAAGATAGTAAAAGACAAATTAATTAAATGCATAAATGTACACATTATTTGTATTATATATTTTGTAAAATCTTTATTATTGACATTGTACCTACTAGTTTCAGGAAACAAGATGCAACCTAAGCGTATAATTTTTAAAAGATTATGACAACTTGGGCAAAATGTCACTATCAGAATGAAAAGCCTAAATTGGCAAAACTAAAAAAAAATCCAAATATAATGCATATTAGAAGGCATTGTCACAAAGTATGTAAAAAAGTCACAAGAAGTCTCATGATGCATGCTGAAAATATATTTGGAGTGAGATCACTGCTCTAATGCAGGGGCAACAGTAGCTACAAATGCTCAAGTAAGGGTTCCACAAGTAGTAATGAGATCACATTGTTGACTTCAGAAATTCTGACTTGCAGATATATATTGATTAAGACTCTGAACAAATTCCCTATCCCTTTGTTGCGTTATGTCATGTGATCTGAGGAGATGGGTGGGCCCTAAGATTCTTCAGCGTCAAACTGATCAATACTAACAATGCAAAGTGGGTTTGAGTGTTGCATTCTTGTGAAAATGAAAAGCTGATTACATCATAAAAACTGTTTGTAGATAACAAATTTTAACATACTAAGTAAAGTCACCATAGTCCCACTCTTTCATTACAGAGAAATAACTGATGGTGAATTTAACCAGAGTGTCACCATGATTCAGGCAAGGGGTGAGATCAAGAAGGTGAAACATTCATAGCAATCTCAGGAAATGTGGGAATTGAACTTACGCTTCACTCTGCCTTACAAACTAGCTGACCAGTCTACTGAGCAAAACAGCCTCCTAGAAAACTCAGAACCCAAATTCATGAGCAGTTTATGCTCACTGCCGTAAAGGCCATACAAGATCCTTATTGCAGCATGTCAAGCCCAGTGTGTTTAAATATCCTCTAAATGGAATTAGAAGCTTCAGAACTGCTGGGCTAGAAGCACAACCAGAACTATATCCTGCCAATGAGCACAACAGGTCTAAATTTAGTCTAGAAATTATAAAAATATTCACTTTAACTGTGCATTCTGGGTGATACGTACTCTTTCCCTATCAACCGAAAATTTCAAAACTAGGTTTCTCCCATGTTTTGTTTATTATGTGTTTTCAGAAATCATGTGACATAACAATTAACTCACCACTTGTAGTAAGGCAAGATAGCCAGCTCCAACATTGTCAAAGTTGATTTTCACGTTTTTCCACCGTGCGGTTTCATTAAGCTGCTCACAATCAGTTTTATTGTTAACAATCTTGATGGGGAATTGCGTTCCATCAGATATATTGATACAGTGGTAGTATCTTCCAGCAAAAAGATTTACACCCATTATACTGAAAATGAGCCAGAATATCAGGCAGACAAGCAGCACATTCATAATGGAAGGAATTGCTCCAAGAAGTGCATTGACGACCACCTAATCAAGAGAATTAAGGAAAGACTGTTAAACAGGTTATGCATGTTGGAATAAGAAAGGTTGCTTGCTAATATAAACAGGAAGCATTACTTTTGTTAAAAGCACATTCTGTAAATTGTAGATTATCTACATTAAAGGTTCAATGTATTATTAAACAAAAAACTGAAAAATTGTACACAAATAAGAATATAGAAACAATATATAGCAACTTCAGGAAAATATTTGACCAGATGACACAGCATGTATTGAAAAAAAAAGTAAAATAAAGCAAAAAACCTTGTGGTGGATCGATGATGTCACAGAATTGATTACTGCAAAAAGAATGCAAAATTATGAGTAAAGTACAGACATCAAAATCAAAACTATTGAAAAAATATCAGGAAATTAGAAAATAAAATCAAACAATGAGAGTTTAGCAGATGTGAGTTTACACTGGCCGGATGTGATATTAATGATTACCTTTTGGTACCCTCACAGGAAAATAACAAAGTGTGAAGCAACTGTCTGCATGAAACTATGCTGCCTAGAAACACATATCAAGCATTTGAATGTAAAATTCACTTGATTTATCTGTGTTCAGGAAATTTTGTGGGTCTTGTTTATCTGTGCACTCAATTTTCTAATTTATTTTTCTAGGATGATATCTGATCTGCGCTCCCAGCAGGTATAAACTTACAGCCAGGACATGAACATATGGAATTTCTTCAAATTTGTTTCACAAAATTCTTCAAATGTTTTTATATTCATAAAGCTGACAACTAGTAGAGATTTTTGTTGGTTAAAATATGCATTTAAAATTGCACCAAAAGCTAGAAATTGAACCTATGTTATTTTTATTGATAATTTTCAGAAATTTTCAACCAAAGAATACATTTATTCTGCGTGAAAAATAGCAACGTAATGTTCAAATACCATAAGCAAACATGTGATAACAACACATCTGTTGGATAATATGTACTTCATTGCTTTCATTTAAAAATATAGATTATTGTTTTCTTCTAAATAAAGGTTCACAATCTTTCTTTAGTTATTCTGCAGGCATCTGGAAATTCTCCAGTGAAAAAAAAATCACACAAGTGAAAAGCTGAATAGAAAGGTGTAAGTGAATTTTACATATCACAATACCTTATAGTATGCAGCCATGCGTTGAGATTTTGTAGCGAAGGATAGTATAGAAAATGTGAGATAACCACTTCTGTAAGGGTCTCTATTTCATTTACTTGTTTTGGATCTAAATGTATATCATACACATGCAAAGTTGAGCCATTGTTTATCTTACCCTCATGCCTTCAAAACGTGACAAGGCCCTAAGAGGTCTTAAAGCTCTTAGTGTCCGAAGGGACTTAATAGCACCTAGTTCTGAGTAGCCCAGGGCATTAGCTACAAGGCTCACCAAAGACACCTATACAAAAGAAAAAAAAAATAGATACAATTGAAATGGTTAATGTAGTTTTTAAAACCATCTGATATAGCATTTATCATATATTACTCCAGAAGAATTTAAACTGAAACATCTCAATCAGCTGCATGGGCAATCCTCATTCTTGGAACAACAACCTGTACTCAGTTACCTGGACAACTGAAAGAATGGGCACAATAGTAGAGCAATTAAAATCAGATTTGCTCAAAAGACCAGAACAACCTATGGCTATGTGTACAGACATGTATGGTGACAATAGGATGTGCAAAGCAAGTTTGTTTTTTAAGAAAAAGAAAGTCATTTATTCATAGATAGCAAGGTGTAGAGCTGGATGAACACAGCAGGCTAGGCAACATCAGAGGAGCAGGAAAGCTGACGTTTCGGGTCTGGACTCTTCTTCAGAAATGGGGGAGGGGAAGGGGACTCTGGAATAAATAGAGAGAGGGGGGGAGGCGATGATGGAAGGTGGATAAAGGAGCAGATAGGTGGAGAGAAGACAGACAGGTCAAGGAGGCGGGGATGGAGCCTGTAAAGGTGAGTGTACGTAGGGAGTTGGGATTGGGGTTGGTTTATTTATTCATAATTTTTCACCTCTTAAAAAAGCCATTTTATTACAGGGCAATAGAAGTGTCAGCCAACAAAAATCCATCAATACCACAAACTGCAAGTGCTTGAAATCTCTCTGCCTTGTGTAAAAATACAGCTTGCAATTGGCAACAGGGATTAGAGAACCAGCATTGACAATGCAGCAATGTTTTAAAGGGCTTGGGTGTTTCAAAACATGAATGGATGTTTGGACTTTCAACCAAAAATGCAAAATATGACCTGGAACCAAAAGAAAGCAAAAGAAAATACTGATTATATCACACACACTTAAAATACAAAAATGTAAATACAAAATTTATTTTGTAGACGACATTTCACTTATCAAAGTTAATGATATCAGTAAATAGTGAATTTTGGGATCAATGTCAACATCAAACATTCTGAACCTACTGGAACATGGAGAGGAACATCCAACCACACTATCACACAACAATTGTATTCTATTTCAAAAAATCTACTGAATCTAAGAACAGCAGTCATGACCATTTCCCTGAAAAATTTTCATTTAATGCAGTGATCCTGAGTAATATGGTAATAGGCATCATGTACCAAATTTCTGGGTTTGTTACCTCAACATGGAATACCAACAAAAAAAGTACAAAACTCAGAATACATACGTCAACAATGAGGAAGTCCAGCCAACACCAAGCATTCGTGAAATACTTCACAAAACCATAGGCCACCCACTTCAGCAACATTTCCAGAATAAAGATGTAGGTGAAGATTTTATCAGCATATTCCAGCATTGACTTGATGTTATGCTTTTGTTCAATGTAAATATCTTCAAATGCCTAAAAGTGAGACAATAATTAAAAATATTTGTACTTTACAAAAGGATAATTTGAGTTTGTTCATTAGATTTTCCATCTCTTTTTATTTCTGCTTCCGACTAACACACAAGCTTTCTCAGTCTTACAGGCTGAGTTATTCCAGACCACAGTGCTCTACACAGTTGCTGCTGTTTTACATTGTTGTTGATCAGTGGGTTGACCTTAAGACATAGGAGCAGAAGTCAGCCATTCAGCCCATCAAGTTTGTTCTGCTGTTCAACAAGGTGATGGCTGATGTGATAATCAACAACTCAATTTTCCTATCTCACCCATAATCCCTGATTTCCTCTCTGTTCAGGGATCTCAGTCTTGAGAAGATATATAGCCCTGACACAGCCTCAACAGCCATCTGCAATAAAAATTTCCATAGATTCGCTACCCCCTGAAGGAAGAAATTCCTCCTCATCTTTCTATTAAATGTACACCCCTTCATTCTGACATTATGCCCTCTGGTCCTAGACTCTCCCAGAAAGGGCAAGATCCTTTCCACATCTACCCTGCAAAGTCTCCCTGTATGTTTCAATAAGGTTGCCTTTCATTCTTCTAAATTCTAGAGAGTACAGGCCCAAATTACTCAACCACTCCTCCATACCTGGTATCAGCCCAGTTAACCTTCACTGGATTGCCTCCAATGCCAGTTTATCTTTTCTTAGGTAAAGGGCCCAAAACTGCTCACAGTATTCTAGCTGTGGCCTGATTGGTGCCTTGTACAATTAAGCAAAACTTCCCTACTTTTATACTCCATTCCTTTGAAATAAAAGCCAACTCTCCATTTGCCTTTCCTATTACCTAACTAACTTGGATACTAGTTATTCGTAAGTTATAGATGAAGACACCCAAATAACTCTGTTCTCCACTTCTCTAGTCTTTCTCCATTTAGTTTTAATTTTTATTCACATGTGGGACGTGTATGTTGTTGGCTGGCCAGCATTTATTGCCGACCCTAGGTGCCCTTGAGAAAGTGGTGGTGAGATGCCTTCTTGAACCACTGCAGTCCATGTGCTGTAGGTAGACCCACAATGCCCTTAGGGGTGGAATTCCAGGATCTTGACCCAGTGACATTGAAGGAATGGTGATATATTTCCATGTCAGGGTGGTGAGTGGTTTGGAGAGGAGCTTGCAGACGACGGTGACATTCCGATGTATCTGCCGCCCCTGTCCTTCTACATGGAAGTGATCATGGGTTTGGAGGTTCTGTCTAAGGATCTTTGGTAAATTTTTGCAGTGCATCTTGTAGACAGTACACACTGCTGCTACTGAGCATGGGTAGTGGAGGGAGTAAATGCTTGTGGATGTGGTGCCAATCACGTGGGCTGCTTTGTCCTGGATGGTGTCAAGCTTCTTGAGTGTTGCTGGAGCTGCACTCATCCAGGCAAGTGGGGGAGTATTCGATTACATTCCCGACTTGTCCCTTGTGGATGATGGACAACTTTGTTGAGACAGGAGGTGAGTTACTCGCCACAGTATTGCTAGCCTCTGACCTGCTCTTATAGCCACTATATTAAATGGCGAGTCCAGCTGAGATTCTGGTCAATGATAACCCCCAGGATATTGACAGTGGCAGGTTGAGTTTTAGTAACACAATTGAATGTCAAGGGGCAGTGGTTAGATTGTCTCTTATTACTTCCAAGATGATGGTGGATTAGGACTCCTGAGCTGGAGCTGGTCTGTTTCTTTTCTTTCTGTCTCTCTGTTCACGTTTTCCTTTCTTTTTATTTCCTATCCTCAGGCAGTGGTGATGTCTGGGATGAAAGCCAGTGCAGATTCCCAGCACTCCCGGCCTCAGGTTGAAGCCCAGAGACATCCGGGTTGGAAGGACTGTCAATGCTGGACTCTTATTTCTTTGCTTTTTCTAATTTATTGCCGGACTTCTTATTTCTTTATTTTTCAATTTTTTCCATAGGAATTTGTACTTAAGATTCTGTGCCTAGGTACCGAAGATGGCATCATAAGCGGTGGCTTGTAAACTTTTCTCTGCACTCTTGTGAGTACATGCAACAATAAAGTTAATTCTAATTCTATTGGAGACAGTCATTGCCTGGTATTTGTGTGGTATGAATGTTACTTGCCACTTTCAGCCCAAGCCTGGATATTGTCCAGATCTTGTTACATTTAAATATGTACTGTTTCGGTATAGGAGGAGTTGTGAATGGTGCTGAACATTGTGCAATCGTTGGCGAACATCCCCACTTTTGGCCTTACAATGGAGGGAAGAACATTGATGAAGCAGCTGAAGATGGTTGGGCCTAAGACACTATCCTGATAAGCTCCTGCAGAGATGTCCTGGAGCTGAGATGACTGACCTCCAACAACCACAACCATCTTCCTATTTGCCAGGTATGACTCCAACCTGCAGAGAGTTTGCCCCCTGATACCCATTGATTCCAGTTTTTCCAGGTCTCCTTGATGCCACACTCAGTCGAATGCTGCCGTGACATTAAAGGCCTATCACTCTCACTTCACCTCTGGAATTCAGCACATTTTCCATGCTTGAATGAATGCTGTAATGAGGTCAGGAGTTGAGTGGCCCTGGCAGAATCCAAACTGGGTGTCAGACAGCAGGTTATTGCTGAGCAGATGTGGCTTGATAGCATTGTTGATGACACTTTTCATCTAATGACTAAGCGTAGACTGATGGGGTAGTAATTGGCTGGGTTGGATTTGTCCTGATTTGTGTGTAACTATACTGGAACAGCTTGGCTAGGGGAGCAACAAGTTCTGCAGCACAAGTCTTCGATACTAATACCGGAATGTCGTCAGGCCATTTGGAGCAACCAGTGCCTTCCAACTGTTTATTGATATGACATGGAATATATCAATTTAGCTGAAGACTGATATCTGTGATGCTGGGGACCATTGGAGGAGGCCGAGATGGATCGTCCACTCAGCACATCTGGCTGAAGACTGCTGTGAATACTTCAGCACTACCTTTTGCACTAATGTCACCAGTTATGAAGAAGGGTCACCGGACTCGAAATGTTAACTCCGTTTGTTCCTGCACAGATGCTGCCAGACCTGCTGAGCTTTTCTAGCAACTTTGTTTTCATTCTTGATTTACAGCATCCAAAGCTCTTTCGGTTTTTATTTTGCACTAATGTGTTGGTCATAAGGAGGCATGGAACTCAAGAGAAATTTTGCTGTCTGGATACAAAACTGGCTGTCCAATAGAAGACACTACTAGGTGGTAGAAGATGAAAAGTATTCAGCCTGGAGCTCGGTGACCAGTGATGTTCCGCAGGGATCTGTTCTGGGACTTCTGCTTTTTGTGATCTTTATAACTGACTTGGATGAGGAAGTGGAAGGGTGGGTTAGTAAGTTTTCAGATGACATGAAGGTTGGTGGAGTTGTGGGCAGCGTGGAGGGCTGTTGTAGGTTGCAGCGGGACTTGACAGGATGCAGAGTTGAGCAAAAAAGTGTCAGATGGAATTCAACCCAGAAAAGTGTGAAGTGATTCATTTTGGAAGGTCAAATTTGAATGCAGAATACAGGGTTAATGGTAGGATCCTTGGCAATGTGGAGGAACAGAGGGATCTTGGGGTCCGCATCCATAGATCACTCAAAGTTGTTACCCAAGTTGGTACGGTTATAAAGAAGACGTATGGTGTGTTGGCTTTCATTGGCAGGGGAATTGAGTTTAAGAGTTGCGAGGTTATGCTGTAGCTCTATAAAACCCTGGTTAGACTACACATGGAATATTGTGTTCAGTTCTGATCACCTCATTATAGGAAGGATGCGGGAGCTTTAGAGAGGGTGCAGAGGAGATTTACCAAGATGCTGCCTGGGCTGGAACGCAGGTCTTATGAGGAAAGGTTGAGGGAGCTAAGGCTTTTTTCATTGGAGCGAAGAAGAATGAGAGGTAACTTGATAGAGGTGTACAAGATGATGAGAGGCATAGATAAAGTGGATAGCCAGAGACTTGCACTTGGCAAGACTGGTGCTGCACTTGGTGTAGAGGTTGGTGTAATGGCAGATGTTAAGCTAAGCAGCTCACTATTATTTATTTTTTGTCTGCTTCTCTTTTTGACGTTGGTGCTCTACAAACATTAGCTGATTTTGAAATTACTTCTACTGTGCAGCAAATGGCCTTGTGGTTTCTGACTTATCCGTTTTAATTTAAATCAGATTTGATAGAGTGAATGACTTGCTTTATCTAACTTTCAAGGTGAGAATTCTTTAATTGCAATTTCTTAGTGAAGAAACGCTGGAAATGGATCTGCCTTTCCTCTTGAGATGTCCCCTGACCCAATATTTATTAATCAATTGTCTCTTAATGGTCCTCTTTGTTTTCCATTGTGCCATCATCCCTTTGGTCATTTAATCACTCTGCACTTAAGTTTCTTTATAGACATGTTTGATATTTCTCCCCTTTCTCACCTTTCCGCTCGGACAGCAATTGCTTAAAAACTTTAATAAATCTCTAACTTCTTCCCATTTGGAATGCAAAATCTGGACCAAATAGGCTTGTCAGCCATGAGACCAGAGGCAACTTTCTAACTGGTCAACTGCAATTTGTCGGCTATGCTACAGAATTTCCTAAAATTGGGGCCTTCACTGCAATTAGCCTCCACCTCTATGGTACAGGCAGCTGATTTTCTTCACCCTTCACCTTTACAAAACATCCCCAATGATGGAAGTGGATCAGGCGTCTCCCCTCATCCTCCCTCCTATTTTTCTTGCCGCTCATTTTCCAACACTAAGCTTGCTACCAGAGGACCAGGTAAATCCTGTCCACTAAATGTTTCTCTCTCTATAGATTCAGCCAGCATGCTGAATGTATCCAGCACGTTCTGCCTTTATTTCCAACTCCCACAATCTGTCATGTTTTGTTTTAGCTGAGGAAATACGCATAGTTATGAATATTGCGCACAGACGAAATCATAAGTTACTTTGTTTTTCAATTCTTAATTTCATTGACTGTTTCTGTCAGAAAGGAGCAACATAACAGATAATTGTTTTTTTCTAACATTCACACAACTTTCATCACAATCATAAACACAAGTTGCTACAATCATAACTGCATACTAGCTCTGCAAAAAGAATTTAAATTCTCTGATATAACATCCTACTTACCAGGGCACCGCTGCTGAGCAGAATCATGAAAATAATGAATGTCTCAAACCAATTGTGTTCAACTATTCTGTAGCAGGTCTTCCGGAGATTCCACCACAATTTGCCCCTGCCTTCTTCTATGTTGACATAGCAGTATGGGAATTTTTGTATACATCCTGAAAATAAGATAAAAATTAAAATCCATGTCAGGTCTATTAAACTAACCAACTATATTTTCTGCAAAAAAGGAAGACATTTCATGAGCACCTTTATTTAGACCAAATGCATGGTTTTGTGCTTATGGCCACTCATCACTTTATTCCCCCATCCTATACTCAGCACTCTATGCATGCCCAGTGAAGCTCAATTTTCAATTAGGATCTTTCTTAACTTTCAATCTGAATACGAAGTTCAACATCTTCAGACATACTCATTCTTCAAGTTTTCTTAGCGAGAAGGAGCAGGTAATAGCTCTGCAAATCTCATCAATGCCTTTTCTGGAACCCATTTTATATTTATTGTTCGATTGCAACCCACATTTTTCTTGCATCATCAACCCTTTGTTATTTAAGCATTCCCACCCTCAACCGCATTACAGACCTACGCTTTTTCCCTGGGTCTGTACTTTCTCTTAAAGTGTTAAATCTATAATTTCTTCAAGTTCTAAACAGAAGGTAATTGATCTGAAACATGAACTTAGATGACATTTCCATAGATGCTGCCAGGTCTGTTGGGTATTTTTAGCATTTTATGTTCTTATTCAAGCTTCCACCAACTGCAATACATTGTTACAGTTGAAGAAATATTGGTTGTCTGTACATTGTGCACAGCTACAAATTACATATTCCCTCATTTTCTAATTCTTAACTTTAGTGGCAATTTCTCTCTCATAAAAAGAGAAACAAAATATAGCTTTAACTTTTAACATGCACAATACATACTGTTCTTTGAAAAACTTGTAAGGACACAGATCAGATCTGGAGGCCAGGCAGCATCAGAGAAGTAGGAAAGTTGACGCTTCGGGTCGGGACCCTTCTCTAGAAATGGCTGGCTTCACAGTGGGGTTATAACTGACTCAGAGATAGCAAGAACTGCCGATGCTGGAGTCAAAGATAACACAGTGGGGAGCTGGAGGAACACAGCAGGCCAGGCAGCATCAGAGTAGTAGGAAAGTTGACGTTTCGGGTCGGGACCCTTCTTCAGAAATTTCTGAAGCTATTTCTGAAGAAGGGTTCTGACCCAAAACGTCAACTTTCCTACTCCTCTGATGTTGCTTGGCCTGCTGTGTTCCTCCAGCTCCATACTGTGTTATCTCTGACTCTAACATCGACTGTTCTTACTATCTCACAGATCAGATCTGTCCTCTTTCACTACTACATGAATAAGAAATATAAATTAAAGGTTAAAAGACCTATATATCTGTATAGATGTTTACTTTTTACTTTAAATACTTTTCTATGTCTTCAAACAACATTAAAAAAGTCTTCAGCAATCAATCTTGAAAGTGCCGATTATTCCAAAAACCTATTTTTAAATGAATCATATTTAATTCAATGTTGCAACCAATTTTAAATGGAAATGAACAACATATAGTCAACTACAAAATTAATGCAATAAATACACATTAGCAATTTTTGTGCTGACTTATGCTTTGATTTTCATATTGCTTGCATGTATGTTGATGTATTAGTATGATTAATCACCCTTTTTCCTGCTACACAAGATATGCAACTACACATGTCTCATTTGATAAGCTGTAACCAGATCATTGCAAATATCTTACAAGTATGCTTAGCATATCTGAGATAGATTCTTTTCATCTGTCTCCCATTTTTGGATTGCACAAATAAAACATTCAGTTTATCAATTATTCTGGAGCAATTGATAACTGTTGACATTCATATTAGTAAAGCAAACAGGGCTTGAAATGTCCTTTAAGGATTGTAGCACAGAAATCTGAAATTCTTCTCTGGTATTTCTGAGGACACATTGACCCATTTCAAGTAAATATTTTTGTTAAAACAATGAAGACACAAATTTTAGCTGGTTATATGAAGTGTTTCTATGCTGATATCTGAAAACACAATTTCAGGTTTTGCATGACTTGAAAAGAGAATGTGACAAACCAGCCTGAAGTGGGTTGGCATGGTCAAATATAAAAGGCAACGAAGAAAAACACAAGGATTTTAGCAGCAGATGAGCTGAGACAGGGACAAAACAGAAACTGCTGGAGAAACTCAGCAGGTCTGGTGGCATCTGTGGAGAGAGAAACCAAAGTTGAGGTTTCAAGTCCAATACGTGTCTTCTTCAGAACTGAAAGAGGTTGGAAAATTGTGTCTTTTATGCTGTAGACAAAGCCCCCTCTGTTGTATTTTGTTTTTAAGTACTTGGTGGGCTTCAATGAGATCACATCTCATTCTTCAAAACTTTATAAGGAATACAGTGCCAACTGCTCCAGTCTCATTTCACAGGACACTCCCGCATCCCAGGATCAAATCTGGTGAATGTTTGTTATACTCTCTCGATGGTAAAAATGTCCATTCTGGAGTAGGGAGACTAAAACTGTACACAGCATTGCAAGTGCAATCTAACCAAACTTATATACAATAGAAGCAAGACTTTACCTCTCCTATACTCAAATCCTCTGACAATAAATGTTAACATTCATTAGTCGTCCAAATAGCTTACTACATCTGTATGATTGCTTTCAGTGACTTACTGACAAAGATACCTCAGTCCCTTTGTATTTTCCAAACATTTACCATCTTAGAAATACTCTTGCACGTCTGTCCTTCCTATCAAGGTAGTAACCCTCATATCTTTTCCACATAATATTCTATTTACCACGTTCTTACCCATTCACTGAGCCTGCCCAAATCTACATGAATCTGCTTTACCTCTTTCTCACAACACATTCCTGCTTAGCTTTGTATCCTCTGCAAATTTTGAAACATTTCATTTGGTTCCCATGTCCAGAGATATTTTTTGAATCAACCTGTTCAGAGATGTTATTACACACCTCTGGAGAAGTTGGAACTTGATCCTGGGCCCCCTAACTCAGAAATAAGGGCACTGCCACAGTACCACAAGGACCTTTATTCCATATCAAAGCTTTTCATTTGATATAAACCTGTTCAGATATGTTTTGATACACCTCTGCAGCAGACTGAACTTGAACATAGGCCTTCTGGCTCAGAGGTAGGGACATTACCACTATGCCACAACAGCCCTAATTTCACATCCAAATCATTACAATATATATTGTGAACGACAGGGGTCTAAGTACTGATCTTTGCACTACTTTACTAGTCACAGACTGCCAATGTAAGAATGACCCGCTGATTTCTCTTTGTTTTCTGCCTGTTAGCCAATCATTAATCCATGCCAGCACATTATCTTCTATCCCATGTGCTTTAATTTTGATAACCAACCTTCTATGTGGTACCTTATCAAAAGCCTGAAAATTAAATACATGTCCTCCAACTCCTCTCTATCAATTCTGTAACATCCTCAAACAGTTCCAACAAGTTTGTCAAATGTGATTTCCTATTTGCAAATCCATGCTGACTGTGGCCAATTAGATCATTATTATCCAAGCATCAATTATTCACAACGTTTACAATAGATGCTAACATTTTCTTTACAACTGATGTAAAGCTAATAAGTTCAGAGTAAAAAAAAGGCAGAAGTCACACGACACCAGGTTATAGTCCGACAGGTTTATTTGAAATCACAAACCTTCGGAGAAGCTTGCGATTTCAAATAAACCTGTTGGACTATAACCTGACGTTGTGAGACTTCTGACTTTGTCCACCCCAGGCTATACAGACACCTCCGAGTACCCTGTTCTCTCTCAAGCACCCTTCTTAAATTGTGACATTTTCTTGCTTCCAATTCTGTTCCATTCCCAGTCACTGGTGGAGTTAAACAGGATTGCATGCTCATGCCAACTTTCTTCGACATGTTTCGTTTTGCTCCGCCTAAGCTCTCCAATGCTGTCATGATGGTGATCCTGACATCAGAATTAGATAGCATATGAATGGAAAGCTGCTCAATCTGACACACTTCCAGGCAAGGTCTCCAAAGGTCTTCATTTGTTATTTTCCCATGATTGTGCACTAGACGTTGATTCAGAGATGAACACGCAATGTAGCATGGATTTGCTTCCAATGCAAATGACACTTCAGTCTTTTGTTCAGTATGAGGACAACTGAAGCACCATTCCAGTCTGTACCATGGAAGCCCTATCTTGAGCTTGTCAATAGTGGATAGATTTGCATGGGAAACTCTATAGTGCGAGGGTGAACTGTGAGGAGCATTCAGAGATACTCCAGTGTGATTTGGATAAACTGGGTGAGTGGATAAATGAATAGCAAACATAGTATAATGAGGATAAATGTGATGTTATTCATTTTGACAGCAAAAACAGCAAAGTAGATTATTATCTAAACAGCTACAAATTGAGAGGAGGAATATGCAAAGAGACTTGGGTGTCCTTGTACATCAGTTGCTGAAGATAAGCACACAGGTAGCAAAGAAGGCAAGTGGTATGTTGGCCTTCACAGTGACAGGATTCAAGTACAGGAGCAGAAATGTCTTGCTGCAATTGTACAGGGCCTTGGTAAATCACACTTGGAATGTTGTGTGCAGTTTTGGTCTCTTTATCTGAGGAAGGATGTCCTTTCTATAGAGGAAGTACAGCAAAGATTTACTGGACTGATTTTTTGGCTGGGGGGACTGGCAGATGAGGAGAGCTTCAATCAGATATGACTGTTTCCATTGGAGTTTAGATAAATAAGGGGAGGGTCTCATTGAAACCTATAAAATTCTAACAGGACTAAACAGGGTACTTGCAGGAAGGATGTTCCAGATGGTGTGGGAGTCCAGAACCAGGGGTCACAGTCTAAGGGTACAACAAAACCATTTAATACTGAAATGAAGAGAAATTTCTTCACCAGACAATAGTGAATCTGTAGAATTTGCCACCTCAGAAAGCAGTCAAGGCCAAAACATTGTATGTTTCAAGAAGGAGCTGGATATAGCAGTTGGGGCTAAGGAGATAAAAGGATATGGGGAAAAAGCAGGAATAGGATATCGAGCTGGATGATCAGCCATGATCATAATGAATGGCAGAGTAGGCTTAAAGGGCTGAATGGCCTACTCCTGATCCTGTCTTGTATGTTTCTATGTTTCAGCAGCACACTCTTGAGCAGTCTAAATTGATGGCGAGACACATCTAAGTGGAGACATTAACAGACTTTGAAAATCAATCTGGGAATGAAGAAGGTAAACCTGCCAACCAAACAAAGCCTATACTGCAACAGTTCTACCCATTTTGTGTTTGCCATGCAAGACATGGATTGGGTACCTGTGTCACGCCAAGAAGCTCAACCACTTGAGTGCCCTTCGAAGTTTATGAAGATCAGATAGGGGAACAAAACACCGGAGTGGCACACTTAGGCTGACATGCCATGGGTTCACATCATATTGACAGAGTCACAACTAAGTGGAGCTGATGAAACTGACAGAATGTTTGGAATTCATTTATTAAATAGCACTCTGCCGTTTTCTGTGATATTGTGCCATAATAGGTTTTTGTTTTACTTACTCTCTCTTCTGCAACCAACTTCTGCACCTGCTCCAACCAGAAAACATTTCCCTCTGACAGGTGCTCATTCAGAGTAGCTTTAAGTAGTGAAACCTGTCATACTTTTGTGCACTCAATGCAGCTACTCAACAGCACTCTATATTCATGAGCAACAATCATAAATCAGAAGACACTATCAGATTTGAACGCTGCCTGAACTGGAAGCCAATGATGCAGGTTAATTGTACATTATGATCTGCTTATTTTCTAACCTTATTGAATATTGCAGCCGATAAGTTCTTATTTAACATGTTTAATTCTCTTCCAGGTATGCAGCTACTCAACAGGACTCTATAATCGTGAGCAACAATCATAAATCAGAAGACACCATCAGATTTGAGCACTGCCTGAACTGGAAGCCAGTGATGCAGATTAATTGTACATTCGGATCTACCTATTTTCTAACCTTATTGAATATCACAGCCTATAAGTTCTAAATTAACATGTTTCAATCTCATGCTGAGCTCTTTTATTTATGCATGTCCCATTCAATACTTGCAGGAAAGCATATTTCAGCAACTGCTACTAGAGATCCAGCCTTAAAGATGTCAGCACACAATGTATGTAGGAGGGGCTCTTGTGGCAGTGGTAGTGTCCCTACCTCTGAACCAGAAGGTCCAGGTTCAAGGTCCATCTGCCCCAGGCACATGTCATAACAGATGTGAACAGGCTGATTAAAGATGTTCAAAATAGATGTAGAGTGTTTATTTAAATTATCAAGAGAGTATTTACATTCCTTAAAGGAAACAGAAAAAAGAATGTCCATTTGAATATCAACAATTTTCCTTGAACTGTTATTTTTGAAATCCTACACTAATAAAATACATCTTCAAACATAACACTTAAAAAAGGTTTTTATTTTGAAAATCATTTCTGTAGAAACAATGATCAAAAGACAAAGCAGGATAATAAAAGTCTCATGGTGGTGACATAATGGTAATGGTAACTTTTAATTTGTAAATACAAGTTAATAGTCTGCTGACATGGATATGAATCCTACTATGACAGATGATAAAATTTAATAAAAATCTGTAATAAAGAATATATCGAATGATAACATGTAGTGACTGTTATAAAAACCCATCTAATTCACTATGCCCTTGAGTCAAGATAATCTGCCATCCTTACCTGGTCTGGCCTACATGTGATTCCCACAGAAACGTAGTTGACTCTTGACTGCACTCATGGCAGTTAGTGGTGGGCAATAAGTTATATCTAGTCAGCAATGCCCATGTACCATAAATAAACCAAAAAAAAACACTTAATTACTGCACATAAAAATATGCAGTCAAACAGAATGTAGAACTAAAAGTTGTATTAAAAAAGCAGTCATCTTTCAGGTTGTTTCTCACTCCCTCCCAGCCTCCTTTATGCAGTCCTCTGCCTAGCTTCTGTAAATGCTAATTTACAGTCTTTGGAGGATTAAAATTACTGGTTCATTCTGAAGCTGCTGCCCTCTTTCCAATCTTCCAGTTTTGTCCAGTTATTGTCAAACCAAATTCTATAAGAACATTAAGGCAGCACAGACAGAAAATGGCTGCCTGCACAGTCTGCCCATGAATGACTGACTCACCATCTGAGATGAATCAAAACATGTCAGATAAATCCAATATGCATACAGAATTACAAATACAATCGACAGAAAGACTAAAACCTGGAAATAAGTTTACTGGAATTGGTTGCTTTATTATTTTCACTGCAGTTTATTTTATTATTTAACTAACCATTTCCCCATATTTATATTTTCAATTATTCAAGCACCATCATTACAATTATCCATTGTATTTTAAAGTCAGTAATGTTATTCACCTCAAATTGTCATTAGGGACTATTAAAAATGACACTTTCTGCATCACTGCAAAAGTAGGTCAACTGAAACCTATAAAAAATGACATGAACTGGCATAGCATCTTAGCTGAGAAAACTACTGATAGTGTGGATTGTCATCTTTCTATTCTATTATAATCTTTACAATTACAGCCAAAATGATCAAATGCCTCTCCTATCAATGAAGGTTATGAATAGTAACATTTATTGATACTAAATATTTACCAACTGCAAGTTCAACAATATCTATCATTTGGAGCTAAACAAAATTATTTTGTCAAGTTAATAATAAACAACAAATTGGAGATCAATGCAAATCAATTTGTACATTTTTTTGGCAATATTAGGTTTAATTACTGGATAATCTTAAGATTTAAACACTTATTTAAAATTAAATCTGTTCATCCTACAAAACAGAGTTACAGTCATTTTGAATTATTATCATTTGACCGAATTTGGCAGTGATGATTTGCCGCATGATAATGTACAAATTTAAGTTAACTACATCTCTTAGACAATATTTAATTGAAAGTGAAAATTTTACAGTATTGTACAGATCATGGCCACAGTATGCAAATAAGAGCTGAATGATTTATACACAAAATGATGAGAACAATTGATTAAAAATCCAGATGTGACGGCCTGCAGAAGAGTCAACAGTTTTCACTAATATTCAGTAAGAAATACTTAAGCCTTTACTAAGTGTAATACACAGGCAACAACTTTTTAGGTTTTATGAATTAACAAATATTACTTGCTCCTCGAGCTTTAGAAATGATTGCCCATAGGTAACAGCAAGCGTACCATGAATGAATTTTAAATTCAGTTTGAGGGAGAAAAGA
Organism: Rhincodon typus; assembly: GCF_021869965.1. Lineage (NCBI taxonomy): Eukaryota > Metazoa > Chordata > Chondrichthyes > Orectolobiformes > Rhincodontidae > Rhincodon > Rhincodon typus. The sequence goes on along the minus strand of NC_063338.1, from coordinate 58,554,419 downwards.
GTGTATCCAAGACTAATATTTTAAAATTAAATAAGAGCAATTATGAAGGCATGAATGCAGGGCCAGACAAAGTGAATTGGTAAATTAGCTTAAGAGATAGATCAATAGAGACACAGTGACAGACATTTGAAGAAATATTTCAGAATGCACACATAGAAACATTCCAATGAGAAAGAAAAAATCTGAAGGGTTAACTTAAAAAATTAAATACAGCATTAAATGTAAAGAAAAAATGCACAAAGATGGTCAGCAGGTCAAAAGATTGCACAAAATAAAAAAGCCAAGAATGACTACAACATTAAAAAGGACTGAAAAATTAGAATATAAGAAAAAGCTAGCTATAGATAAATAAAAACACATAGTCAGAGTTTCTATCAATAATTTTCAAAATAAATGAGTTAACAAATTGAGCACTGACCCTATACTAAGAGAATGTGGGAAATAATAATGGAAAATCATAAAGATGGAAGATGCATAGTACAGGATAGAAGTAGCTGTAAATCAGGAAATGGAAGGGAGAGAGGAATTCCAGGAAATTACAATTACTGGGGAGGTGGCACTGAAGAAATTGTTGGAGTTGTGGGCTGTTTGCTGATGAATTTCATCCTAGGGTCTTAAAAGAAACGGCTAATAAGTTGATGTTTTTAATTTTCCAAAAGTTCTTAAATTTGTTGAAAATAAAGAACGTGACTTTTAGTTTTGAACAAGTTCCAGAAATCAAGAATCTATATGGCAGTCAGCTTAGGCATCTATTATAAAGGAACGTTGGAAGCCATTATTAAGATGTTATAGCAGGGCATTTAAAGATACTCAATGTAATCAGGTAGAAGCAACATAGTTTTGTGAAAGGGAAATAATGTTTAACTGATCCACTGGAATTATTTGAAGAAGTAATGTGCTGTGGATAAAGGGGAACCAATGGATGTACTGCGCTTGTATTTCTAGATAGCATTTGATAAGTTGCCCCATGAAAGATTATTGCGTAAAATAAAAGTTCACGGTGTTGGGGATAACCTACTGTCATGCATAGCAGATTGGCTACCTAACAGAAAAGAGAGTAGACATTTCCTGGAATTCCTCCCTCCCTTCCATTTCCTGATTTACAGCGATTTCCGAGATGTTTCTTTTGTCCTCTATAGCAAAGGCTATCGCAAAATCCCTGTACAATTCATCTTCCATTTTTATAATTTTCAATTACTACTTTCCAGATTCACTTTCTGTCGGGCCAGTGCTCAATTTGTTAACTTCTTTCTAAGTTGTAAATAAATGCACCATTTTCTGTTTGGCAAGATGGAATAAGTGGCATCCTGCAAGGACCAGTGCTGGGCCCTCAACTTCTTACAATTAATATAAATGTCTTGGATGAAGGGACCAAAACGTGTGGCTGCTAAATTTGCTGATGAAACATAGATAGGTATGAAAGTGAAATATGGAGAGTACATAACAAGGCTGCAAAGCATTATGGATAAGTTAAATACATGAGGAAAGATCTGGTAAATGGAGTATAATGTAGGAAGTTATGAAATTCTCCATGTTGGCAGAAAGAATAAAGAAAAACTAACTGGTCAGAAATAACAGAGAAATCTGGGTGTCCTGATGCATGAATGGCAAAAAGTTAGCATGTACATCCAGCAGGCAATTAGAAAAGCCAATAGACTATTATTGTTTCATGTGAAGGAAGTGAATGAAAAAAGTAGGAATGTTACGTTTCAAATATTATGTAAAAATATCTGTTGCCTTCTTTATGTAAGAATGCAAATGCTTTGGAAGCAGTTCAGAGAAGATTCAATTGACTTATGTCTGGAATCAGTAGGATGTTTAATGAGGAAGATTGTTTAGGCTAAGCAAATATCCACTAGAGTTTAAAAGAGCAAGAGGCAACTTGTTTGACTGTAAGAGATCCCATGAGGTTTTGACAGGGTTAGCAGGAAAAGGATGCTTCCTCTTTTGGAAGAATCTAGAACTTGGCATCATGATTTAAAAATAAAGGGTCACCTGTTGTGGGTTTTTCCTCCAATGTGAAATATTTAACTGATGCATCATTGTTTATGTTAACCCTTGTAATGTAAGAAACTAGGAAGTGGGTGATATGGTATTGAAAGATGCAAGGATGATTATTATAGCATAATAAAATATATACCTACATTTACAGGCACTTCTGAGCTTTTGATTTGATTGATTATTATCACATGTTCTGAGATACAGTGAAAAGTATTGTTTTTTCATGCTATTCAGACAAATCATACATTACACAAGTACAACAGGGCAACAGAACAGAATGTAGAATATTCTGTTACAGCTACACAGAAGGTGCAGAATAAGACCAAATCTAGTATGTGAGAGGTCCGTTCAAAATAAAAGCCTGATAACAGAAGAAACTATTCTTGAATCTGTTGGTATGTGTTTTCAAACTTCTGTATCTTCTGTCTGATGGAAGAGGGTGCAAGAGATTATAGCCTGGTGGGAGGGGTCTTTGATTATGTTGGCTGCTTTCCTAAGACGGTAGGAAGTATAGACGGAGTCAGTGGATTGAAGGCTGGTTTCCGTGGTGCACTGGGCTCCGTCATAACTCTCTGATTTCTTGTGGTCTTGGGAACAGCAGTTGCCAAACCAAGCTGTGATGCATCTGGATAGTATGCTTTCTACGGTGCATCTATAAAAATTGATAAGAGTCATTGTGGACATATCAAATATCTTTAGCGTTCTAAAGGAAGTAGAGGCATTGGTGTGCTTTCTTGGTCATAGCGTCGACGTGGATGGGCCAAGGCAGATTGTTAGTGATATTTACTCCAAGGAACTTGGTGGACTACCTCCACTTCAGCACCATTGATATAGACAGGGGTGTGTCCTCCACTGCACTTGCTGAAGTTGATGACCAGCTCCTTCATTTCACTGACATCGAGGGAGTGATTGTTGTCATTATACCATGCCACTAAGCACTCTGTCCCTTTCCTGTACTCTGTCTCGTCGTTGTTTAAAATCCAACCCACTACAGTGGTGTTATCAACAAAGTTGTTAATGGAGTTAGAGTGGAATTTGGCCACACAGTCATGAGTGTATAAGGAGCTGAGTGTGCAGCCTTGCAGGGCACTGGTGTTGAGGATTATCATGGAGGAGGTATTGTCGCCTATCCTTACTGATTGTGGTCTGTGGGTCAGGAAGTCAAAGATCCAGTTGCATAGTGGGCAGCAGAGTCCTAGGTCTCAGAGTTTGGACATGAATTTAGTTGGAATTATGGTGTTGAAGATGGAGTGAAGTCAATAAATAGGAGCAAAAACAAAGTTGCTGGAAAAGCTCAGCAGGTTTGCCAGCATCTGTGAAGGAAAAAACAGAGTTAACGTTTTGGGTCCGGTGATCCTTCCTCAGAACTCCATAAATAGGAGTCTGAAGTCCTTGTTATCCAGAGGTTCCAAGAATGAGTGTAGAACCAGGGAGATGGAGTCTACCATGGACCTTTTGCAATGGTAAGCGAATTGCAGTGGATCAATGCAATCTAGGAGACTGGAGCTGATGTGTGCCATTACTAACCGCTTGAAGCACTTCATAATGAGGGCTGTCAGAGCTAACATTAAGTTATTTGTTAACAAGAGGTAGCATACTGCCATCAGTGTCATTCTAAGAGTCATCATGGTTAAGATAGAGTCTGAAATCTTTTTACTCTCAAGTCACATGCTATGATACAGTGATGATATCATGAGCATGTCTCTCAAAGTATAATAACTTTAAGAGATATTGGGAGTCCTGTTTAAAAATAAGGGATCTCCCAATTAAGATAGAGATGAGGAGAAATATTTTCTTGCAGAGTCTTTGGAATTCTCTTCCTGAAGAGGCCATGGAAAGAGGGCAGAATCTTATGGTTTTTGGTTAAGTGAGAATTGTGTTGAGTTTGGTGGAATGATTCTTGCTGTGAGACTGAATGAGTTTTCTTACCTTGTCTGATCAAACATGCTGTTTTAATTATTAGTTGATCCCTTACAGCAAGAATCATGCTGTATTTCTGCTCAATCTTACCATGTAATGTTCCTAAAGCAACTTGCCATTTACTGGAGATCTGGAACTGACCAGCACATCTGACTCTGAAGCCATATTTGAAACGCCATTGTGCATCCAGATAGGTACTGTCAGTCTGCCCTGGAGCTGCCCTGCATGGTTCCTGACATTTACCATGGGCTTGGCAGACAGCCAGAAGTCTTTGCCTTGTTTTGCGGGCATGGTCTTAGAGGTCCTGCTGGATGGAGTGGTGCACAGGAAGAACTTCCTCTTCTCCTAGGACCAAATGTGGAGGCTGTGTCAGCCTGATCTGAAGTTGCACTCGTATTGAAACTGTCTCCCTCTGGACGAATGCCCAGCACTGTAAGAGGAAGGTCATGACCTTCTCCACTCTGCCAATTTAAGTGCTACCATTTCTCTTCGCTACCTCACGGTAACACTATCTCTGTAATTCACCCAACTCCAACCCATTCATGCTCTACCACTCTCATTAATACATGCAACATCTTCTGCACTCACCCCCATCCACAGCAATCTTTGACACACTGAGTCGCAATCCCTTCACACTCTGTGCTCTACCGACTCATTAACTTGAGGAATGACTGTGCTAACTGCTTTCATCTCACCACTAATACCAGCCTGTCTCTCATTCCAGGCACAAAACAGCCCACAATAGGGCAGAAACGGTCATGATGGGTGTCGTGCTGCCTGCCATTTGGCTCCTCACTCCTGCTTGGAAGTGCATTCTCACCCTGAGCAGCGCAGGGCCTGAACCGATGTCAGGGGCTGTACTTGACTTAGTGTACTGGGATTCCCCGAGTGAACGTTATTCCCCATCACTGGAGTGAGCCCTGTTGACAACTTTAGCAAGCTTCCTGGATTTGTTCCTTGCACACAGACAGTAGAAGTATGAGCCAGGTATTGCTGGTTGAGTGGGGGGGGGGAAGTGCATGAAAGAAAGGCAATGCAGGGGTGCTGCAAACATCCAGGCAGACTCAGAGTGAATGAATGTTTTGCCAACGAGTGAAGAATCCAGCAAAGCAGTCTGGTTTAGTGCTTGAGTTGGAGCCCTGCTGCAGCACTGCAATGGCAGTAGCTGGTACAGCCTGCAGTGAAGCACTGAAGTACAGAAACCTCCTGTAAGCGGATCAGAGATGTGGCATAAGGATTCATAGAGGCTGGTACATGCTGGAAGCCAATGTCCATGGACATAGGGTGCATGTGGCTGTTGCCCATGGAATACGCTCTAGATGTTGGTGCTAGTGTCCAGTATGGAGGTCCCTTTGGAACAGGCAGCAAGTTGAACCCGCCGAGAACCTGCTTTGGTTTCCATGTTGAGTTTTCCTGATGGCTAGTTTATACGCCGAGTTTGGTAAGTTACAACCCACAGTGTTGTTAATGTTAATAATCCATTTTAACAAGCAATAAAAAGTGTCAATTGAAAATTGAGAGAATCTCACCAGGCCATTTAAGCAAAGTGGGGAGGTTTTAATAAGATGATCTTGACTTTGAGATGACCACCTCACCTGATTCTGTCACTGATCTTGCCATAATCCACATTGCTCAGAGTTGGTATGATTCTGTCCAGAGTCTTTGTCAGAGGTAGACAGATTTTTGATCAGCAACAGCGTGAAAGGTTATTAGTGGTAAGTTAAAAGGTGGAGTAATTCGACCAGTCATGGTCCTATAAAGTAGTGCAGCAGGTTCAAGGGGCCAAATGGTTTACATGTGACTCTAATTCATATGATTGTATGAAACATACAATAACATCTTCATTTAACCTTAGATCTTCTTTAATCTTAGCAACGCTGATATATAGGACCAGATTTTCCCTTCCATGGTGGGCAGTTCAAGTCAAAAAATTGTCAAGCTTATCACAACACCTTGGTACAAAGTAAGGCAGCAATAGGGGTTGGCCCAATGCTAAGGTAAGTGAGTTAAAAGATTCACATTGGTGCTTTTAGACATTGTTCCAGTTGTTTTGTTTCATTTTAGACTCTGCAGCCCTCATCCCTCATGTTCCACACTGTCCATGGCTACATGTGAACTTATCACTAACTCCCAATGTCCTCCACTCATCCTACTGCCCGTTATAGCCCCTATGTGAACCCATTCACCCCACCCAACCTCTGTCAACTCAAAGCCAATTTATGCACCGACTGACACACCTGACCCAAAATACACTTCATAACCTTCTATCTTCGTTCATCCAGTATACACAATGTACAGAACCAATGAATTCCACAGCAACAATGGAATATATGAAAGATGAGAGCCCAGACATATAAAAGAATTAACTCTATTTACAAAGTTGGAATGTACTCTTAACTATATCTTTTTCCCTCTGCGATCTCTATTGTCAATGCTTAATGATTACTTGCACACGATTAACAGGTGTTAAATGCTTAAAGCTGTTATTGATATGTTTATAGACTGGTTGATTCAAACTTGTATAGGATTCTAGGAAGGCCCGTTTCATTTTTTAAAAAAAAAATGATTAGGTGTTTTAAGCAATTGCACAAATTCCATTGTTACTATGAGACTCACTAGTTCTGCGCATTCAGTATACAGGGTGAATAAACAATGGAAGTGCTGGGGGGGGTGATGCTGGACTGTTAATCCAGAGACCTAGATAAGGTTCTGGGGACCCAGGTTCGAATCCTGCCATGGCAGATGGCGGAATTTGAATTCAATAAATATCTGCAATTAAGAGTCTAATGATCCATTGCCGATTGTCGGGAAAAGCCCATCTGGTTCACGAATGTCCTTTAGGGGTGGAAACTACATGTGATTCCAGACCCACAGCAATGTGGTTGACTCGTAACAGCCCTCTGGGCAATTAGGGATGGGCAATAATGCTGACATCCCATGAACAAACAAAGAAAAACAAATGTGTTGGCATCTGTACAAATGTGTAGCCTTTGGTGATTGATGATGAGTAACCATTGATTTGACACTGTGGGCTTTAAGGGGCTACGTATATGGTGGGGAGGAGGGGGCATGAGATGGCAATGAATTGGAAAGAATGAGGTATGGGTGCATGGAGGTACAATGTTGCCCCATTGTTTAAGAAGGGTAGCAGGGATAATTCAGGAAATTACAGACCTGAGAGTCTCACATTCATAGTAGGGAAATTATTGGAAAAGATTCTCAGCGACAAGATCTAAATGCATTTAAAATCAAATGGACTTATTAGCAATTTTGTGCGGGGGAAGTCGTGCCTCACTAACTTGATCAAGATGATTGATGAGGCAAAAGTGGTTGATGTTGTCTACATGGACTTCAGTAAAGCCTTTGACAAGATATCTCATGGCAGACTGGTACAAAGGATGAAGTCATAAGGTATTGGGGTGAGCTGGCAAGATAGATACAGAACTGGCCTAATCATAGGAGACAGAGGGTAGCAGTGGAAGGATGCTTTTCGGAATGGAGGGTTATGACCAGTGGTGTTCCACACGGATCAGTGCTGGGACCTCTGCTGTTCATGGTCTATCAAATGATCTGGAGGAAAACGTGGCTGGTCTAATTAGTAAATTTGCCGGCGATACAAAGATAGTGTGGAGGATTGTCAGTGGATACAGCAGGATACAGATTAGTCGGAGACATGGGCAGAAAAAAGGTGGACAGAGTTTAATCCAGACAAATGTGGGGTGATACATTTTGGAAGGTCAAGAACAGGTGGAAAATATACAGTGAATGGCAGAACCCTTAGGAGTATTGATACGCAGAGAGATCTAGTTGTGCAGGTCCACAGATCACTGGCAGCGGAGGTAGATAAGGTAGTAAAAAATTGCCTATGGCATTATTGCCTTCATTGGAAGGGGCATTGAGTATAAAGATAGACAAGTTATGCTGCAGGTTTATAGAACTTTAGATAGGCCACACTTGGAATATTGCACACAGTTCCGGTTACCACACTATCTGAAGGATGGGAATGTTTTGGAGAGGGTACAAAAAAGGTTTACCAGGATGTTGCCTGGTATAAGGGATTTTAGCTGAAGAAAGTTTTGATAGACTGGGTTTGTTTTCACTGGAACGCAGGAGGTTGAGGGGGCGACCTGATAGATTTATAAGACTGTGAATGGCATGGATACAGTGCAAAGTATGAGGCTTTTTCCCAGGGTGGAGGCGTCAATTACTAGGGGACACAGGTTCAGGGTGCAAGGGGTAAGTTTAAAAGAGATGTGTGAGGCAAGTTTTTCACACTAAGAGTTGTGAGTGCCTGGAATGTGATGCCAGAGGTGGTGATGGAAACAAACATAGTAGCAGCCTTCAAGAAGCACCTGGAAAAATACATGAATATGAACAGAATAGAGGGATACAGATCCTGTAAGTGAAGACAGTTTTAGTATGGAAGGGCAAAATGTGGCGGTGCAGGTTTGGAGGGCCGAAGGGCCTGTTCCTGTGCTGCATTGTTCTTTGTTCTTTGAGGTACAAGGTTAAGGGTTTTAGAACAATGACAAAGACCTTGGATCTACTGGTGCTTAAACCAGTGACCAGTTTGAAATTGTGGGCCTAAAGGTAAGGGAAGGATCATGATGAATGTTACAGGTAACATGACATGACTGCAATACAGGGGATCAAGTGTTCATTCAGATGATATATTTAGCTGTATGAATAAGTCATAGCAATCTGAGCGTCATTATTTAATTAACCTAATTTTTCTTTGAGTTTGGATAAGAGATAATAAATTAATCCCTTCCAACAGAGGATGACAAAAAAAATGATGGATTACATTAGCAACCTACAAGTTTAGCTACCGTTATTGTTAATTCTGAAAATAAGTCTTCCACATTTTGGATTGATTTCTTTGATTTTCTTCATTCATTCATGGTAGTTTGGCATTGCTGACCAAGACAGTATTGATTGTCCACCTGAGTGGGCCCAACACGGACTCATGGCAGAAGATTCCAGTAAGATGGCAGCAGAGGATTTGGCGGAGGGGTGGGCACAGGGCCTAGTATCAGCATTGGCGGCTGCTACATCAGTGGCGATGTCAGTGAGGTAAGCCCAACGGCGAAAGATGGCTCCTGGTGATCGGCGACTTCAACGTTGGTTGGGTCTGGGGCTGGTGGTGGCAAAGTGATGGCGAAATGGGCATCATGGCGACCTCCATACAGAAGGTGGCATCTGTGATCGGCATCACAATCAAAGATGTTGGGCTTCAGCTGCGGTGATGTGATAGGCCCAAACTGGTACTCCTGGAATAGACTGTGATGTGGGGACTTTGATGGGCCCAGAGCCCATTGTGGAAATCCCCCTCCACCCATCTCAATGTCGAGCGGAGGACAAGAAGGGAGGAAGATGAACTCTGTTTTTACTTATATTTAAGTCTTACATCTTAATTTTAGTCTTATATCTTACTATCTTCTGTAAGTCAAAATGGCACTGGAACATAGTGATACATTACATGTTTCACCGTATTTATTTGTTAAATACAAGTGACAATAAATCATTCAATTCCATTCAATACAATAATTGTCCTTAGGAAGGTGGGGTGAAATGCCTTCTTGAACTACTGCAGTTCATGTGCTGCAAATTATCTGATTCTGCTGCTTTCTTCAGAAATTTTTCTAAACTTTTCATACCCCACAAGTTTAGCTTGCTAATTAAAATAGAAAATTTGAATTAAGAAGTAACTGAAAATGGTGGCAGTTGCACAATGAATTGGAGCACTATTGTACTTGACACATGACCTTTCAGTAAGATCCTAATCTTAAATGCCAAATAATGACAAACTGTAGTAAACGGTTTTACAGGCAAAAAAGCAAAATAAGACAATATGTGACTTTAGAAACAATCTTATACAGCTCATATTCTACAAATTATAAATTCATTTATGTATCAAACTGTTAGCATGATCTTAAAGACACTCTTAACTCTTAGTCTGTAACAACTGTATAAAAACTCAGATTTCATAAACTTTAGGACAAGAAGGAAGACAAGGAAAGAAATGAGAGACAAATAAAATCAGCGGTGACCCAGACATGGATCTCCCTTCAAAGTATAATACTCCATCCATCATAAAGCACATAGTAGGGAAGATGTAACTATGAATTGATATACCGGTCTCATTAGTATGTTGCTGTACTTACAAATAGTTCTATTTTGGCAAAAAAAAGATTTCTAGCTACTTTTGGTATGTGAAGCTCCCAACAAATATTCAAAGAAAAAATCAAGGTTCATCATTTTTCTCTTCAAATATTTTTAAACTATTTAATGTGCTTTTCTATTATTAATGTTTTATTTAATCACATCGCTAAGTTTGTTAATGTATTTATGTAAATTTAAGGAGGAGAAGATGGTACATATTAATTGTTTAAGCATTTATAACTGTGATACCAGGGGTAGAAAGAGCTGTAAGAATTTAATACGCTGTATGCAAGCTTGCAAAAAAATCCACTTTAAGGTTCCTAACTTAGTGTTTGTCTTTAGCAGAGAGAAGATGGTAAGCACTTATCTTTGTGGAGAACAGAACATAATTGCAACATCTTCCTTCATTAGTTTTCAATCATCTCAACCCACAAACCTGTAAACTTTTCTGACCTCTATCCTTTCTACTCCCTCACTCAGGACCCCTCACCTAACTGAGGACAAAGCAGCTCCTGACTGACCACAGTGTACCCTGATTGGACTAAGGACTGCTCCACTTCACTTCAACTCTGGATATGACCATTTGATTGAAGCACACGCTGTGTGTTTGTTGATGCCATATGCTGCAAGTGTGACATTGATTTAGCAGGATGCCATACAGCAACATGTTTATCCCTTGACTGTTAATTTCTGGCAGATCTGATAAGCTGCCTGGCTTTCTGTCTGCGATAAAGGGCAAGGGAAGGCAAGGCAGAGATGCTGTGGGTGTCCAAGTAAGCATGAAGTGCTAAAGAGCAAGCTAACCACCCTCAGGTGAACTTTGTGTAGATGCTTAAGATGGGTGCCTGTCCCAGTGTGCAAAGTGTGCTGGCAGCAGCACTGCATTATAAGGTTTTGGTGTAGTCACAAAATGCAGTTCTGAAATGCTGAACTGTATTATAAATTAGTCTGAAATGTACCATGATGACTTAGTTAGGCTTGTGTTTTCCTGTTGCCAGCCTCTGCCAACAGAGGGTGTAAGGTGGGTGCTGCTCATGGAGAGCGCCTAAGATGTTGCAGCATACCGGCCAAGATGGGTGCCCAGAGAAGCCGCCAGCGAGACTGGAATTGTCGCTGTCTTATCTCACTCTGTTGCTGGGAGAACAGCAACCTTCATCGAATTGAGGTGAGATTAGTATTAATGAGATCTTAATGAACGTAAATCAGCTCCTTGGCACTGAGATTCTCATCATGCCATTCAAACCTTAAGCACAAAATTGGACATTTCTTTCCTCCATGTCAAGAATCACATTTATTATTTGCCCAACTTTCCCACCATTGCCCACGTTGTTGAGGCCCTGACAATATTCAGTCATTGGGAAAAAAATGTCATCAACTTCAGATATTTGCAGAAGGTTTGGGTCATAAGGTGTGGAATTTGTGAAATCAAGGAGAGGTAAGTCCGCATGCAGGCAGAAAGTAAAATTCCTCCAAAGTGAAATTCAGTGACAATCACAAACGATAGCAGGGAACCCAGCTCATCAGTCCAATAAATATTTTTCATTCTTCCCATACGTCATACACCCTCAATACAGCAACTGACAGCCAGTGAACCGGTTCCCAAACAGTCATTTTTATGCAAAGGCTGAGCTAAATGTACAGTGGGAAAAGCTTCTTCAATGGAACTGGCAAACTAGGCTTCTCTGTTGCAACTCCAATCCTGAAAGATGGTGCTGCCAGCAGGAAAGGATACATCCATGGCCCAATACCTACTGATTTACTGATGTCTCTCTGATCAGCGGGGCCATGCCGATACCCACCCAGACATATGGTGGGTATGGTGCAGATATCCCTTCTGGCTACTCTTTGCCTTCCTTTTGACTGGTGCTCTGGCTCTTGGAATGCAACTTTCTGATGATGCAAGAGGAATAACTTTGCATGGCACTCTTCCTGCTCTGCTGGGCTACATTATTCATGGCAATTGCACTTTGCACCAATGGCTTTTTAGTCTCACTGCTTTACAAAATTAAGGGCTAAAATGTTCATAAGTGATCCATCGTGTTAGAACTCTATGACATTCATAGATATAACACGATAAAGGTTGTGGATGAATTTGTAAATGCATTGACTTGTAATTGTGTGAACTCAAGAAAACAAAAAACTGGAGCTGGTAAAATCACAGAGCTTGCCCAGCCTGCTCCAACATTCAGTATGATTGGAGCTGATATTGCATTCAACTCAACTCTCCTGCCCACTCCGTGATGTGATTTGTAGTTTCCTTTACGTTAGTCTGCATAACATATACCCCAGAATGTCAGGTTCTTGTTGAGATGGATGTCTTGAAGTTTATTAACATATTAATTACACAACTACAATAATAAACTTACACAGATAGTCTGAGTTCTGTACTTACTGATATTACTCCATATTTTATACACACAGCTGACTGAATGAAGATACTATATGTGTATTAAGAGAGAGAGATAAAGAAAGGGGGGAGGAGAGAGAGAAAGAGAAAGGGAGAGAGGTTGAAGGTGAGACGAGTATCTTTACACTGAAACTTCACATGTCTTGATATTATGGATCTATCTTAAAGGTGAAGGCCTCAAATCTAGACATGATATAAACTCCCCACAAACCTTGTTTTCTTGAGAGACCAAAAAGTTGTCTATTTAGGTCTGAAACATATACAACAATGGAGATTCCACAACTCCCTGAGATAAAGGATTCCAAAGATTCACAGCTCTTTAAGTGAAGAAAATAATTTTTCTCATTCTAGTCTGAAAAGATTGGCTCCCTATGCCAATACCGTATCCCAGCATTTTAAATTGCTGATTAGCAGAAACAACAATCTCTCAATGTTCATTTATCTGCACAATAAGCTGATAACAAAGATGTTCAACAAGACACAGTCAAAAAGGTAATTCAATTTTCAGCTGGAATGCAGACATGGAATGTGATAAAGAAAATATCAATGTCAGTCACATATTAGTTAGGATAAAAAGAATGTCATTTATTGTAACCAGAAAGAAATGACAGTAAAAGCTATACTGCACCACTTACACCATTCTAATCCTGCTGAGAAGTACTCCCTTGCTGTTTCTCAAGAATTAAAGAGAAAATATATTTCAAGTCTGACATGTGATAGTCTATTTTATTTGCCTGTACTTATACGATGTGGAGGTGCCGGTGTTGTACTGGGGTGGACTTCACCTGACGAAGGAGCAGCGCTCCAGAAGCTTGTGATTTCAAATAAATCTGTTGGAATATAACCTGCTGTCGTGCAACTTCTGACCTTGTACTTAGATGGTGATGATGTAAATGTTTATAGCTCACAGAAATCAGTATGATTTAATTCTGACTATTGCTATCACAAGGAATAATAATATTACATTGCAGATTTTTACAAAGCCCTTTCAGATATTGGCTAGAAGCAGAAGAGATGTCCAGAATATTGCAGTGCATACTTTTGGTCATTTTGTCAATGAACACAGCTGTAACAGTCATAAAATCAAATGTGCAAACAAACACAAATCCAACTATGCATTAAACTATACACTTTGTTGAGGCACTTCAACAGTTGTTATCAGCAGCACAGAAATATACCTTCAGTAAAGCATGCTTCAGGTTCCATGGATTCTTCTGGTACTTCTTCTGGCTGCTCTCCCTCTCCAGGTGGATCCCTGTCAACAGTGCTCCCTTCTGATGAACTGCTTTCAGCCAGTTTCTGTCAAAGAAGCCCAAATAGAAGTTATTTACAAAGATAGGTCACTTAACCTCCTAATGCCAAGCAGGTAATAGTAGTCTCTGAGCAGCGCATTTCATGTTGCCAAGATTGATTTACAACCATTATATTGATTATAATTTGAAAGACTGGTATGAAGTTCATACTACCATGAAATTGCATGTGAACACATGCATAAAGTAAACTGATATAAATATCCGTTACATTCAAAAGAATATTTATGTATCTTCTAAAGAAGGCATGAAATATTTATATGAAAAAAAATTTAATCCAACAATCCATGTGGAATCTTCATTGACATGAAAATACACTTTACCATTCAGTCTTTAAGGATTCCGAGCTTCTGCAATTTCTGAGCATCAGAAAGGAAGATCAGTAAATTAGCTTTAGGGTAATTGTTGCATATCTTTAAACTTTTGTTTTCTACTAAAATGGATGAACTAGGGCAGTAGCACTCATGAATCAAAATAGTACACACACTAGCTCTGGAATTTAGAAAGTGCATATTCCTGTGATTTGTTTGAAGATGCTGACGTTATTAAACAAGTTTAAATCATCTGCCAATTTAATTCTTTTAGTTTTTGCAAATTGCACAAAGTATCTGTATCTGTGAACAAGTCTGGGTACTACTCTGAAATATGAGAATTTGGAGCTGGGCATTCCATTGGTGTAGTCTGGGATACAAGATATTTTGCACAAATTCACCCATTCATGGTTGCCCTGACAAACCAAGTAAAAAGATGATGTAAGCAGGCAAATACATATAAAGTTATCATTTAATAATATAAAATTAAAATAATTTCCCTAAAAGTTCTACTTAATTTTTAATTAAAAATATAAGACCATTGTCTTCTTGCTTTATCAGAAAAGTGTTCCTTAAAATAAAGCCATAATGAAGGACTGTGCCGTTATTCGACTTCTCAGCTGAGCTGAAATAAGGCTTTTAAGGCTTTGTATTAGAAGTTATAAGTCACTCCATTTCAAAGCATGTTAGATAAATTTGATATGCATGTAGATTCCTCCCTCCATCCATTTCAATGGTCAGAAACATTGATTTGCAAATTCAGTAATCTCATTGCAAATGCAACCTTTCCAACTTAGTCATGCATCTCAACTACAATAACTTTGTGCCTTCTTATTTTTCAATCCTAATCAGTAGTACCTGTCAATGTTTCATAACCAAAGCCTCATTCAGCATTATAGCTGTAATGTTCCACATTACAAAGCAGAACTGGACTCAAGACAATGCATTCTATCAAAACGCAACATTTTAATTTGAGACCAAATAAGGAAGAATTTCTTTCAATTATATCCACCTAACCTACAAATCTTTGGAATAATTGTTTTACATGTACCAACTGCCAATCACAATGATGTGGGGAAAAGATCAATGCACCAGGTGCCTGACAATTACAGAAACATATGCCCAGACATCAGTATGATTGACAATGTTTGATGATATTCCATTGAACTGAATTACATTTGAGTGCTTTGTGCATGGGAAATCGTGTCTTACAAATTTGACTGAGTTTTTTTTTGAAGAGGTGACAAAGAAGATAAATGAGGGCAGAGCAGTAGTTGCTGTGCACATTGACTTTAGCAAGGCCTTTGACAAGGTACCGCATGGCACACTGGTTAGTAACGTTAGATCACATGAATCCAAGGAGAGCCAGCCAATTGGATACAAAATTGTCTTGACGGTAGAAGACAGAGGGTGGTGGTAGAGGGTTGTTTTTCAGACTGGAGACCTGTGATCGGTGGTATGTCGCAGGGATCAGTGCTGTGACCACAGTTGTTCTTCATTTATATGAACAATCTGAATTAAAATATAGGAGGCGTGGTTAGTATGTTAGTGGATGACACCAAAATTGGTGGTATAGTGGAGAAGGTTATCTAAGAGTACAACGGGATCTTGGTCAACAGGACCAGTGGGCTGAGGAATCGCAGATAGAGTTTAATGCAGATAAGTACGAGGTATTGCATTTTGGTAAGATAAACTAGGACAGGACGTACACAGTTAATGCTAGGACCCTGGAAGTGTTGTTGAACAGACAGACCTAACGGTGTAGGTACATAGATCCTTAAAAGTGGCATCACAGTTAGACATGGTGGTAAAGAAGGTGTTTGACACGCTTGCCTTCATTGGTCAGAGCATCGAGTACAGGAGTTGGGATGTAATGTTACAGCTATACAAGACATCTATGAGACCACATTTGGAATATTGCATACAGTTCTGGTCCCCCTCCTATAAGGAAGGATGTTATTGAACTGGGAAGAGTGCGATAAAGATTTACAAGGATTTTACCTTGAGTTATGTGGAGAGGCTGGATAGTCTGGGACTTTTTGCCTGGAGCATAGGAGACTGAGAGGTGATCTTATAGAGGTTTATAAAATCATGAGGGGCATAGAAATCTCTTCCCCAGGATAGGGGAGCCCAAAACTATAAGGCATAGGTTTAAGGTGAAAGGCAAAAGATTTAAAGGGACCCGAGGAGCAACTTTTTAACACTGAGGGTGGTGTGTATATGGAACGAGCTGCCAGAGGAAGTGGTAGAGGTGGGTACAATTGCAACATTCAAAAGACATTTGGACAGGTGCATTGATAGGAAAGGTTAAGAGGGATATGGCCAAATACAGGCCAAACGCAGGCAAATGGAACTACTTCAGTTTAGGAATGGTTGGCATGAACGAGTTCAGCTGAAGGGCCTGTTCCCATGCCAATACACCTCTATGACTCTATTTGAGTGACTCAAGTATTACACTGAATTCAAAAACATGAATATATGAACATAATCAAATACAGTTGCCTATTAAAATATATCATAATGCAAGGGAGATTCTTCACAATAATTGATACCAGTAATTTCCAGTCTGTCTTTTAAATTATTAGTCACTTTGAGGTGGCTTAGATGAGCCTACTTCTTTCACCAGATATTAAATCAATTAGCAGAGAAATACCCAAATTAGTGTTAAGAATTTTTTTTGTAAAAATCATTTTTATAGAAACTTGACTTTCTGTTAGGAGGAATTAACATGATAGATATTCAGACTAAACAGTAGATCAGCAATTCATAACTTGTCATGATTCTGGCTCACTTACATACATTCTACTGAAACACTGATTTGGAAGGACTAACTATTCTTCATGTGACTAGAGTGCACAAAGTTTCATGTTCAGTCATATGAACAGACCACAAAAATTCATTGAACCACAATGTCTTTAGATTACCAGCATTGCATGCATCATTCCATCAAGTACTACCAGTTATAGGTAATCTGAAGCTCCATATGCCAAAAACATTGTAGTTTTATCTTTCTTCCCCATCAAATCAAATGTTTATGAATCTTTTGTTTACTTATAATGCCTGTGTCAAAAGTGCAAAATATGCAGTTTAAGTTGGCACTAGCCATATAGCATATCAGTATTCTACATGTTATTTGCAACAGAATTTGGACTTCAGTATTGGTCAAATTAGTCAACTTAGAAATCCTCTGCCAGCATTGCAGTTAGTTTGGTTCAGCTGCCCAACTGTTTTCCTGCAGAATGGTTAAGATAGCTTTTTTTTGTTGCATAGCTTATGTCTTGCAGAGATAGTCAACACTATTTTCATTTTTAATTATTTTTAAATCTATAAATAAAAATAGAAAATATCAAATATGCTACGCGTTGTAGACAGTGGGTGAGCTGAAACAATAGTTTATTGAAAAATGCCAAGAAGCTAATGCTGAACTTAAAATCATCTGATGTTTAAAGCGCTGGACCATCAGAGGGAAAAAAAAAATAAAAATTATGTTATTTAGATGGATAAAGGATAATTAATAACCTTTAGCAATAGTTTAACTTTTACAGCAATGAGCAGTATTAGTTTTCATGTACAACAAATTGGTCTTACAATTCTCTTCTCAATGAAAACTGGTCTGCTTCTGGCATAGAGCTGTAATAATAACCAGATAAGTTAGGCTAGGTAGGTGGCAGAAGGCAATACACCTTTTGTGAAATTTATTGTCAGTAATTAGCAAAGAAAATGAAGAACACTACGTTCAGAAATGAATAACACAAAACACACCTTTAAAGTTGCTACGTTCTAAAGTACTTAACTAAACCCATAGATCAGATCCCTTTGGATATGAGGCACAGTTTAAATCAGGGACTTAAAAAGTGCCTCAAATTTCTTCCCCCCTCATACTAAAATATTTGGATTTATTTTCAAGGAGTGCAGGAATAATTTAAAAGCTCTGTTTTGTTGGAAAATAGCGCAAGTGAAATTCTTACCAAGTTAAACATATTGAATTATTTTGAAGTACGATCTGCTTTTCTGAAAACGTAAGAGTATATCATTGTTAAATATACAGAGTATGATATATTGCACTACACTATTTTGGTCATGAAACTGTTATTTGTGGTATTTTGATGCACAGTTACAGAAGACTTGCAGAAGTTAATTCATTTTAAAAATATTTTCCCTGATAAGCTTCCAAAAACCATTATTTGCCTTATATAAATATTTTCAATCTTCTCACGTAGAATGTCATGCAAGACTTCACGTTATTTTGCAACTTATTTGGCAGGGACATACCTTTCTTTCGTAACAAAATTGAGGGCTAGATTTTCCCAGCTCTGTTGGACCAGTGGGTCAGGACAGTACAGGGGAGCCACATCTTTATGAAATTAAAATCTGGGGAGGATATTCTGTCCCTGGCTCCATCATTGGATCATGGAGTTACAGCTCTAAACCACATGCACTACCTGCCTCTCTTCACCTCGAAATGCCTACTTCAGGGAAGCTCTATTTCTGTCCTTTGGAAAGTTTCCTAAAGATGAATAGGGAATAGATCAGTTTGGCTCCCTACTTATTGAACTGGACAGCCACAATGTAATTAAGGCTCCTCTTAAGGTGCAGAGGCAGTGTCCCTACCCCTGTACCAGGAGACCCATATCCAAGTCCCATCAGATCTAAAGGTAGGAACAGGTTGACGAGAAAAAAATAGCTCAGGGGGATTTTCTGGCCTTCCCAGCATTGTATTGGATCTGGAGGCCATCAATGAAATAGACTTAAGTAGGCTGGAGGGCCTCTGGAACTAAGCTCCATGCCCCAATGACACAGCCAGGCAAAAGAAAGGCAGCATATGTGGCCTGTACTAATCCTCTGCAGGGATAACCCCTCTATTATCTTCTATCCTGTTCAGTTTTTAGCTCATGCCTTTCAGACACTCTAGACATAGATTATGGGTGCTTTGCCTTTGTGTGATAGTCAACTAAAAAGGACCAGTGCTGCCCTCAGGTATTAGTTGCCTTCTTATTATCCATATTTGTTCAGTTTATGATAGGTGAATGTTCAAGAGTTGACAATCCCAAAGACAGAGCATAATCCATCTAAGTAGACCATAAAACATAGGAGCTGAAATTAGGCCATTCAGCCCATCAAGTCTGCTTAACCATTCAATCATGGCTGATATGTTTCTCAACCCCATTCTCCCACCTTCTCCCTATAACCTTTGGTTCCTTTAACAATCAAGAATCTATCTATCTTTGTCTTAAGTATACTCATTGACCTGGCTTCCATAGCCTTCTTTGAAATGAATTCCATAGATTCCTCACACTCTGGCTGAAGAAGTTTCTCCTCATCTCTGTTCTAAAGGGTCTTCCCTTTACTCTAAGGCTGTGCCCTTGGGTCCTAGTCTCTCCTGCTAGTGGAAACATCTTCCCAATGTCCACTGTATCCAGGCTTTTCAATATTCTGTGAGTTTCAATTAGATGCCCCCTCATCCTTCTAAACTCCATCAAGTATAAACCCACAGTCCTCAAATGTTCTTCATGTGTTAAGCCTTCATACCTGATGTCCTTTTGGTGCCTGCTTTTTTCTGATACATTGTGTCAACATTGGCATAAATAAAATTAAAACTTACTATATTTTTACAGATTGCAGTCCACTCACTTCAACTGGATACAATTTCTTTACAAAAAGTGTAGTGTTAGGCAAGTACTTACTCATAACAATGTAAACTATATACACATATGTACGAGCGATTTTGGCAATTTAAGTTCGCATTTTTCAAGGAAGTTTAATTTCCTTTCATTTAAGTTACTACTCTAATCATTAGTTAAATTTATTTTGAAATCTGGATGAATACTGCAATTATTCAAGAAAAGCAAATACCAAAAAGAGAACCAAGTGTTAACGTGACATTAAACGTACAAAATATTCATAAAATGTACTCAGACAAGCTGATTCAGTTTAAATACAAAATAAAGCACATTAAACTGAGGTTTATTGAGAATAGCCTGCAATGTCTGTGTAATTTCCAAAAGCAATCTCAAATTCAAACTTGAATTTGGTTTTGAAAGCATAATTTTAGAAGTCCTTTTTCATGCTTTGCGTATTTTCTTAAATCAATCAATATGATGTAAACTCATTAGATCTTTCTACCAACTGTTTATGATTGGGTAATTACTAATGTTATTTTATTAATAGGTACACATTTCTAATTTAAACAACCACCTGCCACAGAATACACTCCCAATGATGATTAACACCATATTACTTGACTTGACTCTTTTCATGTTTCCTTTATTCTTGCATTGTTCTGGCCTTCTCCAAAAAGATTACACAGTCTCAATTACTGCTTTCATTCTTTTCATATTCTTTTATTTCTATCCCAATTTTGTTATCAGTTTCTGTTTCTGTTTGTACTTGACGCTGAAATCTCTACCCATTTCCCCTTCCACTACCATTATTGGATTCAGCCCTTATTTTGTAGATGTCTCTCAGACGAAATAAAAACAGGATTTAGAAAGTTGCATTAAACATGTTATGCATGAAAGCAAAATGTGTAATGATTGTTGAGAAATTGCTTGAGGAAAAATGGATTTTTTGCAAGGCCAGAAAATGCAGCAGTTTGCTCAAATCAAAGATGGTACTGGTATGATGTATTGTTTGGATATTCTAATTTGGGTAGAGTAGGCTAAGGGTTATTCAATTAGTAACACAGTGATTGAGAGTACAACTTTCCCCATAGTGTTTTATTAATTGAATTCAATAAATCTGGTAATCTGTGGGCTGACACCAGAGAATTATTCATATGGAAGTCTCTGGATTGTTATTATAACAAACTGATTCACTAATGCTTGTGTGGGTAAAATTCCTGCCACCTCTATGTCACTGCGGATGACTTCATCCCTCAGAATCATCTTGATCAGTTTTGCCCAAATCCAGCAAAAAAAGTAAAAAAAATCTCAATTGTCATCAGGTGTTGGATATAACATAACTTGTAAGTATTACAATCAGGAAATAATAATTACAATAAATAATCATTATAAGATACAACTAAATAATCAATATTTTATTAAAAATAATGTCAAATTATTATTGCTTCCAGACTGATTATTTTTGTCTAATATATTCAAGTATCGACAAGTTCTCAAGCATGTATAAATGTGTTCATGCTTTTTGACAAAATCTTTTTATGCACAAAATCAACATTTCTGTTTAGAACACACGTTTTGTAATCTCGTAAGAATCTATGAACGCTTAGACACCAGAAAAGCCATTTTGCACTACCAGTTCAAAGATTTTTGTTCTTCCTATCATGTGACCAAGGGTTTAGGCAAGTACAGTGTGCATAGGGGAAGAGATTATGCTTAATAAAACACATATTGAAAACGATGGTGGTAATGTTAATTTCTTTTGTCAGATGAGAAACTGATAGCAGCAGCTTATTATCCCATTTTACACATCCTTCCTAGTTTTCCATTGAAAAGGTTAAAATTACCTTTCATTTGGAGTGTTCAATAGCACGGTCTGGTGATGTTTATGGATAAATAATTTCACTGAATTATCCAGCAGAATCACCAATGATATTTTGTAGAAAATCACTGTGTTAATTCTCTTAAACCATTCGCAAAAAGTGTTTTGTCAGCATTCTGAGACATTCTGTTACATTGATTCATGCTTTCATTTCTCTGGTTTTGAACAGTATTAAAGGACTAATCCAATAGTTCTGACAAAATACAACTAACAGCTCATATCACTTGAAACTTGAGAAATAGGTCAATTAGCATTTATTTAAAATAAATTAATAGTAGTGCTCTACTCTAATGGTAAGCCACACTACACATCCACTGAAGGACAAGATCCATCTACAATTGTGTTATATGTAGGACAAGGTAAAATGTTGTGCATTTCAGAAATGCTGCTAGTTAAAAAAAATACACAAAGCCTATACATTCAAAATACTCTTATTAGGTGAATAAATTGGAAAGCATATGCAGTTTAAAACATTTGGTACTCAGAAAAATCACTACTGTACTGATTCTTATTACAAAACTTGAGATTGAAAAAATATTGGAAAGTTTGGTTGAAAATATAGGTTGCTGAGACATTTGAAAGTGGAAAGGGATTTAAAAGAAACAAGGGGGACGGTATTGGAAAGAGAATTTCAGAGCTTGTATAACTGAACGCTCTTACTTTAAAGCACAACAGAGGACAAATTAAACTCACAGGCCTTAGTGGAAAGAATGGCAAGTGCAAAATAATGTGAAAAGTTTGAAGGTGTTACAGCCAAAAAGGAATTTGTAAGAGAGGAACAAAATTTTTAACTGAATATACTTGAGAACAAGTTGCTTGCTCAGATCAGAATGACAATAAATAAGCTAGATTTGGTCTGGGAAATGCAGATGCAATGTGCTAAGTTGTAGAATCTCAGCCAAAGGATGAAGATGAAATTGGTAAGATTCATTGACAGTGGAGTTGAGTCAGAAAGCCAGTGAGCGATCTTAAACAAGCAGAAACAAGTGGTCCTGGTGAGTAGCACAGTACAGGTTAGAATCTCAACAGAGGATCATCAAGTTACGTACAGAAACTGACTTAACGATTACAAATTGTTGATTGGAGCATGCAAAACGGAGACAAGTCAGGAGTTTAGGGATGGAGGAAGGATAGACATTACAGCATACATGTTGGATATGTGGATGTGACATGATGAGTGGAGTATAAATGAAAGAGAATTGGTGCAGCACAATGGAATGGCTGACCATACTTGAAGGCTGTAATGGGGTAAAGGAAAACAAGGAGAGACAACAGTTCTGATTTTCCCATTATAGGAAGAATATTACTAAGCTGAAGAGGGTTCAGAAGACATTTACCAGGATGTTGTTGGGAATGAAGGGTTCGAATTATAACGAGAGGCTGGATAGGCTGGGAACTTTTTCACTAGAACGTAGGAGGTGGAGGGGTAACTTTATAGAGCTTTATAAAATAATTAACGGTATAGATATGGTGAATGGCAGGTGTCTTTTCCCTAGAGTGGGGGATTTAAAGACTCAGAGGCATATTTTTAAAGTGAGAGGAGAAAGGTTTAAAAAGGCATTGGAGTAATTTTTTTTTAGATACACAGAGAGTGGTTTGTGTGTAGAATGGACTTCTAGAGGAAGTGACGGATGTAGGTACAGTTACAATGTGTAAAAGACATTTTGATAAGTACATGAATAAGAAATGTTTGGAGGGATATGGGCCATGTGCAGGCAGACGGAACTAGTTTAGTTTGCGATTATGGTCGGCATAGACTGGTTAGACCGAAGGGTCTGTTTCTGCGCTGTATGACTCTATGACTATAACAGGATGTATTGGCTATCATAAAGATTGTAATTGCCAATTTTGGCCCAAGCAGCCCCATTGTTATGATTCACACTAAACTGAAAGGACTGAAGGCAACACTGCATCTGAGGATCTCAGAATGAAAAGGAAAACTTTGTAGTTTTAACAGATAGTACTGGAATGAAAAATTTAATTTTTTTAAGAATTCATTTACAGGATGAGGGTGTTACTGACTAGGCAGCATTTATTGCCCATCCCTAATTGCCCAGAGGGCAATTATGAGTCAACCACATTGATTTGGGTCTGGAGTCACATGTAGGCCAGACCAGGTTAGGATGGCAGTTTCCTTCCCTAAAGGATACTACTGAACCAGATGGGTTTTTCCTGACAATTGGCAATGGATTCAAAGTCATCATTAGACTCTTAATTCGAGATATTTATTGAATTCAAATTCCACCATCTGCTGTGGCAGGATTCGAACCCGGGACACCAGAACATTTCCTGGGTCCCCAGAACATTTCCTGGGTCTATGGATTAACAATCGAGTGATAAAACACTAGGCCATTGCTTTCTTTTTGAGGTGGGAAGTAATGGTTCTAGTTTTAAAGTTGAGATAGCTCTTATGGTCAGTAACCACTGCGTCAAGTTGAGGTTGCTGAGTGGTTAGGAATTGGATTGGGATGAATTGTGGAAGCCATAAATCGATCCCACATAAGAACTGAATCTGGTAATTGGTGGTGAGGGCAGAATTGGGAGAAACTGAAGAATTTACAGGGGATTGGAGAAGGAGGGAACTAGTCAGGAACAAACAAATACAGTGATTGATGTAAAAACTGTTCTTTTACAGGAATCATTTTTATTCATATTAGGTAAACCAATGTTGAGCTAAAGATAGCATTAACTCCCTGTAATATAGCTAGTCTTGTTTGATATGGAGTATTGTAAAGAGCTAATGAAAACAGAAATGTAATATATAAAGTTGCTCATGTCATTTTCAGTTTATTATAATTATACTTATATGTGTGCAAAGAAATACAAAGGATTAAAAATATTATTCTCTAATATATTGATGGCAATTTTTTAAGAATTACATTAAATGGATTAAAGCATAATTGGAAACATAAAACTATATTTCTAAAAATCATATTGCCTTTACATAATTTGTCATAGGTTTTAAGACAAATTGTAACATTTAAATACACTACCCTGTAATTTACAAACTTTAGGCTGGTTAAACATTCAGAGTATTGTGTTTGGGTCTCTTTAAGGAAAAATATGCTTGCCACAGAGACAGTACCACAAAGACACACCAAACAACTCCTGAGATACAAGATTTGTCCTTTGAGGACAGACTAAATCGCTGGAGTTTAGAGCAATGGCAAGTAATCTCATTCAAACATACACATCTTTTACAGGGGTTGATAGGACAGGTGCAGAATGTGCCCACCGGTTGTTGGGTTTGAACCGGGGTCAAAATCTCTGAGTAAGGGGCAAGTCATTCAGGATTGAGATGAAGAGGAAGTATTTTTGTTCAGAGAGAGGTGAATCTTCAGAATTCTCTCCCCTGAGGACTGTGAAGGCTCAGTTGTTGGGTACATTCAAGATTAAGATTGATAGATGACCATATTTTAAAAAAAAAGTGATACAGGGATAGTGCAGAAAATGGTGTCAAAGTAGATGATGATTTTACTGATTAGTGGAACTGGCTTAAAGTTCCAAATGACCAACTGCTTCAATTTCATATGTGTGCTATCTACATACATTTGTTAAAACTGTTGAAAATATTGAACTATAAGTCTTACCTTTACATGCAAGATTATAACACACATAACTCTAATGCACCTTGATTTCTTATACCCACAAGAAAAACAAAATATCTGCTTACCTCTTTGCTACCTTCTAGGTCTGATTCACTAGTGAAGTCTTCTGTATTAAGGTTTTCAAAGTCTGACTCTCCCAAAGCTATTGGAACAGTAACAGTGAGGCTTGGATTGTGAATAAAGGACATATAGTCACTTTCATCAGCATTGTATTTGCCCATACTGCTGCCGATTCCACTGGTGGTGCAATTTCCATCCTTATGATAGTCAGCATCTTTAGTGATTTCAACAGTTGCATGATCAGAGATATATATGTCTTTCTTGCTATGCAAATCATCAAGAGGTTTGATGTCTTCTGTGACTTTCCTCCTGATAAAGGCTCTGTGAATTAATTCTCGCACATTCCTTTTAACATAATCAATGCCTCTCTGTATCCTCCCCATAGCAATCTGCAGGTTATTCATTTCACTGTCATCATCTGTAGCAGCAAGGTTGTCAGCACTGAATGAGCTCAGCAGCAAAGCCAAAAATAAATTCAACACCTGGCGTTCAAAAAGCATAAACATCAATGTTCTAATTGATGCTATACATCCATACATAAAATAGGAAACGTAAAGCCTTTTCTGTTTTTATTTCAAGATTATGCAATATTTTGTATTTTACATTATTCCAGGTATTTCACTAAACATGAAATGTTTCTCCTATAAACATAATGAACACATATATACCAGGGACTGACTTCTCCCAAGACAATATCATGAGCTCAAACTTAAACAATGATTAGGTGCACTTTTAAATTTTTTTCCAAAAAAAATTCAAATTGCATGTGCTAAAATTAAATTTATACAAGTACGATTACTAATATTTAATTTTTAATATCAGTCTTTTTTATTTATGTTTACTATTTACTATTCTAACCATATGAAGTTCAAAAATGTTTCATTACGTACCACAAGATTACCAATTACCATGACCATCATGAAGACGATGAGGCACATTGATTGTCCAGCTACTTCCATGCAGTCCCACATTGTCTCAATCCATTCTCCACACAACACACGGAACACAATTAGAAAGGAATGAAAGAAGTCGTTCATGTGCCAGCGAGGCAGTTTACAGGTCTTCTCAATTTTACAAACACACTCCTTGTAGCTTTTACCGAAGAGTTGCATGCCCACCACAGCAAAGATGAAGACAATGATAGCCAACACCAAAGTCAAGTTGCCCAAAGCACCTACTGAGTTGCCAATAATTTTAATCAGCATGTTCAAGGTCGGCCATGACTTTGCCAATTTAAAAACTCTGAGCTGAAAAACAATGGTTCATTACAAACATTATTCATTAGCATAATATTTCTTTCTTCAGTAGTTTTACCGTACCTTCTGGACTTCTCACATGTAACTTCTCTTGCAGAAAATCAATTAAAATAGAGCACGCAATTTATCAACAACGAACATAAAGTGACTTTCAATGAACTGTAATATTGTAGCATTAGAATACAGTAAAAATAATTTTGTATGAAAAAATGTATAATTACCAATCGGAAAGATCGCAGCACAGATAGTCCTTCCACATTAGCGAGACCAAGTTCCATTAGACTGAGACTCACAATGATGCCATCAAAAATATTCCACCCTTCTTGGAAGTAATAATAAGGATCCAGGGCTATGATTTTGAAAATCATTTCACCGGTAAAGATACCAGTAAATACCTGGGTGAACATATGGGGGTTATTGTTGCTTTTTCCACCTTTCACTGAAAATTGCACACTGTGAAATTTCTGGCCACAACCTGTTACATGATCAGTAAATGTAATAAAATGATAGAGAAACTGAAACCTTTTGAGGATCACAGTGTCCTTACAACTAGCAGGTAAGGCAAGTATCTTACTTATCTCAAATTTTGCAGTCAGTCTCTATCAATTTTCATGGAAAAATGACACAATGGCAATCAATCATGTGTGTTTAATCTTCTACTTTTTTCACATTTGCTTATTCTCTATTTGTAAATCTGCGTTTTGCTATAATGTTTTTAATGGAGACATTTCATTTAAAATAAATGGATTAATGCATCCACTAAAATAATTGATTTTTTTTTCAATTTGAACCAAAAATTCCATTGCAATCTGAGTCACATTCATTATTTGTACACTCATTACCAAAAAAAGATTTGCTGGGCTTTAATTTTCAAACTTTTTTTGCAACCATGTACATTTTCATAGCATTGTATTCTCCAGCATAATTGTAGTGTATTGGTGGAAGTTTAAGTCTGTAATCAATGTTCACTTTAATGAACTACAACATGAATGTTGATAAACTGTGATAACTTTGCTGACATTCAAGTGAAATAAATAAATCTATCAAAATATTATTGTTGAGTTCTATGATTACTTAATAAGAAATACTTAATAACCACCTAGTAAATATTCATTTCAACATCAGTTATCTAATTGCTTTGTTAAAAAAAAATGTTCCACTTGCATGACAAGCCACACTGACTTAATTAGTTAAAAGGAAACTAATATTGGCCTAAACTAACCAACTTCTATTTCAGAAGACTTTCTTATAGGACACCTTGTTATTTAGGGGATATTGATGGCAGAACACATACCAAATTCCCATATGTGAGTACACCTTCAAAGCTCTTTGTCATTGGGTAATGTTCCATTGCCATAAAAGCAGTGTTCAGCACAATGCAGATAGTAATAGCAAGATCCACAAAGGGGTCCATCACAATTAAATGAACAATTTCCTTTATTTTTAGCCAGTGTGGATGGCAATCCCAGATCAAGAAGGTATTTGCAAATTTATACCAGCATGGAGGACACTTCTGTCGTGATTCTTCAAGTTCTGCAAAATGCAAATAAAATGCAGTTATAAAAAATTGCCAGAATAAACAAATAATTTTATAATAAATCTGAAAGCTGCGACAGTAAATGGTCACAAAGTCAGGTTGTGCAGTGCTCACATTTGCAATCCTGCAGGTGCATTTTAAAGTTGAACATGATATCCACATTGCCTGTTCCGGTTTCGGCCATGCCTAAAGTCATTTTGGGTAGGTTGCCAATGTACGTGCAGGGAATGTATGTCAGTAGTGTGCAAAATTGACAGATCTGCAACACTGATTCAACAACAGAGCTTTTGAACTAAACATTCCAACATTCACTTTCTCCCAGTCATATTATTATTATTCAGCAGTCTCCTCTCACTCTTCTGTTTCTGCAACACTGCCTTGCTAAGAATAGCAAAAGACTCAAGGACAGGGTTGCAGCGAGGAAATGGAACGGGGTGAAAGTAAGAAGGTCATAATTGTACAATCTGCAGTTTATTCATCAGGAAAGATTGAGTGACATAGGTGAAATGGAAAGTTGGAGATGGATTCAATAAAAACATATCAACTTCTTTGATAATTTCAACCTAGTTGCTGTAATTGCTGTTCCTTTGATGTATAACAATCCATCTTGGGTCAGGTTGACAACATGCAGCCATGTGTATCCACAGGGGTATCTCTGGCACTGGCTATAGTCGCTTGCAGCCTTATTTTGTAGGAGAAAGTTAAAAAAACTTGTAGGCATATGGTTCAATTTGTTCAGAAAGTGTGCCTTGAACGGCTGGCATGTGCCAGCTGTAAGATATAGTTGTGAAAGTTGCAGTAGCACAAAGTCTGTGAGGATGTCGTGGAACTATAAGAGTGAAGTATGAGTCATAATTGATAGAAATGTTTGGTGTGTGATTCAGTTCTAAGGATATGGCATTCAAATATGATGTTGATCATATGAGGTGATTAAATATTTTTCTGCACTGCATCTACGTCCTTAGGAATTGGTTGCAATTGTTATCTGTTCCAAATGCCTTTGCAGTGTTTGCTTGAAGAGTCTGCTGGTTCCCTGTGGAAAGATGAGATCTCTCCTGTCCAACTCTTGTGCTGCAATAAGAACCTTGGAGTCTTATCTCTGCCCTGTCACACCATTATTCCAAGTTATTTCTGCTCAGGCCCTCTTCTCCACTGCTTTCAGCACTTGCTGTAGCCAAGTTGCTCCTCTGTTTTAAGAGGATCAGTTGATGGTAAGTGATGTTGGCTAGCCTTAAATGGTTTGAATCTCATATGAGATTCTGACCCTGTTGAGGCATACAGCCACTCTCAAATGGTGCAATCATAGAATTGAGCAGGCAGCAGAAACTTTGCCTGGAGCCAGAGAGGAAAGAACAGGAGTAATTGCAAATTGTGAGCACCCTGCCTTTTTTTTTGGGGGGGGGGGGGGGGGTTATTCCATTTTATTCTTAATAATTTTATCCAATGCAGAAATTAAAAATGACTTGCATTTTGATACAGAAAATAATTCAGGTATATTGTCAAATCCCCACAGAAATGCATCGCTTTTTCAAAATCATTCAACTGTGTTTGTATTTCATGGATGAGTGGGATTACAATTGCTGAGGATAGGATTTATTATAATCCTTTTCAAGCTATTTATTGTCTAAACCATTTAAAAAAGCTTTTTAATAACTTCCGCACAAATCCATTTTGTTTGTTTAGATTTACAATGTCTTACTCAACCCCCTTATACTACAGAAAGTGTTTCATACTGGTGTACATTTCCACAGGTTACAGGTATTCTCCATAGTCAAATATCCACTTGTTGGCAAACTGCCTGACTGTACAGACAACACAATCAAGCTCAATATTGTATCTAAATTGTTTCTTAGCAATTAAAAATTCAGGCTATTCTGACTCTTAAAGTCACTTGCCCAGACATTGTTATGGTTAGATAATAGTTTCTGCAGCGAGGACTGGAGTTGTGCATTGGGATCCTGTGAAAATCCCTGACACATTAGGCTCTGAAGGAATTAAATTCTGATGGGTAACTCTCAGTATCCGTCATCCTCCCAGAAAAAACATAAATGTTAGAGAATGTGGAGGACTCCAACTCACTTAAGCAGAATAGTTACCGAGGAAATGTTATAAGGGAATAAAACCCTACTTTAACTCCTGGGTAATGAATAAATTAAAACCTCAATGCATCCCTTCCCCTTCTCCGCAACAACACAATGCTACTCGACCTCGCCCGAACCAAACGCCTCAAATACAGCATCTCAGGAACCAGCACAAAATCCCCCCAGAAGCAATCCAGTTTCCCACACCCAGTCCAAGACCTGACATCACCACCTCTCCGACCTTAACACTGCCAAATAGATGCCACTCCACCTTCCCAACCCAACATTACACCCCCCTTTCTGGACTCAACTGGCACCTTGATCCATACCCAGTGATCAGACACTCCACCCAAAAAAATTCCTCTTGATCAGACATGCTCCCATACCACCCTGGCTCAATCCAACACTACTTGCAAGTCGTAGACTAAACAAATGTCTGCGTTTGGGGTATTATGGATATTTGCAAATATAAAAACTGAATGCACATGTAGCAAGCTTTGTAATATACCAAGAGTAAGTTAAACTGTGCAGTTATGTTGTAAAAGCCATGTATATTGTTAATGTCTGTGTTTGGACTTAATGGTATTGATATTTTGGGCTCATGACCAGACTGTTCTTAAAGAGTATCTGCAGCCTATCTTTGGATAACTAATAAATCATAGGCCTATTTCATACAAAAGTCTGGAGAGAAATGCATTATAGCTTCAGAATGAACAGCTATTTAGCTTTTTTTCAAACTGATGCATCTTTCATTTAAAAATGCAGAATTTAGTGCTTGAAGCCAAGTGGAAACATCAAACAGACATTAAAATATTTCACATGAATTTACTTTTGTTCTTGTTTTCATGGCTTCATAAAACTTCCTCTTTTACTATCTATTTTTGTATTATTAAAATCAATTGTATTTATGCTATGATTTATCTTCCCTACTTCTTCAATTGCTGCTTAATTCTCTTACTCAGTTTCACTGATCTCCTCAGTAGAACAATCTGGAGTGATAGGATGGTGCCAGTGAACCCCAATGTAATGGCTGTTAATATTACATTCTAGTCATTGCCAGTCTCTCTATTTTCTAGGATCATTAGGTAATCAAATGTCACTGCAAGACAGCATGAAGAAGTAAACAAAAAATAAAGAATGAAAAACAGAAGGGAAGGGAATCCTTTTCAGTAGTTCAGAGAACTCAGAACTTAAGCTTCTCCAGAAAATTCTGATTTTATCTAGTGAAAAAAAATAACAGCACATGCTGGAAATCTGAAACAAAAACAAATAGCTGGAGAAACTGAACAGGTCTGAAAAAGGGTCACTGGGCCTGAAATGTTGACTCTGCTTTCTCTCTACAAATGCTGCCAGACTTGCTGAGATTCTCCAACAATTTCTGTTTTGTGTGAGCATGAAGAAGGCACCATAGTTAACTAGGCACAGTCACTCTTAGCATGTTGAGCACCAGCTATGAAATTATTGTTCCTCATGATTAAAAATAATTGTGGGGATTGCACTGGAGCATTTATTCAACACAAATGAGCAGGATCAATGAATTTTGGACTTTAGGGCCTCAAGACTATGGTAGAAGGTGTAACTATTTTTGTGGCATCTTTGTCATATCACAGACACTCATGGTGTAGGTAATCAACTTGAAGCTCTTTGCAGTTGAACCTTTCCTTCAGGAGTCTGTGAAAATAGTAACGATTAATCTGAAGGATGATCATGTTGGAACCATACGGGCTCTGGACTCAAATACCTCCTTTGCTCTTTTTAGAATTTACTCATGAAAGTGGCATCGCCGACTCGGCCAGCAAATGCCAATGAACCGAGTGGCTTACTTGACCATTTCAGAGGACTGTCAAAAGTCTACCACATTGCTGTGGGTCTAGAATCACATGTAGACCATGCCAAGTATGAACGGCAGATTTCCTTCCCCAAAAGGTTATTGGTGAATCAGATGGGTTTTTAAACAATAATCAACAACGGTTACACGGCCAGCATTGAGCTAGCTTTTAATTCCAGAAATTTTACTGAATTGAAATTTCATCATCTGACATGGCAGAAATGCAAACACATATCCTGGAACATGACACTGGGTTCTGAATTACTTGTACATTATCACTACATCACAATCTCCCATTAGGAAAGCTGAGAGACCATTTTCCAGAACTTGCTTTTTCACATATCAGCAGAAGTGCAGTTCAGATGCAGGGTACTTAGTTCAGTAGCAGGGCAGTCAGGCAATAGAAATGAAAATTGGCGCTAACAACCATGATAACACTTCTGCAAGTCTTCAGCCACTTCATCTAATGTTTTTCTCACATGTCAGAAAGCAGTCTACAGCTGATTCCTTTCTGTATGAAAAAAAGCACTTCAAGATCCTTTGATTGCATCATCGCAGTGTACTATTTTTTAAGTAGTTTCTGCTAGGGAAGCATTTAATGAGAACAGTGCAGTTATTAAAGGAAACATGATGATCTGCTCCAAGAATCTTATACTGCGGTGGGAAATAACTTGTACACCAATGGACCAATACCATTTTTGAAAACACTGAAACGAATGTTAGGTTGTTTTGGCGAAGTGCTGGTTGCATTAAGTTTTTTCTCAGGTTTTTCACTGCAAGGCCTAGCACATTTTCTTGCCATAGCTTACCATACTCACCTCAGTAATTACTTACCCAAATGCTGTGGCATCCCTCTTGGATGTTTCTAGACCAATCTTACCATGCTACATAGCAGGTCAACACACCATTGCCAGAACTGCCCAGCATTCCTGATGCCAGTGACATCTTTAAAAGTTTTAAAGAAGCGTAACACCAGACTTGTAATATTAACTCTGTTTCTCGCGCCATAGATGCTGAGTTTCTCCAGCATTTTGGTGTTTTTTTTTTCCAGTTCTCCAGGATCTACAGCATTTTGCATCTTATCTT
This sequence comes from Rhincodon typus, assembly GCF_021869965.1. Classification (NCBI taxonomy): domain Eukaryota; kingdom Metazoa; phylum Chordata; class Chondrichthyes; order Orectolobiformes; family Rhincodontidae; genus Rhincodon; species Rhincodon typus. The sequence continues at coordinate 58,521,352 of NC_063338.1, read as the reverse complement.
TATAAAGCTAATGTGCACCTGGACAAGCACTGTCAGTCCAGAGCTGCCCTTCATAGTTCCCGTCATTTGCCCTGGACGTGATAGCTAAAGGGAAAAACGCCTTCTATTTTGCAGGCAGGGACCCAGAGATCCTACTGGATGGGGTGGTGCACAGGCAGGATGTCCACATCTGCCAGGACTAGAAGAGGAGGCCACAACATAAGACCATGCTGTTCTGAGGAAGGGCCACCAGATTCATAACATTAACTCTGTTTTTTCCTTCACAGATGCTGCCAGACCTGCTGAGCTTTTCCAGCAACTTTGTTTTTGTTCCTGATTTACAGCATCTGCAATTCTTTCAGTTTTTATAAGACCATGCCAGCCTGGTCTGAGGTTTCCACCCAGGTCAGTGCAGACTCAGCTGACTAGAGGAATGCCCAGCCATTTATGAAGATGGTCAATGACTCAGCCAGCATAAATGCCATCATCTTCTCTCCAATTCTTACACTCACTCTCTCACTCCACTACTGCATGTCCATCTCCCAGCAATGTTCATACTTTAACATTTTCAGAAATGCCTGCAACTTCTTACCCTATTTACTGTCACTCAGCCCAAACATCAACACCACTAACTCGAGGTAACCTCTGTGTTGCCTACTCACTCATTCTGGACACTTTCCTACCTGGACCAAAAATAACAGCTGGGCTACCCACTTCCATCTCCCTAATACCTGCTTCTATCTCATTCCAGAAGGAAACCAGGCTATAATAGGCCAGAAAGTGGTTAAGATAGGTGATAGGCTAATTAACATTCAGCTCCTCACCCCTTGCGTGGAGACTCTAACCACACTGAGTGACTGTGTCTATGACTGGTTTTGGATGCTGCCCCTGACTTATTCTGCCCGAACTCCCTGACCAAAACCTCTCCCCTGATTTAACTGAGGACTGTTGACAACCATAACAAGCTTCCTGACTTTGTGTCTGTGCTAACCAGCATGGCAATAAATCTGTACTGTGCGAGTGGTAAATGTGTGGCGAGGCAAAGTAATACAAGACAGGGATGCTGTGAGCATCTAAGTAGGTTCAAAAACCGAGTATTAAGTGCAGAAATTTCCTCTAAGTGAACTGGAGATGTGTTATGAGGGATCATGGAAGTTGACATATGCAGAATGTTAGCAATAATGGGAGGTGTATTTGTTAAGATAGGAAGCGGAATATTGGTAAGGCAGGTTGCGATGTTAAAAAAAATTATAATCCCCCATTTTTGGCAACTGGCAAGTTTCTGGTTTGAAAGCTGCCTCACCACTCAGTGGACGCTCAAAACATGCAGAAATTGTTCCTGACATCGAGATCGGTATTGTTGGGTTTCTTGCGCAACTCTGACACAAAAACCAAAAGAACTGCAGATGCTGTAAATCAGAAATGAAAACAGAAATTGCTGGAAAAGCTCAGCAGGTCTAGCAGCAGCTGTGGAGTGAAATCAGAGTTAACATTTTGGTTAATCGGAAATGAAAACAGAAATTGCTGGAAAAGCTCAGCAGGTCTAACAGCATCTGTGGAGAGAAATCAGAGTTAACATTTTGGGTCCAGAGACCC
>NC_063338.1:58457223-58519377 GCF_021869965.1 Rhincodon typus | reverse complement strand
AGGCCCGAAACGTCAGCCTTCCTGCTCCTCTGATGCTGCTTGGCCAGCTGTGTTCATCCAGCTCTACACCTTGTTATCTCAGATTCTCCAGCATCTGCAGTTCCTGCTATCTCAGAACTTTCTCAGTTCTGACAAAGGGTGACTCAACCTGAAACGTTAACTCTCACCCTTTGTCCATTATGTCCAGGAAGGGTAGTCGGTTGTTGATCTCTCCTTCTTTTGTGAATTTTATCTTGGTAAGGACGTTGCCAACCCTGTTGGAACCAATCTGACCTATATTAGTCATTCAGCGAATTTAGCCAAACAGCCCAAATGAAGTCTGAGTTGCTATGGCAACACATGCGTTTACATACACTTTGTAGCATGGAGCTAGAAATTGTGATGAAGCTCCAGTGTTTTTCCATCACGTAGCTGAGCAGCAATCTCTCCCAACTTTGCTGCCTGCTGTTATTATACATTGGAAAGATTTTACCCATTGATACCCAATCTGCCTTACTGCATTCAGATGGCACCTTCCTTCGTCAGACTTGAACTTGGAGCTGTTTCTGACTCAGAGTCAGGGTGCTACCTACTAAGCAACAAGTCCTCTCAGTACACTATAAACTTTTGCAAAATGGCAGGAGCCAATTGCATTTGAAATGTACCTGTGATTTTATTTTAGTAATTCTGATTTGTGGGCAAGACAAAGGAAATGGTACCAATGGATAGGACAGAGTATTACTTTGGCATCCTCAAGGTTACAAACATTAATATCCATGCACTACACAGGCCATAAACTGCTTAAAAATGAGAGGAAAGGCCACCAAGAATTTTACCTATCCTCCTCAGAAAATAGAAAGCCAGCACCACATCAGCAGAGCTTTGTGCCATGTCATTTTCTAACCACAAAATTCCTTTTTAAGTACAGGCATAGCAGTGTAAGACAAAAATAACCATCAAAATTCTTTGTGAGTTGAATTGAAAGTAGTTACACTAAAAGTGGGACAAATATTTCTGTGGCTAAGTCTTGGTATATTGGATTTTTAAAAAAATTCTTTCACAGGATTAGGGCATCGCTGGCTCGGACAGCATTTATTGCCCAGATGGCAGTTAAGAGTCAACCACATTGGGGTCTGGAGTCACATGTGGGTCAGGGATGGTATTTTCCTTCCTAAAGGATGTTATAGAATGAGATTGTTTTTTACAACAATCGACAATGGATTCATGGTCATCAATTAGACTCTTAATTCCAGATTTTTATTGAATTCAAATTCCACAATCTGCCATGGAGGAATTTGAACCCAGGTCCACAGAACATTGCCTGGATCTCTGGATTAACAGTCCAGCAATAATACCACTAGGCCGTTACCTCCCTTTCATCACCTTCTACATGCACAATGTCTAAAAGAAAATCAGAAAACTTGCCAACTTGCCACATCACTTTCCATCTATTTAAATTAATGAAAATAAATCAGCAAAGCTCCTTCACCAAGACATGTTGCTCCACATCGTTTTATTTTCAAATAAATACCCTAGTAATTTGATATGCCAAATGCAGAAACTAGAAAATATACATTTTTTTTTGGCTTTTCTCTCAAACAGGCTGCTGTTTTACAGATACAAACCTTCCATAGTATTTGTGAGAATACTGGCCACACTCAATGCTCTCTGCCTTTGCATAGGATCTTCTAGAAAATCCATAGAAAATTGATGAGATCCTGATCGTCTCTTCTTAAGATCTGTTTCTATATTTGTGCCCTGCAAATGATATAAAATTCAGTTATTCAGTTTTATCTCAAGCTGTTCACTTCCAAACTTTTCCGAAGAAACTTATTCTAAAAAATGTTAGAATAAAAATAATAAAAAAAAAATTGCAAATTCATGGTATATTTTCCTTGCACTACACTTTCAATTATACTGTTTAGCATTTATTTATTGGCAAGATGCTGAAGATGCTGATATTTATGCCAAAGTGACAGTGTTAATACTTGCATCAAAGTTAATCTTTCAGCTGCAGAACAAAGACATGTAGTATCAGATTTAATTTTCTATCTCTCACACAATGTAGGAGAATCATGGAGAGAAAGGAATTATCCAGTTTGAAAGAGTGAAGGCGATGGAAGTGCTGATATCAGCCGACTTCTACTTCTGCGCTGCTGACACCAGCAATGAGAATAAGATCAGTTACAGAGTATTATTTCTCATGCTATTTTGTGTATGAGTATGCACAATTCCAGCAGACAACTGGAGTCTTGTGAAATGTGCAGTACGTGGATATCTGTTCAATAGTCACTAATGAGCCCTGTTAAAAAGAGTATATATGGGACACTAATTACTACAGTGAACTTTTCATGTCCAGTCTGCCAGTATGGTAAGAAGAATCACAAATATAATTGGTGCTTGACATTGTAAGTGGACGTTTAAATATAGTCAAAAGCAAAGTAATGCAGATGGTGGAAATATGAGAAATACGTGAAATTATCCACTCAGCAAGTGAGGCAACATCCATGGAGAGAGAAAATGGAGTAAACTTTTCAGATTGATGACCTTTCATTCAAACTACTTCGATTGAAAGGTTAGTTACCTGATATTCTCTCTACAGATACTGCCGGACATGGAACGTCTATCATATTTCTAGTTCTTTTTTTATTTAAATTGAGGAATTGGGTAATTATCCAGAGGTAAAAACAAAAATATTAAAGCCATAATTTTTACCACTGTTTCTCAGGATCACTGGTGTTTGACACCACAGAAATAAAGCCTAAATAATGCATGAATAATGGAAAGCTGTTGTCTTATTTCTTTTGAAGAGTAATATGTGACTGCTCAATATCTATTTGCTGTGTATTTTACTTTATATATTATTTCTTTTGCAAAAAACAAACAAGTTTTGAGATTGCATACTCATGTATTTTATCCTGGTGCTTTTGAGCAATCACATCAACAAACTGTAGATACAGAAAATGAGAGTCAAAATATCTTCCTGTACAAATTATGCATCATACAGCCACTGCTGTCCAGTCCTTGTTATTTTTTTTCCTTTGTTGCATAATTACCACAATCTGACATTTTGTTGGCCATCTTTCATTTACAGGATGTGGGCATACCTAACTATATATTAGACAAATAATACCTGGGTACAGGGAGAATGGTGGTGCAGTGTTTCATGACAGAGAATTAAAGAAATTTAAAACAGAATACCTTGAAAATAAGCTCAAAATTCAGGAAACCATATAAGAAGAGGATATACGACAGAGGATGAAGATATAAATTAAAATCAAGCATACAGTTTCTCATTGATTTTGAATTTGTGTAACAGTCCAGATCTAGAATTACGTGAGAACTATAAGACAGAAATGACTATTACTTTTCAAGTACATGATTCCTGATTTAAAAAGGATATGAGTACTTTTAGCATAGTTCATTTAGAACATAACAATGTCAAAAATAATTTTAACAATTAATGTCCATTTTCCTTCAGTGGGCCAGTGCAAATGCAAATATTAGTTCCACTTCCATGATTGGGATGGAGGTGTTGTTAGTTATATACAACAGCCATCAACTGAAAATCATGGCAGATTCCTGAGAGATCGGGAAAAGTACACTGTAGGATTTAATGAATCCAAGCTAACTCCTAAACAGTCTTTTGGACAGACTCCCTCCAAAGTTATGTTGACACTCCAGTAGAACAAGTGCCAATCCTCAGAGGCATTGTTTCATGATTATATTTTTTAAGGTTGTTCATGGCTGTCACAGTATTTCTTTCACCTTTAAGCAAGAGATCTGTGAACTTTGCATGCAAGTATTTGAATTGAATAGTGAAATCCAGTGTTTACTAAACAAGGACTAGCGTTGTATTCATATTATTATGTCATACCCTTTACATGTAAACTATCGAGAAAATAGCCTGTTTTCAAAAAGACCATTTTAATTCTTAAAAGTGTGATTTCTGGGCTATCAGATTATTGCTCACAGTTCACACAAGGTAACTATGATTGCGTACTCGTCAGAAAAGTGATTGATGTTAATATAACGTAACTAATAATATTAAAGGTTAAGGATACACAGGAGAAGGGCATTGATTATTTGAATACCTTGGGCACAATAGAAAAAGACTTCGCCCAACAATGACTAATTCAATGAAGTATTCAGTTATTTTAAATCAACTCAGTCATGCTGTGTCAGATATCTAGAGCAGGTGGAACTTCAATCTGGGATTTCTGGCTCAGAGGTCAGGGACACTACTGCTGTGCCGCAAGGCCCCTACTAAATTTAATTATTTAATCTTCCTTCAAAGTTATGATTTTGGTTACAATGTCCCTTTAAAGGATGATTCACTAATGAATTAGTTCATTTTGTTCATTTGGTATACAGAAGAACGTAAAGAGACACATCTGGGACACTGGATTTTAGTTAGAGAGGAGCAAAACATTTCTGATGTTGAATTCTATAAAGAAATTTAGCATTGAGCCAAAGATTTCATCTAATTTCCTACTTTATCCAGCTTCAGAATGCATTAACAGTCAATAGTGAGCTGAAGCCATAAGTTTTATTGAATTGATGGCTTGATCTACAAAGTATTTCAGTATTTATTAGTACAAAGATAATAGATTCCCAATTGCATTACCTGTAGTGAATTAGAGAGTAATGTTAAAGTGTGAGAGCTGCAGTGGCAGACATTAAAGTAAATGAAACTGGATGGTGTTAAAATATTTTTGATTGGTTTCTGGGATAATATCAACCATGAACATACTTTCTGCTGCATTTCTGAAAAGCAATGCATGAAAATTTTAATATAGTTTATTGTAGTTAGAGAGCTATCCTATACATTATTTTCAAGTCTTTTGAAAAGAAATACAGGATATCATTTGGTAGATAAGCTATGCATTTCTCAATGGCATCCTATGCTGTAATCATTGAGTACCACATGGCCATCACGCCTAATCTAACTATTTAAAACTTTCTTACATTGTCATCAGTAGCTGGCTTATCTATTATCACCTCTGGCAGAAGTCGTCCAATGGGTGATGTTGGAGTTGAAGGTCCACCGGCAAGTGAAACTACTCCATTGCAGTCCACTGTGCTGTGCATCTTCCCATTCACTGGAAGCACTGGTAGCATCCTGGATGACCTACTGGTCTGACTAATGTTACTGCTGCGTCTCTCACCCTGCCTCCGTGGAATAAAGAGTGAGCCCCTTCTGCTTTCATTGTCTTCAAAAGTGCTGTGCTCATCATCAGCAAAATCATTTTCTGACCCGACATCTTTAGTCCGTCCTTTAAAACTGAAGATGCTGCTTCTGCTGTTGCGTCTTGGAGAAAAGATGGAGCCACGAATACTTAGCAGTGACTGAAAAAGAATGACAATATACGAGAATCAGTATCACTTCAATTTTGAACTATGATATGTCATTCCTGTTTTATACAGTTGTTTACAGATTTCCTCAGACTTTCAATCCCAAAGAAGCAGTCTGCTGCCATTTTAATCTGAATAAGCCTTTCTACAAAATAACTGAAACATTGCTTTCAGAAACATAGAAATTTTGCTTGAAATACCTACAGCTGGGTCACTTTCAATATATGAATGATTTAAATACACCATGAAATCCACCGATTTGTCATGTAACTTGCAATCAAGTTAAAAAATTGAGACATTAGTTAGCGTATTACATATGCCCTTTTACAGCACTATCTAAATAAGAAGAGACAGATCGTTTTATCAGAGTGGAACTAGCTGGTTGATTCTTCATTAATTACGAGACAATTTTCTGCATTTATGTAGACTCTAATTTAGCCTACTTTTCTTCTCCATTGTTTGCTCTTTGCAATCTTTTTGGATAGAGAAGACAATATTCTTGTGTCTGAGGCCTGCTCCCATGCTACAAAAATTTTATGGCCTCCAAAAGAATATTTTTCTGCATAAATTATACCAATGCAAACAAACACGTATTAAATCAATGTATAATTTGTTGCTGGTGTTCAGCAACAATTCTCAATCCCAATGCTGGAAACACTCAGCTGGTCAAGCAGCATCTGTGAGGAAACAGGAAGAAGGTTTGCCTTTCATTCAATGATTGCTCTCATAACTGGTCAAAAACTTGAAATTTTAACTCCATATCTCTTTCCAGCTGCTGAGTGTTTTCCAACAGTTTTTTCTTCCTAATTTCACATCTCCAGCATCTGTAGTATTTTACTTGTTTGCATGTGAGATCCTAACAGCACAATAATAGCCTTCTCATCCCGCAAAAGAATAGTTGTACACGGTAGCAGTACAGATGGACGTCAAAAGCAACACCAACATTGAGGAAGAGGAATAAAGTTTGAAATAAAAAACTAAAAAGGAGTATGATTCACATAACTGAAGAATGAAACATGTGACTTTCTGTGGATGTCAATAATGATTAAATACATGTATTAAGTACAACTGTAGTCTGCCTGGTTCCTGATCACAAACTTAATGCTCACCATTGCTCTGTTTCTTTTCCAACTCCTCATTCCTTAGCTCAAATTCGACCCAATCACAACAATTGTTGTACAGCGATGAGTCATCCTCTTCTGAATTTAAATGTAGCACCAAACTGTTACCCAAAATCCTGAAGAGTACCTCTCATTTACCTTGCCTTCTCTTTTAAGGGTTTCCATCTGGCTCCATTATTGCGAAAACCTTACCACACGCTGCATACAGGTCATTAAAATTGTCAACAGCAATGGTGCTGCCATTGTTGTGTTTGCAATAACACATGTACTGTCAAGTTTAGAACACAACAGCCATATGAAGGCAAAAAAAGACATCAGGTTAACAGCTAGATTTTATGAGATACAGCACGACATACGGAGAGGAATTTGCTGTTTAGATGGTGAAAGTGAAAGTGTGCGGGTACAGTTCAGTATTTAAAGTTAATGAACACCCCCAAAGTTAGTCCAAAGATGCGCAGGATACGTGGTTTGGCTATGCTAAATTGTCCATAGTGTCCAGTGACATGCAGGGTTACAGGGATAGGATGGAGGGATGGGTCTAGATGGGATGCTCTTTGAACGATCAGCGTGCACTCAATGAGCCCAACAACCTGTTTCATACTGGAGGGATTTTAAAATTCTATGACCTAGTTAAGAATCCCACTCTAACCTTTTCCTTTAGCAGTTAAGGAAATAGACCACTCAGATGTTTATCAGATCCTAGAAGCAACGTGATATTGTTGCATCATGTTTATTTCACAATTTTGTGCAAATATACAGCAATCTGGAAGAGTGCTTTAAGAAATCTGTCTTTTGTCTTTCGTTATTTTGTCATGTACTATTCCAGCATTTTTTGGTCCAGTGGGTCAAGGGTAGCTCCAAGTATGTAGGGTAAATGCAGGTTTGTTTCAGAAGTTATCTTTTCTATTGCAATTCTCTTAAAATCAAAAATAAGAATATTTGAATATTGTCAGTAACATGTTACAACAACTCCTTATATAGGTCTTTTGATAGAATAAAATATCTGAAGGTGCTTTACAGATACATAAGAAGCTAGAATATACAGCAAGCAGCCAGTATTACTGGCAGAACAAAAAGTATATTTGCTTCTGTATTATTCCTTGATCCTAAAATCAAACCTTTACCTATCCTAAATTGCAATATGTAACATAACAAGTAATGATATTCTAGCTTGTGAATTTAGAACACCAGAGCGAACTAACTACAACCCCACTCTGCTGATTTCACAATCATACTTTGTCCCTAAGATCATGCAACCAATGATGAAAATTTGCTACTTGCAGAATCATTTAAGGAGTGCTAATTCCTTGAGGAATGAAAACCTTTTAAGTATCGTCTTGTTGACTTCATCCAATTTCCCCATATATTTCCTTCTTTGTAATGACACCAGCAGGATCATCCTTATAATTTAGAAAGGCGCAAAGTACCCATTTAGTACCTCAGCCATCCCCTCTTTCTGCACAAGATCATCCCCTTTTTGGTCCCTAACTAGCATTAAATGTTATTTGACAATCTTTTAAATCTACATATGTTTATGAAAGACTTTTATGCTCTCTTTTATGTTACCAGCTAATCTATTCCTAGTCAATTTTTTCACTCTTCTGGGTTCCTTTTCCCATTCTCCATGGTTCTCCACTGTATTATGAATTTGGCATTTATCACAAACCTTCATTTTTTGTTTTATTTTCACATCCATAGGTTAGCTGTGTCTCAACCTGCAGCTGTGTCAGAACAGAAATGGATGAGTTTCAATAATGGCGATTGGAATCACATTCTGGGATTCCTGCCTCCATTACCATTGTTGGTTATTTTTAGTGCCACAGCATAAGCGTGTGGGTTGTAAGCCCACATTCAGCACTCTTACCTTTGCCAGCTCAGTTGTCGAGATTGCATTTGACATGCTTCACCCACTCCCTGCCTCCATTCCACCCTATCTTCGTAGAGTCAGACCCATTTTTTGTAGGTGATATCGTTCATAACATCTCAAAGGAGTTGTGAACCATGGAATTCTGATCTGTAGTTAGGGAGTTTATGACATTTAGCTTCAAAATGTTTGCTAATTTCACACTTGGAGTATGTGTCTAGTTTTGTTCTCAATACTGAAGGAAAGATATACTTGCCACTGAGGGAGAGCAATGAAGGTACATCAAGTAATTCATTGGTTGAGGGATTGTCCTATGAGGAAAGATCAAATTGACGAGGCCTATATTCACTGGAGCTTAGAAGAATGCGAGATGCTTTCATTCAAACACATAAAATTCTTATAGGGATTAACAGGAAAGATAATTCTCCGAGCCGAGGGCTCTAAAACCAGGGACGTGGTCTCAGAGTAAAGGGGAAACTCGTCACTCAGAGGTAGTGAATCTTTGAAATTTACTGCCTCAGAGGGCTGTCAAGATTCAGTCTTTAAGGTTGTGCAGGACTGAGATCGATACATTTCTCCATATTATCAAAAACATCAACACACAGGAAAATGATGCTGAAATGGAACATCAGCTATGATCTTGAAGAATAGTACAGCCGGCTCAAAAGTCAGGATGGTTTACTCCTGCTCTTATTTCTTATCTTCCTCACATATCATTTGTGGTAATGCAGAATAAGTTAAATGTGTCCTTACCACTGATACTTTGTTTAGAAAAGGTAAGTGACCACTAAACCTAAGGGTGATGCAGTGGTTAGCACTGCTGCATCACAGCACCGGGGACATGCGTTCAGTTCCAGCCTTGAGTCATTGTCCATGGGGACAACAGACATTCTTCCCATGCCTGTGTGGGTTTCTTCCAGGTGCTCCAATTTCCTCCCATTCTCCAAAGATGTGCCACTTAGGTGGATTGGCCATGCTAAATTGACCCATAATGTCCAGGGTTGTTCAGGCTAGTTGAGTTAGCCATGGTAAATATGGGGTTACCGAGATAAAGTGGGGGACTCGGTCTGGATAGGATGCTCTTCGGCGGGTCACTGCAGACTTGATGGGCTGAATGACCTCTTTTTGCACTGTAGAGATTCTATGATTAAAGTGACCTGCACTGTGAAAACCGGTAAGTCTTTGAAGGAACTGGACTAAATATCCACTGGATAAAGTACACTTCTGCAATGAACAGTGTTGAGATCTGGTTTTTATTGAGTCAGTTGCATCTATGCTTTAACCTCTAAATTGATTTCTAGATTAGCCACCTGTTGAGACTTTCAAATTGTGTAACAAATGACCATATGTTTTATGAATTCACGTGCTCACTTCTGCATACTTTGCTGAAGTAGCTGTGCAATTTTATACAATTATAAATGTTCGGGTTGAGCTCCATACACTACTAATGGATTGAGTTCAGCAGGGCTACTCTGGAGACCTTAGGCTTGATTGACTGTTTTACGAGCTCCAGAGAGGATTATGCTTTTGAGGAAGTTTTTGAATGACTGTTGATTTATTTTGGATATTTTCTACAATTACTTCAGAGAATTAAATATTTTTCAGGTGGAGTTTGAAGGTTATGTTTGGTGGTTTTAATGAAGCCTTAAGATATGTAAGGCTTTTTCATGTGGAATTTGAATACATGATTATTTTGAAAGTTACGTGAGCGTCTCAAACACTTCCCTATGTTATTACATGCTCATGAATTCTGGCCATAGTAAATATTGGGTGAGTGCACAAAGTGAGTGATGAGCACAAGAAGGGTATGAAGAGGGCTTAGGGAAAATGGATGGTAAGCACTGCAGTGCCTCATCTCTTTTATTCATCCAGGAATTTCTAACTTTGGATCACTTCCTTTTGTTTGTAGGAATGTATCTTGTCTTTATCCGAACTATCTTGCCTCCACGGGTTTCCCATTACTCATTTACTATTTTAACTCCCAGTATTATAAACTAGGTTACAGTTCAATTCACTGGATTTAGCTCTCCTACAGTTCAGTGTTTTACATTTGGATTTTTCCTCTCTTTTAGATAACTTATCTAAACCTAATGACAATAGAATCATTGCTTCTCAAAGAGGCCCAAACAAAATATGCTGTATTTACTCCACTTCATGAGGCTAAATCACTGAATTTGTTTTCAGATGGGTAGCTGCTGAGATTTTAGGTTATTTCCTTTGCTGAAAAAGAAACACATTTGCACATACTGGAAGCTACATACATTAAAATACAGAAACCTGTTCCTTACAGACAGAAAGAATATATAAACACATTTTGCCTGTTTCATTTTAACAAAATAGATGAGAACCAATTTCTGTTTCATTTCTTAGGGCAAAAGGTTAATGCCTGATTTAAAATTTAAACAAAGCTTCGCAGTTAACTACCTGTCATCGTAACTGGTGCATCCTCTATGGCAACACCTCTACCATTATTGTCTACTTGTCAAACAATCTGCATTCTCCTCTAATTAGGTATAAATGTTATTTTCTATTTACCTTGGTATTCTTGTGAATTATCTGATCAGTACAAGGCAAAAAGCTCTGACAAAATGCATCTTTTTTCAGCAACACAAGTCAATAGTTCAAAACAACTATTTGTTACCATCTTTCTTAATGAAATATGGTAGAAATATCATTGATTACTGTATAATGGAATCATACATTATAAACAATTTATTCCACTTACCTGATGTGGGGAAGAATTTTTCTTTTCGTAAGAAAGACAGTTGCGATCAAGAGAAAACCGGAAACCATTTCCCTTTCTTCCGTTGTCCTCTGATTCTGACTTGTGAATCCTTTCACCTTTATCCTTTTCCTCGGCATCTAGCTCAGTTTGTCTTCGTTTCTTCCTTCTGTTTCGTCTCTCCTTGGCACTCTTTGAACTAAGCTTTGACGCATCTGAGGAACTGTGGGACATTTCACATAGTCCAATTCTTCCATTTTCATCTCCTGCCTCAGCTGCAGCAGCAGCTGCAGCCTGTTCAATGGAAAAAACATTACAACATTTTGAGAGATCACTTTTTCAGTGTTATGAAGGCAGAAAGTGGAAAAGATATTATTTACAACTGGATACTTACAAGTGTCAACTAGATTGACTTAAAAAGGAAATGTTTCTAGTCAATTAGTACATCTTAATAAAAATACATATTGTGGAATACATAGGTTAATATCTTACTAAGATGCGCACAAAAGGAACTGCAGTTGAATGTATTTAAGCATCTGCGTGCCCTTATCCAACCTATACTTTTCAAGCCTATATCTGGGAACATTAAACGTTTATACCGATCAAGAAAAGCATTGAGATGATCAAAATGTAAAAGATGTCCCCGTGCACCATAACAAGGCTGGAACAATGTAAGCACTAAGGTTAGAGGTTTGTCAATAAAAAGAATGTGGTGCATTGAGCTAGAAATTACATTTGCAAAATAGATGGAATAGGTGGGATTTCAGCAACTAACATTTGTTGCCAAAAGGATTTCTGTCAAAGTCTAACTGAAAACTGAGTGGTACTATTTATAAGAATCCCTTAGTGGCCATGCAAAAAAACAGCATGAATTTTGTTCCATTTGTACATGATTATCCTCCACCAATTAAGATGCAAACTGAGTTGTGAAACACAAGGTTCTTTCCACCAGAGAAGCACTGTCTCTGCCTTTCTATCCACGTGGTCAGAAAACATCCAACACTAGGTTATAGCTCAGCAGGTTTATTTGAAAACACAAGCTTTCAGAGCCTCACTCCTTCTTCAGGTGTTAGTGAGAGAGGTAGTATCAGACACAGAATTTATAAGTAAAAGATCAAGAGTCACATCTCTGATCAGGATGCATTAAACAAACCTGAGATGCTGTTAAATCTTTAATCAGTTAGGTTTTAATCCCCAAATTCCTTTCAAGTCAATGTCCTGAGAGAACTAAAGGTTTTATCAGTGTAAAGAAGAGGTAACATTTTAGATCAGACAATACATGTTAGATGTGAGGCTTCGTTTAGAATCCGTTCGTGTTTTAGTTTGGAGTCAGATTGGTTTTATTTCTAAAGTAGGAATGTATAAAATGCCACATTGACTGACTATGCATATGCATGTGAGGGAGAGAGAGAGAGAGAGAGTGTGCACATGCATGTGCATGGGAGAGAGTTGGTGAGAGAGTGTGCACACATGTGTGGGGGAAGAGAGAGAAAGAGTATGTGTGGAAGAAAGACAGTGCATGTGCGTGTGTGGGAGAGAGAGAGTGTGTGTGTGAGAGAGAGAGAGAGAGAGAGTGTATTGGAGATAAAAAGAGAGAAAAAGAAAGAGATAACAAGGTGTAGAGCTGGATGAACACAGCAGGCCAAGCAGCATCAGAGGAGCAGGAAAGCTGACGTTTCGGGCCTAGTCACTTTCTGAAGAAGGGTGTGTGTGTCGGAGAGAGAGAGAGAGAGAAAGAAAAAAGTGTCTGTGTGCATCTGTGGGAGAGAGAGAGAGAGAGCGTGTGCGTGTGTGGGAGACAAACTGTGCGTGTACGTGTGTGTGAGAGAGAGAAAGAGAGTGTATGTGTGTGTGCATGCATCTGTGGGAGACAGAGAGTGTATGTGCGCATGTATGTGTGATGCGTGCCTGTGCGAGGGAGAGAGTGAGTGAGAGAGAGTGTGCATGTGCATGTGTGTGTCTGGTGGGGCGGGGGGCAACAGAAAGAGAGAGACAGAGAGAGAGAAAGAAAGAAAGAGTGTGCATGTGTGTGCGTGCATGCGCGTACGGGGAGGGGGACAGACAGAGTGAAAGTGTGTGTGTGTGTGGGGTAGAAAGAGAGAATGCATGCGTGCGCTTGTGCATGTGTGTGAGGAAAAGAGTGAGAGAGAGTGTGCATGTGTGTGTGGGAGAGAAAGAAAGAGAGAGAGAGAAAAAGTGTGCAGGAGAGACAGTGCATGTTACAGGGAGAGAGAGTTCATGTTAGCGGGAAAGAGAGGGCGAGAGAAAATGTATGCCTGTGTGTGTGTGTGTGTGTGTGTGTGTGTTGGGAGGGGAGAGAGAGAGAAAGAGAGAGAGAGAGAGTTCGCGTTTGGGGTGGGGAGAGAGAGTGAGTGACTGAATGAGAGTGTATAGTGTGGTGGGGTCACCTGTAGTGCAACACGAATCCAAGATCCTGGTTGAGGCCATGGTCATGGGTACCAAACACAGGATACGTCCGATAGAATACCCTTTGTTGTTGAGGTCGTCCCGGGAGTGGAAAAACAATGTTCTTTGCAGCCTTCAACACATTATCAATGACAATGAGCACTTCGCCAAGATCTTCCCCATGCCTCCACTTCTCGTCTTCAAACAACAGCCAAACCTTAAACAGACCATTGTTCACAGCAAACTACCCAGTCTTCAGGACAACACTGACCACAACATTATACAATCCTGTTATGGTAACCTCTGCAAGACATGTCAGATCATCGAGACGGACACTACTATCACACGTGGGAAGACAACCCACCACGTACACGGCAGATACTCATGTGACTTGGCCAATGCTGTCTATTTCATACACTGTAGGCGACGATGCCCCGAGGCATGGTATATTGTCGAGACCATGCAGATGCTACAGCAACGGATGAATGAACACCAAGCAACAATCGCCACGCAGGGATGTTCCCTCCCAGTGGGGGAATACTTCAGCGGTCAAGGACATTCGGCCTTGGATCTTCAGGTAAATGTCCTCCAAGGCAGACTTCAAGATGCACAACAACACAGAGTCACCGAGCAGAAGCTGATAGCCAAGTTTGGTACCAATGAGGACGACCTCAACCGTGATCTTGTCACACTACAGGTGACCCCACCACACTATACACTCTCCCCCTCCCCCACACACACTCTCCCCATCTCCCCCGCGTACATGCACCCCCTCTCTCTCTCCCCCGCACACACGCTTCCCCTCTCCCTCTCCCCAACGTACACACACACTCTCTCACACACACACACACACACACACACACACACACACACAAATCTATTGGGTGAATTTGTATTTGCAGATACATTCTATTTTGTTCAAAAAGTACACAATTTATAGACAGTCAATGTGGTGTTTTATGAATTCCTAATTTAGAAATACAACCAGTCAGATTCCAACCAAAACATGAACAGATTTTAAACAAAGCCTCACACCTAACATGCATCGTCTGATCTAAAATGTTACCTCTTCTTTACACTGATAAAACCTTGGGTTTTCTCAGGACTGTGACTTGAAAGGAATTTGGGGATTTCATATACATATTAATCAACTAAAGCCTAACTGATTAAAGATTTAACAGCATCTCAGGTTTGTTTAATGTATCCTGATCAGTGGTGTGACCCTTTGATCTTTTACTTATAAATTCTGTGTCTGATGCTACCTCTCTCACTAACGCCTGAAGAAGGAGTGAAGCTTTGAAAGCTTGTGTTTTCAAATAAACCCGTTGGACTATAACCTGGTGTCGTGTGATTTCTGACCTTGTGCACCCCAGTCCAACACTGTCACCTACACATCATTTCTAACCACGCTGCATTTTTGTGGGGCTTGGCGGCCTTGAATGCAAAACATACAAGCATCTCTTCTGAATGAATTTTCTGATGAAGGGTCTAGGCCCGAAACGTCAGCCTTCCTGCTCCTATGATGCCACTTGGCCTGCTGTGTTCATCCAGCTCTTCACCTTGTTATCTCTTCTGAAACTGTTGTCCACATTCTGAAGACTAGTACAATATTTTTGTGTGCTGATGTGGATTTTGGAAGCCATAAAAAAAATCCCTCCTTGGAGTGTTTGTGACCAATAAAAGAAGTCTGCGGAGAAGTCAGCAACATTCTAAAGATAAGTGTAAAATATTTTCATATCTTCCAATGTCACAATTAGATAAGGTGTTGTGATGTAAGTTGTTTTTAAATGTGAACTTGAAAACTTTATCCCGTAAGTTTGATTTAGGAATGGTTCCCTTATAAGAGTGACCTTCATTGGGGTGTCCCCTTTTTAGCTCAATATTTTTCAGTTGGAACTCTGTCTCCTTTTCTCTTTCTTTCCCATATCTTTCCCTTTTCGTTCTTTTCCTGCATTCTTTGTTTTTTTTTTCTTTTCTCTGTTAGAACACTAATCCTAATCCCTGCTACTCCACTTGTTATCCAGTTTTAATATATTTGTTTTATGGTCCTCAGCTTCAAGCTGTCGATATTTTGTCAACCATTTTACCAACCATTTTATTCCTTGTCTTTTGAGCAGAATCCATTTCTGATTGCTTAGATATTCTTCTGAATTCTTTTAAGGACAAGGCTGTTAGATTTTCCTAAGTTATATTAACTTATAAGTCACAAATGGAAGTATCCACATCAGTAGATCAGCACTTCATTCTTAAGAAACTTAAGTAAACTTTTGTTCAGTTTTTATTAAAATCAGCTTTTGAAAGAACAATCTGTTTCCCCTGCTCCAATTCAGCTTGGAATGAGCCCTCAAATTTGTCATCACTAGATGAAGCGGGTAAATCAGCTCACTCTTTTTAACCCATTCGCAGTTGGTAGCAACAAATATTTACAGCTCTCATACTTCAATTACAATGTAATTAACTAGATCAAAATTAAGGAGCCAAATTATAGTGTTTTCTTGAGTGAAACAAGGAGAAATTCCATTACCTATTAACCATCAAAAGTGATAAAATGTGACACAAAAAATGTGCAAACAAAGGTAATAAGTTTAAAAAGGAGAAAATGTCCGATATAGACAGAAAAATAATAGGCTTAGCAGTTTTTTTAAAAAAAATCTTACAGACTCTGAGGTGTTAGGTTTTATACCTTAGGCTGATTGTTTAATTGTTGTGTATTCTGCAGAAGTGACAATGTTTACAGTCTTGAATTCTATTGCTGCGAGTCTATTGCCAAAGTTACTTTTTCACCGGCATTGACTGCAAGATTGTGCGAAGCAGAGAGAGAAGCTTCCAGCTCCTTGCTGTTATCAAATCATTTATTTTTCTCTCATCAGCTTTGAATTGCAAAGCGCAATGTCCATTTGTATATTCCTAATACTCTTTTGTTCTTCCAAACAGAATACGCAGTAGTTAACCTTTCACCTCCCAAATATGAATTTGTCATGCGCACGTGAACTAAATAAGAGATGCAAATATCTTTACACTGACTCAATTGGCTGGATCAGTCTTTTGATAAATTGACAATTACAAAACTGAGTTTCATCTATTTAGTTTGGGTTCTCTAGACTTGCTTCGATCTGTGATCAGGTGATCACAGCAGCCATTTTAGGTCAGCATTTGCACTTATCTAAAATAATTTTTAATCCACGATAGACATCAGATAAAACAATCAGATGTTGAAAGTTGAATATTTAAAGTCCAGTTGAAGGATGACGTGTGGCTTGGAGGAGAAATTGGAACCGGAAGTGTTCCAATGGCTTTTTCATGGTAGAACTCGTAGGTTTGGAAGGTACTCTCAAGAGAGCCTTTCTACACATTGTTGTCACTGTCTGTTAATGATAGAGGAAGTGAATGTTGAAGGTGGTGGCTGGGTTGCTAGTCAAATGAACTGCTTTGACCTGGATGAGGATGAGCCTCTTGATTGTTATTGGAGATGCACTCATCCTGGTAAGTAGGCAGTATCCCATCACACTTCTAACTTACGCTTTGTAGATAGTGGACAGGTATTCAGGAGTTAGATTGTAAGTTACTTGCTTCAAAATTCCCAGTCTTTGTTTTTGTAGGGTCTGCATTTATATTCCTCATCCAGTTCAGTTTCTGGCCAATGATGTTGGGGGTTTTAAGGATGGTAATGCCACTAGATATCAAGAGGTGATGGTTAATTTCTCTCTTGTTGGAGATGGTCATTGCCTGGCATTTGTATGGCACAAATGCTACTTGCCACTTATCAGCCCAAGCCTGAATGTTGTCCAGGTCTTGCTGCTTACAAACAAGGACTATTCCAGTAACTGCACTGTCATGAATGGTACTAAACATTGTGTAATCACAGTGAACATCCACACTTTTGACATTATAATGAAAGGGAGGTAACTGATGAAGCAGTAACTCTTTAAAATGCATGCATGCGTGGCAAAGTTTTTTTGGCTCTTCAACCATAAAGCCATGGGGATATAAATACTGATTACTATAACTGGTATCATTATAATGCAATTTGGCAAATTTAGCATATCTGTTGTGGAATACCAATTGTAAAATTTCTACCTGTGCTTCTTCTTGATGTCTTTTAAGTTGTTCAAGCATCTGCTGAAATTCTGCCTCTTTCTGTTCAGCTTCCTCTAAAGTAGCCTGGTTTTGCTCATCATAGGCCATGGCAACAACAGCCAGTATCAAGTTGACCAAGTAAAAAGATCCCAGGAATATAACCAACACAAAAAATATCATGTATGTTTTGCCAGCAGCTCGCAGGGTCTGATAAAGTAAAATATTAATTTTTTTATTACTTTTTTCTATTCTGACAAATCATGGCTTCCATAAGTATACATTCTGTATTTGCACAGATGTATGTTAAAAGAAACCTATTAATCACAAACTTCAATGAACAAGGTAAAAATCCATTCAGGCAAATAAATAGCATTAGCTTTTCTTAAAGTTATTATTAATGTAATAAACAATAATTAATTATTTAAGTATGGCAATCAAAAATAAGATAATTCTCAAATCTTTCATACTCTTTAAAATACTTCTGAAACAGTAGAAGATTTGGTAAGAATATTAACTTTAATGCTAAGGTTATCTGGAAGGCTGGAACTTTGGGATAAATATATGAATGAAGGTATTTAATGACAGTAGATATTTTTTAGATGTTATAAATATCTAATTTCTAATGTGTAAACAAGTACTAGCAAAAGGATATGAAAAAGACATTTAAGTGATTTATTTCTTCAATTCTTTTACTGGCTTTTAGAGATTTTCTTTTAAACTGCAGTAACTGAAGTCTGATTAATTGCTAACAGTATAATAAAGCATTGACTGCATGGGATGAAAGAATAAAACAGATAATGTGGCACATGAAGTACAGTCATCGTGGGTCTTGCAACAAATCCTTGGGTGAAGTCAGGGTTTGGGCGGGGGGGTGGGGGGGGGAGGTGAAGAGGGCAAGTGGATGCAGGCGGCTATTTGCTATAAAATGTAATAAAGACAAGGACCGCACTTTTGGATCCATATTAAGGCAACTCAAATATCCTTTATCTTCAGCATTTTGAGATCCATCTTCAAGAATTTTTTTTCTTATTTTATGATGGGATGTGGATGTCACTGTTATTGGCCACCCCCATGTGTCCTGCAGAAGGTGGTGGGGGGTTGCATTCTTGAAACACTACAGTTCTTCGGGTGCTGTTAGGAAGATTTTTACCTAGCAACAATAAAGGGATGGCGATATAGTTCCAAATCAGGATAGTGTGTGCCTTGAAGAGGTGGCGGTGCAGTTCTCATGCATTGGCTCATGTTCTTCTAGGCAGTAGAGGCTGTTGGTTTGGAAGGTGCTGACAAAGCTATCATTTTGAACTATGACAGTGTATTTTCTAGATGGCAGACATCACTGCTACTTTGTGTCAGTGGTGAAGGGAATGAATGTTCAACATGGTGAAAGGGATAGGGATCAAGTATTCTGCTTTGTTCTGGATGGTGCCAAGTCTTGAGTATTATTGGAGCTGCGATCTCGCAATGGAGAGTATTCCATCACAATCCTGAAACTGCACCTTGTACACGTCAATAGTGATGGTCAGGACATTGATAGTGGGAGATTCAGTGATGGTCATATCATTGAATGTTAAAGAACAATGGTCAGATTTTATCTTGCTGGGAAAGGTCATTGCCTAGCTACTGTGATGTGAATACTACTTGCCACTTGTCAGCCAAGCTATTAGTTACACTGATGGAGAAAAGGAAAATCTGAGTGTTATATTCCAATTTAGCTCTGGTTTACAGTCTGATTATTATATTCAAGATATCCAACAGCTGCTTCAAGTGGATGGCAAAGTAGTTACTGCATTTCTAGAGACTGCTAAATTTGGGAGATTTGGGAGAATGCTGCTTATTCCCTGGTAATGTGTGTTTTGCAACCATTTGAACATTCATGATAAGGACCAATATCATAACTATCTATTACCTATTCTATTTATCATGATTCCTTTCTTTCCAAAAGGCTACTGAAAAGATAATAGATAATTAAATATGTTACTGTTGGGGGTGACTTTCTCACATCTTGTGAAGCATTTATCTCTTATCACAGAGATTCAGTGGAAAATAATAGGTTTATTAAGTAGTGCATCAGCTGTTTTATATTTTGGTCGCAAATGCATGGCGTTTAGATGAAAGGATAACTCATATAATTTCCATTAGTAGCCAGAGATGATACACTCATTATATTGTGATTGTTCTAATTATAGTTAACAGACTGTCGAATAAAAAATAGATGTAGTAAATGTTACACCACTAAATAGCATTATAACATTTCAATAAACAGGTTTTTACATAATAACATTATTCTACGTTAATGCATGATAAATCCTGCTTACCAACTGGTAGAGATTTTCCCAGTAGTCCTGGGTCATAAGCCGAAACAATGACAGGAATGCCCAACTAAATGTGTCAAAGCTAGTATAACCATAATTAGGGTTTCTTCCAGCTTTCAGACATACGTAACCTGCAGGGCATTGACTAAGAAAATAAAAAGTGATGAAAGAATACAAAACACGGTTAAAATGTTTCAAAGCTACTTTTAAAATCTTTCATGATTTATAGAGCCAAAACAGAAATGGTTTGTGCGATTGGGTTGCCTGACATTTGAAGTGCTGCTCCTGCACTTTTAGTCACAAAAACTAGTTCATCGTAATATGCTTTAATCACTCTTAGATCCTTCAAGATCAACATAGCAGGTATCAGAATTTCGTATCACTATTACTTCTACAACATGGCTATCTATAAATACAGAAGCAACAGAACTCATGTGTAATAATTCAACCAATCTCATTTGCCCTACCGAAATACAATTAGTGGATTCAGATGAGGTTTGCAAGTTCTTATTTAGGAGATTGTCTGATTCTACTAAAATCAGTCTTATTACAAATCTCAATCAAATTATTCACTAATTACAAACATTTACAGATTATAACAATTAGTTTCTGCATTGTATTCTGAAACAATCATATAATCCCCACAGCGTGGAAACAGGCCCTTCGGCCCAACAAGTCCACACAGACCCTCAGAGCATCACACCCAAACCCATCCCCCTATAACCCACCTAATCTACACATCCCCGAACACTATGGTCAATTTAGCATGGCCAATCCACCTAGCCTGCACATTTTTGGACTGTGGGAGGAAACCAGAGCACCCGGAGGAAACCCACGCAGACACGAGGAGAATGTGTAAACTCCACACAGAGGGTGGAATCAAACTTGGGTCACTGGTGCTGTGAGGCAGCAGTACTAATCACTGTGCCACCGTGCCGCCCCGAAATTCACGTTCCCCGACCGGGAATCGAACCTGGACCACGGCTGTGAGAGCGCCGAATCCTAACCACTAGACTACCAGGGAAGATAACCACTAGACTACCAGGGAAGAGTTCAGCAAAAAACCCAACAATTAAAAACCAAACTCACCCAGCATCTGAGCCATTACCACATAAAAGTGCATCTTTGGCTTCTTCCAAAAAATAGTGATTTCCTGTTGATTAAGTTATAAATGAGTTAATTTCTAGTTTTATTTAACAGTATCAACTACATAAATAGAAAAACATAATTTCAATTCTAATTTAATTATTTAAAATATCATCCACTATATTTGTATTCCACTACACTTACGTAATAGTGAATTAAAATTGAACTTCCTTAGGCACCTTAAATTGTTTATTAGTTTAATTTAGAAGCTATTAAAAATGTGATGTTAAACAAAGCAAGAGAAAGCAACATGAGACATCTATTATTGCCATGATAAACATGGTCCTTGACTGGGTGAATACCAACATTATTAAGCTTCAATTTCATTCAGTTCAAAGCAGGGATATGATGAAAATGAGATCATATGTACTGTAAATTGTGATAATGAAAGACTGTGTTTTAAAGGAAATGGCACAGTACACTGTGTGATTACATACAGATCGTGCGATAACTCAGTACCTTTATCAAATAATTAGCTGTATGATATAGACCAAAACATTTCAGTTTTAATCTTCAGCTTGTAATGAGTTAACCATTCTCAGTAGGGTGCCAACTGGCCAGAGTTCCCACTATCCAATAAACTTTCCTGGAATTACACATTGATATTGGATGCTGACAAAATTGAGCTCAGCAATAATCTCTCAACCGACTCAGAGCTCAAATGAACCATGATCAGTTAGATAAGTGATTAGAAAGTGGATGATCTCTGTGGAATTGAAACCCTTTAAGATGCTGCTGCCTTTAGAAAGAGGAGAAAGTGAAGAAAATTGATAATAAAAATAACCACACAAATCTTTAGGTTCATATAGCAGCAAGAAGTGGATGAGAGATACATTTTTCTAATGTAAAATAGTGAATGTTCTGTAAATTTGATGTATAAAAAAAACTGAAAATGCTGTCAATACTTAGCAAGCTGAGCAGCATCTGTGAAGAGAGTAATAGAGTTAACATTTCAGGTTTGTGACCTTTCTGCAGTACTCTGTTTCACTCTTCAGATGTTAGCCATATGTTTGTCTTTATTTACAATCTGTGAATAGTAAAATGTACTTCAATAAGTCAGAGCTTGTATTAGTCATGTTATGCTGTTGGGGAGCAACAGAATAAATTCAGATTCCTTATAAAACAGAATTAGACACAATCTAATTTTGTAGATCTCAGTGAATGAATCATTTAACAGACCTCTAGCGTCACATCTGGAAATAATGGGTTTAATTTGTCATAAGCTATCTCCTGTCTCCTATCTCAGATGTCTGTAAAGGTCTTAAATGAAAATTGTCCATAATATACTTCATATAATTGGTTCTAAGAAAATGACATTCATGTCATAGAACTTCAATTGTGTGTTTATGATATAATTTCTGAAAGCAGTTTAATATATTTCCTGAAAACTGACAACTGTAAAAATAAGGGACCGTTTCACAAATACTTTTCCTGACATATTTCTTCTCCTCCTCATCTCCCAATTAGAAATTGACTCTTTACATTGATTATGGGTCCAATAGCTCACAGATAGCTTTCCCGTGAGATAATTATTCATGGGAGTGGATTTCCACACTAATTGATGGTGTGAGGTTGTTGACTTGCTCGCTGAGCTGGCTTGTTTTCGTTCAGACGTTTTGTCACATGCTAGATAACATTGTCAGTGAGGCCTCCGATGAAGCGATGTTGTTCTACTCCACATGGAATTTATACTGTCCTGTCCGTTATGGTGAGTAGTGTCATTTCCGCTTTTGTTCTGTATGGGTTTGCATATGGGGTCCAACACTCACCATAACGGACCGGACAGTATAAATTCCAAGCGGAGTGGAGCAACATCGCTTCATCGGAGGCCTCACTCATGATGTCACCTAGCACGGTGACAAAACGTCTGAACGAAAACAAGCCAGCTCGGCGAGCAAGTCAACAACCTCACCCACAACTGGAGCTACAAATCTTTGCTAAAACCTTAATTGATGGTGTACTTGTGAATGCCCTGGAAGTGCATAGATCACCTATGGCTATGCTGGTCTGAAAATACATTGTTGTGTCTAATCTCAGAAGCTAAGTGTTCTCAGACCTGGCTAGTACTTGTACGGGAAACTGCCTGGGAACACCAGGTGCAGTCGGCTTTTCAGGGTCTAGTGGTCTAGTGGTATAGTTGGTAGTGTCCCTACCTGTGAACCAGCAGGCCTGGGCTCAAGTCTCATTTGCCCCAAACGTGCATCTCATCAGGTTTTAAAAAAAAGACACTAGATAACCGATTCCCACCAACCTTCTCAAGACACCCAATAATGAGTCTTAGGTCCAATTAACAACTGCCCTGTAGAAAGGTGGCAAAGTAACTCAAGGAAAGGTGGGCAGTGCACCCAATCAACCAGGAAAGGTTGGCCATCTGGGGACAGATGGGGCAGACAATGTGCTGGACATTTGTCACATTTACCTGGCATGGGACATTGGCACCTGTACCAGAGCTCAATATTTGGAGGATCAAGCCTTTTCACAGGAACACTTTTCAATCCATTGAACTACTGAAGAAGGTAAGGGTGTGATTTTAACTTTTGATAGCTATTTTGCTTGCAGTGGATTATTCAGGGGCAGGGAACAGGGAAGAATGGAAATTGCAGCAATACTGGTCCATCACACATATGACTACCAAGCATCTCAGAAAAGACTCAAATTCAATCCTTGAACTTTCTTCGTCTCTCCACAGATGGAGAAAAGAATGGCACCACCCCCTGTTTTGGAGCCCAGAAGCAGGATGCACCCACAGTTTGGCAGTGACCCCTGCAAATTCAACTCCAGGCCACAAGCAATATGCAGAAGATCCTCTTGCCAGCAGGGGTTGAGTGAGAAGGGGACAGATGGGAGAGACTTCCCAGCCAAACCAAAGCAGCCTGGATGCAGACTGCAGCAGGGGTAAGCAGCGAAGAAGTAATCCAAAGAACCTGACTGCAGTGCTGCAAATGGCTCAATTTCATTTTGAAATTTGCGAGCAGTGAGATGGACTTGTATGCAAATGTATGCGGTCGTGAAGTGGCTCAAAATGCAGAATTACCTAATGAATTGCCCAATTACAGAAGGCAACATGGCACAGACACAATACTCTGTACGGCAACTGGGGATTTGAGAGGGTGTGAACTGCAATACTTATTAATTGACAAGGAGCATTGAGAAATGTTGAGCGCTATCAAAGTAAATGTTAACCTCACATTTGAAGGTACAACTGTAGTACAGCATCATCATAACAACTTCCTTCTTTATTTGCAGGAGAACAGGGAACACAATGCCCTAGAATGTGCTCTGACCTGAAGAGGACATGTAACCCTGGCCATTCTCAACTCATTGAGGTGCTGGAGGTGACTGCCAATAATTGTAGCAGAATCACTGGTCATACTGAAGTTGGAAGAAGATCACAGGATGGTGAGATTGCAAGACTGTTTATTTGTAATTCTTGCAAACAATGCTGAATGGGCTGGGGTAACGGTTGGGGAAACTGGGGAAGCTGTCAGTGAAGTTGTTTTAGCAGGCCAGGCAGCATCAGAGGAGCAAGGAAGTTGATGTTTCGGGTCTCTTCTTCAGAAATGATCCATTTCTCCAGAAATGACCAATGCTCCTCCAGCTCCACACTGTTATCTCTGAATCAAGCATCGGCAGTTCTTACTATCTCTGAATGAAGTTGTTTGATGTGTTTTGACTTTGAAGATTTGTAGAATTCAGAGAAGAAGGTGTGTCTGTAAGTTGAAAGACTTAAGATTCAAATTCTGGCCACAAATGATGATGATGCCCCTCATGTCCTTTTTATTTACAAAGTACAGATGAAACATGGCTGGCTACAGCCATTTGGAGCCTGGCTACAGCCATTTGGAGCCTCTGGGGAGGAAGGGAAAGCCTCATTGACCGTCACATCCATCCTCTGCATCTTGTACAGATCCCTGCCCTGCAATCGGTACACAGGACTCATCTTCAAGGGATCAACAGCTTGATGAAAGCATTTGTCACAAGTCCGGCTATCAGAGACTGAATTAGTGCAGGCATCTAGCACTCAGAATGTTGGAGTCAACTGAACGCTGAGCTCCAGTCTGATGATGAGCCTCTGGAGTCCACTCACCAGGTGACAGATTCTGGATGTGTGGCAATGAGGTAGAGGGAGATGTAGTCCAGATTCAGGGAGGGGTTGTGTGCACTGTCCTAACTGTTCAGAATGAATGGCTTTCTTCATTGAGACATTGTCTACTGTCATGGAGAGCCAGCAGTTCACCGGTGAAATACTGGATGAGTGTGCTGACTTGCATTAAACTGCCTTGTCTCTGAGCTTTGTACCCAGCTGCCAGGGCAAGAAAGAGACAAGAGCCACAGTCAATTCCTGGTTCCTCTCAGGAAAGACAACTAGACCTTTGGTAGATGAATAGATGCTAGCATCATCAAGAGTACAACTCTCAGGATGTTTCTCTCCTCTCCTCTGCCTTTCTGCCATTGGTCCAATGCCTCAGAACTGACTGATTAACCTCCTGCCACACTTGCCAGAGCCTCCAACCAAGCTCGCACCCTCATGGCCTCAGGTGACCACAGAAAACCCACTAAAGTCATCCTAGGCAAGGGGCATAAACATCATAGATCTTAGATCATAGAATCCCCAGAGTGTGGAAACAGGCCCTTCGGCCCAACATGTCCACACCAATCCTCACAGCATCTCACCCAGACCCATCCCCCTATAACCCACCTAATCTACACATCCCTGAACGCTATGGGCAACTTAGCACGGCCAATCCACCTAACCTGCACATCTTTGGACTGCGAGAGGAAACCGGAGCACCTGGAGGAAACCCACACAGACACAGGGAGAACGTGCAAACGCCACACAGACAGTCGCCTGAGGGTGGAATTGAACCTGGGTCCCTGGCGCTGTGAGGCAGCAGTGCTAACCACTGAGCCACCGTGCTGCCTTGAAGGTTGCAGGTGATGAGGGGAGAGTAGCACCACATCATACCAGCCATTAGAGAATTAAAAAGACACCTTAGTCCCCATCATCAAAAATGATATAGACTATCACATCAGTGCAAAAGTCAAGACAAAAGCATTTGCAACATCTTCAGCCAGAAATGCCCTGTGAATGATCTATCTTGGCTTCATCCTCTGGTCTATAGAATCACAGATGCTGCTGTTCAGCCAATTCAATTCACACCAAGTTATAGCAAGAAATGGCTGAAGATGATGGATGCTGCGAAGGCAGTGGCTCCTGACAACACCTCAAAGAAACACTGAAGATAGAAGCAGGAGTAGGCCATTTCACCCCTCGAGCCTGCTCTACCATTCAACACAATTATGGCTGACCATCGAGTTCAATACCCTAATCTTGCCCTCTCCCCACATCCCTTGATGCCTTTAATCACAAGAGTTATATCTACCTCCTTCGTGAAAACACAATATTTTGGCCTCAACTATTGTCTGTAGTTGTGAATTCCACAGGGTCATCACTTTCTGGGTGCAGAAATTTATTTTCATCTCAGTCCTACAAGGTTTACCCCTTATCCTTAAACTATGACCTCCTGTACTGGGCTTCCTCACCATCAAGAACATTCTTCCTGCATCAAACCTGTCTAATCCTGTTAGAATTTTATAGGTTTCTATGAGATTCCCCCTTCATTGTTCTAAAATCTACTGAATACAATCCTAGCCAACTCAATCATTCCTCATACATTGTTTACTGGGATGGTGAGACCAATTTGGTAAGCCTTTGCTGCACTCCAACTATAGCAAGGAGGCTAAAACAGCACACAATGTTCGACGAGTGGCCTCACCAATGCCCTGTGTAACAGGAGCAAGACCTTCTTGTTTCTATCCTCAAATCCTCTCACCATGAAGGCCAATATGCAGTTTCCTTTTTGCCTGCTGCACCTGTGAGCTTACTTCCAGCAGCTGGTGCATGAGGACACCCAGGTCTCGTTGAATTTCCTTTCTCAATTTACGCCTTTCAAATAATAATCCGCCTTCCTATTTTTGCTACCGAGTGGATAACATCTCATTTATCCACATAATACTGCATCTGCTGTGCATTTGCCCACTCACTCAGCCTGTCCAAATCACAATGCAACATTTTTGCATCCTCCTTATAAATGCACACTTCCATCCAACTTTGTGTCATTTGCAAATTTTGAGAGATATGTTTAGTTCCCTCACCTAAATCATTAAAATGTAATGGGAATAATTGAGGTCCTAGTAGTGATCACAACAGTACCCCACTAATCACTGCCTGCCAGTCAGAAACAGACCTATTTATTCCCATAAAAACCAAAAGAACTGCGGATGCTGTAAATCAGGAACAAAAACAAAGTTGCTGAGGAAGGGCCATCGGACACAAAACATTAACTGTGATTTTTTTCTTCACAGATGTTGCCAGAACTGCTGAGCTTTTCTATCAATTATGTTCTGGTTCCAATAATTCTAATTCTTTGTTTCCTATCACAATACATTACCAATCCCATGTGTTTTAATTTTTCACATTCATCTGTTAAGTAGGACTTTGTTAAAAGCCTTCTGAAAGTCTAAAAAAACCACATGCTCCCCCAATTACCTCTACTAGATACATCCTCAAAGAATTCCAGTAGATTTCCCTTTCATAATCTATGCTGACTACACCTGATTCTATCACTGTTTCCCAAGTGCTCTGCTATAAAAAACCTTGATAATGGACTCTAGCATTTTCCTCAATACCAACGTCAGACTCACCAGTGGTCTGTAATTCCCTGTTTGCTCTCTAACTCCCTTCTTAAAGAGTGGGGTTACATTAGCTATCTTCTAATCTGTAGGAACTGCATCCAGTATTTCTCGGGCCATTTCCTCAAGTATTCTGGGATAGGGATTATGAGGCCCTGGGGATTTATCATTTTTCAATCCCATAAATTTCTTCATTACCATTCCTCAACTAATACAGATTTGCTTCAGTTCCTCTCTCTCATTAAACTCTTATTCCAGCAGTACTGCTCAATATTTGCACTCCAGAAACAGCTGTGTGGTCCAAGTTTTGAGTACAACAACCAAAGTTATCTATGCAGAGGGCACCACTGGATATGTTTAAACTTCTAAAGCACGTTCTGAGCTGACCAATGGCCTCTTTACTGATGGTTCTGGTAGATGCAAGGCTATTGTTAAATCTTCTCCTAAGCTCAGTGGATTCCTTACAGATATCATTCGTCATATCCTTAGATGGTAGCCCTTATTGCTCAGAAGCCAGGCATCCAAACACTCTGGGCCAGGGATAATCCATGGCTCTCGAATGCCCAAGTGTGCAAGCATTGTAATTGTTGCCAGGATAGCACGCACATACTTGCAGTATCTGTTGCCTGTGGTCACATGCAAGCTAAATGTTAATGGAAACACATCATTTGCTGTTAACCAATGCTTCTGGCTGCCCATAAGGCGCTTTAATGGTTGCATGTGTTCAATCTGTATGCCTTGAGCCTTTAAAAATCCAGCAATGCTGTCAAAACCTTTAGCTCAGTCTGTCTGATTGTCACTGCCCTTGCTAAATGAGATAAGCTCATGGGTGTACCTGAACATTGCACCTACAAAGATTTTCACGTTATGTACAGAAGAGCCATTAGCTGCAATATCCTATCCTGGTCTCCAGGTTACACCTGGAAGGACAGGAAACATTCAGAACCACTATGAACTGCTAAGCTTCAGGCTTCAGCTAGATTTAGATGTCTTTCAGCAGAATTTGATGATTTCTCTATAGCCAGCATCCCACAGGTTGATGCAACTGTCTCCATGGAGAGATGCAATATTCTCTGCCACTAACACTGGGGGTAAGTCAGCCTCTGCCAGTATACTCTTTTGGCAGGGTACTGCCTTAGCCTTCTTCTGCCTGCCTGTTGCTGCTTTTGTTTCCTATTCGCAGGCTCTTGCTCAGTAGCAGACTGCACAATTTCTTGGAGACTTGGCCATGTGCAGATTCCCTCCTTCTTTTCTTCTACACTGGAGGGGTACCTTCCAGTGCAATGGTCGATTCATTTAGGAGACCGCAATGTACAGCGCAAATGTTATTCTGCACAATTTTGTTTGCAACACTTCCTGTTTGCCTCTCTTCCCAAGGAAATGTTCTAATGCAGTTTGAGTGCAATGAAAAAGAAAATTAGCAGCACCAAAGTCCTGTTCTGCTAAAGTAACCATAGTCTCCCTTGCAACATTTACATCCATGTTTATAACCCTTCCAGATTAAAAGAAACTAACTGCCACTGACCAGGTTTCCCATGCAACTGCCACTTTGTGGTGTGGGCAAAGTAATAATCAGGTGTATTGGTTTGATAAAATGCTTGATAACTTGTTCATCATATTTTTTAAAAATAGCAGGCAGACCTCGGATTTTGGTGCCCGTGATGAACTTGTCACTTGAAGTCTTTTAGCCAGATTTTATCAGTTTGGGAAAGCAGTAGGTCTGATTTCTGGAGTAAAGGCCAGGCTACATATCCAACCACAAGGTGGCATCACACTTGACAGCACATTTAGGTATGACTTGAACTTTGCCCAAATTACCAATTCAGGAAAGTACATCTCCTATTTTTCCTTACCTAACCCAACCAAACAGAGACAAATTACAACATTCAACCATTAAAGCTCACAATGGATAAAGATACTGAGATAGTGAATTGAAACTCCCTCTAGAAGTAATATTTTTTCAGCTCTTTCAACATAGTCAAGATGAAGAAAGTAACACAATTCTTTTCATCTGTACTTACCAATCAATTTTACTCTCACACTATACATTAGAAATCTTTTTTAAAAAAATCTTTATTCATCTTTGACTTTAAAATTAGGAACAAATATAGAACTGACACGTGACTGAATTATGTCTAGAAAAAGTCACTAATATGAACATTAAGTCCTTACGTTCATCTTCGATGTATTCATCGAAGTTGAATATGAATTCCGTTTCATTTGTCATCATACCATTCTGGCTTAAAGATCTGTTAGTTGGGATATAATAGCTGGCAGGTGGTGGCCATCGCACGCATTTATGTTTTAGGTTTCCCATGAACAGTTGCAGCCCTATTAGTGCAAACACGCTCAAACAAAAAACAGTCAGAATCATTACATCGGACAGCTTCTTCACTGACTGGATCAGGGCACCCACGATGGTTTTGAGACCTGAAAGAAACATGAAAAATTTCTGTGATTTCTTTTTGATAGCAAAACACATTCATTAAATTATCAAGAAATCGTCAGTTCTTCTCATACTTTATCAGTCAATCTCATGCAAAAGATCAATTACCAGAGTAAACATGTATTTAATGACACTTTGCTGAAACTAGGATGATAGCAAATGAATGATCTGTTATATTAGACTAACAAATGGAAAGTTCTAGCATTACTGTAGTTGAATGGAACTTCATGTACATTGTGAATGGATAAGAATGTAACTGTACACATTCTTAGCGAGATGCTTGTTTCTCTGAAACAATTCAATTTCATTTTGTGTTTTGCATTTTGTGAATTCATTCATCTCACCAACTCTGAAATTATAACTATAGTGAACAGTGCAGCCAAGTGAAAGGCGCTTTGTAATGATTTCTCCAAACCTAAAATTTGTGAATCAACTTTTAATAACACACCTTAAGTTTTGAGTGCTAAACTTTGAAACTGCTTTTAATTATTGGATTTGGTTTGATAAATTATATATTACCAAAAATCATTGAGATTTAATGCTTTCATTCAAACAGGCCAAACATGAGCAATAGTCTGAGACTTAAATCATTACAGCACTGAAAGTCGTCGATCAAGGACAGTCAGAATGTCTAAGCACTAAAGATCTCTAGGTCAAACATACACAACAGTCACAGACAAAAATTCAGAATTTCAATGGCCTGTGGGATTGGGTGCAGGTAAAATTTGAAAACCCGCATTCCCAGAGGATGTCGTGGATCAAATAACTTCCAGGATGTGCTCCAAATTTCAAAGGGAAGGTACTCGTTTGCTGGGTGGGGAACTGGGAACCCACTTGTCTCCAATTAAGGTCCTTTCAAATTTCTCGAGAAATTAGGGCTGTTGTAGTATAGTGGTAGTATCCTTACCTCTAGATCAGGATGCCTGCATTCAAATCTCACCTGCTCCAAAGGAGTGTCATAACATCTCTGAACAGGTTGATTAGAAAATGCCTTCTGAGAGAAACTTGTTAATGAGCCAAGGAGGGTGAGAATAGAATTGTCAAATTTGATCTAAAACAGTTTTCAGTTGTCAGGTTTAATGTGAGAAGAGATTTAAATTTTTGTAAGTTTTTGGGACTTAAGCAGCTTGTGCTGAATTTTGCTCTTTACCTCATTTTTGGCCATACATTCACTTTCTACGTGACGAGGCTTCTGCCCTTCGAAGGTACAACCTACTCTCTTCAGTAATTCTGTGGCAGAATCCATCACAACCTCCACATGTCTTTAGTGCTGACACTCTGCTATCCACTCACACCCCCTAGTTACATCTGGCATCAATAATTGGGCACTAAACTTGCCCCTGGCTCAATTAAGATATTTACATTTCAAAACGCAGGTAAATAAACAACATCAATGTGGTATATGATCAGGACCCAGAAGTTATCCAGACTTTAAATTCACAACCGCACATTGAACATCCAGCCCTAAGTATATACATTACTGCAGGCAAAACATATGATAAAGGTTTTTTCTAACTTTGAACATTAACCAATCTAAATTGAATCTGTCTCATGCTATTGTCATAACCTATTAATGGGCACACACAATGAACATCTCCAAATTCCCACTCATCAAGGAGGTGTTATAAAAGTTTAAATGGTTTGGAGTACAAAGGGATGCCTTAAATTGCTGAAGCTTTCATGCATTCATCATGCTGATGTGTAGTATTTTGTTTCTTCATCTCCTCACTTGCATATGATTCAGTAATCTTTTCAGTCTCGATTTTCAATTTGCAATATTCACTCATTAAATCTGATTGTAGAAAGAGCATTCAAAGAAGGACATTTTCAGAATGCATTGAATAATTTGCAGAATAGGGAAGGGAAAACTAGACATCATACGTTGAAAACCACTCATGCTGGATATTACAATTTCTCGTGCAAGAAATTGCTAAACATCAAGGCTGAATACACAAGCAAAAAAAATCAAAAGCAAGGAATCCTATAAACTACTTCTTTTATTTCTTCTGATTCCTGCTTTGTGTTTTTTTTTAATTGCAAAGAAGAAAGATCAGCCATAGTGCTTAACCTAGCTCTCACCTGGAATGACTGAAATTGTTTTCAATGCTCGGAGAACTCTGAATGTTCTCAACGCTGAGACATTGCCCAGGTCCACAAACTCTGTCACATATCTGTAATAGGGGAGGGCACACACAAACACAATGACAGGACACATAGATACAGTTGGAGATACATGGGGCCTGCTAGTGCCTTACACCAATTACTCCTTACCTGGTATTACAGAAATAGTTTTCAAAGCTCTCAATACTCTGAAAGTTCGAAGAGCTGAAACATTGCCTAGGTTTACAAATTCTGTTACATACCTGTAGAATTAAATCACAGTTATTTCAGCTTTCAACAAATTTTAATATAACTACAATGTTTGGTCTTTCACTTTGGTTATAGTAATTGTATTTTTATTTTCCTCCTTTGCTTGGTTGTCCTGAAGGTAATATAAGTTACAGTGTAATTCCATGAGTGCTCACCACCCTCAATTAATCAAATTCAAATGCTATTCTTCACATTAAACCTAGACATTGTAAATTGCCAGACTATTCAAAACAAGGATACATCACTGTGTTCATACTGATATCCTCCAACACGCAATTATCAAATAAACGTTTTTTTTAATCTCCTTCCCTAGATCAAGGACAACTGACAAGCCCCACTTCCTAGGGATCAAAGTTTGGGTCTTCCTGGTCAAGATGGCTCCCTTTTGAACATGATGTACATTCACTCACTAATTGTTCAACAGAGTGATGACAGAATTTTAAACAAATGAGCAATATACTTCTTGAACAATTGGTCTGAAATTTTCTTGACTAAGAAGAAACCATGATAGAAGTGCTATTGCTGATTATCATAAACAAATCAACACATTATACATTGATAGTAGGAACTGCAGATGCTGGAGAATCTGAGATAACAACGTGTAGAGCTGGATGAACACAGCAGGCCAAGCAGCATCAGAGGAGCAGGAAGACTGACGTTTCGGGCCTAGGCCCTTCTTCAGAAATGGTCTAGACCCGAAACGTCAGCTTTTCTGCTCCTCTGATGCTGCTTGGCCTGCTGTGTTCATCCAGCTCTACACCTTGTTATAACACATTATACATTGCTACTTTTTGAAATATTGTTCTACAG
Organism: Rhincodon typus; assembly: GCF_021869965.1. Lineage (NCBI taxonomy): Eukaryota > Metazoa > Chordata > Chondrichthyes > Orectolobiformes > Rhincodontidae > Rhincodon > Rhincodon typus. The sequence goes on along the minus strand of NC_063338.1, from coordinate 58,486,076 downwards.
ATATGCTTGCAATGGTGGCCCCAATTGAAATTAGCAATCTTGACGCTTTTAGTAAATACTTACGCCATAAGGATGACACTGAAATCCAACCAGTTCCACGGATCTCGGAGAAAAGTGAAATTATCTATACAGAAGCCCCTTGCAAGAATTTTTATAAGCGATTCAAATGTGTAAATACCAGTGAAGGTGTACCTAATGGAATTATAACAATAAAAAAGCTGTTCAGTCATTTAATTGGCAAATATTATGAAAAAGGGAAGCTTCCATAAATCTCAAGGTATAAAAGCTGTGATACTAATTATTCATTTCCAATGTAAGAATATCCTTCAGTTCTATTACATTAAATGTAATGATATTCTGGAGCAAAATTCTTTTTTGTCTTACTCATTTCCAGGTTAATTGCAGAGTCTTAAGTCTTGATTAAATTTAAGAGAATGTGAAGGGCTTCCGATACATTCTAACAAATTACTTTGCTTATAAAGTAAATCTGTTTACTAAGTATATTCACCGAATATTAGTACAGGAAAGAATTCTAGAACATATTCAAGACAGTTTACTAAAATAAAATTCACAATAACAATGAACCAGATGATGCTGGATTTATTGATGAATAACAAACAGAATTAATTAATGATCTGATGATTAGGAAAGATCTTGCAAATAGGTTAATTTGATATTTGACTTGAGAGACAGAGAAACAAAGAGAGAGAGAGAATGTAGAATTGAAACCAAGGCTTTAAGTTTAAAGTGAAGCAAACATCAAAGGAATGAGAGATAAATTGATGTCTGTAAACTTAGTAGAGAATTTTAAGGTGTCAAGAACAGGGTGGATAGATAAAAGTAGGTCCAGGGATGTTATTAATATGAACATTCTGTAGGCATCTGTTAAGGTTCCACAAAAGAGATGTTTAAACAAGTGAATGGAATTTAAGGCAACTTATTTAAAATCTAATGTCCTTATAGATCAAAAAATTTATTTTACATTGGTTATATATTTGACACAATAGATACCGTGTTATTTTGGTTTGTTAACACATTTGAAAAATATTAATACTGTAAATTCAGTAGTATACAGAGAACTATACACTTACTCTACATTCTTCGTCCAGTCTGGAGGATTATACAGGGTCATAAACACACAATTCGTCATAATAGTGCACATGATAAGCATGCTGAACAATGTAAGATTTAGTCAAGGAAAGCAAACATAATAAAACAATGCACATTTTCTAATAAAGTTGGGAAGAATAACATATACAAACATTTAACTATAATGTTTGGTCTTTCACTTTGGTCATAGTAATTGTATTTTTATTTTCCTCCTTTGCTTGGTTGTCCTGAAGGTAATAAAAGTTATGGTGCAATTCCATGAGTGCTGATCGCCTTTGATTAATCAAATTCAAATGCTATTCTTTACGTTTAAGCTAGACATTGTAAATTGCCAGACTATTCAAAACAAGGATACATCCGTGTTGACAACAATATCATCCAACGTGCAATTATCAAATAAATGTTTTTTTTCCCTTTCCCCAGCCCAAGGATGAAGGACAACTGACAACCCCCGCTAATGGAAAATCAAAGTTGGGGCAGTAATGGACAAAGGAGCACCTCGAGCCTGTTTCACCATTTAATAAGATCATCACTGATTTGATTGCTTTACGTTCCTGCCTAACATCAATAACCTTTTGCCCCAAGATTACAGTCTAGTTATCTCTGCCTTAAAAAAAGTTTCAAGCACTCTGCTTCCACTGCCTTTTGAGGAACAGGGTTTGAAACACTCACTATGCTCTGTGAGAAAAGAATTCTTTTCATTTCTATTTTAAATGGGCAACACTGTATTTTTGTAAACAGTGATCCCTACAGCTAGATTCTCCCACAAAAGGAAGTATCCTTTCCACAGAATATTCTTTCCTGTCAATTCCCCTCAGGATTTTGTGTGTGTTAATTAAGTTGGCAGTTTCTCTTCTAAATTCCAGCAGGTACGAGCCAAACCTGTTCAACATTTCCTTATAAGGCAACCTGAACCATTCCAGGTATTATGCTAGTAAACCTTCTCTGAACCACTTCCAATGCATTTACATCATTCCTTAAATAAAGATACTGTATACACTACTCCAGTTGTGGTTTCACCAATGCTCTGTAAAATGTAAGCATAACCTACAGACTTTAGTATTCAATTCCTCTTGCGATAAATAAGTACATTCTATTACCTTTCTGAAATACTTGCTGAAAGTACAGTTTAACCTTTTGCAATTCATAAAAGAGTACACCCGGTACCTCTGCAAATTAGAGCTCTTCAATCTCTCACCAGTATGTTTCCTTTTTCATTCTTCCAGCTTGACAAAATGAACAATTTCACTTTTTCCCCACATCACACTTCATTTGCTCGATCTTTGTCCAATCACATGACAGTTGTGGTTCCTTTTTAGCCTCTTCTGCCCTCTTCACAACTTACTTTCTTAACTATCGTGTTATAAGCACCCATACCTCCTGTCACTTCATCCATACAATTCGTATAAATGGCAACATTTGAAGCTCCACCTCTGATATCTGTGGCACAATGTTGATTACATCATGCCAATTAGAAATTATCTATTTATGCCTTCTCCTGATTTCCTAACAACTTGACTGTTTCCTGACAGCCAATCTTCTATGCCAATATGTTACCCAGACACTATGAGTGTTTTAAATTCCGCAATAAATTTCGTTTGGCATCTAGTCAAATGCCTTCTGGAAATCAAAAGCACAGTATATCCACTGTTTGCTGTGTATCCACAGCACATGTTACCTCCTTGAAGAACTCCAATAAGTTAGGCACAAATGACTTACCTTTCATAATTCTGACTCAGTCTAATTACCCTAAATATCTCTAAATGCCCCACTATAACATTTTACATCAGACAAATTAGCAGAAGTAGGCCATTAAGCCCATTGGGTCTGCTCTGACATTCAGTAAGATTATGGCTGATCTGTTGTGTTTTCTGAATTTTCCAGTCCAATCTACTCCCAATAACCTTTGCTTCCCTTGCTAAACAACAAGCTTTCTGTTTTCAGCTAAAAAGTATTCAATGACCTTACCTGTATCATCTTCTGAAACAAAGTCATACAACTTTCAGAGAAAAAAAATCTCATTTAAGTCCAAAAAAGTGATCCATAATTTTAAACTGTTTCCCCTAGATCTAGTTTCACCCACTATAGGAAAAATCATTTCCACATTCACCTTGTCAAGACCATGCAGAATTTTGTTTACTTCAGACTTACTGAAATTGAAAATCAATGACAGAATTGGATACAGAACGGATTTCCAAAAGGAAATCATGTTTGACAAATCTACTGGAATTTTTTGAGGGTGTAACCAGTAGATTTAACTAGGGAGAAGCAGTGGTTGGACTTTCAGAAGGCATTCCATGTATTCCCACATAAGAGCTTGGCAGCTAAAATTAAATCAGATAGGATTAGGGATAGTGTACTGACATTGATAGAGAACTGGCTGGCGGACAGGAAACAAAGGGTAGGAACAAAAAGGTCATAGTCTAAGTATCAGGCAGTTACCTTGGGGTACCAAAGGGATTGATGCTTGACATCAGCTATTAAAAACCTGCATTCATGACTTAGATGAGGGAACTAAATGCAATATCTCCAAGATTGCAGAAGACACAAAGCTGGGTGGAAGGTGAACTGTCAGGAGGATGGAGAGGTTCTTCAGTGTGATTTGGACAAGTTGACTGACTGAGTGAACTATAAATGAAGTGTGGCTAAATGTGAGGTCAATCAATTTGGTAGCAAAATCAGGAAAGAAGATTATTATTTGAATGGCAAAAGATTGGGCAAGGGGAAGGTATCCCTATACACCAGTTGCTGAAAGCAAGCGTGTAGGTGCAGGAGGCATTGGAGAAGGCAAATTACGTGTTGCCTTTCAAAGTGAAAGGATTTGAGCATTGGAGTAGGAGTGCCTTACTGCAATTGTACACGGCTTTAGTGAGACCATACCTGGAGTACTGTGTGCAGTTTTAGTCTCCTTATCTGGGGAAGAATGTTCTGGCTATGGAAGGAGCAGAATGAAGCTTTACTTGACTGATTCCTGGTATGCAGGACTGACATATGAGGAGAGGAGAGGCTGGATCAGGTAGGACTATGCTCACTAGAAGAATGACAAAGTCGGGGGCGGGGGGGGTGTGCGGTTTCATAGAAGCTTATGAAATTCTAACAGGACGAGACGGGATAAATGTAGGAAGGATATTCCCAATGACCTGGAAATCTGGAACCAGGGCCACAGTCTAATGATGCAGGGTAGGCCATTTAGGACTGAGTTGAAGAGAAATTTCTTCATCGAGAAAATGGTTAGACTGTGGAATTCTCTGCCATAGAAAGCAATTAAGGCCAAAATATTGAATGTTTTCAAGAAGGAATTAAACATCATTCTTAGGTCTAAAGACATCAAAGTGTTTGGGGTGAAAGCAGGAACATGGCATTGAGTTAGGTGACCAGCAATGACCATCGAGAATGGCAGAACAGGCTCGAAGGACCGAATGGCCTACTCCTGTTCTTATTTTCTATATTTCTAAGTCACTCCTCACTCTTCTAAACTTCTCTGAAAGAAGATCAGACTATCTAACCTTTCTGATAAGAAAGCCCACTCATTTTACATATCAATTGAATAAATCTCTCCTGAATCACCTCCAATGTATTCTACCCTTCCTTAAATAAGGAGAGCAAAACCACAAACAGTATTATCTTTAATAATAGCTTATAATTTCTTTCTTATTATGAATGTTAAGCTAACTGATACAGTATTCTGCTTTCCGTCTCCCCTCCTTTTTGAATAATGAAGATTTTGAAGAAGTTAAAGAAGTCGCCATGTTCCAATTTAATTGAACTTTCACCAAATCTATTGAATTTTGGAAAACTAAGACCATCGCCACATCGACTACCTCACTAACCACATCTTCTAAGGTCTAAGGATGAAATCCACCAGGATCCAGGGAATTTTCAGATTCCTGCTCCAACAATTTGCTCAGTATTACTTCCCTAGTAGTTGTAATTTAACGGAGTTCCTTTGACCCTTAAACTTCCTGATTTCAAGTTATTTTTGGGATATTATTCATATCATCTATAGTTATATTTTTACTTTAGCACTTTTTAAGGGTCATTTATCCAAATGGGTATTTTCTGATAAAAGACAGTGAGCCAAGAACCCGATGCTGAAGAACGAAAGAGCTCATTTTGCCTACCAAGCATTGACAAGAGGAGGAAAGCCCCCCGCTTCCCTAGCAAAACAATATCACTAGCGATGCAACCAGGGTAACTCATCAAACAGCAAAGGTGGAGTTATGAAGAAGCACGAGGAAAATCAAGACCAATGACGAACTGAGAAAGCTACGGTATTGCAACTACTTGCCAACAAGCACAACACCCAGGGGTTTCTTCAGTGCCACCAAGGCATGTAATATATGGACCCAACACACTTGGCCTCAAACCATTGCAGAATAAGGATGGAACCCTTTTGACAGACAGAGAAAACGTCAGCCTCTGATGAACAGGAACTCCTAAACCGTAATACAATCATCAATAAGGATGTGTTTGAGGAAATCTCCCAACTCCTTGTCAGAGATGATCTTGGACTCCCACCTAGTGTGGCAAAAGTTGAAGCTGCCATTCGGCACATTAAGAGTAGAAAAGCTGCACGAGTAGACAGGTTTCCAGTGGAGATTTTGCACTTTGGAGGAGCAGAGCCTACCTGTCATCTGCACCAACTGTTCCTGACAAAGAATTCCTGCTGTTCTCAAGGATGCTGCCATTGCCACCATCTTCAAGAAAGTAGACAAAGTGGACTGTGGGGACTACAAAGGAATCTCCCTACTCTCCATCACTGGGAAGATCATTTCTGAAATCCTCGCTAGGTGCCTTCTCCAAGTCTCTTACGAAATCCTTCCTGAAACCCATTGTGGCTTCCAGCCAAATCATAGAAATATGGACATGATTTTGAGCGCTCAGCAACTCAAAGAGAAATTCCAGAAACAATACAAACCACTCTACATGGCCTTCATTGACCTGGTCAAGCTCATTCAATTGGGAAGTGCTATGGAAGACCCTGTAAGAGCTTGGCTGTCCAGTCAAATTCACCAACATCCACCATCTCCTCCAGGACAAGACGTCAGCAACAGTCCTAAACAATGGTAATAATGACAGAATACTTTGAAGTCAGGAGTCTTCAAAGCTTGGCGTAATCGGTTAGCGCGTGGTACTTATATACCAGTGAATTGGTCTCAGCAACAACCTCAAGAAGACTCAAATCCTTTACTAACCCATTCCAGGTCAATTTCCAGTCCATCCCTGCATTAAGATTAATGGAGAAATCCTCCCAAACGTGGAATATTTCCCATACCTGGGAAGCTACCTCTCATCTAAGGCTGAAATCGGTGCGGAGATTCAACATTGCATCCAATCTATAAGTGTAACCTTAGTATGCCTGGGGAGAAAAGTCTTCAATGATGGTGATATCCGTGCTGACACCAAGATTCTGTGTATAAGCCAATCAGCCTTCCAACTCTCCTAGATGGTTCGGAAACTCAGACTGCATATAAACACCACCTCAAAACTCTTGAGAAGTACCAGCAACACTGTTTGAGACAGATTCTCCGCGTCTGCTATGAGGAATGGCACATTAATATCTGCATTCTTGAAGCAGCGATAAGCACCAGTATCAAGGCCATAATCATCTGAAACCAACTCCACTGGGCCAGCCACATACTTAAGATACCTGAGTTCTGACTGTCCAAACAAAGTTTCTTTGCCCAGCTCAAGGAAGGCACTTGAATGATAGGAGGCTAAAGGAAGCATTTCAAAGACTCCCTGAAGGTTTTCCTTAAGAAATGCTACACAGATGTCAACATATGGGATATCCTCATTCAGAAGTGACTGGTTTGGAGGAAACTCCTGTATGAAGGGACACAATTCTTCGGGAAAAGGAAGTGGAAAAAGTAATGCCAATGACCTCAAGGCCAAAGAGCAGTTTCGTCTCCTGGATACAGTTGCTGAATGTGTGGTCAGAGATTTTGCTCTAGATCAGGCTCATTAGCCACAAAAGGACCGAAAGATCCTATGGCCAGTGACATAGAATTTACTAGGTGGACAATCATATTTGTTAGCGGGTGATTGCCAATGATGACATGCTAAGACAGAGGAAAGATGGATGTGAGCGAGAATACCGACCATCAACAAAGCTTCAAAGGATCTAACACATCACTTCTCCTCGGTAAGGAGGTCAGTTCAGTCCAGACAGTTTCATTGGATAGCAAAAAAGTGGATTGATCCTGATGCATATAATATCATTATACTAACAGTTGCCAGATTTTGGATGTATTACCTGCTATGATTTTGAATGGGATGGTAATAGAGAATGGTGGAAAGGTTAGGTGTTGGTTGAAGTCTACAACTCTGTCCTTTGGCCTTGCACCATTGATTGTTTGTTGTCATTTAACCTTTACTGCCTCCCACCCTTTCACAGACCTTGTCTTTTGTTCTTTACCCATCAATCCTTCTTTCATTTGCTTAAAACATTTTACATCTCTAATTTATCCCAAGTCTGATGAAAGGTCTTCAACCTGAATAAAATCACTTCTTCCCCACAGATACTGCCAGGCCTGCTGAGTGTTTCTGCCCTTTTTTGTTTATATTTCAGATCTTCTGCTAAGCAGCATTTGATTTTCTACTACTACATCCCTGCCCAACATGCCTTTCCTTCCTTACCCACTACACTGTATTGAAATGGCAGCAGAGGCAGAGTTCAGACCCCAGACATAGATACAGTGAGTATCAAGAGAACTCTCTTGCGCTATAGATAAACAATTTGTAAATTGAGTTTTATAACATTGTGTAATACCATACACTCCACTCTGGAGGACTCTTTATGGTTATAAATACAAAATGTAACAATTCATATAAAAATAATATGACAATCCTCTGCAGCATGTCATGGGAAAAGTAGACCTGGGAAACCAATGATATGAGCCCCCTTATTTCAACAAATATATAAGGTATTTTGGTAGCTTCCTTGTGCTACAATCTAGACCCCAATTACTTTATGTTATACCTCACCACCTCTTTTATGACCTACATTGACAGCTGATGGATAGATCTTTGTGCTACTTCTGACCTTGTAACTGTCCACCTACTCTTCTGGAGCTACAGTGGCAGTCTCACTGTGGTCCCATTGAGACTTCGCAACTAGGTAATGGCAGGCTCCCACTTGACTGCAATAATTCCACTGTCCACAGTGGACAACTGCCGACAAAGTCTCAGAGTCAAAAACAAAGTTGCTGGAAAAGCTCAGCAGGTCTGGCAGCATCTGTGAAGGAGAAAACAGAGTTAACGTTTCGGGTCCGGTGACCTTTCCACAGAACTGAAGTCTCAGAATCATTGTTTTTGGGAGAAGACTTCTGTATATTGTTATCATGGTGCCCACTTCAAATGCCACTCGAGGAAACTGTACAGCTGCATGATGTAAACAATAAGAAAATTCAGATAAAATTGTCTTTTCTTGGATCCCGCCTCTTTCTGATGCATTTGAGATTATTTTTGGTTACAAAACTAGATAGGCTGCTATCCTAAATCTGAATAGCTGGCATCATTGAATTACTAAAAACAGTACACACGTTACTAGTTGACCACGAGTAGATCTCAACAGTTTTGACTCACTGTATGTGTTATGGTGAAATAGGAGTCAGCAGTTTGTTATCACACACAAAAGGTACTTAAATATTAATAATACACTGCATAAAGGATATGAATGTACCAAAATCTTAATAGCTAATTTCCTTAATGGATTGAAAGGACTTAAAATGTACAAGGCAGGTGTGGCACTAAATCGGAAGATTGCCTTCCCTTTGTTCAATACTATAAAGGTCTGTAAAGGAAAAATAAAGTGATGATTAGAACAATAAATGTTGCCAATAAAGCATATTATGCATTTTACAAGTTTTCTTGCATGAACCCTCTGAATGCGGAGATGGTGGAGGAGATAATTTAGTGGTGATGTCACTGAGTAAACAATCCAGAGGCCCAGGCTAATATGCTGGGGACATGGGTTCAAATCCTACTAAGCATTTAAATTCCAAATCCGCCAATGAATAATAAGCAAGTCTCAGTAGTGGTGACCTTGAAACTGTTACTGATTATTGTTAAAACCCATTAGATTCATGAACATTCTTGAGGAAAGGAGATTAGCCATCTTTACCTGGTTGGGCCAACATGTGACTTCAGTTCCACAGCAGTGTTAACTGCCCTCTGAAATGGTGTGTCACTCAGTTCAAAGGCAATGGAGGGTGGACAACAAATGTTGGTTTTGCTACTGATGACCGCATCCAAGAAAACAATTAAAAATAACACCATTTATATTCATTATCAGTATAGAATCATAAAATCCCAATGGTGCGGAGGCAGAATATTTGACCCATTGAGTCCACACTGACGCTCTGAACAGCATTCCACACAGACCCAGCCCCCTACCCTACAATCCTGCATTTCCCATGGCTAATCTACCTAGCCTGCACACCTCTGGACACTAAGGGGCAATTTAGCATAGCCAATCCACCTAACCTGCACATCTTTGGACTGCAGGAGGAAACCCACACAGACGCAGGGAGAATGTACAAATTCCACACGGGCAGTCCTCTGAGGGTGGAATCGAACCTGGGTCTGTGGTGCTGTGCTGTGAGGTAGCAGTGCTAAACACTGAGGCACCATGCCACCCTAGTATTCATCAATAAAATACTGACTAATTGAAGAAAATATGTATAAACATTTCAAGGTGAAGCTAAATAATTACAATAGAAAGTACCATTTAGATGGGACATTCAGTGTGCAAAAGCTATGTCGAAATCAAAGTCTGACAGCACATATCCACATGCTCGCTAAGCAAAATAATTATTTTATCATCCCTTCTGAAGAAATGCTTACTTGCAGAAAATGACTTCCACATTTCCAAACCATTTTGTTATGTTCAATACTTTACAGATATAAATCAACAATTTAGGACTAATTAAAAGTATAAAAAGTAAGAGTTGACATAGAAGCTGTGGGCGTACAGGCTATTCATTTTAAATAAAATCAAAATACTGTGAATGCTGGAAATCAAACAAACACAGAAAATACTGGAGAAACTCAACAGATCTGGAAGCATCTGTGGAGAGAGAAACAGAGTTAATGTTAAAAGTCTAATACGAGTTCTGGAGAAATTATATCAGACTTGAAATATTAACTTTGTTTATCTCTCTACAGATGCTGCCAGACCAAAGTCTCTCCAGCATTTTCTCTGTTTATTTCAGCCTACTGATCTGCTCCTTCATTTAGTGTGATTATTACGGAATGTGCACATCAGCTCCACTTTCCCAGCTTGTTCCTATCTTCGCTGAGTAGCCAAGCATCTGTGAGTCATAGTCTTAGATACATTCATCAGTGGTGCATTCGCAGACCCTTTGGAATACAGGATTTCAGACATTTCCAATCTTCTAAGTAAAGGAATTTCCCGTAATTTCAATCCAAAATCCCTTATCTTGAGATTATGAACTCCAGTTTACAGCCCCTCAGTCAAAGAAACAATCTCAGTGTTTATATTAAAAACTGTAAAATGTACACCTTTCAATTGAAACACATCTTATTCTCAGAAATCCAGAGAATCTAAGCCCATTCTATTCAGTCCCTTCTCATTGGCAAGCCTCAATAAGTCTTTGTTACATTTCATCGAAGTATATACTTCCTTGTGTAAGGATACCAAAATCGTTTGCAGTATTGTAAGAGAGGTTTCACCAAATTCAAGGGAGGCATAGTGGCTGAGTAGTTAGCACTATCGCCTCACAGTGCCAGGGACCCAGGGTATGGTTCCACCCTTGGGCAACTGCCTGTGTGGAGTTTGCACATTCGCCCCGTGTCTGCGTGGGTTTCCTCCAGGAGCTCCAGTTTCCTCCGACAGTCCAAAGATGTGCAGATGGATTGGCCATGCTAAATTGCTCATAATGTCCAGGGAAGTGCAGGCTAGGTGGATTAGTCATGGAAAATGCAGGCTTTTACAGGTAGGAGGGTTGAGTCTGGGTGAGATGCTCTTTGGAGGGTCAGCGTGGATTTGATGAGCTGAATGGCCTGCTTCCACGCTGTAGGGATTCTATGATTCAAATCCTTCTGTAATTGCACTAAGACTTTCTTACCCCTACACTTCAACACAAAGCTAACAAATTAAAGCTAACATACCACTTTATTCATTGCTTTCTGTATCAGCATATCAACTTTCTGTGATTTATCCATAAAGGACAACCAAAATGCCATACCTGCTCATCTCTCAGCTCTTAAAAGATATTCTGTTTTTTCATTTTTTTTGCCGAAATGGGCAGTTTCACTTCATCACGTGCCTGCATTCCTTGCATCTGCCAGTTTATTGCCACCATTTAACAAGCCTACATTCCCTTGTCATTTCTTTGCATCCATCTCACAGATTACTTTCCCGTTAACTTTGTATCATAGCCAAATCTGGTTATATGACACTTTGAATCTGCAACTAAGTTACTGATGTCACAATGTTCAGAGTCAACAAACTTAAAATCTTACATGCAGACAGCCAGATAAATGAATCTACTGTGGTCGGATGTTAAAGTTCCTGAGTTAGATGAATATCTTAGAATGTGTTGTGGATGATAATGTTAAGGAGGAAGTGGAAAAGATTAAATGAGGGAGCTGAAAGCACAGTCAATAAGATTTTTGAGAGGAAAATAAAACAAAGAACTGCAGATGCTGAGAAAAAAAAATCGAAATTGCTGGAGAAACTCAGCAGGTCTGGCAGCATCTGTGTAGAGAGAAACAGAGTTAACATTTCGAGTCTAGTGTTCTGACGAAGGGTCACTGGTTCCAAAACATTAAATCTGTTTCTCTCTACACAGGTTTTCAACAGACTGTCAAAATAAATTGTGAGGTAGTGAAGTTAATAAATTATGGGAAAGTTTTGAAGAGCAAATCATCATTGATTTCACTAACATGTATGAAGTGGCAAGAGTGAATCAACGGTCTGTTCTGAGAATCCCCAACTTCAATTTCCATTAAAAAACAGAATGACAAAGCAGGTTAGCAAAGAGAGGAAAGAGGAAGGGTAAGAGACATAGAAAGAGCGTAATAGAGAAGAAAAGAACAGCAATAAGGAAGTATGGAAGAAATGGCTTAACAACATCAAATTATTTTCTTAAGAAGTCACTGAAAGGGGATGGTCATAGAGATATGTGGATGAATAGGATTCACAAGAAGCACATTGATTGCTTTTAGTGTCATATTCCAACTATATCCAAGAGGTGAAAGTTTTCCAAAACTAGTTATTCACCATCTAGAAAGTAAAATGTATTCCCAGCAGCAACAGCAGAACAAACTCAATCTTCATTTTAGCTGCCTGGTGAAAACAAATCCTTAATAGACATGGGTGATAATTAAATGAGAAACTAAAGAACAAGATCAGTTCTGCACAGGTAACACTTATAAAGCATGAAGTTTCACATTCTACTTTTCCCACATAAAAAAACTTGGAAGAATCATGAGTAATTATTGCTAGTTGTATGTAATTTTACATATAAATAGATGTAATTATTGATAATATAACAGCTGCCATGTTATATGCAGGCAAGATTCTTTTTCAAGACAAATCAAGAAAGAAAAATCTCAAAATTATAAAACTGTTTGTGCTATTGCAGATGCACATTCAGTCAAAAATCTGATCAACACTCACTTTTTGTGTGCTGTAAAATGGGTCCAGGTCTTCCAATGGCTCAGAAACCATCCCTGGAGGTATATCACCATAAATATATGGTAGTGATTTACCGGCTTCCAAATCACGATTTGGTTTTGGGCCATTTTCGTCGTCATCCACATGATGGTCCTTGGGTTTCTTGGCTTTTTCCTCTGCAATGCATCTCTCAATAGTTGCAAGAGATTCTCGGGTAAAAAGGCGGAGGCTGTCTGGTCCTGGTGGTGCAAGCAGTGGCTGCGCCATCTTTTCATTGTGCACCTTGGAGATTAACCTCGAGCCTCTTACGTAAGAACGTTCTGGATTAAAATAAAATACTTATTTCAAAATGTATTTTAACTCAAATCTATTTACAGAATTAGAGACAGAAAAACTGCAGATGCTGGAATCCAAGATAGATGAACAGGAGGCTGGAAGAACACAACAGGCCAGGCAGCATCTGCAGGAATGGAGCAGTCAACGTTTCAGGTATTACCCTTCTTCAGGGTAATGGCTGCTCCTTTCCTCAAGATGCTGCTTGGCCTGCTGTGTTCTTCCAGCCTCCTGTTTGTCTACTTACAGAATACCTACCATTACACAGATAAAGTCTTTGGAATCAACTTGCAACTGCTTTATTTCAGACTTGTCTCAAACAACACACATTTTGTTTTATTTATGACTTGCTTCTCACTTGTACCTTGATTTTCAATTTTAGAGTTTAATGTTATGTTACTCTTTGGCTGATTAGAATAATTTAAAAAGGTGTATTTCTGTTACTTGCATTGCCGTTTACATTGTAAAGAATTCCCTCTGGCTCCAACATCTATCTAGAGAAAACAGCTGAAATCTTTCCAAAATTGGCTCCGACAGCACAGTCTCAACCAAAGACCAGATAAAAAAAAACTTATTGAGGCAGGCGACAGGATCCAGAGAGCATCTTCCTGGCAGTAGCCAATTACCTGGGCATCGCCTGAGCCACAATTCTTAATAAGGGCGATAGCCCAAGGAGAAGAGCTGCCGGCACAATCAGAGCAGCTATTGATGGCCATTGCTGAGGGCTGAAATTGCAACATTGCCTCTGTTGAGTGCCCACAAAGAATACCTGTTCAAAATCTGTCAAGTTTCACCAGACATTCTCCCCATGTTATGGAGGGAAATGGCAAATGAATGCAGGAAGTAGCCCTTCACTGGTTTCATAAGTGGCTCAGTTGGTTTCTGGATAAGTAGCTCATCAGCCAGCTTTCCCAGCACTAGCAAAATGGTATCACAACAAACCAGCAATGAGCACACCAGTCGATACCCTCCATGACATTCTGCCATACTTCTCATCTCACAGCCCTTCAAAACAGGGAAGTTAAAATTGGAGCAAATATTATTAAGATGCATCCTTTTTTTTGTCATTCATGCTCAGGCAAAATAAAAAGCACACTTCAAAAATAAATTAATTCTTCCCTTCCTTGTCCTTTTTCATCATGAAGAAAATCTTCTGTTTAAAACAGCTACTCCCCAATCCACTCTCTGGTATATTGTAAAAAAAAGTTTTAAAAAAATTTTTAAATATTTTTGAAAAATGCAAAAACAGGGAGGCAGATTATTATATGAACAGTGGCAGTTTAGGAAAAGCAGAGGTGCAATGAGACTTGGGTGTCATGGTGGAATAGTCGCTGAAGGTTGGCACACAGGTGCAACAGACAGTGAGGAAAGCTAATGGCATGCTGGCCTTCATAGCGAGAGTATTTGAGTATCATGGTAAAGGTGTCTTGCTGTAGTTATACGGGGCCTTGGTGAGGCCACACCTTGAGTATTGTGCGCAGTTTTGGTCTCCTAGTCTGAGGAAGGACATTCTTGCTATTGAGGGATTCCAGCAAAGGTTCACTAGACTGATTCCCAGGATGGCAGGACTGACATATGAGGTAAGACTGGATTGATGGTTCATGTATTCTCTGGAATTTAGAGGAATGGGGGGACAGGGTGGAATCTCATTGAAACATATAAAATCCTAATGCCACTGGACACGCTAGACATGGGAAGAATGTTCCCAACGTTGGGGATGTCCAGAACTAGGGGCCACACTCTAAGAATAAGGGGTAAACCATTCAGGACTGAAATGAGGAAGAATTTCTTCACTCAGAGTTGTGAACCTGTGGAATTCTCTCCCAAAGGAAGCTGTTGGAGCTAGTTCATTAGATATATTCAAGAGAGAGCTGGATGTGGCCCTTGTGGCTAAAGGGATCAAGGGGTTTGCGGGGAGGACACAAATACTGAGATTGCATGTTAGCCATGGTCATACTGAATGATGGTGCAGGCTCAAAAGGCCAAATGGCCTACTCCTGCACCTATTTTCTATGTTTCTATGTTATTATTCTAAACATGGACCCTGAAGTTGATGGGCAGTCTCGTGAGTAACTCTATGAAAGGAAATATCAAATATATGGATAAACAAATAAATTAACAAAACTTAAGGCAAATATACAAAGAAGTTAACCAACTGAGACAAATGTTCTTTGAGGCAATAAGGAAATATCATATTGCTATAAACAATTTTCAACAATTCATTTTGCTCACGTAACCTTAGAAGATTATTTATTGTGGCATGCCTACATTTCTGATGTCTATTTTCAAAATCAGAGAATCTGGAACTGCATGTATATACAGACAAATGGATTAGAAATAGGTGTAGGCCATTCAGCCCTTTATGCTGGCTTAGCCATTCAATTAGAACTTGGTTGCTCTGGTTATAGCCTCAACTTTACACTCCTGTCTATTCCCTTTGACTTGCTTGTCAATCAAGAATGTATCTAACTCATCCTTATAAACATTCAATAATCCTGCAGGACAAAGTTCCACATGTTAATGACCTCTGACAGTAAAGAAAAAAAATTGTCATCTTCATATTAAATTGGAAATCCCTTGCATGTTAATGGCATCCATTGGTTTTACTCTCTCATGTTCAAGTCCACTCAGCATCTTATATATTTCAATAAGATCATCTCTAATTCTTTTATATTCTAACTGATTTTTTTTTCCCTTTATTCGTTCAGGGGATGAGGGCATCGCTGGCTAGGCCAGCATTTATTGCCCAACCCTAATTGCCCAGAGGGCAGTTATGTATCAACCACATTGCTGGGGGTCTGGAGGCCAGACCAGGTAAGGATGGCAGTTTCCTTAATTCCAGATATTTAATGAATTCAAATTCCACCATCTGCCGTGGCGGGATTCAAACCCAAGCCCCCGGAACAATACCTGGGTCTCTGGATTAGCCGTCTCGCCATAATACCACTAGGCCACTGCCTCCCATGTGGGGGAAAGACCTAGCCTGTCCAAACTTGCCTCATAAGACAACCCCTTCAACCGAGGAATCAGTTGATTGAACTGAACTGGTTCTGATCCAATGATATTGTTTAAGTAAATAAACTGAAATCGTACAAAGATGTGGTCACCCTAATGCCCTGTACAACTGCAGCAAAACTTCTCCACTTTTATATTCTGTTCTGCTTACAATAAACAACAACATTCCATTCGCCTTCCTAATTACTTCTTGCATCTGTAATCCATACAATGACATCTATATAACTCTGTATTCCCCAAGTTCCGTAATTTCTCTCCATTTAAATGCTAGATTGCTTTGCTAGTTTTCTGACCAGAGGACAGGCTCACATTTTCCAAAATTATAGTCCATCTGCAATTTTTTAGTCAATAATCTACCTATATTCTTTTGCAGACTCCTTGGACTGAATCTTATGTTTCTTTTTGGCTAAGCCCACTTTGCATTGTATTTTTGGGAGAGATTTCTGCTGCGAGGCCAAATGAGCTGACCTGCCCTATTTTGCCAAATTCGCCTCATTAACTTCCTACAACTCCCCTGTAGCATCTATAGCATCTGCCCCATTCTTGCCACATGCCATTCCTGGAACAACTTGCCACTCTGTGGCTATCCGCTGAAACAATGACATCCCTTACACCTGCACTACCTTTAAAAGTCTATTGTGCACCAGGACGAGCGCTGACATTTTGGAGATTCCTTGCTTGTTGTCAGACAGAATGAGAACATATTGGCAAAAGGAAAGATGGCACTGCATTTCTCCAACAGAATGGCGCAGAGGAGAGATGTTATCTTCTCAAAGGACCAGCAGAGGTGACTGCGCCACCAGACTTAGGCAGACTGGTTGGAAGTCGCCTTCGGATCAGTACTGTCTCCTGTACTGGGGAGGAACAGACAGCAATGCAGAACAAAGGTCAGTGACCTTCTGCACTCTGCCCAGTAAGTGCCACACTCCTCTCTCTATGCTACCTCACGTACATTATCTCTGCTACTGAACCCACCTTCCACCACGGCTCATGTTCTGCCACTCTATAAATTTCTGCCCATACAGCCTATGCCCAATATTCTTTCTCTGTAAAAGACCTAATGCTTGGTTTTTGCTGCAGGTCAAGTCAATTACCCTGCCCACTCTAAGTATGGTCACAGCCATTCTTCTCACCATTGCCCACTTTTGATTTCCAGCATAATGAACGGCAACAGTGAGCGCTCCTCTACCTGTGGTTTTCATCCTGAACCTGAATGTTCTGGTAAGCCCCCAAATATTTACACCTCCTTCCTAGTAGTCCATCCATTTACCCCGTAGGCTTCACTCTTCTCCAAGTTCCCACCCAACCCATCTATATGCATCTACACCTGCCTACCCCTCCCAGCCAGAGTCTGGCATATTAAGTGACCGTGTTGGGTGTGGTCATTCAGTGCGTAACCACCCCTCCCCTGCCTTGAGGCCAGGCTGCTCTAGACTGTACATGACCCTCTATCCTGCATTACCCCATTCCCAGCCATGCTGTACCAGATCCCACCTCGTAAATCCTGCTACCCTTCATTCACAATTCTACTGCAAACCTGCAAAAGCTCATCCCAAAGATTAAACTGCCGAAGTCCAGTCCTGTGGCAACAGCTGTATCTTTCACTCCCACCCACCCCCCACCACAACCCCACAAAAAACACTTCCCCCTTAGTTTCTGTGGACAGATCCAATGAGTTGACTGTGGTCCAACCCCTAGACCAACAATACGTGCCCAGAGCCCTGACTGGTGCATATACTCCTCCCTTACAGCATTAGCCCAAGCCTCTGGACTTGTTGCCACATAGCCAAACAACTGACTGTGACTAACTCCCTGATCAACAGAGTCACAGACCGTAATAGCAGCCAATTCCCTGGCCTGGTATGGGAGGCTGTCTTTGACTTACTGTGCCAAGACACCCTGATGGGTGCCTCAATGGCCTTCATTGAGGAACATGCCCTAAGGCCTTGAGACATGGCTGCCTACTTACACACATGCTATATGCTTGTTGCATAAGCTGCAGGTGCAAGTGTGAGACTAACATAGCACACTGCCATTTTACAAAATGTGCATGCCCCCTAGACTGAAAACGGTCTTGCGGTAAGGCAAGCTGCGCCAATTAGCACAGCAAGGCAAAGCAGGGATACTATGAGCATGCAGGTAGGCAATAAGTCATGAGTGCTAAGAGGACAAGTGAGTATCCCTGACATGCAGCCTGGTCCAGTCTGTGAGCTGGGTGTGTGTCCCTGTGTGCAAACTATCCCCAATGCAGACTTTCAATGTTAGTTGGTGGTGTAGCCTGCAATGCAAGTCTGTGTTTCCAGAGCACACTGCCAGTGAATACATGAAGTGCTGGGATAATGGTGAAAGGTTGGCAGGCACCAGATGCAGGTGTCCCTGGAGGAAGGGTGTGTGTCTCTCGTGCCCATTAATTGTGCCCTGGGCTGAGGTCTTGTCACAGCCAACATGGATACAATATGGAGAAAGGTCCAAGCTGTATGTGTCAGGTACAGGCTCTGGCTTCCTTGTCAAGTTTTCCTGACATCTAGCTTGTTTAGACAAAAATTGGTAAGATGGGATGCTAAATAATAATGAGGCAAGTTGTGGCTTTTAACAAGGATTAATCCTCATCAATGGGCATCTCACTGCTGCCAAGCATGAATTTCAACATGCCACTTGTGGAAAGTATTATAAACACATCAAGATGATCTCAACATTGAGATGGGCCTTACCAGACTTCTCATTCAATTCTGCCACACATTTCACGATAGCTCACATTGCTCAGAACCCTATCTCAGATTCTGTCTCTTACATCTTCTTCACAATTTACTTTCCTACCTACATTTGTATATTGGTAGCACATTTAACAATCACATATATGTTTTCCTCATCCAGATCATTAATATAGATTGCTAGTAGCTGGGGCTCCAAAACTGATCCATGTTGCACTCTATTGGTTTCAGCTTGCCAACTGAAAATGACCCATTTATCCCTATTTACTGGATCCTCTCAGCAAGCTATTTCCCTGTCCAAGCTAATACATCACTTCTAATGCCATGATTTCTTATTCTTATTTTGTGAAATTACCTTTCATTTGGTATTAATTCAAATGTTTTTTTGATATGAAAATACACCAGATTTAAAAGGTTCTCCTTTGTTCACGATATTTGTTACTTCCTCAAAGTCGAATAAACTGGTTAAGCACAGTTTTCCTTCCACAAAATCATGTTAATTGTGCCTGATTACATATATGTTTGGTGTGTCCTACTATAGATTTGACCAATGACATTTGTTATACTGACTGGCCTGTAATTTTCTACTCATCATTTCCCTGCTTTGTTGAATAGGGAAGTTGCATTTTCTGTTTTCCAATCTGATGGTAGCTTTCCAGAAATTAACGAATTTTGAAAAATGTTATACCAATGTGTTTACTATCTCAGCAGACACCACATATTTGCATTAATAATTCAAAACAGTTTATGGTACAGTACTTAAACAAACCACATGGCTGACCAACAGGGCAGCTAGAACATCATAATCATAAGAATGAATAACCACTGGCCTCTGCATTCCACAATTAAATCCAAATCATTGTCCAATCTAAACAGCAACTCAGTAATAGGAAGCATTAGTGAAAAAAAACCTGGGACAATCTTGAGTATTAGGAGATACAGTGTTAAATTAAAAAGAAAGTCTACGTAAAGGATCCATAAGAGTGATGCTGTTAATGTGGAAATAGATTTCCAGAAGGTGTTTGACACAGTGCCGCACATGTGAAAATTTACAGGTCATGGTAAAAAAGGAACAGTAACAATGTGGAAACAAAATTAGCTGAGTGATAAGAAATAGAGTAATGGTCAAAGGATATTTTTTGTGCTGGAAAGAGATTTGTAGAGGAGTTCCCCGGGGTCAGTATTGGGATCCTTGCTACTCCTGATATATATTAATGTTCTCGATCTTGGTGTGCAGAAGACAGTTTCAAGGTTGACAGATGATACAAAACTTGGAAGATGTTGTACAACTAGGTGTTGTACAAGATATTTGTTAGAACTCAGCTGAAGTACCGTGTACAGTTGTAGGTGCCACATTATGGCAAAGATGTGAATTCATTGGAGAGAATGCAGAAGTGATTTTAAAAAATAATTTGAGGAATGAGTAACTTCAGTTATGAGGATAGACTGAAGAAGTTGGGACTGGTCTCCTTGTAGGGAAGAAAGCTAAGAGGAGATTTGATGGAAATTTTCATGAGCAGACAGGACAGAGTAGGTACAGAGAAACAGTTTCTGCTCCTGTAAAACAGCAGCACAACATGGCATAGATTTAAAGTGATGTGTAAATGAAGCAAGTGTCATGTGAGAAAAATCTTTTTCACTCAGAAAGTAGTCAGCGTTCTGGGATGGGATGGAGGCAGGTTCAAATCAGGAATTCAAGACAGCATTCAGTGATTATTTGGATAGAAATGGTGTGGAGCGATATGGGGGATAAGGCAGACCATTGGCACCAGGTAACAGAAACAATGCAGGCATGACGGGCCAAATGACATTCTTCTGCACCATAACAATTCTGTGATATAAATTGGTTATTGACACTAATTCAGTTAAAAAAACAGAGCCCACTGGTATCCTCTGAAGAGAATCATCGGATTTAGGGAGAGGCTGAAATAGGCTGGGGCTACCTTCCCTGGAGCGTCGCAGGCTGAGGTGTGGCCTTAATGAGGTTTGTAAAATCATGAGGGGCATGTATAAGGTGAATAGTCAAGGCCTTTTCCCCGGGGTGGGGGAGTTCAAAATTAGAGGGCATAGTTTAAGGTGAGAGGGGAAAAATGTAAAAGAGACCTAAGGGGCAATTGTTTCATGCAGAGAACGGTGCGTGTATGGAATGAGCTTCCAGAGGAAGTGGTGGAGGTTGGTACAGTTACAACATTTAAAAGGCATCTGAATGGGTGCATGAATAGGAAGGGTTTAGAGGGATAGGGGCCAAATGCTGGCAAATGGGGTTAAATTTATCTAGGATATCTGATCGGCATGCACAAGTTGGACCAAAGGGTATGTTTCCATGCTGTATATCTCTATGACTCTATGACAAAAAATTAGGTGCTGCTTTGGTTGCATCCTACCTTTTGTCAGACTTTAAGTCTAATTATTTGCCCAGCACCTTTCCTCTGGTGATGGTTGCTGTTTTACGATTTTCCCTTTCTTTAAGATCTTTATTTTCAAGTGTCTTTAAGGAGTTTCCAAGTCTTCACAATGGAGACAGACACACAATATATATTCAACGCTTCCTCCATTTCCTGGCTTTCTATTATCAATTCTCCAGGCTCATTATACAGAAAGCCACCATGGGTTGGAGTTAACAAGGTGTAGAGCTGGATGAACACAGCAGGCCAAGCAGCATCAGAGGAGCTACTGTTTTTCCATTTAAATATTCAGAGTAAGTCTTACTATCTGGATTTCTCTCAAACTCTACTTTATCCCTGCATTTATTTTAGTCTTTTTTTTAATCTTAAAAGCAACTCAATCAATTACTAATCTTTGCAGAACATCCACTAGGGCATCTAAGAAACCAACTAACCAACTGTTGTATCAGATTAAAATCTTACATCTCAAGGACCCACAAAAGATTCTAAACAGGACATTCTGCCCTTTGAAGTGTGTGTGCGTGTGTATGCGTGCGTATGCAAGTGACTGCAGAAAGGCTTTATGCTTGACAATGCATCTTTATTACTTTTCTCAGGGTCAGCAGATAATGAACTTGCTCTTCCTTTTCCTGAGTTAAAATTTGCTGTTAGTACCTACTGGTCATTTGTTATGACCAGTTTACGAAGTTAAAAGAGAGGAGCCAGTTCACATTTTCTGACTTAGTCATAACAGTTGTTTGTTTGAGGTTGCAGACATGCTCGCCAAGCCAGTGTGTTTGATTACAGACGTTTCATCACCCATTTGAATAATGTCTTGATGCAGCTCTGTTTATGGGTGTTGGTGTGGTTGGTGGTGTAATTAAGTATCTAGTCCGTATGTGTGGTCTTTCTGTATACACTAATCTGGAGTTCCCTGTTGATCTTACGTTCTACCATTATGTCTAGGAAGGGTAGTTGAATATACAGTCATTGAAGGTATATTCAAACAAATCAACAGAATACCAATGGGATCCCCAATACCAGGACTGACTGCAGAAGTGGTAATGCAAAGGTTAGAATGGACAGCTCTCCCCGCTATACAACCCAATCTCCGAGTCCACTATGTAGATGACACCTTCGTGATTATCAAATGTACAAGACTAGAAGAAACCCACTGACACATAAACAACATGCTCACTGGGATATAATTCACAAAAGAAGAAGAGAACAATAACCGACTACCCTTCCTGGACATAATGGTAAAACATAGGAACAACAGGGAACTCCAGACTAGTGTATACAGAAAGACCACACATACGGACCAGATACTTAATTACACCAGCAACCACCCCAACACCCATAAACGGAGCTGCATCAGGACATTATTCAAACAGGCCACAACACATTGCGGTAATCTGGAATTGCACAAAGCAGAACAAGAGCACTTGTACAGAGTTTTTAAAAGGAATGGATACTCAAAAAGCACAATTCGCCATTACATCCATGGCAGATCACAAGAAGAAGACACAACACAGCTGGACACACTAGTCACCCTACCGTAATCAGGGACATATCAGCGATGACCACAAGACTACTCAGACCCCTAGGTATCAGGGTAGCCCACAGACCAGCAACCACCCTGCGACATCTACTGACGCACGTAAAGGATCCCATACCCACAATCAATAAGACTAACGTAATATACAACGTACCATACAAGGACTGTGAAAAACATTACATAGGCCAATTTGGAAGAAAACTGGCCATACGGATACACGAACACCAACTAGCCACCAAGAGACATGATCAATTCTAACTGGTCTCAATACACACAGACAAAGAAGGACACAAATTCGACTGGGACAAAACATCCATAATAACACAAGCCAAACAGAGACATGCCAGGGAATTCCTGGAGGCCTGGCATTCCAACCGGAACTCCATCAACAAACACATTGACCTGGACCTGATATACAAACCACTGAAAAGCAGAACCGTAAGCAATGTTAACCACCCGAGCAAACTGAGGCATACAAATAACAAACAGGACAGAACACCAACGCTCCACCAGAGGCGCACTGACGATGTTACCTAGCAGGGTGATGAAACATTTGCAGCCAAACACACCAGCTCGGTTCGGTGAGCAAGTCTACAATCTCATCCACAACCCGAGCTACAAATCTTCTCAAAAACTTGAAAGTTGTTTTTTTGTTTGTTGCCAGTACTGTTCGTTTCAGATAATGATCACAGGTGATGATGCAATTGAGCAATTTGTACAGGGAAAAAAAACATTGATCATGACCCACCCAACAAAACCACTTCATTTCTTGCCATCACAGTTTATTTTTTTAATCAGTGTCTTTAGATTAAGAAGTAGAACAAGTACATCTGATAGCACCACCAAAGACAAATGAGAGCAGAGGGCTTGGTTTAAATTTGTTAAAATTCAGATAGTCAAAAATTCAGATAGTCAGACAATGAATGGTAGTATTGTAGTGAAGTGTTTTCAATTTTAAAAGTACGACAAACATATATTACATATCGAGCCCCTCCAATTCAACAACTACATTTTGTCCCTCTACATGACTGCATATGAGTCTCCAATTAATGCCCACAATGTGAAAACAATTGGAGATTCAACTGACATACAATTAACAAAATTATCATTGTAAATAGCACTAAATAAATTGTTTTTTTTAAATTCTACTTCTCATGGACAGCTTACTTCTGATGAAGGGTCTAGGCCCAAAACATCAGCTTTCCTGCTCCTATGATGCTGCTTGGCCTGCTGTGTTCATCCAGCTCTACACCTTGTTATCTCTTACTTCTGACAATGTCTTTTGGAAAGATAATTAGTGTTGAGAATAGAGTAAATGTTGCCAGACCAGCTTCAGCAGAGACAATGTGCAGCATTTTTTGGAGGCCAGTAAAATTTAGTTTCAACAGCAGGTGCTGATTATAAGCATCATTCAGCTGTATTGTATGTTTGTTGTTTGCAATCAGCTGATGAAATGGTTGCCCCTTTTCCACACCCATTCCATACAATTCTCAAGCCCCTTCTGATGAATGTTTTATTTTCTTTAAATGGCAAAATTGTTCCACACGTGAATGATAATGACAAAATAGGGGCTAATATAATCTAAAATTAAGTTAAGGAATTATTAGAATAATCCAATGTTGGGTGAGAAATTCAATAAATTAGTTGAGGCAGTATGCTGGAAAGGATCCCATCTGGTCTGTTAATTTACTGTGTGCCCCATTGAGTAAGAAACAATGAGAAGCTTAGAGTTGACAGCACTTTCAGTACCAGTCATCACTTCATCACGAGATTCAGTTTTGCAAAGTACAATTAGATAAATATGTCAAATGTCCCACTGACTGAAAAGCAAAGACAGTACTGATGTCAAGCTTCAAATGCATTATGCGTGACAATTTTTGGAGTTTTTCTGGAGGAGATTAGTTCAGTGGAAATGATGACATGCAAAGAGATGGAACTCCCAGAAAAGCGAAAAAAAAAAGTCCTGAGAACCCAGGAATAAATAACATTTATAATTTAAAAAATAGATGGTTAGCCTACCAAAAAAGAAGTACAGAAGTCTGGTTCCCCCTGAAGACGTGTTCTGGACATTGTAAGAAAATGTGTCTCTCAAATGTGTGAATCTTGTGAATGAATTTTAAGGAGAATGGGGATGCTACGGCTAATAATGTCAAGCCTATTGTAATGATCTTATAATACTTCTCAAGTAGCAAGCAAGCTGCTTAACTGAGATAAATGCTGGGAAGCCTGTTCATCCAGCTTCAGACTAGGTTGTTGGTAATAGCTCTGCGGGATGTGACAATTAACTGGTTTTTAAATCAGATCTGGATATGCAGAGAATGGCTTTTAAAAGTGGCTTGGAAGAGATTTTTACGGTGCAAGGATGAGCCCCAAACTTATAAAACAGCAGATATGGCAAAATGGCACAAAACATGTCTTGTAATTTCCCCATCTTGAGATTCTAACGAAATTGTAATATTTAAAACGCTCAAAATTAAGTTATGAATATATTGTAAGTTGGCAGCTCAGGAAGTATATGCATATCATAGATAAAAATACTCTAAATGGAAACAGCAAGTGCATGCAGCCCAGGGAGCCTGTAACCATTCAGCATTGCAACCATTATCACAGCTGACAAAAACAGAAGTTGCTGAAGAAGAGTCACACGGGTGTTCTGAGGAAGGGTCACCGGACCCAAAATGTTAACTCTGATTTTTTCTTCACAGATGCTGCCAGACCTGCTGAGCTTTTTCAGTAACTTCTGTTTTTGTTCCTGATTTAGAGCATCTGCAGTTCTTTCGGTTTTTATTACCACAGCTGATTTCTATTCACTTTCTTCAACTTCGCTTTCCCACACAATCTCCCATCCTTCATTCCAATTTCATCAATCTCAGTAAGAAAATACTCAATGGTCCCAACTTAAATGTGCAAGTGAATGAGTTTTGACTGATACCTGTGTTAAAAGATAAATGAAAATCAAGATACATGAAAATCAGTGCTCTATTGACACACACACATATCAACCTGAATATAGCAAGTAACTAGGAAGAGCAAAAATAGCAGTGTTATATAAATATTATTTAACTTGCCCAAGGAGAGAAAAGTTCTGCATTTTGGTACTTTTCCTGAGACAAATCACTACCTCAATCAGCACTCCTCCTTTTTGCTGAAAAGTTAAATTGAATAACATGATGACTAGAGTACAGGAAGAATATCAGAATCAATAGACCACAAGCCACCTACACTGTGAACAAGTAAGGGAGAATTTGGAAGAAGTGAGACTGCAGAAATTGAAGGAATGCAAGATATAACAGATCTGTTACAGCAGCAAATACCACAATTTGCAGTACTCACTAAAACTCAGATATGTGCTGAAGAGATAGATGGTAATGTGGAAGACTGATATTTGGCTGAAACACTAAGTTCTGGTGAGGAAAACTAAGTAGTGATCATGGTTGGTGCAGGACATGCAAAGTGTCCTTCCAGAGTTATTTAGGAATGCTGACATAACCAGGCCTGTTTTCCAACAGAAACTGACACAGTACCGAAATCATATTATGAAATTCACTCACATTCCTTACACACTATATTAGAAAATGATCAAAACAACCAAGACCGGTACAATAACTCGATATCCAATATATTTTCCTACAGTTGCCCAGTTATAGAAAGGATATTATTACGGTGGAGATGGTTCAGAAGATATTTACTAGGAAGTTGCTGGGTATGGAAGGTTTGAGTTATAAAGAAAGGCTGGACAGGCTGGGACTTTTGTCACTGGAGGGTAGGAGGTTGACAGGTAACCTGATAAAGTTAATGTTATCGTCTGTTCCCTAGGATGGGGGATTTAAAGACCAGGGGCACATTTTTAAGATGAAAGGAGAGGGATTTTAAAAAGACATGAGAGGCTAATTTTTTTTTACACAGAGGGTGGTTCGTGTGTGCAATGAACTTCCTGAGGAATTGGTGGAAGTGGGTATAATTACAATGTTTAAAAGACATTGGATTGGTACATGAATTGGAAAGGTTTGGAAGGGTTATGGACCAGCAGCAGGCAGGTGGGACAAGTTTCGTCTGGGATTATGTTCAGCATGGAATGGTTGGACTAAGGGCTCTGTTTCTGTGCTGTATGACTCTATGAAGTGATGTTACACAGCACTAAATGTCTGCATTGCAATTTAACTTTTGGAATGTGGAAACATCAGTGACAATATCGGTTTCAATTGCGTAGGCAATGTGGGGAGGTGGTGATGTAATGGTAATGTCACAGGACGAGTAATCAGAACACCATAGCAGACAGTGAAATTTGAATTCAATAGATTTCTGGAATTTAAAAAAAAAGCCAAAATCAACCACTGTGAATTGTTGTAAAGACCCTCTCATTTACTGAGGGAATAAAATCTACTATCCTTACCTGATCTGGTCTACAGGTCACCCCAGACACAGCAATGTGGCTTACTCTTAAATGCCCCTGGACAATTAGAGATGGACAGTAAATGCTGGCCTAGCCAGCAATTATCCATGAATGAATAATTGTTTGAAAAAATGGTGCTACAATACTGCAGAAGTAGAAGTTTTAGAATTTAAATCCATGATAGAGTCACAGTTAGTTTCAACTCATTAGGACACAGTCACAGGAAAATATGAGGGAGGGATTCCAAGAAGCCATAAGTGCTCAGTATGTTAGCTAAAATCAGTGGACTACAGGAGGAAACACTTCTAGTCAATCACTAGGACCACATTTTTAATTTCAGAATATTAAATCACAGAAACCTTGTACAAACATCAGAGACATACACACAGACTCAATAGTAAATCAAACTAGCAAAATACAATAGACATGTATATCACCAGGACCGCATAATTGAATTATAATAATATTCAGTTGGAAGGCAGTGGTGACTTTCACTACTAGTGATACACTGCAGATGGTTCGTGTTCCTCACAGAGAGTGGTGTGTATTAGGACTGCACAACCATGCAATTATAGGTCCCTTGAGGCAGTCAGGAATTCAAGAGTGGAAGCAATTCCTGCTATCAGCAGCTGCTCACAGCATTTTATCAGCCCAGGCAGGCTGAGCTCTCTCAATCTCCTACTTTGCTTCCACATGACAGGTATGTCATCACTGGACAGACCTTCTCCATTATTGATCAAGTCAGGAGAAAGCATTAAGGCTTGGAAGTACAGCTATGAGTCTCAAATGCATTCAATTTCCAAACAAAATTTGTGCACTGGGACCCTGTAAACACTACCTCTGCTTGCAGATCCTCCTAAGTACCTAGTAGGCACTACTCAGTCACACATTGCCAACTGAACATGAAGCTTCTCAAATACTTTGCTGTTGTAGAGTCAAATAGTTGACTCTGTTGCATTATAGAAATATGAAGGAGTTTTATATTACTCGCTAGCAGGAAGTAAAATGGAGATCAGATGCTAACTAAAAGGGAAAGGCAAGCAGTCAATGCAGATTCTGACTATCGAAATGAACTAAGTATGACCATGAAGAAATGACTGAGTGCACCAAACAAAGAAAAGCTAAGGCCCCAGATTCTATTTCAGCTGTAGTGCCAAGAATCAGTGCTCCTGAACTAACTGCACCACCAGTTCAGCTGCAATGCTGCCACCTACCTGACAATACACAAAAGTGCCCATGCGTATCCTATCAGCTAAAAGCAACACATGTCCAGTAAGGTAAATTTAGCAACCTATTATGCTGCTGTCAATCATCAACTAAGTAATGAAAAGGAGCATCAGTTTACTGTGCTAACAAGTGGCACCTACTTTCTGATAACCTCATCACTGACGCCCTGTTGGATTTTGCTAGAATCACTCAGCTCCAGAATTAATTGCAGCTGTGGTCTAAATATGACAAAACAGCTCAATTTCAGAGGTGAGATGGCATTGACTATTTAACACTGGCATAATTTGGCTAATGGTTCCATTAAAGAGCCCTTAAAACAGTATAGTCAATGAGAATCAAAGGAAAAATGCTTAACAGGCGGGAGTCATATCGGTTCAAAGAAATATGATTATGATCATTGTTTCAGAGATAGTAGGAACTGCAGATGCTGGAGAATCTGAGATAACAAGGTATAGAGCTGGATGAACACAGCAGGCCA
>NC_063338.1:58434818-58456823 GCF_021869965.1 Rhincodon typus | reverse complement strand
TGAAGAAGGGTCTAGGCCTGAAATGTCAGCCTTCCTGCTTCTCTGATGCTGCTTGGCCTGCTGCGTTCATCCAGCTCTACACCTTGTTATCTCCGATTATGATCATTGTAGGTCAATAAACTCAACTGCAGAACATTAAATCATGAGATCCCCAGGTCAGTATCTGAGATCCCAAATACTTTCAGCAGTATCATAAATGAATTTCCTCCTTCATTAGGCCAGAAATGGGGCTATTGGCTGATGATTGAATTGTGTTCAGTACCATCTGCAATTATTCTGTTAATTAAACAGTCCATGCCCAAATGCAGAAAGATCTGAACAAAACTTTAGCAAAGGTTGATAAGTAACATTTTTATTAGACAAAGGTACGACAATAATCATTTGTAATAAGAAAGTGCAGAATCATCTCTCACTAACATCCACTGACAATCATTGCTCTCCTTATTACCTGCATACTAGCTTTCTCCAATTCATGCACAAGGACACCTACAACCATCTGCACTGGAGCATTTTGAAGTTTCTCTCCATTTCAAAAAAAGTTGCCTTTTTATTATTCCAACCAACATGGATAACCTCACATTTATCCCCGCTGAATTCCATTTACCAAAATTTTGGCCCATTCACTAAATCTATCCATAACCATTTTTAAATTTCTTATTTCTTTATCGCAACCAACTTTCCCATTTATTTTAGTGTCAGCTGCAAATTTGGCTACAGTACGCATCCACTTCATTAACATAAATTGTAATTAATTGGAGCCTGAGGACCAAACCCTGTGGCACCCCACTAGTTATAGTTTGTCAATCTGAAAAAGACCTATTTATCCCACTCTATGCTTTCAATTGATTGGCCAAACTTTCTCCCAAGCTCATATATTATCCCTAACCCATGTGATCTTACCTTGCATATTAGCCTTTTATGTGGCACCTTATCAAATGCTTTCTAAAACTTCAGATATTCTACATCTACAGGATCCCTATTATCCACCTTGTTTGTTACATATTTGAAGAACTCTAACAAATCAGTCAAATATGATTTATTCTTCATAAAACTATGCTGACTCTGATGGATTGCGCTTTGACTTTGCAAATGTTATTTTCACATTCTACTCCACACCAGAAAATTCATCACAAAATTGTTACAGTGCAGGTCAATAAACTCATCATGTCTGCATCAGCTCTCCAAATTAGCATTTCACTTCATTTCCTCTCCACCTTCTCCGTGATGATGCATATTATTCCTTTTCAAATAACAGATTAACTCCCTTTTAACTGTCTCAACTGAACATGCTTTCACCACACTTTCACGCAGTATTTTCCATCATCTAATCACTTACTGCATGATAAAACTTTACCTCACATCACTTCTGCCTCTACTGTCCAGATCACCAATGATTTTTAATACTTTAACTGGACCTCCTTCAGCCTTCTCGTCAATAAAAACATTCCCAACTTCTGCAAGCAACTTCAAAACTGGAGGGCCTCAACCCTTCTCAAACTATTCTCAAAAATCACTTCTGCAGACTTCACATCCCTCCCAAAGAATCTAGAACTGGATGCAATACACCAGCTAAGTCTGAACTAGTGTCTTAAACAAGTTCAACATAATTTTCTTGCACTTGAAGGCTATGCCCCAATTAGTAAAGCCTAGGATACTATATACATCATTAACTGTTAACATTTCCTCCCAACTCCAATGGCATTGGCACATATACACCCAGATTGCTCTGGATCTACAGCCCCTTTAGAATTGAGTCCTTTATTTAGATTGTCTCCCAATACTTTTCCTACAGAAAATAATCATCTCACATTTCTCTGCATTGAACTTCATCTGCCAGCTGTCTGCCCATTCCACCAAGCTGCCCATGACCACATGAAATTCTACACAATCTTCCTGACACGTCATAAAGCTGCCAAGATTTGGATCATCCATAAACTTTGTAACTGCAACCTGTACACCAAGGTCTAAGCCATTATTATATATCAGGAAAAACAAGGGACGAACATAGACCTCTGTGGAACACCACTTTAAAATTTCTTTCGGCCTAAAGAAGATCCATTGATCGTTACCCACTGGACTCTGTTTCTGTCAGTCAATTCTATGTCCATCTTTCTACTGTCACTCTTTCTTCTATATGAGCTACATCTTTTCTCATGTGCCTACTGTGCTGTACTATATCAAATGTCTTTTGCAAGTCCAAATACATCAACGACTGGTTTTCTTGCCTTATATTTTTTGACTTTGATTCCACATTCATAACTATTATTATCCAATTTCGCAACCTAATTATTGTACTCAATTTTTGCTTCCTTGTTTGAAACATAAAACATAACCTTTAATTGATAGAGTAAAATAATAAAGGAATGTACTGTCAACCATGTTACATTAATTAGAACAAAGTATAACATTAAGATGAATTTTTAAGTTGCATTTTGTGTGTTAACAGAAGTGAAAGAGTCTAGTTTCACTTTCAGATTCTTTTCTTGGTGAATAAAGTGTGGAAATTTGTTTTGTTTCCTTACCAATGCTGTTTTACACCCTTGAAGTGAGAGGCTGGGGTTTTATTGCTTAGCATAATCTGCTTCATGTGTTTTTTTTCTGGTTAACGAGTGTTTTATTGTTTGTGCTAAAAGTACATTTTCAGCCTCTTGTGAATGTGCTCAATAACTGACCTCCATGGTTGAGGAAAAAAAACTTATGATTTTAAAAGCCAGATTTCATTTGGTGATAAAACCTTTCGAGTACCAACATCAGCTGGGATCATAGCAATATAGTGGTAATAATATCTGAATTAACTTGCAATTTAAAAGTGCAACGAACAGTATGGACTGAGTGAGCATTTTCCACAACTTCTAAAGTATTTGACAATGACTTGACTTCTGCGTTCTGTATAAGTCCTTTTTGTATTCTCATTGCATATATTTAGCAGTTTTCAAAACATATATATCTGTGGGAAATGAACAAATAACGACCACTTTTGTTTGGACAGAGGAATAAAATGGGGGAAGAGTCTGCTTTTAATGGAAAAAAAACTAAGAAGATTTTTAAAGTTTTAAAACAAGTTACTGATTATTACAGCACTGAGGAAGAATTCTAGACAATTCAGTAAAGCTTGTGTGTTGAGAACAATTGTGCCCAGAAATAGTCTTTTGTTTGGCTTTTCCATCCAGACGAGTTGTTGGGTGTTCGGGGTTATCATCATTGTTATGACTATTTGACTGGCTCCTCAGCAGGTGACTACAGCCTTGTATATGGACAATAAAGAGAAACATCAAGTCTATGAAAATTCAGCATCCATCTCAGTCTCTCCTTCCCATTTGGAAAAGTAAAAGAAAATACCTAGTTGATAGGTACTTGCCTAGATGTTTCTTTGTAATTTGTGCTCTTTCCAAGTTCCATGTTGAAAGGGAAAATAAGAATAAAAACACTTTCAGAGGTACTGAACGGATAAATCAACTAGTGAATAAAATACTGAGAATCTGTGCATCCATAATCGTTTATCATCAGCAAAGAGTCAGAACAAATCAAAAGGACTTAAAAGAAAATGACTCACTGAAGTCTGTGATATGGACGAGTAGCAGAACTGTGTTTTTCTGACATTTTCCTTCCTTACCTACAATGTTTCTGTCTTGTCTCTTTGTGTGACTGTATATTTATGAGCATTTTAAGAAAGCACTAGAACTTAAATTCTAAAATCATAAATTACAAAATCATCATTTTTTTGCAGTTGGTTAAAAACAGTTTGATTATATGTGCATAATCTTTTAAACTGAATTGGACAGTCAGGCTAAATTTGGCAATTCAGTGTTCTAATCGAGTTTTCACATTTGTGATGACTTTGAGAATAGTGGAGGTGATTTCTAGTGCATGACTGACCCCAGTCAGTCATGATACTGAGCTTAAAATAAGTTTGGTTAGCATTGGTAGAATTTGATCATTAACTTTAATTTCCATCTTATCAGATTTTCTTGCATTTTAGATTATATGTATAAGTAACATGTTAGTAGCAAAAGTCAAATGAAGCAGAAAATATATTATGGTCTATTGTGAAGAATTTCCTTTAAGCAAAGAAAGCCAATAATTGCAGCATGTAATTTTAAAGAAGAAATATAATGAATCTCAAATGACAAGTCATAATGTTATAGGTCTAGGAATTCTGAAGTAGACATATGTCATCTTCAGAAGGCTCTTCTGATGCAGTGGTAGTTTGGCTACCGCTGGATCAAACGGTTTATGTTCAAGTCCTACCTGCTCCAGAGATGTGAAATCACAGGTTGATTATAAAATATGTAAGTATATTATGTTTAAATTAAATGTGTTGCCAATATAACTAAGTGGGGATCATGAAAATCAGATCATTTTGTAGAATGAATCAAGTGCTCATGAAATTTGAAAATATTTTACTTGTGCTTAATAATTTATGTAGTTGGTTAATTTTCCTTACACTAAAATTATGCCTGTTGTGTGAGAATTATGTAATCTTTCTTCCAGATTGTATTAATTACGTTGCTATGAATGGTTCGTGTTATTCTGTCGAACACATTTACCACTCAACCCTCTTCTCTTCAGGATACTTTCTTCCCGCTCGGGACTAGCTTATGCTTATCTGTGAGACTTTATACATTATTGGTCAGACTTCCTCCATCAGTCTCGTCGTCCTTGAACATTATGGCAGGTTCAGCGTAGCATGACAGCTTCATCAACATCAGGCCTCTCTCACTACATAACCAAACCCTTTCTGAACAATGTACTCATGCTGGAACTAGGTCAAGTATTTTACTTTTTAAAATGAAAAATATGCTTATAAATCCAGAAATAGAAAATCTTTTATACAATAGAGTAAGTATTGTGCTAATTTGCGCTGAAGATCACCTTACGTAACATCGCACTGATAACTGCTCCTTGGACCTGTTTGCTTTGAAGATTAATATCACTGATTTATTATCTGGCTTTTACTAGTAAGCTGGACTGTGAATTTCTGCTTCGGGAAAATTCAGAAAACCAGGTGCAAATTGCACTTATATTTGCCTTCGATAGGCTACCTTTCTGGTTTCAGTTAAAAATTCATTATTCAATTCACAAATTTATCGTGTACCGCCGACCACTGTAATTTGTGCAATACAGCATAATCGCTCTGTTGTTCTGAAAATAAAACTGATTTGAGTGGTAAACTAGTATATTTTTATTACTACAAGTGATGATCAACAAAACATTTTTACTAAGTGTGAGGTTCTCCGTCAGTAACTAGCCTGATTTTAGATAATTAATAATAACTTTAAAGAAAACTATTTAATCTTTGATGTACTTTCCATAATTTTTTGATATACTTTAGTTAGTCTTTACCAGATTAGACAGTTTTAAGTACATAGCGCTTTGCAAAATGTGCCTATTAATGCCTCCAGGCTTTAACAAAATCAATTTTATGAATCTTTTCCAAAAGCTGCAGTTGGAAACTGACAATCCTCATAATTTAGATATGGGGGTGTGGCCATGTCTGTGGGCGGGGTCAACTTCAGGCGAAATGATTTTTAAACCAACATAGATCGTGGAAAACTGATGTACTTCTGATCTCACTTACATTTAAAATTTCTCCATCTTTTGGGCAAAACACCGGATTGCATTGATGAAACCAGCACAACATATTTGCAGGAAAGGAACGCACTTTTTTTTTGTTTTCCTAAACATTTCCATTTGTGAAAATAACCTCGACCTAATCAAAAGGAATAAAAGATGCAAAATTATCTATTGAATTATTCAATAGGCCGTCATCACGATTGTCTCTTTATAAATGTCTGATGGCATTCAAATGTCTTTGTTGTCATTCTTTACCCAGCTTTATTGGTAGCCCTAACCACTGAATATTCAGAATAATGGCCTGTTCAAAAGCATGGTCACCCCCATTCCAAAATGAAAAGACTCAAATTTAACACTGGTTTGTATGAAGCCTGCCCATGCGTGTTATGTGAGCTAGTTTTGCTAGAATTTTCTTGCTGCATCTCTCATTCTGGATGACGATAGCATATAAAATGTGATGGTTTCAACATTAAACAATATACATGCTCGCTTAGCACAAAAAAAGACGGAGCGATCAGACACCATCTACCATTCCCAGTGTGAAAAGGAACATTACCCAAGCTGCTAATTTCCTAAAATGAGAAAGGAATGGTCCCACTGGATCCCAACTTTATACATTTACATTTCTGTATACCTTTCGGGCAACACATTGCCTTGTTCAAACAAAACACATCCATTACTAGTTTCACAGGGAGGCGTATAAAATTGACCGAATTGCTCTAGAAGGATACAATAATATTCGACATACCTACTGTAAATCGACAAAGGCTCACCACAGAAAAATAGAAAATAACTCCGATATGGATGTTTCCTCGTCCTATATTTGTCCTGATCCCTGACGACCGCGACTTAGATAAACAACCAATGTTGTTACTTCTAAGCTTCTTGAATGACCATGTTAATTCACTTTACTCGTGAAACAGGAGAATCTTAATATTGCCGCAAATCAATGGGCCGAATGGCCTAACTCTGCTCCTTTATCTTATGGCCTGATGGTCTTAAAATCGTGCAAAAGCGAAGGCAATGTTAGCATTTTACTGAAAATGCACACCACCACAGTCAGACAACCATAACAGAGATGGCGATTAGCAGCAACAAAATTCAATCATCCACCTACAAACTGAGGGAAACATCTACCATATTTGAGGGAACTGAATGTGACAGTGGCGCTGAAAAGAAAACAGGGCGCTATTTCACTACCTTGACAACCTGACATCAAAGGCGTGCCGACCCTGACCTTTTTTTTCTTTATATTGTTTTTGCCAACATAGTCATCTAAATGATCGGGTAAAACGTACAAGCAGTGGCAGCTCATTCAAGCTAACCGAGCGGCCATCGAACATAATCGCTGCATCACTGCTCAGAGCCACAGGAATGGACTGGAAGTTGCCAGCCTGGCTCACCCCACTGGTGCATAACATGTTTACCCTGCCCTGGTACAAAGCGCCTGCCCCGCCGAGCTACAGAGACACGGGGTGGTCACCGGGATTCACAACACAATATTGATCAATCTGCGGCACCGTTCCGCGACTGGACAACGTCAAAATCCTTCGTGAATACTCCGTCCATTTGCATTCTATCAAAAAAGAGAGGTTTTTTTCCCCATTTTTTTCCTCTGGCTTTCCTTACAGTTTGTGAAGCAACGTATGTCGAACAGGGCGTCGGTCAGCGCTGGCTGTTCAGAAAAGGGGGCCAGCAGACTGCAGCTGTCGCCATGTTTGATGGCTTCCCCATTTCAATCGCACCGTCTCGCTGCAAGGTCTCCGCCCAGTTTTAACCCAGCATCGGCTCAGCACCTTCCCCATCGCAGCACCCGCCTCGAATCACCTACCATCACCCCAAAAACCCTCATCATCACCACCACCATTCAGACACACACTCCCCAAAATACTAACACAACCATCCCCTCCAGAACTCCCACAACCAAACCTTCGTCCCTAATAACTTAAAAGCTGATTTACGTCCGCCTGATATTACACTGGAACATTCCAGGTACATAATTTTGGTAATGAAATTATTCAAATACATTCGTGTGCATGACGCCATTTGGTGAAAATCTGAGCTATTTGTTTTTTAACTTTTGATGTAATTTTGAATATGTCATGACCAAGTACAGTACCATATTAATTAATATCCTATCCTCTTTAATGCGGCATGTCTGCTAAACTACATAAATTTAAACTGTTAAATCTAACTCAAATTCTATTTAGCATTTTGTACAAGTTAATATTCGAAATTGTTTCTTATACTGTCTATCGTGGCGTTAAAAGTAGTTATTGTTCATTTACCTTATTTAGCTAGGTCGATTGTTGTTTCCCACAGCTCTGCAGAAAAGTTGTTCAAGTTTACAAAATCAAAAGGATAAGAATAAAGTGTGTTTGTTTAAATAAACTGTGAAATGTATCCCTTTCAGCAAATGGTTGATACTAACTGCTTAACTCATTAAAAGTATACAATTTTTTGTCTCAGTATTTTCACTTTCTTAATTAATAAGACACAATATAACTGGTTATTGCCATTACGATTTCATCTGACTGTTTTAAACCAATTATTGTCGGTCTTCCCAATGTAAAATAAACGGAGAGAAGACAGAAGTTATGTGCTTGCTTTTAGTTTTGTGTAAAACAAAAATAAGATCAATTGTTCCATCAGTTACCTAACTCCTTTAAAAACGCAAACCACTTTATATTGCTTCATTGCTGAACAAGCCCAGAAAGATGCAATAAAAGTGTAACAGAAATCTCGTATGAATTTATTTTTTTAAAAAAACAGATATAAAAAACTCGTGCGGATGAGGATAATTGTCGGGTTGTTTTCCTTTAGCGATTATTTAATGACTGTGGGTCTATATTTCTACTACTGTATCTGCAAAATAGCTACAAGTTGAAATTTCCACCAGTGCTGTTACTTGGATTGTCCACAAGGGAAGCAGCGGTATTCTGAACTCATATCCAAATCATTCTCGAATAGTCTCGTTCATAACAACACCCAGTTTCATTTGGCACTGAATACTGTACTGATTTGTTTTATTGTCGAATTATAGGCATTTCCGCTTTAACTGCCTCTTTATTAAATATACTGGTGACAACGTGTTATATTATTCCCTTCCCGATTCGCAGAATTCTAATACTGATCGTCAGAAGCAAACACACCCAGACCTCATCTGCATATAAAAGAAAATTAATTTTCCTTAATAAATGCCTGGTCTTCCTCGGTCAATTGTCACCTTCAATGGACTCACCATACTTCCCAATGTGTTTCTTCACGGAATTTACTGTCGCCGGTGAGCTTCGGGTCTGCAATCTGTTTAAATTGTTGTTATGTGCCTATTTAATTTGTAAATCTGCCGTCTTTCGCAAAGATGTACTGTCAGATTCATGTAGTCGGCGATTGCATTTCATGCCGGTCTCTTCTTTAACATCCCGATCGCTTCCGGTCATTCATTCCCGGGTAACAATGACGCGGGATCCTCTGAGCTTTACACGCATCTCGTCCAACAGTCGTGAAGGAAATCTGCGTGTGATCTCCATGTCAACTCGACTGAAACCTGCTTCATAAAATCCCTTATTGGCCCAAAAGACTGGAGGAGGATTGTTGAGTTACGTCCCAGCGACATACGTCCGAAACATTTGGAACAGGTTTGACCGTGTTCTGCTGTGGATTATTATGGTGGCGGCGGTGCTGGTCCTGATGCTGACGCCTCTTGGTGATGGTGAAGTAAAATCAGGATATATTCCAAAGGAATTACACGAATGCGCCGATCGCACTCTGACCAGACATAATTAATCTTTGAACAAACATTGCAAGTTCAGGTCCCGATATTTGTTTCAGGAAGAATACCCCTCCCACTTTTTGTTGTCCTAAATCTAAAAAGAAAACTGGTGTTGTCTCCTCCTTGAGGCATTACTTCTAAAGATAGGTAAGCCCAAGGGAAGCTGTGGAAAAATAAAAGCTACCTGACTGTGAGCCAGACAATGAGTAACAGAAAATAAATAGAATCAAAACACTTATGGCAATCCCCATCATTTGATGCTGACAATAACTTTTCAAAGGGCACCATTTTCCCACCCTTGATTGGTGAGAAGGGGAAGTGGCAGGGCAAATTTTCTCAGGAGAGAAATTCACTTCAATCTTGCCACTTTACCAGTTAAGTTCTGAATGGGAACATCTATGGACAACTTTCTTGACCTGTCACAAATTAAAGCCCTTAAGTGATCAATGAGTGGCTACTTCAGATCCACAACTCGCCACCTTCCCATCACCAGCCTCCCGGGTGGATGGGAAAGCTTCCTGACTGGGAAATCAGGATGACCTGCTGTTCGGTTATGAGTGAAGTCTCAAATTACCCCCCAGTCTTGGTGCAATGAGAGGCATGGATGGGAGGCAAGAGGAAGGGCTCTGAAAGCCACCCTCTGTCCCATCCTTGCTTCCAGGCCACCTTGTCCCATCACACTCAACCCACGTGAAGAGTATGAGTTCTGAGGAAGGGTCACCGGACCCGAAATGTTAACTCTGTTTTTTCCTTCACAGATGCTGCTCGACCTGCTGAGCTTTTCCAGCAACTTTGTTTTTGTTCCTGATTTACAGCATCCGCAGTTCTTTCAAGTTTGTTTTAAGAGTATAAGAAGTACTTAAGCTAAAACAAAGAACTGCAATTGCTGAAAATCTGAAATAAAATCAGAAATTGCTGGAGAAATTCAGCAGGTCTGGCAGCATCTGTGGAGAGACAAACTGAGTTAACGTTTCGAGTCAAGTGACCCTCCTTCAGTTTGATTTCCCAAAGACTAATTATGTCTTCTTTGGGTAATACCTCATCTGTTACCAACTTTCACGGAAATCAGCTCATCAGTTTTGAGATGTTTTATTTACAGGCAAACAGACTAAATGATGCAAAAACATTACCTCCATCCACCTGCGGTGACAGAAGTAATAAACTCTGGATTTAAAAGAGTTTTCGTAAAGGTAGATTTTCAGAAATAACTGGGACCCAATTTCCCAGAAATTCACAGATTCCCCAGTTATGAAGATGTAGGTGTCAGAAGGACCCTAGTGAATCAATGTAATCAATTTAAAGTAAATAACACTGTTGCTTAATCATCACCAACCATTGCCATTAACATCACCACCACCATTTGCCACCATAATAACGCAGTAGCATAACACCAAAACATTGTTATTGACATTGTTATAAAACACCAATGATTTTGTTTTCATATTCCTTCATTCATGGGATGAGGGCATCACTGGCCAGGCCAGCATTAATTGCCTATCCCAGAGGGCAGTTAACAGTCAACCATATTGCTGTGGGTCTGCAGTCACATGTAGTCCAGACCAGGTGAGGATGGCAGTTTCCTTTCCTAAAAGACATTAGCAAACCAGATGGGTTTTCAAACAATTGACAATGGATTCATGGTCATCATTAAACTCCTAATTCCAAAATATTATTGAATTCAAATTCCATCATCTGCCATGGTGTGATTCAAACCCAGGATCCCAGAACATTACCTGGGTC
Source organism: Rhincodon typus (assembly GCF_021869965.1). Lineage (NCBI taxonomy): Eukaryota > Metazoa > Chordata > Chondrichthyes > Orectolobiformes > Rhincodontidae > Rhincodon > Rhincodon typus. Next base: position 58,445,737 of record NC_063338.1, on the reverse strand, counting down.
TCTATCTTAACAGTCCAGCCATAATACCACTAGGCTGTCCCCTTCCCTCATGCAACTTTTGTTTGTCATTTATATAAATGATTTGGATGAGAATATAGAAGGCAGAGTTAGTATGTTTGCGGACAACACCAAAATTGGTGGCAGAGTAGACAGTGAAGAAGGTTTTCTAAAATTACAAAGGAATCTTGATCAAAGGGTCAATGGGCTGAAAATGGCAGATGGTGTTCAATCTGGATAAATGCGTGGTATTGCATTTTGGTACAACAAACATGGGTAAGACTTATGTAATTAATGGTAGGGCTTTGGGTAATGTTGTAGAACAGATGGACCGAAGGGTTCAGATACATAATTCTTTGAGGTTTGCATCACATGTAGACAGGGCGGTTACAAAGGTGTTTAGCACGCTTCTCTTCATTGCTCAGTCCTTTAAGTATAGGGGTTGGAAAGTCATGTTGAGGTTGTACAGGACATTGGTGAGACCTCTTCTGGAGTACTGTGTCTAGTTCTGGTCGCCAAGTTATAAGAAGAATATTAAAAACCAAAAGAACTGCGGATGCTGTAAATCAGGAACAAAAACAAAGTTGCTGGACAAACTCAACAGGTCTGCCAGCATCTGTGAAGGAGAAAACAGAGTTAACGTTTTGGGTCCGGTGACCCTTCCTCAGAACTGATGGTGGCTGGGAAAACATCAGTTTAAATGCAGAAAATAGGGAGGTGGGTGGGTAGCGAGTAAACGATAGGATAGAGCCCAAAGAGAGAGAAAGACGGTTGGACAGACAAAGGAGTTGCTAACGATCAGGCTCGGAGGATGAATAGTTGTTAATGGGGACTGTTAATGACTAACTAATCTGTGTCCTTCACCGATGCTGCCAGACCTGCTGAGCTTCTCCAGCAACTTTGTATAAGAAGGATATTATTAGGCCGGAGAGTGTTCTGAAGAAATTTACCAGAATGTTGCTGGGTATGGAAAGTTTGAGTTATAAAGAAAGGCTCTTTAGGCTGGGACCTTTTTTCACTGCAGTGTAGGAAGTTGAGACGTGACCATATAGAAGTGTATAAAATCATGAAGGTATAGATAGGAACAAAAACAGAAGTTGCTGGAACAGTTCAGCAGGTCTGGCAGCATCTATGAAGATAAAATCAGGGTTAATGTTTCGGGTGCAGCAACGCTTCGTCAGAACTGATGGGAGCTGGGCAAATGTCAGTTTATATGCAGAAAAGAAGGAGGGGCGTGGGGTAGGGAGTAGATGATAGGATTCAGCCGAAAGCGGGAGAAGAACAGTTGGACAGAAAAAAGAGTTGATAACGATCTGGCTGGGAGGGTGAATGGTTGTTAATGGGGACTGTTAGTGACTAACAACAGGGGGTGTGTAATGGCATGCTATGCCATAAGAAGGCCTGGTGTGTGGGGTAGGGGGCTGGGACATGGGAGAGTTTAGGACCTAAAATTATTGAATTCAATACTGAGTCCGGAGCACTGCAACAAGGAATGTTTCACATATGCTACGAGGAAGCTCGCTTCTACTTCCTTCCAAAAATCCACAAACAGGACTGTCTGGGCAGACCCATTGTTTCAGCCTGCTCCTGCCCCACAGAACTCATCTCTTCCTACCTTGACTCAGTCTTCTCTCCCCTGGTCCAATCCCTGCTCACGTACATCTGTGATTACTCTAACGCCTTACTTCAGTTTCAAAACTTTCAGTTTGCAGGTTCCAGCGCCTCCTCTTTACCATGAAAGAGCAATTCCTTTACACGTCCATTCCCCACCAGGAGGGTCTTAGGTCTTAGCTCTGCTTCTTCCTGGAGCAAACACTTGAATCATCCCCACCCACCACCACCCTCCTCCACTTGGCCGAGCTTGTCCTCACCCTCAACGACTTTTCTTTTAACTCCTCTCATTTTCTTCAGGTAAGAGGGGTGACCATGGGTACCCAGATGGGCCTTAGTTATGCCTGTCTCTTCATTGAGAACGTGGAACATTCCTTGTTCCAGTCTTATTCTGGCCCCTACCCACAACTCTTTCTCTGATATATCGATGATATCATCAGTGCTGCTTCCCTCTCTCGTCCGGAATTGGAAAAGTTAATCGATTTCGCTTCCAATTTCCAACCTTCACTCACTTTCACCTGGTCTATCTCTGACTGCTCTGTTCCCTTCCTTGACATCTCTGTTTCCTTTTCTGGGGATAGACTGGCTGCTAATATCCACTATAAACCCACTGACTCCCACAGCTACCTGGACTATACATCCTCGCACCCTGCTTCCTGTAAAGACTCCACCCATTCACTCAGTTCCTCCGCCTCCATTGTATATGTTCAGATGAGGCCAACTTCAACGAGGGAGCCTCCAAAATGTCCACCTTCTTCCTCAACCGAGGATTCCCTAGCACCGTTGTTGACAGGGTCCTCATCCAGGTCTGACCCATCTCCCGCACTTCTGTCCTCACCCCCTCTCTTCCCTCCCACAACAGAGATAGGGTTACCCTTGTCCTTACCGACCATCCCACCAGCATCGACATCCAGAAGATCATCGGACGCCATTTCCGTCACCTCCAGCGAGATGCCACCACCAGACACACATTCCCCTCCTCTCCTTTGTCCACCTTCCATAGGGACTGTTCCCTCCAGGACACCCTGGTCCATACTTCCTTCACCCCAAACATCCCCCCCACCCACAGCCCTACAGCACCCTCCCCTGTAACCAGCGAAAGTGCAACACCTGCCCATTTACCTCCTCCCCCCTGAGTATCCAAGGGCCCAAACATACCTTCCAGGTGAAGCAACACGTCACCTGCACTTCCCAGAATCTAGTCTACTGCATTCGTTGCTCACAATGTGGTCTCCTCTACACTGGGGAAACGAAGCATAAACTGGGTGACCGCTTCACACAACATCTATGTTCTGCTCGCATAAAAAACCCTGAGCTACCTGTTGCCTGCCACTTCAACACACCACCCTGTTCCCTGACCAACATCTCTGTCTCTGCCTTGCTGCAGTGTTCCAGCAAAGCTCAACACAAGCTGGAAGAACAGCACCTAATTTGCCGCTTGGGGACCCTGCAGCCCTGCAGACTTAATATCGAGTTCAATAATTTTAGGGCCTAAAATCTCCCTAGTCCTAGCCCCCTACCTCACACACCAGGCTTTATTATCACATAGCTGACCATTTCACACCACCTGTTGTTAGTCACTAAAACAGTTCCCATTAACAACCATTCAGCAACATCCCCCGCCTCCTCCCTCCCAGCCAGATCGTCATCAACTCCTTTGTCCAACTGTTCTTCTCTCTTTTTAGGCTCTATCCTATCATTTACTCCCTACCCCACCCCTCTCTCTATTTTTCTGCATATAAACTGACGTTTGCCCAGCTCCCAGTTCTGAGGAAGGGTCACCGGACCCAAAATGTTAACTCTGTTTTTCCCTTCACAGATGCTGCCAGACCTGCTGAGCTTTTCCAGCAACTTTGTTTTTGTTCCTGATTTACAGCATCCGCTTTTCTTTCAGTTTTTATTTGCCCAGCTCCCATCAGTTCTGAGGGAGTGTCACTGCATCCAAAATGAAACCTCTGACTTTTTCTTCACAGATACTGCCAGATCTGCTGAGCTTTTCCAGCAACTTCTGTTTTTGTCCTTGATTTACAGCATTCGCAGTTCTTTTGGTTTTTCTTTAGGGGTTTGGATAGAGTTAATGGTAGGTATCTTTCCCCAAAAAGGGAATTTCAGGACTAGAGGACACATTTTTAAGGTGAGAAGAGACAAATTTAAAAAAGAAATGAGGGGCAATTTTTTTACACAGAGGGTGGTTTGCGTGTGGAATAAACGTCCTGAGCAAGTGATGGATGTGGACACAATTACCATGCTTAAAAGACATTTGGATAAGTACATGAATAGGAAAGGTTTGGAGGCATATGGGTCAGGAGCAGGCAGGTGGGACTAGTTTAGTTTGGGATTGTGTTTAGCATGGACTGGTTGGACCAAAGGGTCTGTTTCCATGCTGTTTGACTCTATAATTAAGTCTTTCTCTTGCAATTTATAATACTGTTATGTGCTGCCACCCTTGTGGTTTTGGCAGAGCCGGAGGAAGGCTGCTTGTCCCCTTGCTCTGGCAGCTGAATTGCATGTGCTGGACATCATCTGGGTTTTGGAGCTCATGGGGAGACCCTATTAAAGACTGCAGTACTTGCAATTATGCAGAGCATGATGATCAGTAAGGCAGGAGGCAACATGTTGGGTTCTGTTTGGGTAGGGCAGGGATCAGGGGGTGGAGAAAGTGAGTGTCTTGAGAAGTCTTCCACTTCCATAACCCCTTTCTCCTTTTTTACCTCCCATTGTCAACCAACATTACCCTGGTATCCAAAAGCTGTCATTAAAATAGCGATCCAGAGGTCCAAGCTAATATTCTGGGACATGAGTTCAAATCACCCCATCACAGCTGGCAGGGTTTGAATTCAATTAATAAATCTGGAATTAAAATCTTGGTGAACTGTTAATTGTTGCAAAAAAGACATTTGGTTTGCCATTGCCCTTGAAGGAACTCTGCCATCTGTACTCAGTCTGACCTACACGTGACTCCAGACTCACAGCAATGTGGTTGACTCCTACGTACCCTCTGAAATAGCCTAGCAAGCTACTCAGTTGTATCAAACCTCAATAGAAAAATTCAATAAGGAATGAAACCAGATTGATCATCTAGCATTGACCTAGACACTGATAATTACCACAAACCCCACCCTGTTGAGCCAGTATTAATAATACTTCCTCCACCAGTTTCTGAGACAGAGTTCTAAAGTCAGGTCTTTATATAATATATATGTGTGCGTGTATGTGTGCATATATATTGTCATGACAATGGATCATAACTCCAAATTATTTATGGAGATATTGAATGTCAAAGTAGACATATTTAAAAATAAATGTACAATTCAAAAGATGGCCGAGGATTTAAATTTTGTTGCAGTCTAAAATCTTTGCGCAAATTACAGAGTCCTGAGAGGTAACCATGGAATTTTGCATCTGAACAGTGTCACAGGATCTTCAAACAAAACAGGAGAAAGGGAGAGCAGCTACTCAAAAAGCTGAACTGTGACTTCCCATGGGTTTTGTGGATTGTGAACATGATATCAGTTGGATGAAAGACAGATCTGGGCAAAGACACAATTGCGTTTTACCCTTCCAGGAATACACAAGAAAGGAGGTTACAAACCAACTGCAGCATGGTCTCTATTGTGCTAGAATGTGATTCTAGCTTGCTGACTCTACTAAATTATGCTGAAAAAGAGCACAGCTGGGAATCTCCACTGGCCACCCTTATGTGCACAGGTAAAAAGAAATAAAGTCTATTTTAAATTGCTGAAAACAAGTCACAAGGCAAGTCACTATTGAAGGGAAAAATAGATACATTTCCCGCAACTCATCTCTCACACCCCGTCCCCGCAATAAGAACCAAAAAAGAATGCCCCTTGTCCTCACGTACCACCCCACCAACCTCCGGATCCAACACATCATCCTCCGACACTTCCGCCATCTGCAATCCGACCCCACCACCAAAGACATCTTTCCCTCCCCACTCTTATCTGCTTTCCGGAGGGACTCCCTTGTCCGCTCCACACTCCCCTCCAGCCCCACCACACCCGGCACTTTTCCCTGCAACCGCAGGAAGTGCTACACCTGCCCCCATACCTCCTCCCTCACCCCCATCCCAGGCCCCAAGAAGACTTTCCACATCAAGCAGATGTTCACCTGCACATCTGCCAATGTGGTATACTGCATCCGCTGTACCCATTGTGGCCTCCTTTACATTGGGGAAACCAAGCGGAGGCTCGGGGACCGCTTTGCAGAACACCTACGCTCGGTTCGCAATAAGCAACTGCACCTCCCAGTCGCGAACCATTTCAACTCCGCCTCCCATTCCTCAGACGACATGTCCATCCTGGGCATCCTGCAGTGCCACAACGATGCCACCCGAAGGTTGCAGGAACAGCAACTCATATTCCGCTTGGGAACCCTGCAGCCCAATGGTATCAATGTGGATTTCACAAGTTTCAAAATCTCCCCTCCCCCTACCGCATCCCAAAACCAGCTCGTCCCTGCCTCCCTAACCTGTTCTTCCTCCCACCTATCCCCTCCTCCCACCTCAAGCCGCACCCCCATCTCCTACCTACTAACCTCATCCCGCCCCCTTCACCTGTCCGTCCTCCCTGGACTGACCTATCCCCTCCCTAACTCCCCACCTACACTCACCTTTACTGGCTCCATCCCCGCCTCTTCAACCTGTCTGTTTCCTCTCCACCTATCCTCTCCTCTATCCATCTTCTATCCGCCTCCCCCTCTCTCCCTATTTATTTCAGAACCCCCTTCCCCTCCCCCATTTCTGATGAAGGGTCTAGGCCCGAAACGTCAGCCTTTCTGCTCCTATGATGCTGCTTAGCCTGCTGTGTTCATCCAGCTCTGCACCTTGTTGTCTCACTATCTCTAATCTGCTTTCAGCTGACTGCAGAACCAAAAATCTCCAAACAACCTCTCAACTGCCAAAATCAGCACTACTGGAATCACCGACCTTAATGGCTGCAATGTTTCACAATCTATTCTGCATGGACATGCCAAAGACAGTTTCTATTTTACTTTGTGGACTTATCTCTCATTTCTAAATTCTCTGAGTGCCACATTTTATTATCTTCTCTTGAGTTTTAGTCACTAATGAACCCACTCTTCCTTTAATTCAGGTGAGCCTGGTTAAATTGGCTCCTTTTAAAATACATTTTTAAAAATGGACTGGAGAAAAAGAGCCAAAAGAAAAGGATGCTTCTTCAGCATGTCAAATCTGAAATTATAACCAGTAGAGGACCCTTGCCCACAGACAGGTCATAACAAAATATTTGATATATGTTATATGTATTCCCCTGAAAATAGGTTTTGTCATGCATTATTTAGTCTTGTAATTATTTTTACTTTTCTTAGTTGCATTGATGTATTTTATTGTATTTTCTCTATGTATTCTGTTATCTCAGTTTTAATAAATGGATTATTTATATGTACTGATCTTTATATAGACCTTGCATAGATTTTTACGATGGAGCAGCTAATACTCTTTTAGTTAACTTGTCCTGGGCACCCAAATTCAAGTTGAAGTCATGTATTGACAAATGGTTCTTTTAATTGAAACATATTGATTGGCTTTGAGGATTTTCAGAACATGCAGATGTCTCAGTTGGCATATTTAGAAATATATTAAATCATGGGAGTTGAAGTTATATATGTCTATGTAGATACATAAATGGCTTCATTGGCACTGCAATATCTGTAAAGCTATGAAACATTCACAGATTGATACAGACAAGCTGTTACAAAACAGATGACTCCAGAAAGTAATTGGCATGTCAGAGAATGAGCCAGGGCTGACCCCCTGACTTGGTGGTAATTGTAGAGTTGGGGATATGCAGTCCCTGAGGTTACAGGTTTAATGCAATGCTATTGGTTGCGACGGGCATTATGCCTCACGGATATCCCGATTTGAGTTGCTAGATTCTGTTTAAAATCTTTTCCATTTAGCATGATTGTTGTATAAGATTTTGGAGTTTGCTTCAATTTACTTGTAAGACCTAAATATAAAGGTTTACTCATCCTGTTTATTTACATGTCCCCTGAAGAGTGCAGGAGGGCATGCCAGGAGCAGCAGCAGCAGGCAATCTAAAAATTAGGTGTCAACCTGGTGAAGTTATGACATAGAATTATGGCACAAGCAGCATGTGATAGACAGAGTTGTACAGTCCCATAATCAGATCAGATATAAGCTCTTGTATAAAACCAGTCATGAATGGTGGTGGGTGATAAAACGAATCTTTGGAACAGAAGGCTTCACAAATACCCCTTTCCTCAAAGATGGAGGGGAGCTTGTCACATCAGTGCAAAAGACATGACTGAAGTATTTGTGATCACATTCAGCCAGAAATGATAAGTGGCTGATCCATCTCAGCCTCTTCCTGAGGTTCCCAGGATCACTGATGCAACTTTAACCAATTCGAATCACTCCATGAGCTTTCAATAAATGATTGAAGACACTGATACTGCAAAGGCTGTGTGCCCTGACCACATTAAAGCAACAGTACTGAAGAATTGTGCTTCACTACTAGTGCCATACCATTAGCCAAGCTGGTCCAGTGCAGCTACAACACTAACATCTGTCAGAAATATGAAAACTTGAACTGGTTATGTCATCCACAAAAAAAAAGCATGTACACAACCCAGCCAATTACCACCCCAACAGTCTACTTTGTCAATTCACTACACTCATCAGTAAAGTGATCAAAGTTGCCATCAACAGTGCTAATATCAGCATTTACTAAGAAATAATCTGTTCACTGATGCTCAGCTGGGTTCAGCTGGGCTATTCAGCTCCTAACCTCATTACAATCTTAGTCCGAACATGGGCAGAACAGTTGATCCCAAAAGGTGACGTGAGAGTGACTGTCCTTGAAATCAGGCAGCATTTGAACATGAAGGGAAAAACAATAAAGAATTGCAGATGCTTGAAATCTGAAATAAAAATAGAAATTTCTTGAGAAACTCAGCAGAGGAAGATGAAGGGTTACTGGACCTGAAATATTAACTCTGCTTTCTCTCCACAGATGCTGCCAGACCTGCTGAGTTTCTCCAGCAATTTCTATTTTTGTTTCAGCTTTGGAATATGTGTGATATCAAAGAGCCCCGTTAAAGCTAGAGTCATTGGGAAACAGGGATAAAATTCTCCACAAAGGAAAATGGCTTTGGTTGTTGAAGGTCAATCATCTCAGTCCTATGATATTGTTGGATGAATTCGACAGTGTAGTATTGTAGGCCCAATCATCCTCAGTTGCTTCATCATTGCCTATCCCTCCATCATAAGGTCAGAAATGGGGGTATGGCTGATCATTGCACCATGTTCAGTACCATTCATGACTTACAAATACTCAAACAGTCCAGATTCATCTGCATCAAGTCCTGAATAACAATCAGGCTTAGGCTTGTTAAGTGGCAAGTAATAATTTGGACCAAACAAATTGCAGGCAATGACCTACTGGTATTATTGCCAGACTATTAATCCAGAAACTCATCTGATGTTCCAGGGACATGGGTTAAAATCCCACTGTGGCAAAGGCCTGGATAGAGCGGACGCGTAGAAGATGTACAACACGGTGACTCAGTGGTTAGCACTGCTGCCTCACAGCACCAGAGACATGAGTTAATTCCAGTCTCAGCCAACTGCCTGTGTTGCACATTCTCCTTGTACCTGCGTGGCTTTTCTCTGGGTGTTCTGGTTTCCTCCCACAGTTCAAAGATGTGCAGGTTAGGTGGATTGGCCATGCTAAATTGCCCATAGTGTGCAGGCTAGGTAGAATAGCCATGGAAAATGCAGGGTTATGGGGATAGGGTAGCAGGGTGGGACTGGTGGGATGCTCTTCAGAGGATCAGTGTGGACTTGAGGGGCCAAATGGCCTGCTTCCACACTGTAGGGTTTCTATGATCCCATTTGCCTCCCTTGCACTTATGAGATCATTGAAATTTTGGGGCATTGTATCCATTGTGCAGGATACCATATCTGCTTAATCTACAAAGCTGATTTCTTCTTTCTGGCCGTGGGGAAGAGAATATTGTTGCAGACTCCTACAGCCTCTAATATTCCCTCCAGGGACAAAACAGATGATCATAATGCAACCTTCTCACATCTCACCCCCATTCTTCTCCTTGCTGAAGGCTATAGCACTAATGTAGTGGACAACCATTCTGTCCCCTGCAGGATATTTTAAATAGAAAGTTTTCCATAGATAAGTGTGGATTATTATGACACCAGCACTCTGATTAAATGATTGCAGCAAACCATTCTAACAAAAAAAGCTTTCCTGTTGACTGTCAACTGCAACGAGTAAGTTTGGTTAAAGTTCTGGTCAAATGTCTTTTCTGAAGTTTTGTGCTTCCAGATGCTTTAAAATCAGAGCAACAGAAATACAACCATGACAGAACTTTCATACTTTTGTTTTCCAGTCCTTTTGATATTGATGTTCAACACTCCATAACTTTTTAAAAATATATATTTACACAAATCCACTTTTTTGTGGTTTATGTACTTAGATCCCTGAATCTCTTTGCTTCACTTACCTTCCCAACATTGAGAAAATGTTTTGATTTGTCTTTTTCAATGGATGACCACACACAGTGAAATCAATTAGCACAGACTTGTGTTCTATCAATGTCCTTTACAATTTTCTGCTTCTTCTTTCACTGCGTACTGTATTCCTATTTCAGTGTCTTTGGCAAATTTATGACTCTCTATTCCTTCATCCAAGTGATATGTGTAAGTATAATGAAAAACTGTGGTCCCAATACAAATCCCTGGGCGACATAACAAGTCAGATCCTGTCAAAATTGTTACTCTCCACTGGTTGGAGGCATACCTTGACACAAAGGGCAATAGCTGTGGTTGTTGAAGGTCAATCATCTCAGCCTCAGAATATCACTGCAGTTATTCCTCAGGGTAGATATTTTCTAGTCAACCTGTTCAGACATATCATGACACACCTCCGGAGGAGATGAAACTTGAATCCAGGCCTCCTGCTCATATGAAAGGATACAAACACTGTTCCATAAGAACCCTGTTCTTCAGGTCAATATCCTCGGCCAATCCATTTTCAGTTGCTTCATCAATAGGTTTCCCTTTGTCTGAAAGACCAAAAGCTGAGATGCAATGATTGTACATTCATCAGCTTCATTTGTGACTACACAAGTAGTCTGCATCATGATCTAGCAGGGTCTGGCAGGAATGCCTGAGAGCAAATGGAACAAGTCAACAGGAGATAATGATTTGTTAATGAGGGATAATTTACTGAGTGCATGTATCTGAGGCACAAGTAATCAGTGCAGTTGGAGTTTACTGAGTGCATGTATCTGGG
>NC_063338.1:58421666-58434808 GCF_021869965.1 Rhincodon typus | reverse complement strand
CACAAGTAATCAGTGCAGTTGGAGTCTATGGATGTGAGGAGAAATAAAGTTCTGACGAAAAAAGTGTACGCCAAGGTTGTAACCAGCATTTAACCTCTGGTATTTACCAATGGTAGAAGTGGATAGTTAGCTGTTTGTAAGTCAAAGTTTGAAAACTAAACATTATTTTAGCAAGAGTGATTTGGAGAAAACTTCAGAAAATTACTATACCTAATTGTAAAACATTGACGTATGATTACCTATTCATTTTTGATGATTATGATTCTTACGTGGAAAATAAGTCAACCACATGGACCCAGTTACCTCTTTACCAAAGCAGAAACCAGGATCGGCCTTTGAATTTTCACTATCAGACAACTGCAAAGCAAATAACAAAATAGTTTTTGTTTTCAGAATTGGACCTTCTGTTTTGGAAATGGACATTTGGTTATACCAATAATTAAATTTCATGGATAAAATTTCTCAAAAATATGATTTAAAAACTGCTTGTAAGGCAAGGCAAAATTTAGAAGGAATCAAAATGGTTCTAAAGAGTGCAGGATGGAATTGAATAGATTTTATGCAAGACTGCAGAAATTCCAGCTGGAAATTCCCCAATCTGTTTTGGTTTTTAAGTTATTAGACTGTGCCAAAGTATCAAGTTTAAACCAAGCTACTCATTTTGAATTTGTAAATAGGCACACATGGCTAGATCATATCAGAAGCACAGAAAAAAATCCTTGGAAAGCATTCCTCCTCATCAACATTCATGGCACAAATAGGGCAATCAGCTATTTGGCAGAAAAGGAGGATACAGTGTTAACAGATTGGCAAGACTGGATAGGTATAGATTACAGAAAACTGTATGATCACAGGCAACTACTTGTGCAGATGATCTCATTGAAACATCTAAAATACCTAAAAGATAGATAAGGCAGATCTATGTAAGATGTTTCCCTTGCTTAGGTGTCTGGAACCAAGAGAAAAATCTAAAAATGTGACAATGTTTAAGGTAGAGATTGATAGATATCTAATTTGCAGTAGAGTACAAGAATATATGAATAGGTTTGGTGAAAGCAATTGAAGTACTTGATCAGCCATGATTTTATTGAATGGTGACGGGGTTCAATGGGCTGAGTAGTCGATTCTAGTTCCTATGAAAGTAAGAATTTTTACTAAGAGAAATAAGCACAGATATCCTTTGACAATTTTGAGAAGTGAAGAGATTTTGGGACATGGAACAAAAGATTGAATATCAGAAATGACCAGGGTGTGCTCAAAGTACAATTATGCCATGAACTACCCCAAACAGTATTATTGAACATTTAAAGCTAACACTGAATCCTGTGAGATTTTGGCAAAGTTCAAGTTGCATTGAGTTTGCTGGAAGGATTCTTGCCAAAAGACTGAAGCAGCATTTTTTTGCTGAATCTTATGAAACTTGCCAGATGAAATTGTTACTTCTGCCTCATGGCATGTATCGTGTCTGATTTCTGTGCCATTTTACCATGTGTCATTCCCAGATCAACTCGCCAGATATCCTGGCATTGTGTGCCATCAGTGGCACAGGCACCATTTTGAACAGGCTGTTGTGTACTGGGAGAAACACTGTCAGTCCAGAGCTGCCCTGTACAGTTCCTACCATATTCTCTGAACATGGTAGATGGGAGAAATTGGAACCTGGCTTTGTGAGCATTTTCCTGGAGCTCCTGATGAATGGTGGGTGTATAGGTGAGACCTCTTCTCGGAGGATCAGCAGAAATGGCCATAACACCAGATCATGCCAGCCGGATCCAAAGTTGCCCCCTTAGTTAAAGCGCGCTGAGCTGTCTCGAGGAATTCTCGCATTCTTCCCATTTTCCCTCTCCCACCCCAACCCACAAAACTACTGACGTTGCATACTCTCTGTGCTGCCTAAACCCTCATTCAGGACACCTCCCCACCTGCACCAACAGTAATGGCTATGTCACCCACTTTTGTTTTCTATAATTCCTGCCTGTCTCTCTTTCCAGGAGGAAAACAGCCCACAATAGGGCAGAAAGAGTCACAGTGGGTTGTGTGCACATCATCTGGCCTTATGGGCACAAGACCTGGCCTTATGAGGACAGGATACTGACTCTAGCAGCTCCAAACAGATCCATAACTATTATTGGAGGATGCCTTGTCTTTCTGTGCTAGAATTAAAAGGAGGATTACAGAAGTTTTCGGGCAATGATGAATGATGTGTTGGGAGCAGAATCTTTCAGTTGTGCAGTCTTGGATAGTGGATGCAAACTTAACGTGTGTGGAAGAAGCAACTAAAATGCTACCTAGACTTGCTGAGTGTTAAGAATTGGAACAAAGTTAAGGAATTTAAAAGTTCCACTAGTTTCAGATTTGGAGATGAATACACACTAAAATCTTTAAAAGGTTAGTCATTTCTTGTAAAATGACCAGAATCAATCATTTTATTATCATGGATGTAGTGAAATATCATTGTCATTAAGTAAACTATTATTGAAAATGCACAGATGAAACTGGATATGGAAAATGACAAAATTATTATATTTGAGAAATCTATGGAATTTTAATTTACATAAAAGGACACTATTGTGTTCCTGTAATGGAATATAATCTCTCCATTAAAGAAATTTAAAACTGTGCTGAAATCAGGGATTCAGAAATTTAGAAGTCAAAAAGATAATTGTGTTATAACTTCAAAGGCAATTTGCCCATCCAGTCTCCAAATGATAAACAAAACATTAGTAAGGAATGGGGATGAGAAATACAATCATCTAATAGAAGAAATAAGTGATAGATGTAATATTTGTTAAGAAATACTGAAGGACACTGCCACAGCCTATAGTACATCTGCTATTAGCAAGGTATTTCAACATGTTAGTGGTTTTGTTTTTTTTATTCATTTTGTGGGATGTGGGCATCACTGTCTGACCAGTATTTATTGCCTGTCCCTAGTTGCCCTTGAGAAGGTGATGGTGAACTGCCTTCTTGAACCGCGACACTCCTCCTGCTGTGGCTTGACCCACAATGCCATTAGAAAGAGAATTCCAGGATTTTTACCCAGCGACAGTGAAGGAATGGCGATATATTTCCAAGTCAGGATAGAGAGTGGCTTGGAGGGGAACTTGAAGGTAGTGTTGCTCCCACAGATATGCTGCCCTTGTCCTTTTAGATGGAAGCAGTCATGGGTTTGGAAGGTGCTGTCTGAGTATCTTTGATGAATTTCTACAGTGCATTTTGTAGATAGTACACACTGCTGCTACTGAGTGTGGGGGGTGGAGGGAGTGGATGCTTGTGGATGCAGTGCGAATCAAGCGAGCTGCTTTGTCTTGGCTGGTGTCAAGCATCTTGAGTGTTGTTGGAGCTGCACTCATCCAGGCAAGTGGGTAAGTGGGGATTATTCCATCACAGTTTGGGACTTGTGCCTTGCAGATGGCGGACAGGCTTTGAGGAGTCAGGAGGTAAGTTACTCGCCTCACTATTTCTAGCCTCTGGCCTGCTCTTGTAGCCACTCTATTTATGTGGTGAGTCCATTTGAGTCTCTGGTCAATGATAACACCCAGGATGTTGATTAGTGGGGGATTCAGTGATGGCAACACCATTGAATGTCAAGCGGTGGTGGTTTGATTGTCTCTTGTTGATGATGGTCATAGCCTGCCACTTGTGTGGCACAAATGTCACTTATCACTTGTCAGCCCAAACCTGGATATTATCCAGATTTTGTTGCATTTGGACACAGACTGCTTCAGTATCTGAGGAGTCATGAATGGTGCTGAACATTGTGCAATCATCGGCAATCATCCCTACTTCTGACCTTATGATGGAGGGAAGGTCATTGATGAAGCAGTTGGCTAGGGGACGAGTAAGTTCTGGAGCACAAGTCTTCAGTACTATTGCCAGAAGTTGCAGGACCAGTAGCCTTTGCAGTATCCAATGCCTCCAACCATTTCTTGATATCACCTGGAGTGAGTCGAATTGGCTGAAGACAGGTATCTGTAATGCTGGGACCACTGGAGAAAGTCGAGATGGATCATCCACTCAGCACTTTCGGCTGAAGGTTGCTGCAAAATCTTCAGCCTTATCTTTTGCACTGATGTGCTGGGCTCTTCAATCATCAAGGATGGGGATATTTGTGGAGCCTCCTCCTCCAGTGAGTTGCTTAATTGTCCACCACCATTCACGACTGGATGTGGTAGGACTGCAGAGCTTAGATCTGCTGCATTGGTTGTGGGATCACTTAGTTCTGTCTATCGCTTGCTACTTATGCTGGTTGGCATGCAAGACTTCAGGTGTTCCTGGTGTTGCTCCTGGCATGCCATCCTGCAGCCTCCAATGATCCAGCATTGATCCCCTGGCTTGTTCGTAATGGTTGAGTGGGGGATATTCCAGGCCTTGAGATGACAGATTGTGCTGGAGTACAATTCTGCTGCTGTTGATCGCCCACAGTGCCTCAGGGATGCCCAGTCTTGAGTTGCTGGATTTGTTCAAAGTCTGTCCCATTCAGCATGGTAATAGTGTCACACAACACAATGGAGGTTATTCTCAATGTGAAGGCGGAACTTCGTCTCCACAACGACTGTGCGTTGGTTGCTCTTACCAAAACTGTCATTGACAGATGCATCTGCAGCTGGCAGATTGGTCAGGATGAAGTCAAGTATGTTTTTCCCTCTTGTTGGTTCCCTCACCACCTGCTGCAGTCTAACAACTATGTCTCTTAGGACCCAACCAGCTCGATTAGAAGTACTGCTGCTGAGCCACTTTTGGTGGTGGACATTGAAATCCCCCACTCAGAGTACATTTGTGCCCTGCCATACTCAGTGCTTCCTCCAAGTGTTGTTCAACATGGAGGAGTACTGATTCATCAGCTGAGGGAGGACGGTATGTGGTAATCAGCAGGAGTTTCCTTGCCCATGTTTAACCTGAAGCCATGAGACTTCATAGGGTCCGGAGTCAATGTTGAGGACTCCTAGAGCAACTCCCTCCCAACTGTATACCACCATGCCACCACCTCTGCTGAGTCTGTCCTGGCAGTGGGACAGGACATATCCAGGGATGGTGATGGTGGTGTCTGGGACATTGTAAGGTATGATTCTGTGACTATGGCAGGCTGTTGCTTGAATATTCTGTGAGACAGCTCTCCCAATTTTGGCTCTAGCCCCCAGATGTTAGTGAGGAGGATTTTGCAGGGTCAACAAGGCTGTTTCTACCATTGTCTTTTCTGATGCCCAGGTCGATGCCAGGTGATCCATTCAGTTTCATTTCTTTGAGACTTTGTAGTGATTGGTAGAACTGAATGGCTTACTAGGCCAATTCAGAGGGCAATTGAGAGTCAAACATATTGCTGTTGGTCTGGAGTCACATGTAGATCAGATCAGGTGAGGATGTCAGATTTCCTTCCCTGCAGGACATTAGTGAACCAGATGGGTTTTTCTGGCAATCTTTTCATGGTTATCAGTAGATTCTTAATTCCAGATTTTTTTTAACTGAATTCAAATTCCACCATCTGGCATGGTGAGATTTGAACCTGAGTCCCCTAACATTATCTGGATCTCTGGATTAAGAGTCTAGCAATAATACCACTAGACCATTGCCTTCCCTGTAGATATAAAGGTGTAGGATAAAAGAAGAAAAATTTTCATTTTACATTTTGTAGATTTGACAACTATATTTAGCCAGTCAACAATAATATAAAGTAAAGATAAGAAAATAATTGTGAATCAGGTGATGGAAAAGTGGATACAAGCTGGACTTAGACTGCTAACAGAATTTCTCAATGATAATGGGTGGCGGCTGTGGAGGAATTTGTTGATAATAAATTCCAGATAAGTGAGCAAATTTTGACCATGATATTATGAAAACAGCAACAAAAAGCCTTTTCAGCAATGGGGTATGTGAAAGGAGTCACATACAAAATGGTTCATAAAACTTTGGCCGAACAGCCAAACTGTAAATTATCATCTACATTAGCATGGGCTGCTGATACTAAGACTTCACTACAAATGGCTGGAGGAAACAGTCTACGTCAATTAGCACTTGGTAGAAAGTCTAAAATTCTGTTAGCAATAAGTGATCAGCTCCCATCTTGGAAAGGGTCCACAATTAGATCTACATTTTTGGAGAATTGAATGCACTATAAGCAGGCAGAAAGGCTTTCATTACAGCCGAAGTCTCAGAAAAAAATTAGTGAAGCTTAAGACTAATGTAAGGCCATTGGAAATCAGTTTCAATTAGAGAGATATGGCTCATTGTAAAGGTGGAGGTGCTTAAAGATTGGAGAGACCAGAGAACGGTTATTGATAAAGACAGAAAAATAATAATTGTACAGCACTGGAACAAGACTGCTTGAGGAAAACTCTTCAAGTTTGCTGGGTTTGGATAAAAACTTTGCAGATTCTAAAGGAGCTACTGAAAGTAACAAGGAGCGAGGTATCCTCGATGACCATATGTTGCACAGTTATGAAGATAAAACTGACGCAATTGATCGTTTGTCAGATAAAGGGCACGCAATTTCTACTGGTCCAAATTAGGGCATTAGTCCAAAACTGGGTAGTTAAGCCAATATTTGACAGAAGGGACTAGTCAATGCATAAATGCAACCATTATAAGCACAGCAGAGAAGGTCAATAGAAAGTATAACAACTGGTTGAATGTACAGGATGAGGAACAGAATGGTAAGGCCATGGACTATACAAAAATAGAAGACAAAAGGAACTTCTTTGTAAATTTGGACAGTGACTCAGGGAGTGACCATGCTCCTGGAAAATGATATTGAACCACTGACAGGAATTGCATCAATAGGAGAGAGAGTTATTATTCTGAAAGAGATCAAAAGCACAGGGTATAGCTTAATAAAGTCAGGAAATCTAGACCAGGAATGTCAACAGGATCAAATTCCCATATGATCAGGATGCTTTATTGATGACAAACAAATTAGATGACAAGTTAATAAAGGTGCCAAACAGCAAGAATTACAAAGCTAGAGAAAATGTGAAAAGTTGAAAAAGGAGAATTGTGTTTTGAAATTTCCATAATTGGGTGATGCTAGAACTTTTTAGTGATGCTTTTTATGTAAATTACTGTGATGGATTCTCAAATGAAGGAGGGTTTATAATTTACTTTTGTAATGGGGCGTATATGTTACCCTTTAGCATGGGGAGACAAAAATATCCGAAAAATATTTTGAAGTGTCTCAGCAGCAGAATCTCTTGATATTATTGATGTAATAGGTATGGCATTTTTCTTTGCTCAAATTTTCGAAGACATAATAAATGTTGATTTATCAGTAATACTCTTTGAGTACTACATCAATTATAAGGCTTTCAGAACAACATGATTGGACAAAATGTTTGAATGAGAAAAGACTGAAGATCAATGTTGCAGTTTGTCAAACTAGCATTTGACAGTCTATGTCCAAATGCGACAAGACCTGACCAATATTTTAGCTTGGACTGATATGTGCGAGTTACATTCGTGGCACAGTACTGTTAGGCATTTACAATCTCCAACAGGAGAGAATCTAACTATCTGACCAATCCCTTGACACTCAATGACATTTTCATTGCTGAATTCCCCTGTATAAACATACCAAGGTTTATCACTGACCAGGATATGAACTGGACCAGCCATCTAAACATGATGGATAAAGGAACAGGTCAGAGGCTGAGAATTCTCTTGCAAGTAACTCACCTCTTGACTCCTCAAAGCCTGTCCACCATTTATAAAATGCTGATCAGGACTGTGGCTCCACCATCCAGGACAACGCAGCCCACTTGATTGGCACCACATCCGCAAACATTCGGTCATTTCAGCACCAACACTCAGTAACAGCAGTGTGTACAATCTACAAGATATAGCGCAGAAATTCAGCAAAGCTCATTGGACAGACCTTCTAAACCCATGACCACTAAAGGACAAGGTCAGCAGATACATGCACCACCTACAAGTTTCCCTCCAAGCTATTCACCATCCTGACTTGGAAATATATGGTTATTCTTTTGCTGTCACTAAGTCAAAATCCTGGAATTCCCTCTCTAATAGCATTGTGTACATCTACCTGAATGGATAGCTTTTATTGCCATTTGCACTCTAATGAGTGCAATGAAAACTTCGTTACATCACCTCTCGACGCTAGCTTAGGTACAGGGTACCTAGGTACAGATACTTCCAGTCTTGTCACAGAATTGAAATAGCAAAAAAAATTAGCATGAGAATACAGAGTTTAAAAGTCCAGAATAAGAATAAAAAGTGCCTATAAAATACTCAAGTTATAGTCCTTTTCCACCATGAGTCTGTGCCTGCTGAGCTTCAGAACATGAGGCCACGCTGCATCTGTCCAGGACTCGCTCTGCTGCCCACTCCGGGACTCAGACTGCCAGTCGGCCTGCACTTAGTTCACTGCTGCTCCGGGCTCTGGCCGCAACTCACTCTGCATCCCACTCTGAGACTCTGCCTACGCTCAACCTGTTGCCGTTCCGGGACTTGGCCCACGCTTGCTCTGCTCCCAACCGGGATCCAGCTGCAAATCATTTCCCTTTGTCTTGCCTCCATTCTCCAGGTAGGGTAGGGTAGAATATTTTAAGAAATTGGGTGGGTGGGGAGGATCGAAAAACTGCTGCAAAGAGGGGAAAAAAATACGAAAGGAAAAGGAAGAGGAACTGGCGAGCAGAGTAGCTCCGACTGGAGCATCTTACTCTGCCGCCATCTTGCAAATAAAAAACTGCAGTTTTTCAAAACCGTAACTCACCACCACATTCGCAAGGGCAACAAGGATGGACGATGAATGCTTGCTGAGCCAACAATGCCCACAATCCATGAGAGAGTAAAAGAAAACAAAAAACAACTCTCCACCACCATGAGCACAATGGCAGCTGTGTGCACTACTAACAGAAGTGCGCTGCAATAACTGACCAAGGTTCCTGAGGCAGTGCTTTCCAAACCTGCAAACTTTCCATCTAGAAGGACAAAGACAACAAACATGGGAACATCACCTGCAAGCCATCCTGACTTGAAAATATATCACTATTCCTTCGCTGTTGCCGGGTCAAAATCTTGGAATTCCCTCTCTAAAAGCACTGTGGGTGTACATACACCACACGGACTACAGCAGTTTAATATGGCAGTTCACTGCTGCCTTCTCAAAGGCAATAAATGGATTGGCAATAATTTTTTTCCTAGCCAGCAATGCCTATACCGATGAATTAATTTTTTAAAAAGCCAATTATTAACTCTCAGGTGGCCTGCATTGTTATTGGTTCAAGTACATAGTATTACATAAACTCATTTTAAATGTATTCAAGAAATTGATGTTTTTAGGGTTTGAGCTGTTCTGCTTCTCCCATCCTATGTGAAAATTGAAATATGGTTATTATTACATCTCTGTTATTGTATGCTTATGTTCAAATTGCTCATTGCGTTTCCAACACTATAACAATGTTCACACTTTGAAATTACTGAATTTTCTCTCAAGTGCTTTAGATTTAATGGTCATGAAAGGCCTAATTTAAATCTATATCTGAGTTCTGAAGAAGGGTCACTGGACCAAAACATTAACTCTGATTTCTCTTCACAGATGCTGCCAGACCTGATGAGATTTTCCAGCAATTTCTGTTTTTGTTTCCAATTTCCAGCATCTGCAGTTCTTTTGTTTTTTTTATCTAATTCTTTCTTCCTTTAATTGACAGTTAAACGTTCATATGCAAAACCACATGAGTGCAAAGTACCATCAGACGTTTAGTGAGATTGGCAAAGTGAATGAAGGAAATAAGGCCAATACATGGGTTCAGAAGAATGGATAACTGGTTGACTTCAGTGCTTTATTTTTAAGGAAGAAATTAAAACAAGAACAGAAGAGATTAGAGACTCAGAAAATTTCTGAGGTAGGACAGACAAATTGGACTGCTACCTTAGGGGCACCAAAGCCAGGCAGTTATGTAAGAATATGTGACCATTTTTAAGGAAATTGTAAATCAGGTACTAAAATATAGTCCATTCAATACTTTGCCAAACATGGAGAATCAGTTTACAATGTTGCCAGGTGGCCAGATGTTTTTCAGTATTAGATTTGACAAATGTCTATCTGCAGCTCAAGTTAGATTTGGGCAAAGAATGTGGTGCAGAGATAATGTTGCTGGACTAGCAATCCAGAACCCCAGACTAATGCCCTAAGGACAAGCTTTCAATCACATCATGGCAGCTAGTGACAGTTTGATTTAATTTCTAAATCTAGAATAGAAAACTGCTCTCAGTAATGTTCGCAACAAAACTATCAATTGTCATTACAACTCGCCTGGTTCACCAATGTCTTTTCCAGAAGAATATTTGCCATCCTTATCTGGTCTGGCCTAGATGTGATATGTGGTCAGCTTTTAACTGCCCTCTGAAGTGGCCAAGCAATTGGAGATGGCAACAAATACAGCTTTGCCAGCACCACTCACATCCAATAAAAGAAAAAATGGTGGAGTTTAAGTCATATTTGACTATTAATACACACACTATTTCAGTTTTATGGCGTTGGTGTTCTTTCAGCCTCTGAAATTTTCCAAAGGTTAAGGAAATAAATTTTACAATGTGTTCAGGGAGTGGTGTGGTATTTAGCTGCCGTGCATATAAATGCTACAAATTGTGAGACACATGATGACACATTGAATAACACGCGCCAATGGTTGGGAAACCGTAGAGACACGTGAATGTGAAGTGTTTCAAAAACCTGCAGAAGCTCAAATTTTTTTGCAGTTTATGATTAATTACAGTGATTCTTACCAAATTGGCAATCTTATCGCATCTATTGAATGAACTCTTGAGGAAGAAAGTTCCAAACAATTGCAGAAAGGAATCCTGCATTACAATGTGTATAAAGAAATTAAGTTAGCATATGATGCCTGTCCATAACGAGTGAGTATAATGTAAGAGTGAGGAGAGACTGACTGCATTTACCTCATCTGTCCTCAGTGAGTGAAATTATGCTTAGATGGAACATTAAGCATTTTCTTTCATTCTTCAAGTAAAAGATTTCGTGAATAGTTGTGTAGATGTAGCTTCAAGATCAAAATTGATCATAAGGTGTTGATGGTTATTTTGAATCCAAACTCACCAGTTACCACTTAATTGCCTGGATGCAGAGATAAGCTTTCATTTTGACTGCTATTGGTATAAGATTAAGTATGAATGGTTAGAAGACCAATGCAATGCTAATGCAATGTCTAGTTTAACAACCCCAATAGCGACAGGGCCCAGCAGGGAAGATATATTTTTCGTCTCACACATAGATAAATTGCAAGTTACAGCAGATGATACTGATAGAACAATTTATTGTGACCCTGTATTGGCAGGGTATATAGCTGTATCACAAATGGGTAGTCAACGTAGATACTGGATTTTGAAATTAAGCCATTTTATATGCAATTGATAAGTTTCAATTGATAAGGCCCAATTAATAAGGATTATATTATGTGAGAAGCCAGAGTAGTAATTTGTGAAAGGTACAATTTACAATTGCTGTATGAACTTCATGAAAACACTTAGGGATGAACTTCCCAAAGTCTATCAAGATGTTGTTTCTGGTAACCTGAGAGGAACAATAATATAATGAAACAGTTCAGACTATGTAAACCAGTTGCAATCAATATCTTTTCAACCATGGAAATAGCCAGTTAGACTGTCATAGTGGCTGCATACAGATTTTACAGAATTTGAAGGGTAATAGCTAGTCATCATGATAGGTAGCCATTTGAAATGGGTCAATGGATTTCCAATGATTGATTAATATTTTTATTTGACAATATAGTAAGATATTCACATCAGAATTTCCACCTTCTGACTTCTTGCAGACGTTGTAATTGTATAGTCCGTCAGTTCAGTTTCTGGCCAATGGTAATGCCAGGATATTGAGAGTAGGGGATTCAGTGGTGGTAATATCATCAGCTTAATTTTTGATTTTTGGACATGGTCATTGCCTGGCAGTTGTATAGCATCAATGTTGGTTGCCACTTAGCAGTTCAAGCTTGGATATTGTCCACGTCTTGCTGTATTAGAATACAGACTACTTCAATATTTGAGGAGTTGCAAATGATGCTGAACATAGTACAATCATCAGCGAGCATCCTCTGGCTTATAATATCAGAAAAGGATGGATGGATAAATGAAATGGCTGAAGAGGATTATTTCTAGGACATTACATTTAGGAACATTTGAAGATATATCCTACGGCTGAGATGATTGACCTCCGACAATCACAACCATTTTCCTTTATGTGAGGAATGACTCCAACTAGCGGAGACTTTATCCTTCGATTCCCATTGGCTCCAGTTTCATTCAGGCTCCTTAACACCATAGTTGGACAAATATTGCCTTCATGATGAGGGCAAACACTCACACTTCCCCACCTGAGTTCAACATTTTCATCAAAGATTTTACCAAACTCAAATGAATTCAGGAGCTGAGTAACTTTCGTGGAACCCAAACTGAGTGGTAAGATCTTTTTATTAATCTGCCTTTTTGGGACAAAACTTATCTAATTTCTCTCCCTAAGTTAGTTAGGCTGAATTTGGCATATTGTGTTAAATTCTGGTCACCACACTACCAGAAGGATGTGGTGGCTTTGGAGAGGGTACTGTAAAGATTTACCAGGATGTTGCATGGTATGGAGGGCATTAGCTATGAGGAGAGGTTGGAGAAACTTGGATTGTTCTCACTGGAATGACGGAGGTTGAGGGGCGACCTGATAGAGGTCTGCAAGATTATGAAGGGCATGGACAGAGTGGACAATCAGAAGCTTTTTCCCAGGGTGGAAGAGTCAGGCACCAGGGGCCATAGGTTTAAGGTGCGAGGGGCAAGGTTCAAAGGTGCTGTACGAGGCAAGTTTTTTACACAGAGAGTGGTGGGTGCCTGGAACTCACTGCCAGGGGAGATAGTAGAAGCAGATACGATAGTGACTTTTAAAGGGCATCTTGACAAATATGTGAATAGGATGGGAATAGAGGGATACGGTCCCCGGAAGGGTAGGGGGTTTTAGTTGTGATGGGCAGCATGTTGGTGCAGGCTTGGAGGGGTGAAGTGCCTGTTCCTGTGCTGTAATTTTCTTTCAGAGATGGTAGGAACTGCAGATGCTGGAGAATCTGAGATAACAAGGTGTAGAGCTGGATGAACACAGCAGGCCAAGCAGCATC
>NC_063338.1:58358198-58421266 GCF_021869965.1 Rhincodon typus | reverse complement strand
GGCCTGCTGTGTTCATCCAGCTCTACACCTTGTTATCTGTAATTTTCTTTGTTCTCTGTTCTTTGTAAATTGTGAAAGTTTGGATTAGGAAAAGAGGGATCCTCCTAAGAAAAGGAAACTAGTTGTTAAAACAGACAGACAAAAAGACAAAAAACAAGAAATGTATATAAGTTGTATTGTGTTTTGAACACTGTTCCACTTTTTCTTGAAGGCTTATATATATAAAAATTAGATTAAACTAGTTTCGGTTGTCTACTTGAATTCCATGTGTGTTCACCTTTTTCTCTTTGTCCTGCAAGTTATCTCAGTCCTGTCACCTTCAGAGGTGTATTCATTTGAATCTGTAGGTCTCTCTGGTCCTGCATCACTTACAAACAATATTGTTTAATTTATAGTTGCTCATGATATTGGCAAGATATAGGAACAGGTTATCCAGGAAATGACAGAAGTGATGCACCTTCCTTAAGAATCCTTCCAGCCACCAAAATGATTAAAAACTGAGTATTCTGAAAATGCTCAGTTGTTCTGGTAGCATCTGTGTAGAGAGAAGAAAAGTTCATCTTTCAGGTCTGTAACCTGCCATTTTCAGTACCTGTGAGGTGAGATCCACTTTGATGCCACAGACTCAGTGCATTGCATCAAAGTCAAATATCACTGGTATCCCTGTCCCTCAGAACATTAGTGTAACAGTAAGTTATGTTTCAAAAGAATGGAGAAGCATTGGCAGAGACATTATGGTAGAAGGAAGAAACTGTGTTCCTCATATCAGCCTCCCTATCAAATACTATTTTTGATCATTCTTTTCTCTCCAGGATTTATTTGTTGATTTCCATCATTTTCCCTCCACTTCCAGTCCTTCCACCGTATACTTTCACCCTTACAATTCCTACCACACATGCACTTTTGTATTTTAGATTGTGACAGAAATGAAATTCCTGAAATAATGTAAGATGAAGGGAAGGAGCAGGAAACATTGCACAAAATTATTTAGGTGGGATGCAAAATCTAAAGGTTCTTACTTGCAATACACTTGCATGTCATGTATACCTATTACTGTAAAAATAATTAAATTATATCCTATTATTGTACCCGTTATTATAAAATCTGTGGCACATGAAAATCTCATGGCACTCAATTGACATTTGTTTGAAGGTGGCATGCACCAATTGGCTTTTTTCTATAGTGTCTGATCTCCGTGGTTTTCCTTATTTAACATGAAGGTACAAGCTAAGGGTTCCGAAGAATGGCAGTTTTCCTGGAGTTAAACCGATCTATGTTTACAAGTGAAGTTTAACTTTGAAAACTTCATGCCACCCTTGTGCTCTAAAGTCTTAGGTTAATAGGAATAAAGTTGGGCAGGAAAGTTGTAGGCAGATGCAGAGCCTTCCTCTTTGACCAAGGAGTTCTTTTATAGATCACCTGTATTTGTCAGCATTATCTGTTGATGTTGGGTTTCAGTTTAGAAAAGCTTCCCTGCCATAGATTTGCACATGCTTCCCATGCACATTGCTGGCACTTTAAATTCTAATTTTAATCAACTAGGAATACAGGAGAAGGAGTGGGCCACTCAGCCCATCAAACCCGCCCTGTCATTCAACATGATCATGGCTGATTGAACACTTCAATGCCATTCACCCACACCATAATCCTGTACACATAAGCAGGAAACAGGGAAAAGCAAGAATGCAGAAGTGGCACACATTTCTGGGTATGTCATTGGGTACAGTGCATCATGGATAAAATTCTATCCAAAGGTCACCCTTTTTAACAAGAATTAAAATACTTACTTTACAAATAATTTTCTTGGAAAAGTTGCTTTTCGGTCTTTAATCTTCTGAAACATTATTCTAATTTAAATGTTAACATTCACATCATTTATCCAGTTTATTTCACAAAAACACCTTTTCTCAACTATTCCATTATTGAACCAATCAGATGAACCAATCAGAGATCCTTCATGATGATCATGACAGGTTGGCTGAAGTGGGCAGATGCAGTATAATTTGGATAAATGTGAGGTTATTCACTTTGGAAGCAAAAACAAGAAGGCAGATTACTACCTGAATGGCTGTAAATTGGGAGACGGGAGTGTGCACCAGTCGCTGAAGGTAAACATGCAAATACAGCAGGCAGTAAAGAAAGCAAATGATATGTTGGCCTTCATTGCAAGAGGTTTTGAGTACTGGAGCAGGGATGTGTTATTGCAGTTGTACACGGCCTTGGTGAGGCCATACCTAGAATATTGGGTGCAGTTTTGGTCTCCTTTTCTGAGGAAGGATGCTCTTGCCCTCAAGGGAGTGCAGCGAAGATTTACCAGATTGATTCTGGGGATGGTCGGTCTGACGTTTGAGGAGAGATTGATTAGGTTGAGATTGTTTTCACTGGAGTTCAGATGAATGAGGGGGGATCTGAT
This sequence comes from Rhincodon typus, assembly GCF_021869965.1. Classification (NCBI taxonomy): domain Eukaryota; kingdom Metazoa; phylum Chordata; class Chondrichthyes; order Orectolobiformes; family Rhincodontidae; genus Rhincodon; species Rhincodon typus. The sequence goes on along the minus strand of NC_063338.1, from coordinate 58,418,853 downwards.
AAAGACTTATAAAATTCTAACAGGACTGGACAGGGTAGATACAGGGAAGATGTTCCTGATGGTGAATGTGTCCAGAAACAGGGGTCACAGTATGATGATTCAGGGTAGATGATTTAGGACTGAGATGAGGAGACATTTCTTCACCCAAAGAGTGGTGAGCCTGTGGAATGCATTACCATAGGGAGTAGTTGATGCCAAAACATTGAATGTATTCAAGAGGCAACTAGATGTAGCAATTGGGCCAAGAGGGATCAGAGGTTATGGGGAGAAAGCAGGATTAGCCTTTTGAGTTGGACGATCAGCCATGATTGTGAAGAATGGCGGAGGAGGCTCGAAGGGCTGAATGACCTCCTCCTGCTCCTATCTCCTATGTTTCTATGTTTCTATTCTTCTGCAAGGATTCCTTTTATACTAATGCGTGTCAAGAGCCTGCAATGAACACATTGCAACTCAGGTCAGATTTACTCATTAACAGATAAACTATTTTACTTATATAAGCTTTAAATAATGATCAATCAGATATCAGATAAGAATAGTTTTCCAATGAGTGATTTACAATAATAACTAATAGAGACCATGTAATCTATTTGCTCTTTATTATTTGGTGACTGCTACAATGCTTGAGCTCTGCCTTATTGTGCCTATGTCACTTGTTACATCTGGGAAAATCCATGGTTAGGTTATAAAAATCATGGTATTTACCATCAGATTCCATGATATTATAGTCAATAAACCTTAGCTGCATGTTATGTAACAGAGTCACAAATCTGGTATAAATTAATCTTTCTTTCCTTCTAGGCATTAGCTAGAAAAGAAGGATAAGCATGAAATATTAATGAGCAAGATTTGTGAAAAGGCAACAATAAATTGGGCTGTATAAATTGAATAACTATATATTTCTACAAGCAGTTGCTCATCCTGGCACATCAATAGTTGGACACATGACTGGAGCTCTATGTTCCATGATGGATAATTGATAAAAATATTACACACAATTTAGATACTATTGCAACATTAAACAGCAAAGTTCTGAGGAAGGGTCACTGGACCCGAAACGTTAACTCTGATTTTTTTCTTCACAGATGCTGCCAGACCTGCCGAGCTTCCAGCAAAATTCTTCCAGCACGGACTTATTATGCAAATTCTCAATATTCCAAAATCTCTTGTACCTAATTATTTGCATTTTTTTTTATGTTTCACATGTAGAATTATTGCTTACTACAAGTACTTTTAAAGAAATTTTACCCCCTCTCCTTTTCTCAGTTTCTATTTTTTTCAAACTTTTGCTTCAGACTAGTTCTCATTGAAACTGTTGTTGCTGTAGTTGTGGTCAAGACAGATTTTACCCTGTGCCCATCTTCAGTAATCAGCATCTCAGCAGATCCTCCTTCACTACTGATTGACTTAACTCCAGCTCTATTCTGAAATCAGTGTCAGAGTAAAATCATAAACATAATATCTGGCCTGGGTGTAAAGATCAGTCTCCCAGAGTAAAACAAGAACTTCATTCCAATCAAACATCTTAGACATGATTTTTTTATGAAGGACTTAGTGATAAATAATATTTTATATTCTGATAGATTTTTCCATTGCTCACAAATCAGTTTTGTGTCCAGTTGGCATAGTAATCTTTAATACTATAGAAGGAGCAGAATGTAATGAATTATGTATGAATTATGCCATAGATTGTCACAAAGAAACACAAAAAAGATTATAGCTATCATAATGCAGTTCTCACACACACATGGAAAAACCTTTCCATGATCATGGGAAATCTCCATCAACCAACATCAGGCCCCAGTCAAAATGTTAGGCACTTGGAGGCGAACCTTATTTCATTTATTTTCAATTTAAAGTACCCAATTTATAAACTCAGTTGTTCTTCAGTTTCAAAATTGTAAATTTCTATTCCACATTATCCATTATGTTTTATGCCTTGACTTGTGGGAAGAATGAAGGTGACAGCTGAAAACAATGCATGAAATGTTCCCTGTCCTTAAATGACCTCAGCAATTGTGAGTCCATTGTGAAAGTAAGTCGAGATCAAAAAATTGCATTGCCGACACCAAGAAAACAAATCCAACCTTCCACTTAAGTTTGTAACAGTGATAACCTCACTAGTGAGCAGCAAGGAGCACATATGAATGTATTCACATCTCATTCTCTATTCTTACCTCATTTGGATGAAATTTGCTATTTTCCCACGTGGCAGAGAGAAATGAGATGGTGACAATTCCTGATATGAAAATCAGAGTAGGTACCTGGTGGCTTAGGCTTCCCACTAGCCTTTTAGGTTTCCATCTTGGTAAAGATTCAATAAAACCTCTGGGCATGCTCATTGGGCAGCAACCATCTGCAATCCCCATCCACGGATGTCGTTAATGGACATGCTGCAACTTCACCACATCATCATGGCACAACTTTGACCTACTTATGATACAGTTTACTACTTCAGTACTGATCGTTAGAGCTCATTGACACCTCACATTGCAATAGTGTTGCCAGGCTACTTTGCAGATAGACAGGCAACCTTCTCATGCTTGAGAGCAGAGTATTTGTTTTCTTAATGCTTACTTACTTTGTGCCTACTTTGGATGCTCACAGCATTTCCATGTCTTGTCTTGTTGTGCTTTGCCATCTAATTCAGAATTTACAGGCTCACACTACTTCCATCCTATCCTGCCTTTTAGTACAGGCAGAAAGCCAGGCTGCCTATCATGTCTGCCAGCAGTGATCATTCAACGGGGTGAAAATGTTATCGTACCACAACGTCCTGGAGGAATGTACATCATGTGCCAATAGCTTCCATGGCAAACAAACTGTATGTGCTTCAGCCAAATGGCCATTTCTCAAACAGTAGGGGGAATGTCCCTTAGTCAAGTTCAGTGGTACCATTGTCAGTTTGGGGCTCTGAGATAGTCATTCAGGATCATTGCCCAATCTCATTCCAGGACTCAGACATGGCCAATCAGCTAGTTGAGGCATTGAGGGATTCCTTATAATTACAGCCCAGGGAGTAGGCGACAGTCAGTCCTGCGGATGGTGTGCAACCTTCCTGGTAATTAATGGTAAATCAGTGATGAAGTTGCAGGAGTCTGGGCACACATTAGTAGGGACTGTTCACCCAAGCAGTCAGGGAGGTGGGCCATGTTGTTTCCCAGGAGTTTTCCCATTGTAAGTCAAGGGACTAATCAGGGACCACTGCTGTGGTGGACAATAAGGGGAATTTAATTGTGGGGATTGGAAGCAGATGCTGGAATGCAAAGGGGACAATAATTGTGAATGGACACAATTTAATACATAAAGGCTGGGAAATGATAGAAATAATGAATAAAGGAACAGGAGTAGGCCATTCAGCTCTTCAAGCCTGCTCTGCCATTCAATACGATCATGGTTGATTGTCCTACTTGGTACCCTGTTCCTGCTTTCACCCCATATCCTTTGATTCCTTAGCACTTATGAGTTATAGATAACTCCTTCTTGAAAGTATTCAATATTTTGGCGTCCACCACTTTCCTTGGCAGTGAATCCCAGAGGCTCACCACTTTCTTCGATTTCTCCTCATTTCAGTCCTAAATAGCCTACCCCGTATCCTTTAACTGTGACTCCTGGTTCTGACTACCCAGTCATTGAGAACATACATCCTGAGTCTACCCTGTGTAATCCTGTTCGAATTTATAGTTCACCCCTCATTTATCTAAACTGCAATGAATATAGCCCAAACTGATCCAGTCTTCTTCATATGTCAGTCCTACCATCCCAGGAATCAGTCTGTTTAATCTTCATTGCACTCCTCCATAGCCAGAATATCCTTCCTCAAGGGAGAACATAGAGAAAAACCCTCCATGCAAGTCCTCAAAATTGCCAAAAATGTAATTTTTGGGAAAAATAATCAGCTCAACATGTGCATCTTATCTAAATTATTTTGGTACTTAATCCTTCAAGAATCATCAGATCAGAACTGCTTCTCCCCCATGATTGCTACTGATGCTTATCAATACCAACGGACTAAGACCACCACCATGTGTGGTGGCTGTGAGATCATCTGCCGGGGGCAGAGAGTAGGACCTTAGTCATAGCTGGAGCCGGGAAGAGAGCAGCTGGAGCCAGAGGTAAGGAGGCTAACTCTGAGAAGAGGATGGGAAGGTCCAAGCTGAGATGCAAAGAAGTGTGATTTGCCCTCGGGGAAAGCAGGCCTCCCACAGTATAATTTACCCTAAACTCTGTACTCTTTAAGGATAGCACTGATCAACATTAAAGATAATGCAAAAGTGCAGCCTAGAAGGCATCAGATAAGTGCTGACACAGCTAAGTATTTTGTGTCAAAATCCTAGGGGATGACTTGATAAAAGAAACTTGGATTTAGAAGATATTTCCGATAATCAAATTTGATCATTCTAGCTGTTGCCTGACAATTCCCTGGCTGCTGAGAAGCAGTCCTGATACAGAGCTAGAATTGAACACAAAGCTTGAGAGTAAAAGAGGGGGAGAATGTAATCCATTGAGTGAAATTCGAGGAACAATTTCTTTCAACTGAGCCGCTACCGTGTGGGGTGGGTTGGTGGTCTTGGTTATGGAAAGAGGAAGATCAAGCAAGCTGGAGGCAGGAGAAAACACAGACATGGAGGTAGTGTGAGGAAAGAGAGAGAGTGGGAGGTCTGAAAAGTGATTAATAGAGAACTAGCTGGTAAACTAACAAATAATAAAGAGCAAGATAAAAGGAAGTATAGTAAACTAAAAACAATGACCTAGAGAATGTATGAATGATCTGTACGAATGCAGATTGATGTGTTGGAGAGCAAAAGCAAGGAAAACCTCAAAAATGGAGTATCTTCCAATGGTGGAAGAGTACAGTGTAAGGTAAAGACAAGCAAGCAGCTCCTAACCAATGGTGTACTAATGGAGAATCCCCATTTCAAGCATTGACCTGGTCCATTCCCCACTCATGGAAGTGCTACTGTCCCTGTTCTACATTATCATCATCTGCAGTCACCATGAAAAGAGGAGCTCTGGTGTCATTAAATATACTGTTTAGGGCAAGGGTTACAAACATAACATTGGTTGTGGAGAAACATTTAATGGCAAACAGTCTTTGGCTATATGGGTGCAAAATTGACTAAGAGATAGGAAGAGGGAGTAGTGGTGAATGGTTGCTTTTCAGTCTGAAGGGAAATACTGTGATTGCCCTAGGAATCAGTGTTAGGACCACTGTTCTTTGATGTGTATTTATGCCCTGGGCAGCACAGTGGCTCAGAGGGTAGCATTTCTGCCTTACAGCACCAGCGACCGGCGGACCAGTACTCCAGAAGTGGCCTCACCAATGTCCTCTACATCTGCAACATGATATCCCAACTCCTTTACGCTCTGACCAAAGAAAGCAAGTTTGCCAAACGCCTTTTTTTGCCATCCTGTCTACCTGTGACACCACTTTCAAGGCAAAATGTACCTGAATCCTTAGGTCTCTGGAGGAGCAGAGAAATTTGAATGGTGTATGGAAAAAGGGAGCCTTGGCTTATCAGTAGAGGAACAAATTACAAAACAACTTCTGTAAAACATTTTATGAAATACAGATTTGGAACTCAACCAGAGTATTGGCTTGAATTGTAATTCTGTGTAATTGAGTAGGTTTTGAGAGACTTTAAAATCAAGGTCAAATCACATTCACTTTAGTACGTCATTTTAGGAAGACCATCAAAGCCTTGAGGCTGGTGCAGAAGAAATTTGGCAGAATAGTATCAGGGATGAAACACCCAATTGTAATGAAGAGACTGGAACAACAGAGAAAGCTGAAGCGAGGTTTAATTGAAGTATTCAAAACCAGTATGGCAGACTGGTACAAAAGGAGAAGTCACATGGTATCAGGGATGAGCTGGCAACATGGATATGGAACTGGATTAGACATAGGAGATAGAGGGTAGTGGTTGAAGGATGCTTTTCAGAATGGAGGGCTATGACAGTGATCACTGCTGGGACCTCTGCTGTTTGTGATCTACTAATATGATTTGGAGAAAAATGTAGCTGGACTAACTAGTAAATTAGATTCAAAGATTGATGGAGTTGCGAATAATGAAGAAGATTGTCAGAGGATACAGCAGGACATAGAACAATTGAAGGCATGGGCAGAAAAATGGCAGATGGAATTTAATCTGGATAAATGTGAGGTGATGCATTTTGGAAGGTCAAGTACAGGTAGAAACTACATGGTGAATGGCAGAACCCTTAAGAGTACTGATATGCAGAGCGATCTGGGTGTGCAGGTCCACAGATCAATGAAGGTGGCAGTGCAGGTAGATAAGGTAGTAAAAAAGGCTTATGGCATTCTTGCATTCATTGGAAGGATGTGGATGCTTTGGAGAGGGTACAGAAAAGGTTTACCAGGATGTTGACTGGTATGGGGGATTTTAGCTATGAAGAAAGGGTGGATAGACTAGATTTGTTTTCACTGGAACGCAGGAGGTTGGGGGGCAACTTGATAGAATTTTATAAGATTATAAATGGCATGGATAGAGTTGAAAGCATGAGGCTTTTTCCCAGGGTGGAGGGATCAATTACTAGGGGATGCAGGTTCAAGGTGCAAGGGGGAAGTTTAAAAATGCAAGGCACATTTTTCACATAAAGGGTGGTGAGTGCCTGATACGCACTGCCAGAAAAGGTGGTGGAAGCAGTCACAATACCAGCATTCCAGAAGCACCTGGATGAAAACATGAAAAGGAAGGGAATAGAGGGATACAGATCCTGTAAGTGAAGACAGTTTTAATATGGAAGGGCAAAAATAAGTTGGCACAGACTCAGAGGGCTGAAGGACCTGTTCCTGTGGTCTATTGTTCTTTGTTCTTCTTTCCTTATTCTATGATTTGACAGAGTAAATAAGGAGAAATGGTTTCTAGTAGCAAGAGGTTCTCTAAACAGAGGACACAAATGGAATGTCATCAGCGAAAGAACTAGAGGTGTCATGAGGGAACCTTTTCTTCAACATTTGCCATGATCTGGAATCCCAAAATGGTGACAAATGAGGTGCAGTTGAAACATTTTAAAACTGGATTGACACTTGAAGAATAGAACACAGGGCTGTGAGGGAAGTACATGGGAGTTGATTGCTCCACTAAGAACCATCACAAGCTTGATGGACCATATGATTTCCTGCAATATACTGCATTATTCAATAAATCTATGAAAGTGCTAAGTAAAAAGACCCTAGAATCACAGTATTGTTATGGTGCAGAAGGAGGTCAGTTTGCCCATCATGTCTGCCCTGGCTCTGAGGTAATATAAAGGTACAAAGATATTTGGAAGTCCATCTACATAGTTTGTTAAAATGTCACAAATAGTCAGAAAATGTGGGCTTTATACCTAGACAGCTAGAATTCGAAGAGGTAGAAGTCAAGCCAACATTATACAAAATCTTAAATATATCCACACATGACCAACTGTAAACTGAAACAAATTATATTGTCTTTGTGGGGGGAGAGTTCAGCATAGATTTACCAGAATGACTCCTGAACTCCACTGATTAAATTACAAAAAGAAATTACAAAAACAGGAGTTGTGTTCCATGGGACAGAAAAGGTTATGTATGATTTGGTTTTCAAACTATTAAGTGAGACAACTAGGATCAATAAATAAAAGCTTTCTCCACTGGTTGGGGAAATATCAGGGCAGGCTTTTACACATGGAACCTAAATGGCGAGTGTATAATTTCCCTACATCAGACATCTGGATGTTTGTGTAACTATCATTGCTTCCTTGCTCCACTCCTTCCTTCTTTTCCAGTTGAGAATGGAATGGAAACTCTCACGTTTGGGATAATGGGTCAATATCTCCAATGTAATTGAAATCTAACAATTTACAAAAGCACAACTGAAAGCTACCCAAATGGTTCACTCAACGCAATGAGTCAAGACATGGTCTTCACAATTCACATCTATGACACAGTGCTCTCCTTGTAGCCTGGGATTTGACAGAGACAGCCTGCTTGAATTGGCTTGTGGCTGAGATTCCTGTGACAGTTGTCCTTGTCACAAAAGTTGCCAATGGAAAGAGTCAGATTGGCAGAGGTTGCTGCATAGTGTTAATCAATGCAGGAACAGCCTGTCACAGACTTCTACAACATAAACGGTCCCTCAGTTAGTGGGCCCAAGGAGGCTGATGATGGAGCTGCATAAAGGGTGGTGCCCTCATTGTCTTTGATGACTGTCTCAGCCGTTTGATGGCATGCTGCTTCACTGGAGGTGGTCGTTAGCTGTGATGCAATTGGTCTTCACTCCACGCATCTTCACACCATCAGCACTACTGACTTGTCAATATAATAGACCGTGTGGATGTCAGCATACCATTTCTGCAACCACTCAGAATGTTACTCTATATAATTCTCTATGAAGTTAGTCACTCTATCAGTGCAGGGGCTCACCTTTCACCTCCCTCTCACTTCCTTCCCGATATTCGTCATTCTGTACTCTTCACATAGTGTCACTGCCTCCTTTTCTAATCACTCTTGAGGATTCACCAATTTATGTCTCTGTGCTGTGGAAGGGTAAGCTTATATGACGGGACAGTGCTGACTCGATGGCTTTCATCTCCCCTAAAGAGTCCATTGATGTCACTGTTGCATTGGCATACTCTCCTTCATCAACTACAGAATTCAATATTTTTTCATCCAATCCTACAGGTATTCCTATTTCCCTTCACACACTTGCACAAGCAACACTGCCCTCATGATGTCAAGTGGTGTTTCCTCCATTCTAGTAAGGAATGGTGAGCTCCCCTCCACATGTGCCCTCCTGGCGTTGTCTGCCTGCCTATCCTGCAAGGAGAAAAGAGAAAGAGAGAGAGAAGGCAATGCTGACCTCTCTCACCAATTTCAGTGGCTCATTTAAATGCAATGTTTCATAGTGACGGCAGCTCCTCAGTGGTGCTGGTGATTTAAACCTTGTTGATAGGTCAGCCATTACTTGTGTGCATATTTCTATGTTTAGGAGCACCATGAACCTTCTAGCTACACAGCTGGTGTGTCTGCTGATGGCTATAGAGCTGGAGGCCTCTCATCTGGGTGTCAAACTGCACTCACCTTGCCAGAATGAAGAAGGTCATTGAACCTCTTAAGGCAGTGCTCTCAGGCCCTTCTCACTATTCTGCAGCTGCTTACTTGCTCTTCTGCCTCCAACCAAGCCTGCAGTGTTTGGCTGGCTAGCCTTCTCCTGCTACTATCTGGGTAGAAGAGATGTTGCTTATCTCAGTAAAAAAAAAGCTGGCCTAGCCAGCGAATCTCACATCTCATTAAAATAAAATCTCCACCATCACTTCAAGGACAGTATCAGTGACCATTTGGGCTGCCCTTCCAAGGTTTTGTGGTCTCTGCTTTTCCTGCCCCTCCTTTCTCCTACCATAACAATGCAGCCATGTTAATGGCTGCTGTCACTACTTTAAATTGCTTCTGCACTTTCATTCTCCCAGGTATTCCCATGCCCTTTGTGCACTGAAGTGTTTATGAATTTGATTCCTGAAAAATAAATTTTTCTACTATTCCCCTAGTTCTAGGACTGGACTTTCATTTTGAAGTTGGTACTTCAATGTCCAAATCTGGAAGTTGGCACTATTTAGTAATCATGGGGATTTGGCAGCCAGTAAGGAATCAAGGGCACGGAAAAGAGATAAGAAGCTACATATACATCTAAGTTGTTGTTGTGGTTATTGAACTTCCAGTCCAATTTTCATCTCTTACATTTGTTGCGAGAAATGGCATAAAATATTGGCAAGTACTGTGGGCTGAGAATGCTTCTCTGCTCTTTCCTTCTGTCAATACTGTTATATTTCAAAATGTTGCACTTTTGCACTTAACATCAATAGCCATTTTTATTTAAAGAATTGCCAATGCCCTGAAAAAAACTCCTACTAAGTGGATTTTCTGCAATTACAGGGGTGATCAAGAAAATGCCTGTGAAAATTCACTCTCACATCTCTGCCCCCACAGATAATTATCCATTGATTCTTTTGATGAACATGATCGTGACAAGCAATTTGTTCATTTATGTGGACACATTTTAGGATGGAAAATTAAACTCAGTGGTACTAACACGCAAAAAAAAACAGTACTGTTATTTTTACTTTTTAAAATAATTTTAATGTTACTATTAGCACTCATAAAAATGCTGTCTCTTCTAACTTAGCAAAAATGACAGTGACACAATAAAAAAGCTAACTGAATTATCATTAAGTTCTTCCAGGATTTTTCTAGTAAATTTAAATAATGTGAAGCATTTATAGTAAGTCATAGAAGGATAATTCCCAGGAGCTATAGATATTAGGACTTCCTTTTCCTTCTGCTGAATGAGAAATTTTAATGAGACATCTCCTTAACTTTATTGCACAGCAAATAGAAAGGAAAGCTCCAAATTGAACAAACAGCATCAGTATCTCATGCTACAGTTTATCATTTAAAATTGCATGCAGGCACTTTCCTGTCCATTCCCTCCTTAATTATAAATTAAATTGACTCTTAATATCTCTGTCGGTAAGCATTACTGCTGATGATTAATACTGAGCAGAAACTTTGACCGAGTGGTAATGAACATATTCACCATCAATATTTTACTGCCACCATTAAATCTGGACTAATGCCAATAGCAAAATCAATGCCACTGAAGCATGCACGAAAGTAGAGCATGACCAATAATAAATGATTGTGCTGTTTTCTCCTCATGAAATATTTAAATAATTTCTGTAGTTAAATTACAAGAAAAATATTAAATTATGTCAGCACCAAACATGTACCAGAGTTGCAAAAATAATCCAAATTTTGCAATAATCCCAAAACAACAAATCAACTACATGGTTTAAAATACCAATAATAAAAGCATATACTTATGCAACAAATCAATTCTAAAATTATAAAAGACACAGAGGGCCATGATTGAGAAGTATAAAATTATGATATAGATAGACTAGACAGGAAGAAACTTTTCACCTTGGTGGAGAGATAAACGATCAGGGGCATAGATTTAATGTAAGGGACAGGAAGATTAGAGGGATATGAGGGAAAGAGAGATGTCACCCAGAGGGTGATAGGAATCTAAAACTCACTGCCTGTAAGGGTAGTAGAGGAAGAACCCTCATAACACCTAAGAAGTATTCGGATATACACTACGATTCCAAGGTATCTAATGCTATGGGCCAAGTGCTGGAAAATAGGATTCGAATATTTAAGTAGCTGTTTATGACTGGGGCAGACTTGATAGGCCAAGGGGCCTTTTTCTGTTCTATAGACCTCAATGGTTATAAAATTACAAGGGGAGGGATAGTTATATTTCAATGAAGATGGCCATGAGAGTAATTTGCCAAACAAATGACATTACCAATACCAAACAACATGAAAATTGTTCATAAAAATAGGTAATGTGATGAGAAAATACAGTTTCCATTATCCATAAAATATTTTGTTAGAGAACTATTATTCACCTTTCCTGTGTGCAAATACATACCTTCAATTCATTTTACATATAGTTGGCTTCCAATGAAATAACCAGTCAACATTTGGATTTAAATATGAGAATTCAGTTTGATATGAAACGTAATTTGCTGAATTCTAAATTGTGAAATGTTTCTATTGTGTTGATCTGTCTAATTCAGAAGAGTCAGCATGGTTTTATCACGAGAAAATCATGTTTAAACAAGTTATTGGAGTTCTTTGAAGGAGTAATATACTCCTTGGAGTATAAAGAGAAGCTGTTGAAGCTGTTTATACTTGGATTTCCAGAAGACATTTAACAAGATGCCACTTTAAAGGTTATTGTCGAAAACAAAAGTTCATGGTACAAGGAACAATATATGACCAAGAATGGAAGTTTGGCTGGCTTGAATAAATTAGTGTCTGGTAGTTGGTAGGATGTGTTAAATGGAGTCCAGAGGAGCCTGTGCTGGGGTCTGAACCTTTCACAACTTACATCAATTACTTTTGATGAGTGGAGTGGAGGCATGGTCACTAAATTCACAAACACACCAAGATGGGTAGGAAAGTATGTCATGCAGAAGACATAGGAAGTTGCAAACAAATATAGCTAGACAAAATGAGTGGGCAGAATTCTGGCAGATGAATTATAATGTGGGAAAATGTGAAATTGTTCACTTTGGAAGGAAAAATTTAAAAAGCAGGGTAAACAGAGAATGACTGCAGAATTCAGTGGTGTAGAGGATTTTGGGTGTTCCGCTGTGTGAAGCAGTTAGTACGCACCAAATTGTCAAGAAGGCTTTTGGCATGATATCCTATAGTACGAGAGGAATGAGCTTATTATGTTTCAGTTTCACAGGATATTGATGAGACCAGATCTCAATTAGTGTGTGCAGTTTTGGCATTCTTATTTAAGAAAGGATGTACGTGCACTGGAAATGGTTCAGAAAAGAAACCTGTAATGAACAAGTTGTCTTATGAAGATAGGTTGGACTAATTGGTCTCGTTTCCACGGGAATTTAGAAGAGTAAGGGGTGACTTGATTGAAGGGTATAATATCCTGAATTGTCTTGAAATTGGTGGAATTTGGAAATAATGTTTCTTCTTGTGGGTTAGTTCAGAACTAAGGGCCATTGTTTTGAAATTAGGGGTCATCTGTTCAGGACAGAGATAAGGAGAACGTTTTTCTCTCAGAGGGTTACGCAACTTTGGAATTCTCTGTCTCAATGGCAATGGTGGCAGGGCTGTTAGAATCATAGAATCCCTACAGTGTGGCAGCAGGCTATCGAATCTCCATTTATCCTCTGAAGAGCGTACTACCCAGACCAACCCCATCCTTGTAACCCTGTGTTTCCCATTGACCAATCCACTTAACCTGCATGTCTTTGGACTGTTGAATATTTTTTTAAAAGATCTGGACAAATTCTTGTTAGGAAGGAAAATCAAGGGTTATTGGGGACAGCTAGGAATGTCGCATTGAAAACACAAACAGTTCAGCTTTGATCTTATTGAATGGTGGAACAGGCTCAACAGGCTGAATGGTCCCCTCCTGCTTCCATTTCATATGTTTGTATGAACAATGATTTCAGGATCATCATAATATATACTTGAATTCCAGGTGAAGTGGTAGATTTTGTGATAATTCATTGATCTCTTTATGGGAAAACCTGAAGTTAAATGCCCAATATTAAAATCCAAAAGATAATTCGTTTAACAGAATTTAAGTCTATATGTTTAAGTGATTTCTTTATTGTAATGTGAGTTCTCTACACTCCATAAAACTCACATCCCGCCGATTACGAACTTTCCTTAGTTATACAAGTAATTCAAATGCAATTAACTCTTAATTATATCATCATATCTTCCCTCATTCCATTATGTCTCAGACATTCATTCAAACATTGTCCATCAATGCTCTCAATGGCCTTAGGGAGAGGCAGGCACTGCAGGAGATACAGTGCTTTATTTCCCCTTCCAACTCCATTGTGATTTAGTCCCTTCCCACTTTTGCTACTTACACTTCCTTACCATTGATGGTTTGCATTGGCCATAATGGGCTTTGCTTGTAAATACTCAATTGGATGCATGCGTGTTTTTATTGATAGTGCTTACTAGTGTAAAAAAAAGCAAAGAAAAAAGCAGACATTCATTCAGACCACAGCAGATAATAACAGATTCTTTTTTTCTTCTTTGATAAGTTCATCTACAATGATAAAAAAAACATAATAAACAAAATGACACCAGATTATATTCCCATTTTTATCTTTGCACAAGTTCCAAGTGTTCTCTTTTCAATATGTGCAACAGTTTCTTAGAAGCTACTGTTTCCTTTGTAAAACAAAACCTGATTATAAGTCTACTCTCTCAATACAGGAAGACAACTGGTCATGGATTAACCTGAGGGTCACTTCCCCTTAGGCAAACGGAAAAGTTGAGAAAGAGACTCCTTCGTGGTCATCTCAGCTAGTGCAGGAATTCAGCCTACACTGTTAGCATCACTCTGCATTGATAACTAGCTGGCCACACAACTGAACTGACTGACCTCCCTTATCAGATAACTGATTGCTAGTGTCCACCCATTTCAATTTCAAAATCTTTCCTTTCTCCACCATCTGTTTTAAAACTGCAATATCAATTCTCAGTCCTTCCTTATTCACACACTTTGGTGAATATATGTTGTTGCACAGTTGATGTAGCACTCAATGCGTAATGCTGCTGAATTTCTTTTTAGAATTTCTTCCAACAGTTTTGCTCAGAAAAATGTCACATCTACTGCCTCACCAAGAGTAAGAGTCTCTGCCACTCGGCCTTTTCAGTTTCCCAAGCTAGAACTTTCACACAAGAAAAATGATAAACTCCCCTGCACTTGAGAATTTCATCACTGAGATTTGCATAAGAAGCATCAGTAAAAGCTACAAGTTTCATCTTCCAGTCATCTCACACTGAAGGAGATTAAAAACATAATGCTCTATTTTTAAATTTTTCAATATTTGTTTCCTGGAGTAAGACCTTCCATATTGGGACTTTTCATTATTGTACTCAACTGTAGTATATCAAATTGGCGCCTGACCTTTCTGGGTTCCAAATCAATTCACCTGTCCAAATAGATTCCAATTCAGCAATTACTTCACTTCAGTCTGGAAGATGCAGCATCTTGTTTTCTTTTACAAATAACAATGTTTTCCAAATAAGATTGCTGATGCAAAGTGACACTTGATCCGTTTGACCTGATTTCCAATCCACTGTACTTAAAAGCCCCAGAAGTCTACCTTCCGATTTTGAATTCACTTTAAACCTACATATGGCAATGTTGATGAAAAAAAGTCATCAACATTCATCATAAAGATTCCTGCAAGCTACCTATTATAATGCCAGTTAAATATGGCAGGGTCTGCTTTTAAATAAAGCAAAACCAATTTTATTAAGACAGATCTTACTGACAGTGTCATATAGGCTGTGTAGACATTTATTTAACTCCAAGATTCTCCCCACTGCATTTGGTGTCTTTTTGGAAGTCAAATAAACACTTCTATTTTCAGCTGATCTTGATACAAAAATGCAACTTTAATATCAATTGATCTACACTCCCAAGCATTTGTTGGGATAAAGCCTCCCTCCTCCCAAATATTTGCTTTTCATGTGATTGGTGAATATAACCTTATGTCTTGATGCCCCCAGTATTTCTTTAAAAACCTTGTACCATTGCTTTGCTTTAGCCTAATAAGTCCCATCAAGGGACAGCTTTTCAATGCATATACATTTACATTATAGGGCTAATTCTCACCTATCTGGCACCTCTATACACACCCCAAATTCTCTCCAGCTTTGTATTTCTAGTCTTGTTTTTTGGCATCTTTTATCAACTTGTCTCCTAGTTTGTTCATGGCCACTAAGGCTTTTCAGTTACATGGGCTTCTGCTGCTGGTGATATTCCTGGTTTGTACTTTATTGGTCATCCTTTTTATGCCCTCTACCTTGCATTCTATCGCTTTCTGGACTGTTTGCCCTCCCATTCTTTCAATGGTTATTAGCCTCTTTCTCTGGGCATATCCATTCCCAGACCACTGTTTGAGCTTACTCTGCATTTTCCTGCCAATCATCTTTGTGCTTCATGTGCCTAATCCATGGGTTTAACCTCTTACCCCGTATTTTGTACATTCATTCAAGTTTTTATATTTTTCAGTGGCCAGCCCAGCTCTGCACATAATGACTATGATGTCTCCATTGACTAGTCCTTTCTGTCAAATAAAAATCAAAAGAACTGTGGATGATATAAATCAGAAACAAAAAGACGAGTTGTTGGAAAAACTCAGCAGATCTGGCAGCATCTGTGAAGAGAAATTAGAGTTAACGTTTCAGGTCGAGTGACTCTGCCTCAGAATAATTGACGCAGTTTGATCCTCTTAGCTGTGCAACATTTGGGTACAAGCGGTATCTGGATCCTCCTATTTTCTATAACTCCTTTAAAATCTGGCAATTTGCTATTCATACCAACAATCTTGAAGAATGTTCCTGAACAGTCTGACTTCCATGCTGTAGAATTATTACATTTCTGTCTTTAATAATAACCTTCCCAGTTCTCTCTCATATAATAAATCACATCTCCCAGACTGAAACTGGTTTCTGATGGCTTTATATTGTACCTTGAGGCTTGCCAATTCTTTCTGAGATTTGGGCTTTAATGAAAGCCTTTCTGCCTGTATGCAGTGCATTCAAATTATCCAAAAAGTTAAAACTAAACAAAACCCCTTCCCAAGCAGCAAAACCAGGTTGCAGAGAGGACTCCTTGGCCACCTCAAAGCACACTTGACATGAGTTTGGGGGAGGTCCCCCTACAATTTGACTTATTGTGATTTTACCTTAATACAAAAAGTTCTCCAACCTTCAACGCTCAAAATACTCCCCATGCCCAATCCCTGCAATTTCATGCACACATTTATAACTCCCACGGCACATTATAGCCAATACATGCCTCTCTACCCACCTCCAATGCCCTCTACACACCCCAGTGGTTTTTTTGTTCCTATACTAAGTGCCAATTCATATTGAACCATTCCCCTCACCATGAACCTTGCCCATATGCACTCTGTGCCAATTCACTCAGTGTCCACCATTGGTAGACCACAAGATTAATGCTGAGATGAAATTATGCAAAGTTCTTTAGTGTTTATTAGTGAATTTACTTTAACTTAAAAAAAATTAAAAAACCATTGACTACAACTTAACTTCCTTCAACTACTTTTTCATTGTATTCATGGGCCCGTTTGAAAGATTTTATAGTATTTGGAATTGCCAATCAAACTATGAAAGGACAGGCACCGCACTGTGTTAATGATAGGTTATGAAATCAATCATGAAACACAAATCCTACGCTGTTACTCCTTAGACTTATGATAATAGAGGGAAATAACAAGCATTGATATTTTTAACACTACAGTCTGATCTCCCCCATCTCTCCAACATTTAAAGGTCAGGAGACATAAATATCTTGACAGTTTTACAGTTGTCTTAATAGCTTGACAGTTCTGATCAACTTGACAGTTCCATGAAGTTAGCCATTTTTATGCACACACGCCCTCTTTTAACAATTACGATTGCAAAGGGCACCTTGCCTCTCTGAAAGGTGTTTTTGATTCTATCCAAATTGTTACCTTATCTCTCCAAATAACTCTGTCAGCATAATACCTTCTCCTGAAATGTGTAAAGTGCTCAGGTCATGATTCTGGACATTGCACGAGAAAAAGCTGGAACTGTTTAAAGGCAGCGCACTTCAACATGTGAAGCTGTCTCTGTAAACCACAGATGTGAAAAGTATTATGTTCCCAATTCCTCCTCCCAACCTGGTGAAAATAATGGCTACTGAGTTCAGTAGAACTTCAGAAATAGAACCATAGAACCATGGAAATGATACAGCAGAAAGGGAATGGGGCCGAAGACATCCAGATGCCCTTTCTAAACCCATCTTCCCGCAATGGCCCAAAGCCCTGCAGCTTACAGCCCTTAAGAGCCAGGTACTTTTAAGAAGAGTTTCGGGTTTCTGTGTTCACCATCAACTCAGGCAGTGAATTCCATACACCCACCACCCTCTGCATAAAGACATTTTTCCTCACATCCCTTCTAAGCCTTCTGATACTTAGCTTCAATATACAACCAATAGTTTTTGAACTTTCTGCCAAGGGAAACCCTCATAATGTTGTATACCTCAATCACGTCACACCTCAGCCTTCTCTATTCCAAAGAAAACAACCCCAATCTCTCTAATCTCTCCTTGTAGCTCTAATTCTCCAGCTAAAGCAACATTCTAGTACATCTTCTCTGCAGTCCCTCCACAGCAATTACATCCTTCCTATAATTTGGTGACCAGAAGTGCACACAGCACTACAGTTGTGGCCTTTCCAATGTCTTATACAGTTTCATCATTATATCGCTACTTTGGTATTCTATACCTCTGCTGATGAAGGAGAGCATTGGTGGTGCAGTGCCCAGAGTGCCAACAAGGATAAAAATTACTACCAGCAGCTCCCCCACATCCTTGTGAATGGCCAGATAAACCTTGTACTCAGTTGCAAGTCAACTATGTAGGTCCATTCATGGGGTCAATGTTTTTAGTCACTTTAGACACTTACTCAAAGTGGTTGGATGTGCATAGGGTCCAGTAGTCATACACACAGAGTCTTGGAAGCATTGGTCACAGATAACAGGTCATTATTTACCACAGGATTCGACATATAAGGACTGCTCATACTACCCACCATCCAATGGTCTGGCATAAAGACCAGAAGGCTGGCTTGAAGAAACAGTCCACAGCCTCGCTAGATACCAAGGTTTTACAGTTATTTGAAATGGTGCCAGCTTATTGTCGACTGCGACACATTTTACTGTATTTTCATTAATACATGTAACAATAAATTACTAAATTACTATTACTGTTACTGAGTATAGGACCACCCCACATGCAGCTACAGGTATAGGACTGGCAGAGTTGCTAATCAGCAGACAACTATACACCAGGTTAAGTCTGAGCTTCCCAGATCTGGGGGTGGAGGTTGAAACGGCATCAGAAATTCCAGTGACGGACACAAGACTGGATCATGTTCATTTGTAATTTGTAGTAACAAAATAGAATGTGCCCTTGAAATTGATTTATTATTCACAAAGATAGCCTAGTGGTATTATTGCTGGGCTGTTAATCCAGAGACCTAGATAATGTTCTGAACACCTGGGTTTGAATCCCGCCATGGCAGATGGCGGAATTTGAATTCAATAAATATCTGGAATTAAGAATCTAATGATGACCATAAATCCATTGTCAATTGTCATGAAAAACCCATCTGCTTCACTAATGTCCTTTAGGGAAAGAAACTGCCATCCTTACCATAGTCTGGTCTACATGTGACTCCAGACCCACAGCAATGTGATTGACTCTGAACTGCCCTCTGGGCAATTAGGGATGGGCAATAAATACTGCCTAGCCAGCGATGCTTTCATCCCATTAATGAATTTTTAAAAAGTCATACAGGGAAGAGTACTTTTATTTGTAGATGACGTATTCATCAAGTGATAATTCATGTCATGGTAATGTTGGGACAAAGTAGCCAAATTATCTCTGCACTAAATTATTCCAATGGGAGTTGCTACAACTGAAACTCTTCAGGCTCAGAAACACCTCGATTCAATCTGACAGAGTTGCTGTGGGGGATAAAAACTGTCTTATGACTGTCAACCTAGCTCTGGAAAAATCCTCTGAATGCTACATAATGTTTTACACCGGTGATAAATGGAGCATTTAAAGGGGATTTTGTTTTTCTGTTTTCAATAAAGGGATAGCAGTCTCTGAGATGCCATTTTAAAAATCCTTCACCATTTCAGGGCTTATGTGATGTGCCAAATGATGTGAAATGCAATCACAGAAACCACAGAAAACCAGTTACTGAATTTCTACAAACTGTTGGTTGAGACTGAGTCTTAATATACAATAATAATCTGCAATCAGATGAATTGAGTTCAAGTTACTTCACAGCACAGAATCCGGCCAGTTGCCTCACATAGTCACTGTGATGCTTATACTCCTCTCGAACCTGTTCCACACAAGCTTCTTCTTCTCACCCTTATGTATACATCAAATGTCACCTTAAATATGTCAAAGATACCTGCTCTTTATAGCAGTATGTTCAGCGTTCACATCAAATTTGTGAAACTAAGTGATTATCATTATCTGAGAAGCACTGTGTTGAAAATGTAAACAAATTTTCGGTGATCACGAAGAACATCAGTAGCAGTATTTAGCAACTGTTACTGCACCATTTGCTTTGCTTCTTTTAATCTTTATTTATTGCTTGTCCAAAATTGTTGTCTTAATACCATTTGCAACTGTTAATAAGCAGCTAAAAATGGTCCGCATTTCCCAGCCCTTTTATGGATGACCTTAGATTTGGGGGTGGGGAGAAATCAAATGGGGTAGTTTCACAACACCATGTACTGATTTTACGAACAGAAGATAGCATATCAAGTGGGAACAGTGGTTTTATATGTACATTGGGTGATATTTAATGGCATGGTAATGTTGGGACAAAGTAGCCAAGTGGATCACATAATCTCTGTATTAAGTTATTCCAACTGGAGAGTTGTCGCAACTGAAACACTGTAGGCTCACAAACAGTGGTGTGTTCAGCTTCCCAAACACTCAAGAAACTTGACAACATCCAGGACAAAGCAATTAGCACTTTATTAGCTTTATTAGCACCACATTCATAAACATCCATCCCTTCCAACACCAACACTAGGTGGCAGTAGTGTGTATCATCTACAAGGCACACTGTGCAAATTCACTGAAGACAGTGCCCTCCAAACATATGACCGTTACCATCCAGAAGGACAAGGTAATCAGAAATGTGGAAACACCACTGTCTGCAAGTTCCTCTGCAAGCAACCCATTGTTATATATATTCCCATTCCTTTATTGTCACTGAGTCAAAATCCTAGAACACCTTCCTTAATGGAACTATACATCTATCTATATTCAATGGACTGCAGATGTTCAACAAGGAAGCTCACCACCACCTTCACAAGGTCAATTGTGAGGGGGTTATAAATGCTGGCCCATCCCCTGAATGAATAAAGAAACCAGCATGAGTTTTTGTGATTAGGGTAATTCAGGAAAAAGAATGATAATTGTCAACGATTGGCTATTCCAATTAAGCACAAAATACACAGGGACGTCAGGGTCTGAGAGCCCAAACTGGTAGGGACAGCTCAGGTCAATGCTATTGCATCAGGTAGTTTCAGCTAAGGTGATGTGCCCTCACAGCAAGGCTGGGGAAACCTGGCCAGATCCTCCTGCAGAAAGAAAGGGGTATTCAGATGCTAAGGTTTGGAGTCAAGCTTCCATAGTGCCAATTGGCTGCTGTCATGTTGGTACATTGATAAGGCCTGAAGTATGGTGTGGGTAGTTTAAGGAACTATCTGAGAGTGAACTTTGAGACAGGCAGTGCCCAATACCATACGCATCATTCACTCAGGACGTGGACCCTTTAGCAAGGAATAGTTTATAAGAGAGTTGGAGCCAAAGCTGCAAGACAGCAGCAACTTCATGGCAACCTGCAAGGGAAACCTTGGGATGGGGAAGTTGCAGATAAAAGGAATGGTCTACAGTGTTCACAATGGATCAAGTAGCTACTCAATAGGAAAGGTGCATAGACAGAAGGTAAGCTGTCTCCAGACATTGGTGTGGTGTGTCACTGAAGTCTGTGTCTCTCCCATGAGGACATTACAGACCCTTGTACCATGATATCAGACTGATTGAGCCCCATAGACACTGGCAGATGCCTACTGCCAACACTGGTGAAGGTCACCGTGGTCATTAATCCTCATGATTCATTCCAGAAAGCCACTGTAGACATATGTGGCATCTCCCAATCAGCAGCATATCATTGCATCAAGCTGGTGACTGATGCCCTCTTCAGGTGGCCAGGCAATGTAGCTGTTATTGCACTGATTCAGACAGTTGAGACAACAAACTGACTACCCCAGGTACAAGATGTGACACACATGTGACAAATCCACAAGCCAGCCAGTGGCCATTATTAACAGAATTAAAGAATTCCACTCCATCCAACCACTCTGTGACCACCAACAATAGATAATATAGGTGTGTGTAGGTCTCCTGAAAGCAGCCAAAGTGCCTTTTTATATACACAGGATGAGGGATTCACTGTCTAGGCTAGCCTTTATTGCCCATCACTAATTGCCCAGAGGGCAGTTAAGCGTCAACCACATTGCTGTGGATCTGGAGTCACATGTGGGTCAGACAAGGTAAGGATGTCAGTTTCCTTCCCTAAAGGACATGAGTGAACCAAATGGGATTTTCCTTACAATAGATTTATCATTGTCAACAGACCCTAATTTCAAGATTTTTATTAATTCAAATTATCTGATGTAGCAGGATTCGAATATTACCTGGGTCTCTGGATTAACAGTCCAGCAATCATATCACCAGGCCATTGCCTCCCCTTGAATCTCGGTGGTTCAGTAATTTTCTTTCTCATCCTCTCCTATCTTTGAATCACTTTCTCTCTGTCCCCTCCATGATCTACTCCTTTCCTCAGCCTTCTTTTGACAAATTTCTCACTCATTTTTCCTCAGAAAATTGTTCTCATTTTGGTGATTTTTCCTTTCTTGTCTCAGTGACATTTCATCTCTGTCTTCTCACTGATTTTCTCATTCTCTATCCATTCTGAATGATTTTCTGTCTCACCCTCACCTCTTGATGATTCTCTCTTCCTCTCAAATCACTGAGTGCTTTTCTGTCACATTCAAACACAAGGTCTGGAAATAGATACAGGCTATTTGGCCCTCCAGGCCTGCTGTCATGAATAGAAAATATAGACACACAAAAGCTAGGAGAAGGCCATTCAGCTCTTTGCTCTGGCTCTACCATTCAATATGATCTTCTACCTTAGCATCATGTACACACTTTCTGTCCATAACCTTTAACATCTACAAAAAAATCAATTTCTTTCTCAAATATAATCAGTGAGCCTGCATCCACAGCCTCCTGTGTCATCGAGTCATAGTGTCATGGAGATGTACAGTACGGAAACAGACCCTTCAGTCCAACTCGTCCTTGCCAACCAGATATCCTAGAAAACTCCCATTTGCCAGCATTTAGCCCGTATCCCTCTGAACCCTTCCTGTTCATGTAACCATCTAGATACCTTTTAAATGCTGTAATTGTACCAGCCTCCATCACGTCCTCTCGCAGCTCATCCCATACATGCATCACCCTCTGCATGAAAAAGCTGCCCCTTCGGTTCCTTTTAAACCTTTCCCCTCTCACCTTAAACCTATCTCCTCTAGTTTTTGACTCCCCCACCCTGGGGAAAAGATCTTGTCTATTTACCCTATCCATGCCCCTCATGATTTTATAAACCTCTATAAGGTCACCTCTCAGCCTCCGACACTCCAGGGAAAATAGACCCAGCCTATTCAGTCTCTCTCTAATTGCAAATTCTACAAGTTTACCACCCTCTGAAAGAAGAAAAGTTTCCTCATCTCAGTCCTAAGATGACCCAGCGTGTATTCTGACTGTGAGCTCTGGATTTAGACTTCTCAACCAGGGGAAACATCCTCCCCGCAATTAGTCTGTCTAGCCCAGTTGGAAATGTATACCTTTCAGTCAGACCCTCTTTCATTTCTCTCAACTCTACTGACTACACACACGGTCAAACCAATCTCTCCTCATACAATAGCCTTACTTTCCATAGTTATCAGCCTAGTGTACCTCTGCTACATTCCCTCAATGGCAAGTATATCTTTCTATTTTTCAGTAGGGAGACCAAAAAAAGCACAGAATACTCCATAAATGCAGTCTCACGAAGTCCCTGTAAACCTGTAGTTAAGCATCTCTACTTCTGAACACATTACCCCTTGCAATGGAGACCAATTTACCATTCACCTGCCTAATTGCTTGCTGAGGCAGTTTACACTTTCAGGCACTCCCACAGTCAAGTAATGATACCTCACTTAGCAGAACATATGTTGACACTGTCGAAATGGAGAAATTTGATGTTCATATTGAGAGCAGCAATAGGGTTGTAGGAGACCATAGGAGGGGGAAGGAATAATTGTTACAGGTAGAGATTGTAAGAGTGAGTGAAAGAAGTCAGGAGGAATGAATATGAGAGGTGATTATTCAAAAAAGAGGTAGATAAACAAAATAAGGTGGAAAATATGGACACATGATGGCAAGTAATAGATGGAAAAGGGGAGTAAGACATGGCATTCAGTGCAAGAGAAATGAAAAGTGTAAAGACAGTTTTGGCAGACCATAAGGTTGAAAATGGAAGAGCCAGAGGCTGAACAGTATGGGTGTTGAGCACAGGAAGCAGCAGCAGTAAGGGGTGACTCAGGGCATAGATGAATTGCAGCAGAAGACAAAGTATTGATGATTCAGTGAATGTTATAAATATTCAAATTGCTTATTTTCTCTTGATAGATCATAGAATCCCTACAGTGTGGAAACAGGCCCTTTGGCCCAGCACACTGACCCAACCCAATATAACCCACCTAAGCTCCACATCCCTGAATGCTACAGGTGATTTAGCATGGCCAATCCACCTAGCCTGCACATCTTTGGACTGTGGGAGAAAACCAGAGTACGTGGAGAAAACTCACACAGACATAGGGAGAACATGCAAACTCCACACAGACAGTTGTCTAGCAGTGGAATTGAACCTGGGTCCCTAGTGCTGTGAGGCAGCAGTGCTAACCACTGAGCCACCCTGCCACCCCTCAGGAAAGCCTTGACTGGTTTTGGGAAATCTTTATAAGCTAAACTCTTGGAAACTTATAATTTTAAAAAATTCTGGTGGTAAAGAAAAACATTTATATATTTAAGCCATGATTTATAAATGTTGTAAAACAGTGAACATAAAATCTGTGAATATCACAATATGATATGGAATACACAAAATTCAATAATTCTGGATAGCAAAGTTGGTGATTTGTGAAAAGAATAGTTTAGAATAGAAAGAGCTGAATATTCCTGACAATTCTGATCACAGCTCCATCAGAAATGCAGAGCACAACTGAATCAACTTGATTCCTCTGTAGTGCAGGATAGTCAGGAGAAGTCAAACCAAGTCCCCTTTTGCAGCAGTCAGTGTGCTGCGTTCTGAGCTTTAAACGACCAGCACCACAGCTACTATTAAAGGGTAAGTATCTAAACTAAGTGTGGGGTTTTGGGTAGTAGTTAGAGTGGTTAGGTTGGATAGGTTACCAGGTTGCCAAATAAGAAGGATGCCAGGGGATAGGGTGCTTGGCGAATAGAGTGTCAGGTGGTAGTACTCCAGGTAGGTAGGGTGCCAGCTAGGTAGAGTGCCAAGTGGGAAGGCTGCTAGGTAAGTGGACAAATGCTTATGGTAGGTTGGGGCTGTCCAACAGTGGGGCGGTGTCATTGGCAGCAGAACACGATTGACTTCAGCCAGTGCTAAGTAAATAAATAAATAGATACATAATTAAATAAATAACAATTAATGAGTTACTTATTAGGGAATATCAGCCAGGAGGACTGAATCAACAAGATTGAACAAATGGAAAAGGGAAGTTACATCAATAAAATGATTCATATATTGTAATACTATTAAATGAGAAACAAATTAAGATACAGGAAATAACAGTTACGTAAACAGGAGGCATGTGCCGACTGCACCGGGGATAATTTAACTAAACTTAGCCAGTTGCAAAGAGACAGGATCAGTCAGCTGCTTGTCTTGCACCCTGCTCAATTTTACACAATCCTCAAAAGGACTGTTCATTGTGCAGGTGCTCGATTCAAACACATCGCATTGTCATCAAAATGGTTTGCTGCAAATTATCATCAAAACTTTTATTTACATTTAAGTTAATAATAAAGATAACTCACCTATGATTTTCACTGCATCGTGGGGAGAATTGCATAGTGTAATTCCAAAATAACCACTAAAAATTTTGGGAAATCATGTAATAAAAAGAAAATCTGTCTGATTTACTTGTCAAAAATCATAACTGAACCCATTTCCTCTTTCATATTTTTGAAACATTAAGGAAATTGTCGCCATTTTTGCTTAACTGTACAAAAATAACTTACTGTGGGATCATTTAGATTCACAAGCAAAACTAAAACATTTTAATACTAATATTAACAAGTTTTCTTTCTCAGCGTTAAAATCAAGTTTGAAATGAACTGTTTTTACATAGGACAATCAAATAGTCACTCTCTGTTTAATTGATATTTGATTCATCTTACGCTTGCTTCTGATTTATTTGTTGATCCCATTCTTTTAGCTTCCTGATCTGAAAACTTCTGGCAGAATCTTACTAAGCTTTCAATGACATGGGCAGTTTTGAGTCAGTTGGGAAAATAAGGTGAGGTAGGTCGAAGTAAGGTTTTCAAAATTGAGAAAGTAAAGTTTGATTCTGCAACCAAATTTTGAACTGTGAGATGAAAATTTCGCTAGTGAGTGGCAAGAGGCCTATTTGTATGGATTTAATTGGTATTAGTATCTAATCTCACCACATTGATATGCATTTTCCTACGCACCAGAGAGAAACTCAATGGTGACAATTTCTGACATGAAAATCAAAGCAGGTATCTGGCAATTCCGGATATTATTAAACTGGAGAAGGTTCAGGAAAGATTTACCAGGATATTGCTGGGAATGAAGGGTTTGAGTTACAAAAATAGACTGGATAGACTGGGACTTTTTTCACTGGAGCATAGGAGGCTAAGGGGTGACCTTATCGAGGTTTATAAAATCATGCAGGGCATAGATAAGGTGAATAGCTGGGGTTTTTTTTCCCTAGGATGGGGAAGTTCAAAGCTGGGGGATATATCTTTAAGGTGAG
The DNA here is from genome assembly GCF_021869965.1 of Rhincodon typus. NCBI lineage: Eukaryota > Metazoa > Chordata > Chondrichthyes > Orectolobiformes > Rhincodontidae > Rhincodon > Rhincodon typus. The sequence goes on along the minus strand of NC_063338.1, from coordinate 58,392,530 downwards.
AGGAGAAAGTTTTAAAAAGGACATGAGGGGCAACCTGTTTACACAGAGAGTAGTTCATGTGTGGAATAAACTGCCAGAGGAAGTGATTCATGCAGGTACAGTTACATTTAAAGACATTTGGATACATACATGAAAAGGAAAGGTTTGGAGGGATATGGTCCAAACGCAGGCAGGCAGGAGTAGTTTAGTTTGGGAACATGATCAACATGGACTATTTGGACTATGCTGTATGACTCTATGAGTCCGTGACATCTGTCAGCACCATCTCAGGATATGCTCCATGGACAATGATTGACTGCAACCTATGTTCCCTCTAATATTCCCTGCTGCTTTGCAAGCCTCCAAGGTGTTGCATAGCAACAGCTTCTGAAACCGGAAGCCAATACATCCATACACCAACTGGAATACAGGGACCTTCTAAGCAGCAGTGCAGCTTAAAGAGAATATTGTCCACAGCCCCTGCCCATTAGATAAATATCAGCCTCACTGCATCATCGTAGCATATCTCCCACCCACATACAATACAGATCTGGACTTTAATACTGTACTTTGGAGAACACTGGCATCTTTCATTGTTTGCGTACTTTGCTCAAAGGGTCAAGCACCCATCCCATGGATTTGCTTAGGCTTCACCTCAGGCCTTCTCTCTTCATCTATTAGTGTTCACACATTTTGTGCCTATTTGATTGCACATGGTATCTCTGCCTTCCCTTGTCCTGCTTTTGAGCTTTGCCTCCTTATTCAGAACATACAGCCTCACAGACGTCTGCCTTGCCTTGTCTTTTATTGTAGCTACAAGGCCATGTAGGCTGTCATGGTTGTCAGCAAGGATCACCCAAGGGAGTGGCCATGTTGTTGTATGGTACCATGCTATATCAGTGTTCCACCTGGCCCAGTTGCCAGCTGCTTACGCAGCAATCACACTACATGTGCTTCAAACAAATGACCATGCCTCAAAGTCAAAAGAGAGTAGTTCTCAGACAAGTCAAAGGAAGTAGCTTTCAGTCAGTGTCCAGGCTGAGAAAGTCAAGGGCAGTATATCAGTCCAGGGGCTTAGGGCATGGTCATTTGGCAGCTTGGGATAGTCTTGAGACAGGAGTTCCATACCACTACAGTCCAGGCTATGGACCATGTCAGTCTTGCGGGTCCAAGTTGAACAATCTGGGCCAGTTGGGGAGTTGCACTAAGATTAGTCAGGGGTGTGTAAGTTCTACAGTCAGGGCTGTCTTTCAAAGTCAGCCAGGAGGGTGGGCCACGGTCAGTCCTGGGTTGTGTCCATTGAAAGCCAAGGCGGGGTGGGGGTGTTATCAGAGATAATTTCTGCGGTGCATAAAATGTGGTTTCTTCAGAAACATGAACCATGCAGGGAAATTGTAGACTGATGGAGTCTGACCTGGTGCACAACTTCATTTTAAGTTTAGCATCAATGTTGGGTGGAACAGTGGCACAGTAGCTAGCACTACTGTCTCACAGTCCCAGAGACTTGGGTTCAATTCCACTCTTGGGTGATTGTATGTGTGGAGTTTGCACATTCTCCTTGTGTCTCCGTGGGTTTCCTTCAGGTGCTCTGGTTTCCTCCCATGGTCCAAAGATGATGTGCAGGTACCGATGTTGGACTGGGGTGGACAAGGTCAAACGTCAGATGGCAGCAGGTTATAGTCCAACAGCTTTATTTGAAATCACAAGCTTTCGGAGCATTGCAACGCTTTGAAAGCTTATGATTTCAAATAAAGCTGTTGGACTATAATGTGGTGTCGTCTGACTTCTTATCTAGTCCAAAGATGTGTAGAGGAGGTGGATTGGCCATGCTAAATTGCCCATAGTGTCTCGAGATGTGCAGGCTTGGCGGATGACCCATGGGAAATGCAGGGTTTCAGGGATGGGGTAGTGGAGTGGGTCTGGGTGGGATGCTCTTTGGAGGGCTCGATGGGCTGAATAGCCTACTTCCACACTGTAGGGAATCTATGATTCTGGAAGTGGCAAGTACTCCTGTTGCTGTTGAATGTAAGATGGTCTTGAGTGTGGTGTCATAGAGGCACAGACCATGGGTAATGAGGGCTCACAGAGACAAAATCTCCATGACACTCCCTGAAATTGATACTTATCTGATTTCTGATAAAACTTAGCCCTCTGTTTCAATGTGTATAAAAGTACATAATGTGGTGAAAAGTTTTAGTTTGGCTCCACTAATTTATCAACCTATACATGCTTCCACTGTGAAATTTTGCAACTGTAACGATTGTCAGGAGACTACTAAATGCCTTTTACAATAGTGCCACCCACTGGTCTGAATAACTGATGGAAACAATTATATATTCAGCTGATTCAGTAAAAGCTCTAGTTGCATCTCAGTCATTTTAAATTACTGTGTGATTTAAAAGGAGGTTAATTTCTAGTCTTTGCTTTTCAAACGATTTCATTGATACACTTTGGAAGAGTAACCTTTCCATAATTTAACTGAAGTGACCTTGCAGAAGGTGGGAAGATGAACAGTTAAAATTGCCACAGTTACTTGCCTACTCTGGAGCCTTCAATAGTTGATAGAGACATAGAGTTGTACAGGACAGAAACAGGCCCTTCAGCCCAACTCGTCCATGCCAACCAGATTTCTTAAATTAATCTTGTTTCATTTGCCAGCATTTGGCCCATATCCCTCCAAACCCTTCCTGTTCATGTACCCATCCAGATGTCTTTTAAATATTGTAACTGTACCAACCCCCACCACTTCCTCTGGCAGCTCATTCCATTCATGCACCACTCCCTGCGTGAAAACGTTGCCCGTTAGGTCCCTTTTATATCTCTCCCCTCTCACCTTAAACCTTTGCCCTATAGCTTTGGACTCCCCTGCCCTGTGGAAAAGACCTTGGCTGTTCACACTATCCATGCCGCTCCTGATTTTATAGCTTCTTATTATAATGCATTCTCATAAAAAAAAGCAAATGAGATTCCCAACTCTTCCACATTTGGTATGAGTGCTTGGAAAGGGTGACTGATCGCCCACACATTGCTGTTGACAGTGGAGATATCATCCTTGGATGTGTTTAGTACCTGAGTTTGCAATTCAACTCTCTACCAGCTATTCAGAAGCATTGGCATTTTACTGCTTTAGATTTTTATTTTCTTTATTCATTCATAGGATGAGGGCGTTGCTGGCTAGGCAGCATTTATTGCCCATCCCTAATTGCCCAGAGGGCAGTTAAGGGTCAACCACATGGCTGTGGGTCTGGAGTCACGTGTAGGCCATACCAGATAAGGATGGCAGTTTCCTTCCCTAAAGGACATTAGAATAGAACGCCACTGGAGTGAGGCTGGGCTTTGTCCAGTGCCAGACTCTATGGATGAAGGATATAGGTTTTGGGAAATGATGGACACCCATGATTGACACCCAGCGAAGACACCGGTGAGTTGGAGCCACTAAATACCCTATTCAGATTTTCACATTGAGAATTGTCTCCATTTATTTTCTCTCTGCTATATGGACCCAGTGAATTGTCTGCAGTAAACTGGGAAAATCTGTAATGGGGAGAACAAATGAAGAACAGCGGAGGGTGTTTAAAGAAACAATACAAAACCAGTTTCTACGCCGAGAGGTAAAAGCTCCACTTCACAGAAAAAAAGAAAGCCATGGACAACGAAAAAGATATGGGAACACGCAAAACTAAAAGAATGGGCTTACAAAAATAACACACACATTCTGCAAATGGGAAAAATACAAAAACCAACGAAGGGTCACAAAGCAATTTGATTTGATTTGACTTATTATTGTCATATATATTGAAATATAGTGAAAAGTATTGTTTTGTGTGCTAACTAGACAAATCATACATTACATCAGTACATCAGGGTAATACAACAGAATGCAGAATATAGTGTTGCATCCACAGAAAAGATGCAGAGAAAGATCAATCTTAATATATGAGAGGTCCGTTCATAAGTCTGATAATGGCAGGGAAGAAGCTGTTATTGAATCTGTTGATGCGTGTTTTCAAACTTTTGTATCTTCTGCCCATTGAAAGGGGGTAGAAGAAAGTATAAGCAGGTTGGGGTGGAGGTTTCTTTGATTATGTTGGTTGATTTCCCGAAGCAGCAGGAAGTGTGGACAGAGTCGGTGGATGGAAGGCTGGTTTGCGTGATGGACTGGGTTGCGTTCACAACTTTCTGTAATTTCTTATGGTCTTGGGCACAGAGGTTGCATACCAAGCTGTGATGCATCCAGATAAGATGCTTTCCATGGATATGTATCAATAAAAATTGGTAACAGTCATTGTGGACATGCTGAATTTCTTTAGCCTTTTGAGGAAGTAGAGGTGTTGTTGTGCTGTCTTGACTGTAGCATTGAAGTGGGTGGATCAGCATAGAGTGTTAGTACTATTTTCTCCTAGGAACTTGAAGTTCTCGAGCACTTCCATGAAATAACTCCACAGAGGCTAGTATCCCTCACCAAGTCACCATTTATTTACACGTGGAGAGTCCTTGACACTGATCCAGCTCCCTCAGAGCCTGCTCTCAGAGTGAACTGAACCTCTGACATTCCTGTTTATATCTGTCAGCCAGGGCTCCATGATTGGACCAGATTAACAACCCCAAATAGGGAACTCATATTTATGAGGCTGACCTCATTAAAATCACTACATCTCACCCCCTCTGAGTCCAAGGACACAGGTTGGTCCTTTTTTATTGTAGCATCTCCTAGTTCCTCCAACTGTGCCTCTGCTACAGGTGCATGTAAAGCACAGTAGTTCGCCTCTTGCATCTGGAGTATCTCAGAAAAAATTCATTCTCCTCTTAAGGTGGCAAAGGCTTTGAGGAGGCGATATCTGCCAATTCCGTCTCCGATTCCTAGGTATCTTCAATGCTTGATGGAAAAGGATAAGCTGCAGGTTCTGGAACACTCGGAAAAGCAGTTGAGGAGCCTGGCACGTTTTGCTCCCGCACCATTTGCGAGTTTGCAGCTGCCATTTGGTGCACATGCTTGTTCAGGACCATTGCATCTACTTGAATATAATACGTCACTGGACCTGATCTCTCATTGATCATGCCTCTTACTGATGCATGGTCATTCCCATGGTTTCTACACCAAGCTTTATCCCCCGAAGTAAACTGTGTCTCTTGCTTAGTGGAGACTTGCATACGGCATTAGCATTCCTGACGTCTTTTCACCCTCCACCACCCCCACACCGCCCCTCAGGTCTGAGAAGGTCGGATTTAACCTGGTGCAGAGTCTCTTCCCCATTAGCAATTCTGCTGGAGCTGTACTCTGTAGTTGCATGAGGGGGTGGTCCTGTAATCAAATAGGAACCCAGGATAGCTTGGTATCTAGTGAAGCTGTAAACTGTTCCTGAAAGCCTGCCTTCAAAGTTTGGACTGCTCTTTCTGCCAGACCATTGGATGATGGATGGTATGGAGCTGTCCTTATATGACGAATGCTATTCAACTTTAGGAAGTACTCAAATTTCTTGCTGGTAAACTATGGCCTGTTATCTGTGACCAATACTTTTGGGAGTCCGTGTATTGCTAAAAATGCACATTTTTTTTCTATCATCGTCCCCGTGTTTGATGAGTGAACTTAATGTATGTCCAACCATTTTGAGTGGGCATTAACAATGACAAAGAACATTGAGCCCATGAAAGGGCCTGCATAGTTGATGTGTATACAAGTCCAGGATTTACTCAGCCATTCCCATGAATGTGAGAGAGTGCTGATGGTATCCTTGTTGGCATTCTGGACACTACCCCACCAATGCAGCTATGTCTGCATCCAATCCTGGCCACCAGACATGACTCTCGCCAACATCTTCATTTTGGAAACCCCTGGATGACCTGAATGAACTTCAGCCAATATCTGGTGGGGATCTTGACTTGGGTCAATCACTCTTGCTCTCCAATATAATATGCCATCCTCTACTGTGATTTGGTCTCTCTGGATCTAGAGTCATAGAGATATACAGCACAGAAACAAACCGTTCAGTCCAACTTGCCCATGCTGACCAGATATCCTAAATTAGTATAGTCTCATTTTCCAGCATTTGGCCCATATCCCTCTAAACCCTTCCTTTTAATATATCCATCCAGATGCCTTTTAAATGTTGTAATTGCACCATCCTCCACCACATTCTCTGGCATATCATTCCATACGTGCACCACCCTCTGCGTGAAAACATTGCCCCTTAGGTCCCTTTTAAATCTTTCCCCTCTCACCTTAAACCTATGTCCTCTAGCATTGGACTCCCCTATCCTGGTGAAAAGACTTTGATTATTCACCATATACATTCCCCTCATGATTTTATAAACTTCTGTAATGTCACCTTTCAGCCTCCAATGCTCCAGGGGAAATAGCCCCAGCCTATTCAACCTCTCCGCCTCAAACCCTCAAAGACTGGCAATATCCTTGTAACTCTTTTCAGAGTCTTTTGAAGTTTCACAACATTTTTTCTATAACAGACAGATCAGAACTGAATGCAGTATTCTAAAAGTAGCCTAACCAATGTCCTGTATAGCTGCAACATAACCTCCCAACTCCTATACTCAATGTATGGACCACTGAAGGCAAGGTTTCAATTCTGGTTGTAACAGCCCGTTGGTGTCCCCCATCACCACCAGCTGTTTCAGTTTTGCCAGGACCAGATCTTTCTTCATCTAAAGTCTGATATTGTCAGCTGTAACTGGAAGTGTATCCCAAAAATTTAAAACCATTGTGGACTCTTCCAGTGGCAGTATCACTGGCAGTGTATCTACCAGTAGGAAGCAGTTCAATGCATTGCTTTTGCTATTTGGCCTCCTGGATGGTGATCCAACTTGTAATTATAAGCACTTAGTGTTAGAGCCCACCAGTGAATTCAGCCTGAAGCTATGGGCGGCAGAGTCTTGTCCTTTTTAAGTAGACTGAGCTGGATTTATTGTTCAGTTTTATTACAAATTTACGTTGGTAAAGGTATTGGTGGAACTTCCCAATTCCAAATACGACTGCCAAACCTTCCTTCTCTATCTGGGCGTATTTACACTCTGCATTAGCCAACGCCCTGGATGCATACACTGTTGGGTGTTCCTCTGCAAAGGGCCACCTATGAGCTAAAACTACCTGATGCCATCCGGGAAAGCATCACATGTCAATACCAGATCTTGTTTGTGATCATAGTGCGCTAACACCATAGAGGATGATAGCTGTTTCTTCACTTCCCTGAAAGCTATGTCTTGGCTAAGTGGCATTTCCAAGGTTGACCCTTTTTAAAGAATTGATGCAAAGGTGCCAGCATGGAGGCCAGGTTATGTAATTCTAATTCCGTTTTAAATCACCAGCCCAAGGAAAGACCTAAGCTCTGGTACAGACATGGGAGTCACGGCACTTTTGATCACCCTCACTTTATCTTCCAATAGGTGTGATCTGGTCTTATTGACTCTGTAGCTCAAGAAGATCACTTGGGGTGCTTAGAACATACATTTTTCCTTTTAAGGCATGCGCCCACTTGGGAGAAACGTCAAACAACTATGCGCAAGTACTCTAAGTGCTCCTCATTGGTCTTCCCTGTTATTAGCACATCATCTAGATAAATGGTGACTTGGGGTAGGCCTTGTAAAATGTTCTCAATCACCCACTGAAAAGTTGCACAGGCTGACGATATCTCAACTGGAAGTCTCGCATATTGGCACAAATCCTTATGGGTATTAATTGCAGCATATTTCTGGGAATCTTCATCTAACCACAACTGCAGGTACATACGGCTCATGCCCAGCTTTGCGTATAAATCCTCTATGCAAGGAATTTGGTATTTAAGCAGCTGTGGAAAGAGATTTCCCATTTATTTAAAATCTCTACAAAGGCAAACCAACCCATAAGGCTTAACAACCAGCATGACTAATGCTGCCCATTCCCTAAATTGGACACTTTGATGATTCTTTCACTTTCCAGCCTTCTGATTTCTGCCCCTACTTTGCCCATAAGGCAAATGGCATTGGGCAGGCCTTACAGAATCATAGAATTGCTTCCTGGCCAACATGCAAGGTGGCCTTGACTCCTTTGATAGTCTTTAGACCTTCCTGAAAGACTTCTGGGTATTTAATTAGGATTTCACTCAGACAGCCATTTTCTAATCAAAAAAATATTGAGCCAATCTAGGTGAATCTTTGTCAACCAATTTCATCCCCTCAGGCTTGGACCAGAGCCTTTTACTATAACCAATTGTAGCTGAACCAGCTTGTTCTCATAAGTTGTGCTCTTAATTTGCATAGGTTCTCAGTCTAGCCGAGGTCTTAAGCAAATTTAAGGGTTGGAGTCCAGAGTGAATTTTACTAAAGACTGGTTCAATGATCACTGAAATAACTGTGTTGGTATTGACCTCCGTTAGAACTGGGTGGCCATTTAACCAGACATTTATTTTGAATGGTTCTGATTTGGATGTTGCTAAGCAATTTGACTGTTCCAAACTAGATGTGGGTGGACTTTCCAGAGTGTGCATTCTCCTGGATACCGACTAATGAGCTCTCTTACTCCATTTAGGTCTAGTGGGACACTTTTGCTGTCTTGAGTGCGCATACCTGCAGCAACTACAATGGATTGCTGGCCCAGATCCTGAAGAAAATTTAAACTGTTTGGCTGAGGCTTGGCTTTGTTTTAGTGTTTTGCTTTGTCTGAAAGGATTCCCTCTGTTCAGAAATGTCCTGACTGAGGCTATGCAATTGCCTTTACTCAAGTGGTATTCCCCAAGCTCAGTCAGACAGGCGAATGTGTCCATTTCCATTGGAATACCCTGCAACTCATATGCTTCACTTGCCACATCTTCCAATGATAAAGCCAGTTGTAGTGCCTGCTTGAAGTCTAGTTGGGCTTCAGCTGTTAGGCACTTTTACATGGTTACATCATCAGTCCCACATATGAACGGTCTCTCAGCATCTCATTAAGGGTTAAACCAAAGTCACACGCCTCTATCAGTCATCTTAGTCTAGTCAAAAATCCCAATACAGATACCACTGGTTCTCAAATTGCCAAATAAAACCAAAAGCATCTCAGAATTAAAGAAGGCTTGGGATCATAAAATTCCTTAACTAAATCCATCAACTCTTCAAAGGTTTTCTCATTTGGTGTCTCAGGGAAAGTCAGACACCGAATAACCGAAAAAGCTGCAGGTCCACAAGCTGTCAGGAGAATTACTCATTGCTTTTCATCTGCCCCAATGTCAACTGCCTTGAAAAAATAACACATTCTTTCCACGCACTGGGCCCAGTCTTTGACAGCAGGATCAAATGAGTCAAGCTTCCCAGGTAACGGCATGATGCCAGGAAAGCTTTCCACAACTCAAAGATGACAGCTGCAAGTGAATTTCTTCAGAAGCATGCTTTTTCTCATAACCACTGAAATAACTTCACAGAGACCAATATCCCATCACCACCTCACCCTTTATTTACACGTTGCGAATCCTTGACACTGACCCGCAATGGTGGTGTCATCAGCAAATTTGTCAATGGAGTTAGAGCTGAATTTGGCCACACAGTCATAAGTGTATAAGGAGTATTATGAAAGGAAACTTGCAGGGACATCAAAGTCAATAAAAAGAAATGTTGTAATTATACAAGGGGAAAGCAGGTGGTCAGGAGTAATGTTGACTCACTAAAGACTGAAAGTGGGGATTCAGTCAATGACTGTGGGGGAAATGGCAAATACGTTGAATAATTACTTTGCCTCAGCTTTTACAGTGGAAAGGAAGATAGCTTACTGCATCTGACGAGGAAATTAAATGTGGATGGGGGACAGGGACTGAATAAAATTAATGTAAGTAAAACAGTAGTAATGAGGAAATTAATAGAATTCAACAGTGACAAGTCTACGGGGCCGATGGTTTCCATCCAATGATGTTAAAAGAAATAGGAGTATTAATTGTAATATTTCAGAGTTCCCTAGATACAGGAGACATCCCTTTGGATCGGAAAATTACACGTCACTCTACTTTTTAAAGAAGAGGAAAAGAGGAAAACCAGTGAATTACAGATCAGTTAGCCTAATATCTGTGGGAGGGAAATTGTTGGAGTCTATAATCAAGGATAGGGTAACTGAATACTTTGAAATTTGTTTTTTCAGTGAATCAGGAAGTGCCAGCATGGATTCATGAGAGCTGGGACATGCCTGACAAATCTCATTGAATTTTTTGAAAAGGTGACTGAGGTAGTAGACATGGGAATGTCGATGGACATTGTTTCTATAGACTTCCAGAAGGCATTTGATAAAGTCCCACATAAGTGACGTTTAACTAAGGTTGAAGCCCACTGAATCTTGGGCAAATTATTGACATGGCCGTGACATAGGAGTTCTAGTTCAGGATTCTCTCAAGGTAAACTTGCAGGTTGAGTCAGTAGTTAAGAAGGCAAATGCAACTTTGGCATTTATTTTCAGAGGACTTGAATATGAAAGCAGGGATGTACTACTGAGGCTCTGGTCAGGCCACATTTGGAGTATTGTGTGCAGTTTTGGGCCCTATATCTCAGGAAGGACGTACTGGCCCTGGAGCGGGTCCAGAGGAGGTTCACGAGAATGGTTGAAGGAATGAAAAACTTAACACATGAGGAATGTTTGAAGACTCTGGGACTATACTTGAAGAAGTTTAGAAGGATGAGGGGGGATCTAATTGAAACTTGCAGAATACTGAATGGCCTGGATAGAATGGATGTTGGGAAGATGTTTCCATTGGTAGAAGAGACTAGGACCTGAGGGCACAGCCTTAGAGTAAAGGGAATGCCTTTTAGAATGGAGATAAGGAGAAACTTCTTTAGCCAGAGAGTGGTGAATCTACGGAATTCAATGCCACAGAAGACTGTGGAGGCCAGGTCATTGAGTATATTTAAGACAGAGATAGATAGGTTGTTGATTGTCAAGGGGATCAAGGGTTACAGGGAGAAGGAGGGAGAATGGGGTTGAGAAACTTTTCAGCCATGATTGAATGGCAGAGCAGACTGGATTGGCTGAATGGCCCAACTTCTGCTCCAATGTCTTATGGTCTAATGGAAATTAGTCGAGTTGCAGGCAACAGAAAGAAGGGATAATAGGTAGGTATGCAAATTTGCAGGATGTGACCAGTGGTGTCCCACAAAGATCTGTGTTAGGGCCTCAATTATTCACATAATTTATTAATGACTAAGATAAAGCATAGAAAGTCAGACATCCAAATGTGCTGTTGATACAAAGTTAAGACAGTGTAGATGGTAGCATAAAATTACAAAGAGATACTGATAGATTAGGTGAATGAGCAAAACTGCAGCAGATGGAGTTCCATGTAAACAAATATGAGGTTATTCATTTTGGACTGAAAAGATAGATCAGAGTACTTTCTGGATGATATTAAGTTAGATGGAGTGGATGTCCAAAGAAACTTGGGGGTTCAGGCACATAGATCTTTAAAATGCCACAAAAGGGTACAGAAAACAATCAAGAAACCTAATGGAATGCTGGCCTTTATACCTAGAGGACTGGAGTACAAGGATGCAGACATTAAGCTGCAGTTCTACAAAATCTTGGTTAGACCCCACTTGGAGTACTGTGAGAAGATCTGGGTGCCACACCTTAAGAAGGACATATTGGCCTTGGAGGTAGTACAATGTAAGTTTACAAGTATGATACCAGGACTTCAGAGATTAGGTTATGATGAGAAATTATACAATTAGGCATGTTTTCTGTGGAATTTACCAGGTTAACAGCTGGTCTGATCGAAGTCTTCAAATATTGACAGGAAAAGAAAACGTATATAATGTTAAACTATTTCTACTGGTTGGGTATTCTTGAACTGGGGGGCATAGTCTGAGGATTAGAGCCAGATCATTCAGGAGCGAGGCTAGGGAGCACTTCAACACAGAAAGTGTGGTAGATGTTTGGAACTTTCTTCTACAAATAGCAGTGGATGCAGGATTTTTTGTTAATTTAAAACCTGATAATTTTTTGATAAAGAAAAGTATTAAGGAATATGGGCCAAAGGCAGGTGTATGGAGTTAGGCCAAAGATCAGCCATAGTCTCATTGAATGGTGAAACAGGCTTGAGGAGCTGAATGGTCGACTCCTGTTCCTATCTTCCTATGAGTCCTATGAATTCCTATGAAATTTTGAAACCTATGAAACGGCATCAGGAATTCCTATGAATCCAAGTACAAGTTACTTAAAAGTGTTTTCCTCAAGCTGTCATTATCTGATCCAAAACATTTGCATTAATGTTACTTCAGTTACAGAGATATTATCTGGATATGAGAAACATCCAACTGGAAACAGATGTTCATCATTTACGTATTGTTGAGATGACATTTTGAATTCAACCATTATGACTGTCAAGACATTGTAATGAGCAACAGTGTCTCTCATTTCATTAGTGAAGAATTCAGCCACTTCATAAACAGTGATGTGGCGGTGCCGGTGTTGGACTGGGGTGGACAAAGTCAGATGTCACACGACACCAAGTTACAATCCAACAGGTTTATTTGAAATCCCAAGCTTTCAAAGCACTGCTCCTTTGTCAGGTGTAGTAGAGGGAAATGCACAGGCACAGAATTTATAGGTGGAGAGATCATTGCAAGATAATTCCAGGTAATTAAGAGTGTCAAAAGATAGTTCCAATGACGTGAGTGGAGTGTTGACAGACTGAATAACAAGTCTTGGCAGGCGATGAAAAGTGTCAAACTGTGTGAGTAAAGTGTCAACAGCTGAATAGCAAGTGAAGGGATGACCTATGATCTGATTAATTAAAGCAGAGGGATAATTACAAAAGTCAAAAATAAGATGGTGCTAGAAACAAACCAAATGGCTGGAACAACATGACAGGCATATGAGTTGCATGACAAGGATCTAACCAAAGTAACAAGTAATATAAAACTGTACAATCTAATTAAGGTAGAGAGCTCATAACAAGTTAACAAGGTGGTGGTGCCAAAACAGAACAGTAAGGAAGACTTTACAGATACAGAACAATATGGTGGGGTTACTTGTAGCACGAAATTAACCCAAGATCAAGGTTGAGACTGTCTTCATAGGTACGGAACATGGCTATCAGTTTCTGCTGGGTGATGCTGTGTTGTGCATCTCAAAGGCCGCCTTGGAGGACGCTTACCCAAAATTGGGGGCTGAATGTCCATGACCGCTGAAGGGAGGGTACATTCCTGTCTGGTGATTGTTGTGCAGTGTCCAATCATCTGTTGTCATAGCATCTGCATGATCTTGCCAATATGCCATGCCTCGGGGCATCTTTTCCTGCAGTGTATGAGGTAGACAACATTGGCCAAGTCACATGAGTATCTACTGTGTGCGTGGTAGGTGGTGTTCCCACAAGTGATGGTAGCATCCATATTGATGATCTGGCATGTTTTGCAGAGGTTGCCATGGCAAGGTTGTGTGGTGTTGTGGTCGCTGTTCTCTTGAGGTTTTCTGCGAATGATAATCTAGTTGAGGTTTGCCGGTTGTTTGAAGGTGAGAGGTAGAGCCATAGGGATGGCCCTGGCGAGATGTTCATCATCATCAACTCTTGACCTGTATACCTCTTGACTTTATTACAGCTTTAGCTCAAATATGGATGAAAGAGCTGAATTCCAGAGGTGAGAGTGACAACCCTTGACATCAAGGCCCCATTTGACTGAGTATGGCATTAGGTCAGAACTGGTGACGTTTACCAGTGATTCCACAATGTTCAGCACAATTTATGACTTGTCAGGCATAGAAGCAGTCCATCTTCAAATACAACAAGATCTGGACAATATCCACAGAAAAGTGGCAAGTAACATTTGTGACACACAAATACCAGGTAATGACCATGTCCAATAAGAGACAATCTAAACACTGCCCGGTTCGCAATAAACAACTGCACCTCCCAGTCGCGAACCATTTTAACTCCCCCTCCCATTCCTCAGATGACATGTCCATCCTGGGCCTCCTGCAGTGCCACAACGATGCCACCCAAAGGTTGCAGGAGCAGCAACTCATATTCCGCTTGGGAACCCTGCAGCCCAATGGTATCAATGTGGATTTCACAAGCTTCAAAGTCTCCCCTCCCCCCACCGCATCCCAAAACCAGTCCAGCTCGTCCCTGCCTCCCTAACCTGTTCTTCCTCCCACCTATCCCCTCCTCCCACCTCAAGCCCTACCCCCATCTCCTGCCTACTAACTTCATCCTGCCCCCTTGACCTGTCCGTCCTCCCTGGACTGACCTATCCCCTCCCTAACTCCCCACCTACACTCACCTTTACTGACTCCATCCCCGCCTCTTCGACCTGTCTGTTTCCTCTCCACCTATCTTCTCCTCTATCCATCTTCTATCTGCCTCCCCCTCTCTCCCTATTTATTTCAGAACCCCCTTCCCCTCCCCCATTTCTGATGAAGGGTCTAGGCCCAAAACGTCAGCATTTCTGCTCCTATGATGCTGCTTGGCCTGCTGTGTTCATCCAGCTCTGCACCTTGTTGTCACTGCCATCAATATTCAATGGCATAGCCATCACTAGCACACAACCGGCTCCACAAATACAACAGAGAAATTACGCGCCAAAAAACGTTATTCCAGGAAGCTACCAATCAAGACTGGACAACCGACATGGAACGAGCCATTAACATCAGTCGACAGACCACAAGAGCCAAGAAAAGACAGACCCTGCAAGACAAGCTAACCACACTTACCCATAAAAATGACAACAACAGAACTGACACATGGATAAGGAACCTCTCCGACAGGAAACTGACAGACGTGGAAAAAGCCGTTCTCACCCGGGGACTGAACTACAACTACAGGGACGCCAACAAAACGGAATGGCTAGCTACACTGGAAGCCACACTCAAGACCAATAATATCAACGAAGAAACACAACAAACTATAAGGCAGACAGTAGTCCCGACACTAACCAGAAAGAAGGAACTCAACACCCTCAACACACAGGAAAGACAAGCCCTGGACAGATTAAAGAAGGACAAGAACATCACAATATTACCTGCAGACAAAGGACGCATGACAGTGATAATGAATAAAAAGGACTACATCTCCAAAGCACAAGCACTGCTCGCCGACGAGAACACATACCGGCCAGTACAAACTGACCCGGCACCGCAACTAGGCAACAAAATCCTATACACGCTACAAAGACTTAAACAAACAGGACAGATCAACAAAACAGACTTCTTAAGAATGAAACCCAAAGGAACCAACACACCCCGATTCTACGGCCTCCCTAAAGTGCACAAGCCAGAAGTCCCCCTCAGACCCATAGTCTCCCTACCAGGCACTCCATCGCACAGCTTAGCCAGAGAACTACAAAGAAGACTCAAGCACCTCGTCAACAAATCACCCCACTCCATCCACTCAGCCCAAGAATTCCTCAACTCCATCAAAGACATAAAGATACAGGACGAAGAGACCATGATATCGTTTGATGTCACCGCCCTATTCACATCAATAGACATACCACTAGCAAGGGAAACAATGACAACACTATTTGAACAAGAACACGACCCCAGTGAAACCATCTCCAAGGACACAATGCTTAAACTACTGGACCTATGCCTGACCACCCACTTCACCTTCAACGGCCAAACATACGAGCAAATCAACTGGACACCCATGGGATCGCCTATCTCCGGACTCATAGCAGAAGCAGTGATGCAACGACTGGAAAGGACTGCCCTTCCGCAAATCCAACCTAAACTATGGATACGCTACGTAGACGACACCTTTGTCATCATTAAAATGGACCAAATTAGAAGAGACACACAAACTCATAAACAACACCTTCACCAGAATAAAATTCACCAGAGAGGAGGAGAAGAACAAACAGCTCCCATTCCTGGACGTCATGGTAGAGCGCAAGACAAATGGGGAACTGCAAACGAAAGTACACCGAAAAGCCACACACACAGACCAGGTATTGAACTTCAATAGTAACCATCCCAGCACACACAAATGAAGCTGCGTGTGAACACTATTTAAAAGGCCAACAACACACTGCAGCAACATGGAACCAAGAGGAGGGGGAATACCTCTTCCAAGTGTTCAAGGAAAATGGATATCCAAAGAACTGGGTCAGGAGATGCCTACAGGAACAGCATCAGAAAGATTCTACACGCCGCGACACACTCATCACACTACCCTACATCAGGAACACATCAGAACTCACCACAAGACTTCTACGACCGCTGGGCATCAGAGTGGCACACAAGCCCACATCAACCCTACGACAAGTGCTCACCTGAACCAAAGACCCACTCCCTGCCATGGACAGGACCAATGTCATCTACAAGATCCCCTGCAGAGACTGCGAGAAACACTACATCGGACAAACAGGAAGGAAACTAACAACAAGAGTACATGAACACCAACTGGCTACAAAAAGACACGACCAATACTCACTCATCTCAATCCACATGGACAAGGAGAGCCACGACTTCGACTGGGACAACACCAAGATCCTGGGACAGGCTAGGCAGAGACAAGCACGAGAATTCCTGGAAGCATGGCACTCCACAAAGCATGCTATTAATAAACACATTGAACTCGACCCCATATACATTCCACTGCTGACGAAACCCGGAAGTGAGGCAATCCATCGCACGGATCCCAGAGTTTAAAAACTAGGCGGGAAAACACACCGATGCTTCATCATAGGCTGCACTGAGGATGTTACCAAGCACGGTAACGAAACATCTGCGGAACAACAAACCAGCTCGGCGAGCCAACCAACCTCTATACAGGAAGTGAAAGCAATTAGCCATGTCAGGAGATCACACAGAAAAAACTGTTTTGACACCTGCTTGATAAACTGGATGCTTTATTACCACAATGCACAACTTATTGCCCTGCAGAAGAATTTAAGGTGTTAACCACAAGATGCAGACTCGCAAACTACGCTTGGAAAACCATGAACTCGGTGAAAGATGCTCTTTGGTCTGCCCAAAACATGTTGGCCTTCCAGAACAAGGAGTTGACCCTGACTGAGTGTTGCAGGCTGAAACATTCCAAGGTCCAGGTCTATGTGCTGAGGGATGCACTGAAGCTTGGGACAGCTGCCACCAAGGCACAGTGGAGTAAGACCATTGTCTGAGGTCTTCCTGCTGAAGGTAAATGGGGGAATGTTCAGTTACCGGACCCTCCTAGTGTCTCAGATATATGTAAGTATTAGTATAGTATTAGGTAAGAGAGGTCTTTGGTTTTTAGGATAGGGTTCAAAGTCCAATGTTTTGTTTAATTACTTGATATGCAACTGTACAGAACCGAACTGCTTTTGAGGCAATGTATAGAAATATAAAGAGACTTTTTTTATGAACAAATTATAGTATTGAAATTAAAAATGAAGTCAAGGGCTGAGTGGCACTGGCAGAACCCAAACTGGGCGTCACTGAACAGGTTATTGTGGAGCAGGCACTGCTTCATAACACTGTTGATAACACCTTCCAAGACTTTACTGATATTCGAGACTACTATGATGGGACAGTGATTGGCTGGTTGGATATATCTTGCTTTTTGTGTACAGGACATACCTGGATACTTGTGAACCATGTGTGTTTTTCTGACAATTGGCTGTCAGCATAAGACTCTTAATTCTAGATTTCATTGAATTCAAATTCACCATCTCCTGTGGCAGGATTTAAACCCAGAACCTCAGAAAATGATCTCAGTGTCTGTATTAATAGCCTTGAGATAATACCACTGAAGAATCTAGAGAATTGCAATTGATGGCAGGGAACACAAGTTGTGGTGGACATCACCAGAACTGTGCTCCTCAGTCTGATCACCAGGTACCCAATACCCCAGAGACTCCTTTTACTCACACTACCCTCACCACCCATGTTCTTCTGTGGAGACCCACCACCATTGTCCTCCATGTCGTTGACATATTACATCTTAATGATGCCCACCCTGATTTTTCTACACTCCTTTTGGAGGCCATTGGCCATTGCCAATATGCACTGGCCCTGCATGGTTGTTGTCTATTCCATGGAGTGTAGTCAGTCAGATCCCCTGACCATGCCCATCCTGAACACAAGACTGGCCATGCCAAGGCCATAGATTGAATGCAGATTTACAGTACTGGGACCTCGTTGTGGATAGCAACCCCTCCACTCTTCAAATAATTGAGGACTAGTAACCACTCATTTTCTGACAGGGTTAATTAGTTGAATAAATGTGCAGTGTGTTTGATGTGCATTCATAAAGATGCAATCCCACCCCCACCCACACCCCAAACAGAACCCTACTGTCAGGCTGAACAAGCAGCCTGTGTGTGTGTAGGCGCAAAAGAGCACACTGATATGTGAATACTGATCGCCTTTGACACTGGTTGAAGTGTTAACGTTCGAACAGGCATGGCATTGCATGGCCAGGTGGGATAAGACATGGATGCTGCAAGCGTGCAAGTAGCTGCTGAGTCAACAAGCACTAAAAGACCAAGTGAGGAGCCCTGAGTTGCAGTCTGCTCCAAATCCTGAGATGTGTGCCTGTCTCTGCATGCAAAATATACTTGCAGAAGCCTTTCACTGCTAATTACTGGTCAGATTGGAGTGCAAACCTGTGCTTCCAAAAGCATTCAGCAAGTGGGTTGGAGAGGACTGGGACATGATGGCAAATGTCAAATGCCAATGTTTGTGAACAAGGTGTGCTATGGCTCATGCCCTGAGCTGCTGTTTGCTGCTGAGCAACATGGAGGCTCTTCGCAGACAGCAGTGAGATAAAGTTGTCAGTTCTGACTTCCATGTTAAGAGTTCTCCATATCTAGATTATTCAGTGTGTTTCGTAAGGTAGGAAGCTGAGTATTTATTAGGTGAATTGTGCCATTAATAAGACATTTAACAAACTATAATTCACCCTTAATTGGCAACTTGCCAATGTCTAGCAAGAAACTCGGCTCGCCATTTGACAGATGTATAAAAATACAGTGAGTTGTTCCTGAAGCTAAAACAGGCCTTGTGGGCTTTTCATACTATTCTGCAAAACATGATGCCATGGACCAGAGTCATTCATGCCCTTACAATATTCCATACTGTATCTCCGATTATAATTATAGGTTGAGTGTACTGTACCATTTCCAGAAAGATCTGAATATAATTTCATAATTCAAATGATAAAAAAATTCTACCACATCCATTACACTTTCTAATAAAATGTGACTAAAATTTTCAATTTCAATTCCTGGTCATCCTGATTATATATTGAGTATTTTACGGCACAAACCTCTATCCTCCATCTGGTTTTGCAGGACTCCAGAAGACAGCAAGATAAAGTTCAAAGATGTTCTTCTCAATGTATTGTGCATTAGGCTAGATATTTGAGCCAGCAGTATTTAATTTGAATCTCAAAATATAGATAATATTCCCACAACTCTTTGTACTAAATTGTGAATAAGTACAAGGTAAAGGTGGTTCCTTCAAACTAGTAATTTTATCTTCAGTAAAATGGCAATGTTACAAATTAAAGTTTTATGCAACCAGCTTTTCCTCACAACCTGTGCTTTTGTGAAAGCCTAGAATTGTGGCAGTGTTAGGGTTAAAGTTGGCAACAAATGTTCAGTAAATGGACACTAATGTCAACAGTACAGTACACCCATTACAAAATTACTATCTCAAGCCTTTTTTAGTACAGGCAGTAATATATTCAAGACATATGGCAGCCCATTAATCTAATTAAAACTAACAAATTAGGTAGGTATGTGTACCACGCTAATACATCATTCAGACAAAGCATTAATTTCACCCAATGGAACAAGCATTACTAAAGGCACATTTGATTAAATGCCAGAAATGTCATTTAAAAATAAGGTACTTTTTTTTATTTTCATTTGCTCAGCTTTGTCGTACTAGAGCAGTAATCCAGTTCCATTCCAGCCAGCTTCCATCCAGGTAAGAGACCTAACAAGGGAAGGAATAGAATAGAACATAATAGAAATTTATTGTCATGTGTACTTTTACATGAAAAATACGGTGAAAAGTATTATAAGTTGCCCCATTATGGCACCTACTTCAAGGACAGAAGTCATTATGATAATAAGAGACAAAATTCATCACACTTCAGTTGACGGTTCCTGAGCTTGGGGAAAGCTGATTTAGAAACAATAGAATACCCAGATGATGCAGCCGGGATGAGACTGGCATGCTGGGCTGCCGGATACTAGCCAGAAGCCTCCATTGAAGAAGACTGCCATGCCGGGCTGAGACCGCCTGCTGGGCCACTGGAATACCTGGATGCTGAAGATGAAGAAGTCCTCCTCACAGGGATGAGTCCTCCAGGACAAGACCGCCACACAACGGAACAGCCACACCAGGCCAAGGTGTCTGGGCCCAGCTGTGGACCTTAAGTCTAGGCCAGAAGTGTCAGTCCAGGACCTGTTCCTCACATGCTAGAAGGTTACCCAGCAGTTTGTTTAATGCAAAATGTGCCATCAAGATCCACTGATACACTACGTCCGGGGCCTATGCATTAGGTCCAACTGATCATGGTGATGTACTTTATGAGACTGAAGAGTATCATGAGCTTGTTGCCAACTCTCTCAAACCACAATCAGCATTCAATCCACCAATATACCAGAGCAACTACTGGCACACGTGAACTTCACAACTTTCATTTTCCCAATGTGTGCTCTGAATGTCTGCAACCTGTCTCCTACAATTTGGATACACACCATACTTTGTTCTCAATTTGTTGCCGAACTATTGGATCAATCTCCCCGAGAAGCAAACCATATTACTCTTCCTTCTCCATAACATCTCCTACCTATATGCAATGTGGACCATCTTCCTTTCTAGTTTCCATCAGGCCATGGGTTTTAAAGATGTTAAGACATAAAATTAATTTTCATTTCCCAACAAGTTACGCTTTTTGCAAAACATGAATTTAAAATTACAGAATTTTGAAACCCAAAATACTGCCAAAATTCAGATAATATCTGCAACAAAATGAAAATAAAATGTTCACAATAACCAATATCCATATATGAGTCACGTTGATCATATATTTTATTTCATTTAGATTAAAACAATATCCTCTAACTATAAAGAAGATTGAGAGAGCTAGATTAAGTTCAAAAAGTTCCACTGCATTACTTACAGTTAATAAGAATTGTTATGCAACTAAAACCATAAGATATAGGAGCAGAAGTAGCATTCAGCCTATCAAATCTACTTTGCTATTCAACAAAATCATAGCTAATTTCACAATCCTCAATTCCTTATTGGTTTCTTTTCCTGATTATAAATCTGTCTATCTCAGCCTTGTGCATGCTTAACACAGCACCAACTGCCCTCTGAGGTAAAGAGTTCTGCAGAGTGACTACTCTCTGAGAGAAAATAATTTTCATGTCTGTCTTAAACGTGTGACTCCTTATTCTGAGATTATACTGTCTGGTCCCAGACTTTCCCATAAGGGGAAGCAACCTCTTTGCATCTAACTTGTCAAGCCCCCAAAGGATTCTTTGTAACATGCACTTTAAAGTATTGTGCAGTTGCCAAAAAAAATTGTGCCTGTATTCTGATTAAAGCTGGTGGCAGATGTGCAGTAATGGACAGTAATATAAGAACTGTAGCACATCCATTATAAAATTGCTACCTGAAGGATTTTTATACAAACACATAACAGCAGGAGTTGCCACGTGGAGATAGTAACAACTGCATTTGCTGGAGTCAGAGACAAAAGTGTGGAGCTGGAGGAACACAGCAGGCCAGGCAACACTAGAGGAGCAGGAAAAGTGACTTTTCGGGTTGGGACCCTTCTTCAGAAAAAATCACGTGGCCACTTAAAGATGCTCCACGTTCAGTCATTTTGTGGCTTGTCTTCTGGATAAACTCTGACACCTACCTTATCCGTTATTCCTTGAATTTCTTAGCGTCCAAACATTGGTTTAATTCTTGAATGTACCCTATGACTGTGCATTCGTAAGTCTTTGGGAAGTGAATTCCAAACACTCATAACCCTCATGTCAGTCCTAAAGAGCTGAAACAGTATTGTGTAATTATTGTATACAAATGCAAATCAATATCTGTCTCCTTAAAAGATCTCATGAGTTTTCCTTTTAAGGCCATCACTTTTAACACCCTTATTTGAGGAGGACTAACGGATAGAGCTGGATGAACACAGCAGGCCAAGCAGCATCATAGGAGCAAGAAGGCTGACGCTTCGGGCCTAGACCCTTCATCGATCCGCAGCAATTATGCATGTACACTGAAAATATTGGAAATACACAGCATCCTTGGAGAGAAAGAAACAGAGTCAATGCTTCAAGTCATGAATCATGTAAATACCAAGGGCAGAAACAATGCAAATGCACACACAAAAAAAATCTGTCACGACAGCCATAATTATAAAACGTGCCATTCAGATCTTGAAGCTGCATCTACGATATAGATCACCCGGGAACAACCTTACCCAGCAACCCCAACATAAACTATCATCTGCCGCACAGTCCACAACTTCACAGGACAACACTAAGGAATCACAGCTGCTGAGGGATTCACATCAGTAACAGTTATGCAACAAGACACTAATGCGCACGGTCTAATCTTAGCTGCCTGTCACATTGTAACCGGTAATTATTAAGCACTCGGCGTATTTTAAATCACATACCGTGTGACTAATTCTCTCCGCTGCCTACTGTATAAATGCTGACAGTTTGCGTTAACATGGTGCTGTGTTCTATTTCGAATATATGGCAATCAGCTGGTGAAACGAGTACAGTATGTATGGTACCACACTGCTGCGGGTCACTGACAGCTGGCTCACATTCATGCCGGATTGTTTCGGGAAGTCCTAAAAGCTAGCAGGGACTTGTAGTTAACGTCTAATGTAGTTTCCAGTTCTAATTGAAATAGATAAAACGCTGCGACCAGACAGAGTCAATGTTTTTAGACTCATAATTTAGAATCGGCCCAGATCCTGGAAATCGTCCTACTCAAACAAAAATAGCTGTTTCTAACGCGATTGACTACAAAATAATTACATTTGGACGAAAAAGGATTGCAATGTTCACAATTGATGGAGGTGGGGTTGACTTCGTAATCAGTATTCGTGCATCAGAGTCGAGCTAACCTCTGTGTCGGAAAGAAATATTGCTGCTGCATAATAATTTTGGATGGTACTTTATGAAACAGTATAGTTGCACTGTTCGCTCTTTTGAAATTATGAAGTTGGAAGTTTTACATTGAATCCCTCACTCTCGGCCGGATGGCAGCGTCCGCTTGGAGGGGGCGGATAAAGGAGGAGCTGGACTTCCTTAAAAGGCTTTCCTTTGACAGCCATAGGAAACCTCGAGTGCAGCCGTTTCAAACACGAGCTTCAATTTCACAACATCTTAAACTATAAACAAATCACAAGATCATTTTTACTTTCTTGATGGAGGCACTCAGCATGGAAGATGAAAATAAACAGATGCAGGAAACCTACGGAGAGGTAAGAGGAGCATTTTTTTTCAACACATTCCCTTCAATTGCAGCTGATAAGATCAACACAGTGCAACATTAAACCATGGGATTGAATTGAAATAAAAGTTTACGGAGAAAAACTTAGTATGTTAGCTTAGAATTGAATACTTTCGCGACTGTTAGTCTACCCTTCAGAGACAAGTAAAATGCAAAGCAGTGAGTAAAATATGACAGAATGCAGTTGTTTCTTGAACAATAAAATTGAAATGTTCCCAATGTTCGTTTAACTGTCTTTTTAGAAAGTGTAGTTCCTTGGTTAAAACGTGCAAACAAGTGTATAGAAATTGAATTTACTGTAATTAATTATTCAGTTACTGAGGCATTTTGCGCATCGCTCTTTATAGATGGTCGATGTCGAAGATAAAAGAGCATTGGTTTGCGACGACAGCACAACAGAAGGGGAGAAAAGCAACCTTTCATCAGCCAGCTTCAATGTAATAAACTCTATCATAGGCTCCGGGATCATTGGTAAACACGCGTGTTATTTATTTTAGTTCCACATTTATTAAAATCCATTCATGCAAATAGTTGACAACTCCCTACTGAATGTCGCTTTGCCAGGAGTCAGTCATCGGCACTAGGAGTTTAATGCTCAGCAAACAATGCCTCGGAAATTCCAAAATCAATAATTTATACCTTTTGTCTTTATTTTAAGTCCAAAGTGAGCTTTGAGGTTTCAGCGGATTAATGCGAAGGGATGAGATGGGAAATCATGTGATCATCTAAGCAACATGAAGGAGCATTGAGTGAGACAGTAATTTTGCCCTCGGTAAACAATAAAGTTATGACATAGAATAGGATTGCCGATTTATTGCAGAAACGATTTGTTAGCTAAAGTTAAAAAAAAATCAGGAGAATAGTAATCACTCTACGTAGTAAGAATACTGATGTATGGCAGTATTAGCTAAATGATAGAATTTCAAAATCCAAAGAGCTTAGATACTGGGTTGTGAATGATGCACACTGCTCTTGACCCACCTTGTATATTTAAAATTGCAGTTCCAGTTCGACTAGTAAGTTCATTTTCAAACAATGTTTTCTAAAACTTTTATTTCTGTGTTAATGTTTTTAACAAAAGCAGCTGAAAATCGCTGGCTTTAGTATTGGAGGCAGAGATTTAGAAAAGAAAGGAGACGATGTTAGATCACTGTAAAATTCTGGCTAGGCCTCAACTGGAGAAATGTATTCCATTTCGGGCACCATACCTTAGAACAGAAGAACCAAAGGTGCAAGGAGGAAGCTATTTTACTAACACAGCAAGTCATTGTGATTTGGAGTGAAGTGCTGGAAGGAGCAATGCAAACAAATCAGTCTTAAAATTTAAGAGAAAACTGGATAAATATTTGAAAGCAAACAGGCTTACAGAAAGTAGTGGAGTGGGTAGTTTGTTGGATAATTCTAATAAAGCACAGTTACAGGAAAGATGGATAATATGTATGCATTACCAGTTTATCATATCACAGATTATGCCTGTTAGAAATGTTTTAAAATCTATCCAAATCTTTGATTTTTCCCTGTTGCCATGCAATTCTTATTTTATCAAGTACATGTCCAATTTCCTTTAGAAATTTATTTCAGAATTAGTAAGTATCAAAATGAATACTGGTTCTTATAGCAATGCTTGGGGCAAGCCATTATATACGTACATCCATTTTAGGTGGAAGACTAAATAAATGATCAATTCAATAGGTTCTGTTAATCTTCCAATGTTTTTTATTGTTCAGATTACTGTTGAGAGAATGTTTCACCAATTCATAGGGATCAAAACTCTGGGGTATGTGGGAATTTTGATTTGAGGACAAATTCAGGTCAGCATCATCAAATCTGGTAAAAGAGCTCTCAGAATATCATTTGGTGGGAAGTTCCAGGATTTTAACTCAACAACAGGAGGGAATGCTGATGTATAGCCAAGTCAAGATGGTGAATGATGCCGAGGTAATGGTCTTCACATGTACCTGCTACTTTTGTTCTTCTAGTGAAGTTTGTGATTTCATCTCAAAGAAGCTTCGATGACTGGCTATAGTGCATTCTATAGGCAGGGCATGTTGTAACTGTGATGCACTCAATTAGGGGGGAAAATTATTTGAACTCCTGCATGGGATGTCAATTAGACAGACTGTTTTCATCTGTATGGCGTCAAGTTGCTTGAGTACTTTTGCAACTACAGTTATCTAAGCAAGTAACAATAACACTTACAAGTCTGGATTTTATGCTTACCTGCCAGTAGATTTGAATGCTGTGGCCACTAATCCTGATTGGTGCTGTTAGACCTTTTTTTCTTAAATTCTTCATGGAATATGGACCATTGGTAGCTCGGCCAACATTTATTTCCAATCCCTAATCACCAAATGAGATGGTGGTTAGCTGCTTTTTTGAGCATTTGCTGTCAGGTGCTTTAGCGACACTCACAATGCTGTTAGAGAAGGAGTTCCAGGATTTTGATCCACCTGATTGGCTGGCAGCATTCTAAGGTGGAACTCTTTTCCTAGAAAAGAGTAGACAAATTCTGTTAAGTCAATTTTTTGCTCCATCTTTAAATGCTCAGGATTATAGGCAGGTTCCCCAAACTCCAGAGAGTTTTAGCCAGGATGTTGTGGACTACGATACCCTGTAAAATTTAGTTTACAATTTGTATATTGTAGGCAGTAGGGAAGCTTTACAATGGCAGGACGCAATTACAAAATAATGCATTTTGATTTGCTCTAGTAGTAATGTTATATAAACTGGATGCTCCTATTGAATTTCATTGATACTCAAAATGTTGATGGAGGCAATTCAATTGTGGTAATGCCGTTGAATATCAAGCATGGTTGTAAGGCTCTGTCTCTTTTTGGAGATGAGTTGTGTGGCATAAATCTTTCAGCCTGAGTCTGCATAGGTCAGGTTTTGTTTTGTGTGCGTATGGACTGCTTCAATACATGAAGCATTTTGAATGGAAATCATCAATAAATAGCATAATTCCTGTCCCATATTGGAGAGATGATCATTGATGAAATAGAAGATAATTGTTGTTCTTAAGCTGCTGACTTGTGGAAATCCTGCAGTGTGTCTTGGATCAAGGATATTTGGTATCCAGCAACAATAGTTATCTTCCTTTTGTACCAGGTACAAGTCTAGTGAGTGGCATGTTTTGCCTTGACTCCTAATTAGTTTACAATAGCTACTGGTGTCACATTCGTTTAAGTGTAGGTTTGATGTTAATGGCAATCCTGCACATTTTTCTTCTGGTATTTAGCTCTTGTGTTAACATTTGGACCAAAGCACAACAAGTTCTAGTGTTGCATGATTTTTGTGGAACCAAAACTGTACATTAATGACTAGGTTATTGTTTAAAAAAATAAAGTCGCCATAGTCCCAGAGGACCATAGTGCTGCTCTCCCATTGGAGAGATTATTGGTAAATGCTACTTAATAGCATTGTTGATGACTCTCTTCCCACTATATAGTTGGGAATAAATGAGCTGATGATACAGTAAATGGTCAAGTTGGATGCGATCTGCTGTTTGTGACCAGAACTTACCTGGTCAATTTTCAACATGGGTAGATGCCAGGGAAAGTGACTGAGACCAAAAAAATTAACTTAATTATTCAAGTTGAACATGAATGACTGATTCGGTTTTGTCTTTAGATTAATATGTTAAGTTACACCATCATTGAGGATGTGGATATTCACAAAGCGTTCTTCTTCTGTGACTAACTTAATTGTCCATCTCTCTTCACCATTGAATATGACAAACCTGCAGAGCTTTGTTTGGATCTCTTACCCATAGCATTGTAGAGTTTAGCCTTTAGCATGTTGTTTCCCAGATTATAAATTATACTTGAGCTCTTTCTTTTAATACTTCTTATTCAGTTAAAATCAAATTATTCATAAAATTTGCATGTTTGAAGTTGGATATGGTCAGCAAAGATTATTTTCTGCTCTGTGAACAAAAAGACAATAGAATCAAACAGGTCATAAAAGCTAATAGAAAATGATAGCAGATTTCAGTTTAAAAAAAACATTTGTGCTGTAAGCCACCTAACTGACTGACACATATTCATGCATATTAGGTATTTGTCATTAAGTACTGAATTGTCAATTCACCACGTACTTAAGCATAATGCATATGAGTGGGTTATCATTTGTTGCCAATCCTAATCAACACACGACTAATATTGTACATTCCAGCTAGCTTTTTTCATCCCTACAATTGTGTGAAGCCCTTTTATCTTTGGAAATTTCCCTTTCTTCTGCATACATATTGGTTAAGTAATCTGTGAAGGTTTACTACACATTATGCACTTTCATGAACTTGTCTCAAAACATAAGCACATTCTGAATTGAGACAGGATATCACGATCTCCAATGCACTTATAATGTTATCAAGACATGTAATTTGTGATACTTTCCTGTTCCCAATTTCACCCAGCTGGGTGTTCTGCTAGTTCTGAGGAAGGGTCACCAGAGCCGAAACTTTAACTCTGATTTTTTTTACAAGTGCTGCCAGACCTGCTGAACTTTTCCAGCAACTTCTGCTTTTGTTCATCCATCCCTTTATTCTTCTTAATGTTGACCAGTGGTGTTCCACAGGGATCTCTTCTGGGACCTCTGCTTTTTGTGATCTTTATAAATGACTTGGATGAGGAAGCGGAAGGGTGGGTTAGTAAGTTTTCTGATGACACGAAGGTTGGTGGAGTTGTGGACAGCATGGAGGACTGTTGTAGATTGCAGTGGGACATTGACAGGATGCAGAGCTGGGCAAAGAAGTGGCGGATGGAATTCAAATGAGAAAAGTGTGAAGTGATTCATATTGGAAGGTCAAATTTTAAATGCAGAATAAAGGGTTAACATCAGGATTCTTGGCAGTGTGGAGGAACAGAGGGATCTTGGGGTCCACGTCCATAGATCCCTCAAAGTTGCTACCTAAGTTGATAGGGTTGTAAAGAAGGTGTGTTGGCTTTCATTGGCAGGGGAATTGGGTTTAAGAGTTGCGAGGTTATGCTGCAGTTCTATAAAACCCTGGTTATACCACACTTGGAATATTGTGTTCAGTTCTGATCACCTCATTATAGGAAAGATGCGGGAGCTTTAGAGAGGGTGCAGAGGTGATTTACCAGGATGCTGCTTGGGCTGGAGGGCAGGTCTTATGAGGAAAGGTTGAGGGAGCTAGGGCTTTTTTCATTGGAGCAAAGAAGGATGAGACGTGACTTGATACAGGTTTACAAGATGATGAGAGACATAAATAGAGTTGATAACCAGAGACTATTTCCCAGGGCGGAAATGACTATTATGAGGGGGCATAATTTAAGGTGATTGGAGGAAAGTAGAGGGGAAATGTCAGAGGTAGGTTCTTCACACAGAGAGTGATGGGTGTGTGGAATGCGCTGCCGGCAGTGGTAGTGGAGTCAGATACTTTAGAGACTTTTAAGCAACTCTTGGATAGGCACATGAAGGATAGTAAAATGTAGGGTATGCAGGGTAGTTTGA
Organism: Rhincodon typus; assembly: GCF_021869965.1. Classification (NCBI taxonomy): domain Eukaryota; kingdom Metazoa; phylum Chordata; class Chondrichthyes; order Orectolobiformes; family Rhincodontidae; genus Rhincodon; species Rhincodon typus. The sequence goes on along the minus strand of NC_063338.1, from coordinate 58,363,663 downwards.
TCTTAGTAGGATAATAGGTCGGCACAACATCGTGGGCTGAAGGGCCTGTATTGTGCTGTACTGTTCTATGTTCTATGTTAAATTGGCTTGAGTACAGTGATCATTTACATATAAATGCATTCACTTACACTTCTGTAACTTCATAAAACAACAATTGCATTTATATACTTGCTCTAAGCACCCCAAGGCACACGTAGCTGAACAGGAGAGAACGGATGTTGAAGAGGATTGTGTCTGCTCTTTCAGACTGCAGATAAGTCAGAAAAGATGAGCAGAGATGGTACACCATGGTCAAATGAAATATGGTAGCTTTTATGACATTGAATACAGTTGCTTTTTATTGTGTCGTGTAAGAAACCTGACTACAGATATTCATATAAGGACCTGTGGGAAAGGTGGGCACAGATTTTTGATATGACCAAATGTTTGAAGATTTTGAGTAGGAAAAGGAGATTGAGTATCGGTTAAGGTTAGGTTTTTAGGAAGGAGTGTGTGATGGTAGTATATATGAAAGTGATCGGGACTGTGCCTGAGGGCAGGCAACAATTTACAGTGTCAGTTTGCTCAGCAGTTTAGTGAGAATAGACTGAGAGCAAGAGGTGGACCTCATGAACAAGGCATGATGGTTCATAAGAGAGTAACTAGAGAAAAATGTGTGTTCATACTAGGGCGGGGGGGGTTGGTGAATATTGAAATAAATTTGGTTTAGCAGTCAAGAGCAAGGACTGAATGTGTATCAGAAGCCATTGAACAGTCACCTCAAGCTTCATGAGAAGAGGTGTTCGAGCACTTTGCATTTGTTGGAAGTGAGGGTGAAGGAAGAAGGCACATGAATTTTCAGAGATGGACAGAGAAAAGAATCTAAGGATTACCTTATTTATACAGTATGATGTAATAATAATGGGACATGCAGGGAAGCACAGGGGATTGGTGTACTGGTGATGTCACTAGACTAGTAATCCAGAAACCAAGGATAATGCTGTGTAGGACAATTGCTTGAATCCCACCAAGGCTGATGGTGAAATAAGAATTCAATTATGAAATCTGGAAATAAAAGCCAGTCTTATAGTGATCATTGCTATAAAAGCCACCTGGTTCACTAATGCTTTTTAGAAAAGGAAATCTGCTAGCCCATGTATGACTCCAGTCCCACAGATAAGCTCCCTGAAATGTCCTAGCAATCCACGCAATTCTGTTGAAACACTTTGAAATCAAAAGAAATAAAGGAATCTGGATGTGCCACTTGACATAGGCATTGGAAACTATATCAGCAAACCCAGCCCTGACAATTCAGCAAAGTCCTCCTTACTTATGTGGGTAAGTGCCAAAATTGGGATAGCTCTCCCACAGACTAGTCAGGCAACAGCTTGACGTAGTCATATTCATGGAATCATACAAACAATGTCACAAAACAGGCCCAACAGAGCTGGAGGCACAGTCGTATACAGTCAGGAGGGAGTTGTGTTTGACATCTCCAATATTGACTCTGGAACCCATGACATCTCATGGCGTCAGGTCAGCCATAGACAAGGAAACCCCCTGCTGATTATCGCCAACTATGCACCACCATTGGTGATGAAACAGTGCACCTTCATTTTGAACACTAATTGGAAGAAACATTTAAGATGCAAAGAACACATGATGTATTCTGAGCAGGAACTTTAATGGCCATTACCACAAGTATCTTGGTAGCACCACTACTGACTGAACTGGTCAAGTCCCAAAAGATATACTTGCTAGACTTGGCCTGTGGTAGATGGTGAGGGAACAAATGAAAGAGCAAAACCCACTTGACCTTGTCCTCAGCAGTCTACTTGTTGTAGATGCATCTTGTCCATGATGTAACTGGTAGATGACTGAGCAATGCATAATCCCCATGGAGGCAAGGGCTCATCTTTGCATTGAGGATATCCTTCATGTTTCTATCACTGTGATAAATCAAGCAACTCAAATAAAAACCAACAGAACTGCAGATACTGTAAATCAGACACAAAAACAGAAGTTGCTGAAAAAGCTCAGCAGGTCTGGCAGCAACTCTGAAGAGAAATCAGAGTTAACGTTTCCTGTTCAGTGATCCTTCCCCAGAACTGATGATAGCTAGGAAAATGTCGGTTTATATGCAGAAGATAGGGTGGGGGGATGGAGGTAGGGAGTAAAAAATATGTAGGAATAGAGCCCAAAAACAGAGGAGCAGTTGGACAGACAAAGGAGTAGATAACGATCTGCCTAGGAGGGTGAAAAGCTGTTAATGGAGACTATTAGTGGCTAACACTAGGTAGTATGTAATGGCAGACTGTGATAACAAGGCCTGGTGTGTGTGGTAGGGGGCTAGGACATGGGGGAGCTCAGGCCGTAAAATTATCCAGAGGGCTGCAGGGTCACCAAGCGGAAAATGTTCTTCCAGCTTGCACTGAGTTTCACTGGAGCACTGCAGCAAACCTGACACAGATGTTGGCCAGGGAACAGGGTGGTGGCAGGCAACGGGAAGCTCAGGGTCTTTTTTATTTTTTTTGCGGGCGGAACATAGATGTTCTGTGAAGCGGTCACCCAGGCTACGCTGCTGACTGGAATTAGTCTGCTCCAACTGCTTTTCTTTCTTCTTTTCTCGCTTTTTTCTTTCGTTTGGTTCTTAAGGTTTTTTCTTTCTCTACTTACCTTCTGGAGGGAGCTCGGTCATGGAGGCAGCGGCAGCAACAGCAGCGGCTTGGGGACTTTGGCCACGAGGCGGCTGGTGTGCCCAGCCGGAACTCTGGCGGTTGGTGGCACTGCAGCTTCATCGATGTCCAAAGCGGGACACTGCAGCGAGGCAGCTACCGCGGCAATGGAGCATGGCAGCAGCTGGGGCCCAGCGCAAGACAGATGGCGGCAGCGGCAATGCAGCAGCCAATGACGAAGGATAATGGCTGTGGTGTTCAGCGATGCGATGGCGATTGGTCAGGTCCAAAGCCTTGCAGGCAGTGTCGATGCCAGGCGTGCCCGATGGAGGTCAATAGCAGTGTCGGTGGTGAAGGCAGCTGGCGAGCATGGGCACGCTTTAGCCCAGCAGTCAAAACATGCCCAGTGCAGGGGAGAGCAAACCCTCTTGGGGAAAAACCCAGTTTGGAGTGTCTGCAAGTCTATGACTTAAGAATGGATTGTAATGTTTGACTTTTTAAAGTTATTTCTTTATTTTTCTACTTTTATACTAAGAAAACTGTAGTGCTGAAATTTTTAACTAACTTCTCTATTTTTCTAGTTCTATTAGTAAGATTTTGTACATAGGTACTTTGTACCTAAGGTGGCACTGTGGGTGTGACATTGTACACTTTTCCCTGTACTCTAGTACCCCATAATGGCGATCACGTGACAATAAAATCTAAATATAAATCTAACATCCTGGAGATTAACATTGACCAAAAACTGAATAGGGCAAGACATATAAATACTGTGACTATGACAGAAGGCCAGAGGCTGGGAATTCTGCTGTAACTCCTGTCCTATCTCTCCAGTGCCTGTGCAACATCTATAAGGCACTGGTTAACAGTATGATGGAATACTATCCGCTTGCCTGGATAAATACAGTTCCAATAACACTTGAGAAACTCAACACTAAGCAGGACAAATCAGCCCGCCTGATCAACACCCCATCCTCCACCTTTAACATTTACTCCCTTCGCTACTGATGCACAGTAGCAGCTGTCTGTACCACCTATATAATGCGCTGCTGCAACTCACTTTGGGATCCTTTTGACACCTTTCACACCTAAAAATTCCACCACCTAGAAGGGCAAGAATAGTAGATCCATGAGAACACCATTTACAAGTTCCCCCCAAGCCACAGACCATCTGGACATGGAACTACATTGCCTCTCCTTCACTGTATGGGATCAAACTCCTGGAACTTCCTTTGCTAATGACATTATGAGCATACCTAGACACAATGGAGTGCAGCATTCAGAAAAGTCTTCTAACCACCACCTTTTCAACGACAATGATGGATGGACCATTAATTGTGTTCTAGCCAACAAAGCCCATATCTCCTGAACGAATTTTAAAAAAGGTGATCCTGCTCTTGTGACAGTTTTAGCAGGGGAGAGTAGGATTGAATAATACATGATGTTCTCCAGCTAGATTTGGCAGTGAATGGCAAAAGCAGTTTACTCCCATAGACGATAAGGGATTGCTCTTAGGAGAGCAACTCGTGTGATAGAGAATGTGGGTTTTACTGGGGACAATGACATCAGAGCTAATGGTGACAGTGTAATTGAGTAGAAGGTTAGCTGCAGAAATATTGTGGTGATTTGAGGGTATTTGTAAGTATTGTTGCAAATGAAATTGGAATTGAGGAGAGACAAAAGAGACATGACATCACCCTTGTTCTTTCTTTTGTTTATAATCAGTTCTGTCTAGCTGTTTGAGTTGATATAAGTTGACATATTTCATCTTATTTAATTATAATGGTTGTGAGTTAAACAAACTCTCATAGAACCCCCAAACAGGAAGGAAAGGAGTGTTGAGTCACCTTTTGTTGCATTATTGTAAATATTATATTGTAAGAAGATTGAGAGCATGTTTACTTTTGGCCTCTGGACTCCAGTATGTTAATAAGAAGACAGTTAAACAGAGAAGAGAGATATAAATACGTAATACTTTGGGTTCTGTGATGGGCAACAACTACTGCTTGACCTACAGAATAATTGTAGCATTTTCTGATTTTTATTCCAGATTTCCAGCAAGTGCAGTCTTTAATATTTTTGTTTAAATAAATAGCAACCCCCTTCTAGTGTTTCCTTCTAAAATGGCAACCAACAATAACTGAATAAACTCGCATTCAATCTGTTTCCTGACATGTGGCCATAAATCTCCAGTGTACTCAGGAGCTTTCCATCTCATAATTACATTGGGTATTCTGAAATGCTTTCTTCATTTATAAGCAGTCCTTCGTGCCCACTTAAACATTCTTCTACAAAGCAAAAATGCTGTCTCAATCTGCATTGCAGGCAATTTTGTTAAGTTACTAAAGATAAGTTTGATATTGGCTGCCTTGCACAGTCCAGTTTGTAATTCAAATGAAAATAATTTTATAGATTTTTTTAATCCAAAGACAATGAGTGGAATTTTCGAACTTTCATTGAGTATTTTGAGTGAGATTCTTGGTTTGTGGTCCACCATGAGTTGGAGACAGTTCTCATGCTATCTTCCACTCTTCGCCTCATTAACTGTACAACCTGACTGTTCAGCATCCTTCCTGTGCAATTGCATGGCAGGAGAGGAGAAAGTGTTCATCACTGCTGGAAACTTCTGGAATTTATGCACTTGGCACTAAGTTCAAAGTTCAACTGCACACCACTTAAGATATAGCAAACCACAAACAACCCCTTATAATGTAGTAGAGAGATAGTAGGAACTGCAGATGCTGGAAAATCTGCGATAACAAGCTGTAGAGCTGGATGAACAAGCAGGCCAAGCAGCATCATAGGAGCAGG
>NC_063338.1:58346252-58357798 GCF_021869965.1 Rhincodon typus | reverse complement strand
ATAGGAGCAGGAAGCCTTCCTGCTCCTATGATGCTGCTTGGCCTGCTGTGTTCATCCAGCTCTACAGCTTGTTGTCCCTTATGTAGTGCTGGACAATTCTAGCACAGAAAGCAAAGCTTACAACTTACTTCTTTGACAGGGCTTAGACAGTTTAGTGGGTAGTATGGTGGAGAAGAGGCCTGTCCTTTTTCCACAGGATGCCACACTACTAGATCCAGCCAGGCTGGACACAGATATGACGAGCATTAGCCTCCTTGCTACAATGCTCCAATCCAGGCAACATCCTCGTATATCTCTCTGCATCCTTATAGTGCAATCAATTCTTCCTACAGTGTGGTGACCAGAATTCCACACTATACTCCAGCTGTAGATTAATCAAAGTTTTGTACAGCTCCAGAATATCATTCTTGCTCTTATAATCTACTCCACAATTCATAAATGTATGTGTCCTGTATGCTTTCTTAACTATGCTATTAATCTGCCCTGCTGCCTTCAGCTGTCTGTGGACATGCACCCCAAGATCCTTTTGTTCCTGAGTTTCATGATGTCCTGCCATTCACTGAATGCTCCCTTGTCTTGTTACTTATTCCAAAGTGTATCTCCTGTCAGTTTTCATTGTTAAATTCCATCTGTCCATCTCACCAAACAGTTAATATTTTCTTGTAACCTAAGACATTCTTTCTCACTGTTAACCATCCAGACAATCTTCATGTCATCTCCAAATTTACTTACGAAAATTGGAGTTGTGGATAGTGACAAGGTTGTCAAGGTTTACAGCAGGATATCGATCTGTTAGAAAGTTGGACAGAGAAATAGCAGATGGAGTTTAATCTAGAAAAGTGTGAGGTGATGCATTTTTGGAAGGTCAATTGCAAGAAGAAAGTATGGAGTAAATGATAAGACCTTAGGAATATTGATATACAGAGGGATCTTGAGGTGCAAGTTCATAGCCAGCTGAAAGTAACGACACAGATGGATAAGGTGGTTAAAAAGGTATAATGCATGCTTGCCTTCATCAATCAGGGCAATGAGTATAAAAGTTGGCAAGTTATGTTGCAGCTATATAAAACTTTATTCATGCCACGTTTGGAACATTGTGTGCCGTTCTAGTCACCACACTATAGGAAGGATGTGGAGATCATTACCAGGATGCAAAAGGCGTTTACCAAGGATGTTGCCTGGATTGGAATGTATTAGGTGTGAGAAGAGGTTGGATGACCTTGGACTGTTTTCGCTGAGCAGTGAACTGGTAGAAGTGTATAAAATTGAGAGGCATAGATAGTCGGTCTTTTTCCCAGGTTTGAACTGTTAAACACTAGTGGGCATAGGTTTAAGGTGAGAGGGAGAATGTTTAAAGGAGGCGTGTGAGGCAAGTTTTTTAACACAGAGGGTGGTAGGTGTCTGGAACGCATTGCTGAGAGGAATTTTGACCATCACAAGAGTGTGATAGACAAAAACATTTGAGAACCCAACATCATCCAAGAAAAGGAAGTCAGATTTGACACCCATCTACCACCTTAAACATTCATTCTTCCACATAGTTAGGAAAGAATTTAATAAAGGAATTAGAAGGGTGAAAAGGGGTCATAAAAAGTCATTAGCAAACAGGATTAAGGAGAATCATAAGGCTTTTTATACATGTATGAAAAGCAAGAAGGTGGCCAGGCAAAGGGAATAGAGGGATAGGCACCATGTGCAGGCAGATGGTGTTAGTTTAGAATGGCATTATGGTCAGTAAAGACATGGTGGGCCGAAGGGCCTATTTCTGTGCTGTATTGTTTTATGTTCTGTGTGGGAACTTGTCAAAAGCTTGCTGAAATTCATAAAAACAACATCAGCTGCACTATCCTCATTCACACATCTGATCACCTCCTTGATAAATTCCATCCAATTTCTTAGGCATGATCTCCCTCTAAGAAAGTCATGCTGACTATCCCTGATCAAATCTTTGCTCTCCAAATGGAGATTAATTCTCACCTTTAGAATTTTCACCAATCATTTGCATGTTACTGTCTTGCCTGTGCCAGATCTCTGAAAGGGCTAAACTAAAATGAAGAAACACAGATGCTGGAAATCTGAAGCAAACAGAAATAAAAAGTGCTGGAGAAATGCAGCAGGTCTGACAGCATCTGTAGAGACAAAAACAGAGTTAACAATGAGTCCAGGGACCCTTCATCAGAACTGGTAGCAGCTAGGAAATGATGGCATTGATGCTGACTCCTCCCTCCATATTCATAAATGACTCCCACACCCTCAGGTGCTGTCCCGCATGGGTTGCTCTCAGCAAAACCATCCCATTCTCAATTCTTCATAATCCCCGTTATCATCTATTCATTTTCTCTCCTTCCCTGATTTACTATCCCTCCTTTTCTCTCTGTCTGAGGCACTGTCTCCATTTCTCCATCTCATTCTTTCCTGTCTCCACCTCACTCCCCAGTCATCAGCACTGATACAACCATTACCCAGTTGTTTTCAGTTCTGATAAAGGGTCACTGGACTTGCAGTGTTAACTCTTTTTTTTTTTTTTTTGTTTCACCACAGATGCTGCCAGATCTATATCCTGCTGTATCCTCTAACAATCCTCCTCACTATCTGCAGTTCCATCAATCTTTGAGTCTAATTTACTAATTAGACCAACTACATTTTCCTTCAAATCATTTTAGTAAGTCACGAACAGCAGAGGTCCCAGCACTGATCCCTGTGGAACAGCATTTGCCACAACCCACCATTCCGAAAAGCATCCTTCCATTGCTACCCTCTGTCTCCTATGACTAAGTCAGTTCTGTATCTATCTTGCCAGCTCACCCCAATACCATGTGAATTCAACTTTTGTACAATCTGCCATGAGGGACCTGTCAAAGGCTTTACTGAAGTCCACTGTAGACAACATCAACCACATTTTCCTCATCAACCATCTTTGTCACGTCCTCAAAAAACTTAAGTTGATGAGGCACGCACAAAACCATGCTGTCTATTGCTAAGAAGTCCATTTGCTTCTAAATGCGTATAGATCTTGTCCCTGAGAATCTTTTCCAATAATTTCCCTACCACAAACGTGAGGCTCACAGGCCTGTAATTTCCAGGATTATCCCTGTAAACCTTCTTAAACAATGGGACAACATTATTCTCTGGTTCTCTGTGATCTCACCTGTGGCCAAAGAGGATACAAAGATGTCCTGTCAATGCTCCAGCAATTTGTTCTCTGGATAATCTGGAATAGATCCTATCAGGACCCAGGGGAGTATCTACCTTAATACTTTTTAAGACACACAACACCTCTTACTTTTTAATAGCAACTTGGCTTAGAAATTTGACACTCCCTTCCCTGAGATCGTCTTCCAACAATGCCTTCTCTTTGGTGAATATCGACACAACGTATTCGTTTAGGACCTCACCTACCTCTTCTGGCTCCACAGATTCCCTCCTTTGTCCTTGAGTGGGCCAACCCTTTGCCTGGCCATCTTCTTGCTTTTCATACATGTATAAAAAGCCTTAGGATTCTCCTTAATCCTGTTTGCTAATGACTTTTTTATGACCCCTTTTAGCCTTTCTAATTCCTTTATTAAATTCTTTCCTAACTATGTGGAAGAATGAATGTTTAAGGTGGTAGATGGGTGTCAAATCTGACTTCCTTTTCTTGGATGATGTTGGGTTCTCAAATGTTTTTGTTTATCACACTTTTGTCTAATGCCTTGAAGATGATGAACAGATTTTGGAGGGTTTTGAGGTAGACACAGAATATCCAGGCTACATAGCAACTGTATTTATACCACAGATCTTTTTAAATATCTGATTAATGGCGAACTTTGGATGGTTGATGGTGGAGGGTTCAGCCTTTGTTATTCTGTTAAACATGATTACATTCTCTCCTGTTGTAAATGGCCATTGCCTGGCACTTGACACTTGTGGAGCACGAGTATAACTTGCCACTTATCAGCCTGAGCCTGAATATTATCCAGGCCTCGATACATACAAAATATTCTACATCCATCATTTGAAATGGTATCTCCTTATTTATTCTCTAAAAGCCTTTAATGATTTTGAACACAACCATCGAATTTCACTTGAACCTTCTCTGTTGTACAGAGAATAATCACAGTTTCTTTCATCACATTGGAGCCTTTTATTCCTGGTGCCGTTTCTGCATCCTCTGTAAAGTCTTTACATTTGTCTTAAAAGTGTAGTAGCCAGGATTGGCCATTTGACTGCAAAAAAGGCATGAACAGTGTTTAGTAAGTGTTTCAGCAGGACATATTTGCTTTTGCACTATTTGGTTCTATTTATAAATTTAAAGATCTCAACCTTCTGAACTTGTCCTCCCACCTTCAAAAACTTGTGAACATACACCCTCGAGCCATGCTGTTCCTGCATGGTTTTTAAAATTGAACCATATTGTTTACCATGTTGTCTATGCTCATTCTTCCAATAGATGAATCACTTCACATTTCTTTGTATAAAAATGATTCCACTGTGCATGCCCACTTCTCTTTCAGTCCTCCTGAAATCAACCCTTCTTACTGATTACTATATTTCTGAATTTCATATCGCACGCAAACTTTGAAGTTATGTTCTGTATATCCAAATATTAATATATATTTAAAAGAGCAATCATTCCAACACTTCCCTCCAGTTTGAAGAAAAGCTGCTTACCACTGCTCAGTGCCACCTACTATAGTTAATTATACATCCAGAGAGCCACTGTCTGTTTAAACCAATGGGCTTCAACTTTTTATGTAGTACTTTACCAAGGCCTTTTGAAAGTCTGTATATTCACATCAACCACACCATCCTTATTAATCTGCTTAGTTACACACAAAAATATTTAAATCAATTTAATGTTATCCATTATCACTGTTTTATTTTTGGAAAACAATCCTTCTGATTAGCTCGGGTGAGGTGCTCTTAAACCTCCAAGATAACCAGTGAAATACATTTGGTTTTGATTCCTTTATCTTTATCTCTAATGCAACATTTTTACAATCACTGAGGGTCTATCTGGTTCCATCTGTTAGATCAACACATTTTCCACTTTTGTGTCATATTGATCAAACCCTTGTCAACACAGAGTTGCTTCTTGAGCCCACTGTGTTGTTAATTTTATTTGTTTCACTTGGTATCACATGTTGCAACCTCTACTAATCTGCTGTTATGACTTGGACCACAATTTCCAATTTTCCAATGCAGATTTGAAATATATACTGTTACAACACTTCTATTTGTGCTTTCATAAGATTGAATGTTGGACAGAATGGTGACAAGATGGTCAGACTGTTTAAGGGAGTAGCTGATATTCCAAAGTAAACCAAACTTAAAATGGTTCCCTGCATTCTCTGACAGATGTTTCACATTATTTTGATTATCCCAAGTGCTGATACAGATAAGATCTATCGTAGGGTAATTAGTCTGAGAGAGGTTCAGATCAAAAGCTTAAGTTTTCTCAATTAATGTAACTCAATTACTCATTGCATTAACGACTTGAGGCCTTGGGGGTGATTTAGAATTTTTTTTAAAAGAAATAGTCAACCAATTAATGCACTGGAAAATAAAGTATTCCCCATATATTCTGCAATATCTTTATTGTTTTGATATCATAATTAAGGGCATATGTGCAATAAAGTAGTATCTTTGTAAGGTGGATGATGTATGAATAATTTGGATTATTTAATTAACATGTTATAATGTAATAGTCCAATTTGTAGCCTGAAAAACATTCATTTTAATGTTTAAATGTAAAACATTGGACTAAAAGAAGATGAGATGGCATGAATTTAAACAACTACATCATATATTACATTTTCATATAAAAATATGAATTAGAAGTAATGTTTTATAAGTAATATAGATTAATGATGCAATAGTTGAAATGCTTTTTTAAATGTTCAGATATGCACAATGAATGATTAACAAGGGCAAATGGATTTTAACGTAGAAGAAAGGATTTTACATGGTAGAGATATATTACACTCAGTTTAACTGCTATTTTTAATTTATTTTAAAAAATATTGACACAAACATCAATTTGTTTTAATCAAAAACACTGATGCATTCTTCTGCTCTCACAGAATGAATTCACTGTATTCTTTTGTCTGTTTTTGTATGTTGTCAGGACTACCTTATTCAATGAAACAAGCTGGTTTTCCTTTCGGAATACTGCTCCTTTTTCTGGTTGCATATGTAACAGGTAATCCATTCTAGGAATTGTATTTTTAAACACTTCATTAATACTTAAATATACTACAGAATGATAGCAATTAAAGATTAATGTAATAAAATTTTAAATAGATAACAATTGTTCCATTCTGTACATAGATTATTCTATTATACTGTTGATTAAAGGAGGGAACCTGTCTGGAACAACTACTTATCAATCTCTGGTGAACAAAGCTTTTGGTATAACAGGTTATTTGATCCTTTCATTCCTGCAATTCGTGTATCCTTTCATTGGTAAGAGTTTAATTTCTACTCTGGTTAATCACTAAATTTCTTCCAAGGCCTGTAAAGATGACAACTATATATTTTTGAAACATTTAAGTAATGAACATTAAATAAGCAATTTTTGTAAGCAAATTAGCAATAGATCAAAGTTTTGATTACAAAGAATGTTAAGAGTTCAAATAGGTATGTTCAAAAATTCTGAGAGAAGTTTTGAGAAAGTAAATGAGGAAAAAAAGCTTTTTCAGTAACAAAATTTTAAGTGTGTAATGTTTTACCTGAAGCATTCTTGAAAGCTTTATCAAGGTAAGCAGATAATCTTTCAAATAGGAAGCAAAAAGTATATGTAGAAAAGGCAGGGCCAAGGGGAAAACTAGTTGATTCTTTAAGTTGGAGACTTCAGAGGGTTAATATGAATTTAAGTAAATAGCTACTCATGAACTTTTAGACTAATAAAAACATAGTTGAACTCATAAGTAACTATTTAACAGACACCACCCTCCCCCCATCACCGGAACCAAAACACCAGACCTAACACCCATTCTCCCTGCCACCCCATCTTTGCTCCCTACCTGAAGTCCCAATACCTCCCAACCACACTAATTTACCCTAAATACGGCATTACTTACCTGGTACCCTTGCACCCTTACCCACCTGATACCTTACCCCCTTCCACTGGGCATCCTCCCCACCTGCCACATTACACAGATGACACCTTACTTCCCTGACACCCTACCTTCCTATTACCCTCACACCATATTTATCTTATGTACTTAATATTTCACAGCAGCTAAAACAAAGGCTTTCAGGATCTTTACATTTTGGAATATGGCAGCTGACTGCTCTGAAAGGCAATGTGATTTACCTTCTTCTGACAGTTTTGCTCAAAGAAAGAACTGTGATTTCTGAGGGAGCCCTAATTGGAATCTCCTCTCAGAAATGCGGAATGCCCTCTTTACATAATAAAGAAGAGCTGGACTGGCAATCTCATACTGATTGGAAAACCCAGCCCCTAGCATTTCTGGTGGGAACCACACAGTTCAACCCAAGCACCCTACACAAAATCCTCAAATAAATCAAAGAGGTCCCTGCCAACTGTCAATAATAGTTTTGGTAAAAGCAGCTATATCTAGACATGAGACAAAAGTAATGTATAGCACTGGATAGACCAAAGTGGCTCATGTGTTCAAATACCACTGTCCTGAAAGTATTCTATAGAATCTGATACCCCTCTGTGAAAGTTTTTTGTTTAGTTATTTGTCCAAATCTGTTGTATTAGCCCCTTTGCCTCCAGTAAAAGTTATTTTGGGGAAAAATGTAAACCTAATCTCGCATGATATTTCGATATTTTGGTCTTGACTACCCCAAACCTCTTAAATTTACATACTGGTACGAAGCAAAAAAGGAATAATTTTCATGAATAGAATCCCTACAGTGTGAAAACAGGCCATTTGGTCCAACAAGTCCACACCACCCCTCCAAAGAGCATCTCTCCCAGATCCATTCCCCCACCCGTGCATCTCCCATGTCAAACCCACCTATCCTAAACATCTCTGGACACTACGGGCAATTTAGATATTCAGTCTTCTACAAAATGTTAAACAGACACTCAAAAGGATTAAAACTTTTTGATTATTTAAGTTTCCAAGTTTGTGTTGGAGTCTTGTTCTGTTTCATTATCATGTGCACATGAATCCAGTTTGTAAAATGCCATATTTAATTTGCAGCTATGGTAAGCTACAACATTATATCAGGAGATACATTAACAAAAGTATTCCAGAGAATTCCAGGAGGTAAGTGATTTCTTTAGGATTGCTTAATAACAGTAAAGTGGAACATAACAACCAGGTTCATTTCAAAGTGAAATATTGAGAGATGAACTGAATAAAAATAAAGTTCAACCCCCACACTTTTTTAGTCAATGTTCAATCTTCTCACAAGAAAGGAGCTCAGAACAGCTTTCTCATGAATAAAACAGGTATCTGAATAATTTAAAATCCTGCATGTCTTTCAACTATTTTTGCTTATTCTTACCATGTGCATTGTTGCACTGTCATAAGAACAGAGACAGAAACCTACTCACAGCTCTCCACCAATGTTGCTGAGCAACCAGCTATGACAGCACTCTAAGTTGTGTACTTCCTGTGGGGACAAAACCTCTGCTCACATACTCTTTCTGTTACCTTTACTTATGCTACCTTGGCATATCTTTTGGAAAAATAACACCGTTCATTTTTATAAAACACTATTTTGATGAACATGAACACAGAACTTATTTTTATATTAAAATGTATGAATGTAATTTGATAAAATACAATTTGAATGTACATTTATATGTATATTTGCTGCGTCCTTAGAGCGTTTTAAGTGTTTGAGACTGGTGTAAATATTACTGACTACCATTGTTGATTTACAAAAGCGATTGTTTTCTTCTTCAGAAAAAGAAAATTGTTTCAATACGTGTTGAATGTTTATCTTGTTGCCGTGTGCAACTCAAAATGTAACTCAAAAATAAGGAACGTTTACGGCCCAGATTTTCCAATGTAAAGGTAATGGGTACAGCAGCATTGTTAGGAGTTCTGTGCAGGAACATGCGGAATTCCTGACACAGCTGACTCCACAGGAATTGCATGGGAAGCTAAACATCTGATGGACAATTACCCAGTGTCTAGAACCCTCCAAAAAATACCTAACAATGAGTGTTGGACTCATCACCATAACCCCTGAACCCAATAACCCTCTCAGATCCTGATCACCCTCACTCATACCTGATACATCTCCCACCCAACTCCTATTCCCTCCCTACTTAATCTGACCAGACCTACTCTAACCTAACCCCTTGCCCACTGATTAGATCCACCCTGAGCCACCAACTTCACCTCTCTGGCATACTGCCACCACTACCATGATCTGTCCACCTGACCTACTATCGACCCTCGCCACATAATGCCCTCACCCATTTGATACTTTACTCCCTCACATACTAAATCTCCCAAACCCACCTCTGTATTTCTCATGCACTTGGGACTCTTCACCCCCACCCTTCATTTTGTATCCTCACCAACTAGGCACCTGTACTCCCTAGTCCATCTGGGTTGAGGAGGTGGGGGGGCAGTTGCAGAATTGGGGAGGGATTTATGGGGTGGTTCCAGCACAATCCTCTCTGCTGCCTGCCTGAATTCTGAGATTCATCTTCACTGCTTCAGCCACCAAGGCTCCTGGCTTGGATGTTTGCCCAGAATACTGCAAAAAGGTTAAGTGGGCAACTGCAAGTCTGTTCTGGTTTGGAAATAGGGATTCTGACTTCACATGGAAACTTCAGGGCAATACTTTGAACTTACTGCTGTAGCTCCTCTCATGATCCTGAATTGTGGTTGTATCACTATTTCTTTAACATTGCTGGGTTAAAATCAATGAAGATAATAAATGATTTCCTCCATTGTTAGCTAATGTCACCATCATCAATTCATAGCATGATATTGGAGGAAGGGTGTCATCAACACAATTTTCTTCTGCTGGAAAAAGGAAACTTGATAAAACATAGTCCAGACTTTTTAATGGATAGTCATTCAACATGAACTCCAGTTGTGAAATTGAATGACCTGAGTCTAAAATTAAACACCCTCAAACTAGTTTCAAATTAGAATGATTTATATTTTCTCCTCAGAATACCAGAAGTTTTACTTAGATTTCTAAGTAAAAACAGTATTGCGGAAAAGCATCTCATGATTACCCTGTCTGGCTATCCACAGCATAACGGCCTTTTATTCCCTTAAGGAGAAAAGAAAAACATATTTAAAACTTATGTATACAAAGAACCTTTTTGCTGCAACAATGGGACAATTGTGGGCAAGGCTTAAACTGACTCCATGGGGGTTATGTAACTGCAAATTGATTTGCTAAATGTGCAGAGCTATTAAAGACTATACAAAATGTATTTGCTTATGCATAGTGTGGTATAGTTCCTCAGTCTACTTGGAAATATGTGTAGATTTTGTTAATCAAATCCTGTTTCAACCACAACTTCCAGCAAGTGACTTTTTTCCTTAACCATTCTACCAAAATTTCCAAGATTGAATCTGGGATCTTCCCAAGGAAGAAAGTGAAAAGTTGTAATATGTATCAATCTTCAAGGGTGCAGCCAGCATTGGAATTATATGGCCGCTTAAAAATATGCATCAAAATATGCAAACAAAAATTGTTTTAATATTTCTAAAAGCTGCACATAGAAATGTATTTTTCAGTCTTAGCAAAAGCTGTTCTGAGTGGGAGCTATTTGCCGAAGCAAGAGATGCCAAGGAACTGTTGAGGCACAAAGCTGAGTCTGATGAATTATATTCTTTGAGTATGTGGGCTGGTGGTAGGAGTCATATAGGAACCATGGCATTTCAGCAGCTGTTAACAGGATATTGTTAGACTGATTAAGATCTAATCTAACATCTGAATAATTACATAACTGAACACCCCAATCATCCCAATACCTTGACTGACCTCATGCCCCTTCTGACTATCCTCATGACCCAACCTGACTATCCTCTGACCTCCTACCTCCTGACCCGACCTAACCAGTTTCACCTCCTCCCCCTGATCTGATCATGTCTCCCATTTCATTAATCACTGACCCAACTATCCTCAAATCCCCAACCATCCACTTGCATCCCCCAGACCTGAATACCATCCAACTATGCCCTGAACATATTACCCAGTTATCCACTTCACTGGCCTCCACCATTTGCCCACTCACCCAATAAACCCTACCTATTTCCGTCCAATCCTACTCACTCACTTTACTCCCTTTCCACTTAACCATTCACTCACTCATGCATTAACTTCTCCACTCATTAATGCTCAGATAGGACCTTTAAATTTGCTGTTACAGCAGCTAATGGCGTAGAGAAAAGCAACTCTACCCTCGACTCTACTTCACTTTGACAAAGATCCCTGATGGACACTATATTTCTGTAGAAGTTGGGAATGTAAGCCCTTGGTAGAAATGCTCAGCAATATTGAATTGGGGGGGGGGGGGGGGGGGGGGGGGGGGGGGGGCGGGTAGGGCGTCTTCGGGTTGAAAAAGCTGGGGCAGAATGATGCCGTGGTTGCCAGATGGGTGGAGC
>NC_063338.1:58319917-58346152 GCF_021869965.1 Rhincodon typus | reverse complement strand
GGGGGGGGGGGGGGGGGGGGGGGGGGGGGGTGGTGGTGGAGGTGGGGAAGAGACTGGATTTTCAATTGCAGCAGCAATCTCATCATGATTGCCACTGCGTGGATCATCTAGGCTAATGATATGGAGAAAGACAACTTTAACTTACCATCTTTCAATACATGGATAGCAATAATTTTTCATCTTTCTTTAACCTGGTAACTTCAATTGTGTTTTCATGTGGAAGTCAAAGTGGTCAAGTAACCAGTTTTCTAATTATCATAGCTAGTGAGGCTAAAGGGTATAGTGTAATTAGGAGCTAGAAGTTCAATCAGAACACCCTCACTGAAATCTTCCTAATAATGCAAATCACCATCAAATTAGAATTCTACTCCTCTTTTTGACCACTATAACTGCATTTTGGGTTGGGACTTCTGGTCCTGGCTTTCTTCAGCCACGTGGACCACACCTGAAATTGGAGTTCTTCTTCTTAATGCTGTACCACCAAAGGAAGATGAGCCTTTTACAGTGTTAGCTGCTGTATTCCGGTGAGCATACACGACTGCACTGAAATGTTTTGGGACATTGAACAGCATTTCATTGTGTGGGTGAGTAGACAGATGAATATGTAGTTGTGTAAGGGGTAGGGTGAGTGAATGAAGTAGGTGAGTGGGTGAAGTTAGTCACTTAGTGGGTGGCAGCTGGGTAAGGTGGAACCTTGGCAAAGTAGGGTAGTAGGATGGTAAGGTGGCAGCTGGTTGAAGTGGGTACATGGATCAGGAGCAGTTGTCACATCAATCAGAGTGTGTGGGCCAGTTAGATGTTGGGGGCTATGAGTTTTGGGAAATACGTAGAGTTGAATCGGGGAGAGGCAGAACGTCAGTGGGGAAGCTGGGTAGTAGGGTGGTCAGGTCTGGTTGGGGTGGGTTGGAGAGATAATGGGTTAATTGGGGGACACAGTCAGAGGGTTTGGCCAAGGTGGACACAGTTGGAGGATGGGTATTCAGGTACTTAGGAATTAGACAAGGACTTTTCAAATATGTTACAGGTTACTGTCCAGGTATGTAAGTCAGAACTAGCTTAGAGTTGGGAAAGTAAAAGTTCCCAATCAATTCCCATGGAGCTCTGCACAGCAGATTTTCCATAGGTCCAGATGTGCATCTTCAGCCATACATCCAAAACGCCAATGATTCAGAGACCAGAAGATTTGGCCCATTATTACATGAAATTCAACTCAACATAAATGTTGTTGCCATGTAAATACGTAAATAAGTAGAGTATTGTGAATTATCAGGTCAGAAAATCTCAGTAAAATTAAATTCTAACACTTTGTTTATCTTTTTCAGTGGGTCCTGGAAGCATATTAGCTGACAGACACTTTGTAATTATGCTAACAACCATTCTGCTTACTCTTCCATTGTCCTTGTATCGCAACATTGCTAATTTAGGAAAGGTGATTATTGTTTTAACTTTGAACTTTAACTCCCAATAGTTAAAGTTTTTTTTTTGTGTGGGTAATTTATTCACTGCTGTAATCTGTACTCTAGTAAAAGAAAACCTTGAACTTCAATATTAGGTATCAGTGTACCAAACTTTATCGCCCTATGGTAGCTGGGAGCCCAGTTCTCATCTGGGCAGAGCCATTGTTGCACCAATCTGCATTCACTGCTCACAATGTGGTCTCCTCGACATTGGGAAAATGAAGCATAGACTAGGTGATCACATTGCAGAACACTCACATTCTGTCCTCAAAAAAGACTGAGGTTCCAGTTGCCTGCTACTTCAACACACCAATGTGTTCCCTGGCCAGCATCTTGTCTCAGGCTTGCTGCAGTGCCTCATGAAGCTGAGTGCAAGCTGGACTAACAGCACCTCATTTTACACTTGGGAACTCTGCAGTCTTGTGGACTTAATATCAAGTTGAACAATTTTAAGGCTTGAGACAT
The DNA here is from genome assembly GCF_021869965.1 of Rhincodon typus. Lineage (NCBI taxonomy): Eukaryota > Metazoa > Chordata > Chondrichthyes > Orectolobiformes > Rhincodontidae > Rhincodon > Rhincodon typus. The sequence goes on along the minus strand of NC_063338.1, from coordinate 58,344,230 downwards.
GTTCTCTTATGTCCCTACCCCAACTCCCACAGACCAAGCCTTGTCATTACATGGGCTGCTACCACTCACAACCCATTATCAGTTACTCAAAGGCCCCATTACCAGCTATTCTTTCCCCCAGACTGACCTTTAGCCACTCTTTTGTCAGTCCAATTGTGTTTCTCCCTCTTTGGATTCTATCTCCATCTATTGTTTATTCTCCTCCCTCCCCGGTCCTTTTTCCTTCTGAATAAACACAAGCTTTTCCTAGCAACCATCAGTTCTGAAGAAGGATCAATAGGCCCAAAACATTAACTTTCAACAGATGCTGCCAGAACTGCTGAGTTTCTCCAGCAACTTCTGTTTTTGTTTCTGATTTTCCAACATCCACAGCTCTTTTAGTTTTCCATTGCACTGTTGATTTTTGTGGTTGTGCTGAAGATAGAGGTTTTCACCCAAACACTTTTCATAACCTGCTGGTATGGTGGCAGCTTTGGAATGCTTCCACATCTGCCATCAAAAGAAATTAGGGAGTTTTTGCTGCACAGATACATGCATACTGACAGGATTACTTTCTGATAACAGCAGAAACTCTGGCAGCTATGCACTAGGATTAGGGAGGATCCAGACAATTCATTTGATCATTGGCAGTAGAACTTAAGCTACATTTTGATGCATGATTCTAACCTTGCCTTTACTCATTAGTGTTTTCTCCTGTGAAAAGTGATCAAGACAAACCTTCTTCATAATTCAGAAAGGCAGGAGGTGTTGTGACTTCTATAGAACTTGCTGCTCACAATGTATTCGAATGATATTAGGATAGAAAGTGAATTACTGCCCCATCATATTAAGCAAATCTATAGTTACTGCATCAATATCAGCTGCTTCAACATAGCAAGCTCTCTCTGCATGATGGTTACCAGGCCATAGGTTCTCGACTGTCAGACTTGGTTGATTTTGGAATGAAATGCAGTCAGATGAAAGCCCTGAGGATCTCTAACACCGCCCAATAGCCCTCTTCGAGGGTAACCTCTTGCTGTCAGATGGGCATCACAGTTTGCCACTCAATGAGGATGAAGAGTGGAAAGAGAGCTAAGTGGTCCTACCTTGGCTACAACTCATTCATCCTCACCTACCATGTCTAATGATGCAGAGGTATGTAGCCAGATTCAGGTCATGTACCCTGGCATCCTTCAAGCCAGAATACTCCCAAGCCTTAGTTTCACTCTTAAATGAGATTCGTGCATCTTGTGTTGTTAAGACTCTCTGTATTGCAACTTCCACTTAACTAGAAGCACCAGAATGTTTTACACTCATCTAACAAGACCAGCATAACTCCCTTCCTTACCAAGACAGTTGTAATACTGTTTATGCAGGTGCATTATAAACATTTCCTGAGCAACCATCATTTTCTTCCAGATTAAAACAACTATTTTATAGCTATAGTTCTTAAGGTAACAGTTATCCTGGAGGATGAATTATGTCAATGCAGCTGCTTTTATTCAATGAATGGGATGAGGAGCTTGATGATGTTTTATTGGAATCAGCACATTCCATTTACAGATTTCTCGATCACTCAAATTCATGACCTCTCTTGTGGTGCAGAGATAATGTCCCTAGCCCTGAACCAAGAGACCTGGGTTCAAGCCCACCTGCTCTAGAGGTGTGTAATAACATCTCTGAACAGGTTGGTAAGGGGGGGAAAAGAAGGTTAAATTAGAAAAAAATCACAACTTAAATACTTTCTTCAAGTTCTGTGCTATTCATTGTTGACAGTGGAATCACCGGCAAGAAAATCCACATTTCCACAGCTGTGAGGCTCAGAGTCCCACTAAAGAGTTTGTTTGAGTCAGATCACCAGGCTGATGGTGTTGGTGAAACATACTTTTATCTGTCCAGAGGCAACTGCACCCTTGCTTTGAAGACCTCGTTGTGGAAAAACTTGATGTGAATGTACTTGCACACATTCTGCTCTTAGAAACCAATATGTCAATTTGTACAGATATGTACCTAGTGCTGGTTGGTGGCTCCACCACATCCGCTTTTGGATTTCCTGCTTCTTCCAGTCCACACAGAGAGAGGCAAGCTCCCTCAAAGTTAATGAAAGCCTGGCCAGGGAGTTTCACTAATGATCAGAATATCTTGCAGACCTACACATTTGCAGTTGTGCCATTGCCTGTTTTTCAAGATAACAGTGTATCGATCCACCCAAGTTAGCTTCCATCATATATTTTGGCTAGTATCGCTGATAGAATTTGCGTCACAAACTTCTCCTGTGAACTGCGAGTCTTGTTTTACAAGTTAGTGTTTTGCTTGAATAAGACCAGCAATGAAGATTCTCAGAATGACATGACACAGCAATGTATCATACGTAAGCGCCATTGGCTGTTCTCAGAGCCTGTTCTTCTGGATCCATATCACATCTTGTCCAGCATACACATTCTCAGGCTCACACACTCATTCAGGGGTATGTGAGCATCTTCAGTCCAACATTCGCAGGTTGCAATGACCAAGTTGACCCTTCAAGTAATGTCAGTTTGGGTACTGTGCAGCCTCCAAGCACAAACATCACCTTCTGCTGTGTGCCAAAGATAACCATATGGAGTTGAAACAAAATGTTGATGGCCATGAAGGCCATTGAGTCATGGCTCTGACTCCTCAAAGTCAGCCCACCACCTACAATGCGTATGCCAGGTTGTGATGTAATATGCTCCACTTTCCTAGCTGTGTGCAACTTCAAAAAAACATTCATGAAGCTTGACAACATCAGGACAAAGCAGCCTGTTTGATTGGCATCACATCTACCAACTTCAACATGTACTTTCTATTCTACCGATGCACAGTGGCAGCAGTTTGTACCATCTAAAAATGCACTGCAGCAACTTACCAAGGCCTCTTTAGACAACCTGTTCCAAACCTGCAACTCTACCAAGAACAAGGGCAGCAGATACACGGGAACCCCACCACCGACAACTTCCTCTCCAAGCAACTGACTGGAAACTACATTCCATCTCCTCACTGTACCTGGGGCAAAATACTGGAGTTCCCTTCCTAGCCATTCTGTGGGTATTCCCAACCACTGCTACCACAATGGTTCACAAACACAGCTCACTATATACTTCTCAATCATAATTCATGATGTGAAATAAAACCTTGCCTGTCTAGCAAACCCCACATCCTGTCCAGGAATAAAACAAAATGTTCTATGAAGAGGCCACACTCTACAACTGATCATGTATATCCAAACAATTCATCACTGGTATGTCTGGATCTGGAACTGCCCTCAAGGAAATGACATGCTGTGTCTGGGATGATCTTCTAGAGGCCCGAGTCATCAAGTTTGCAAACATTCTCTATCGTGATGGCAACAGTCCTGAAATGATGATGTGTCTGTAAACTATACACTTTGTTATACAAATATGCCATGTTTGTTCCTCCATACATCAGGCATCAACTTCTGCCATTCACCAGGTTTAACAGGACCCTTTTTCACCAGCATCGCTACCTTCCAATCTGAATATCCCTCTTTCATCTTTTGTATTCACCTGTTCAAAAGCTTTTCAAAGAATTTTACCATTATTTGATTTTAAATGTTACCTCCTGGTTACCACCATTGCCCATGATAGTTTACACATCATTGGCTCAATGAGCTGCTTGTCCCATCCAAAGAATACACGATCATTCTCAATAATATCATGTGTTGGGGTGTGATCAACTCAGGTCAATCACCCATCAATATTTCTATGCCCTTAAGCTAGCATCCATTCAACAACTAGCTGCCATGCTTCTCTTGGTCTCCGGACCATCAGGTGCAATTTAATACCCCAGTCTTTGAGTGACCTCCAGAGATGATTTGCATCTCGTTTGCTCGTGATGTAATTAAGCATGAATGACAATTCATTTTTGTGTATGACCGTGTACATCAGGACACCTATTGGATGCTGTTCCCCAGTTGTGCTTTGGGTTTTGTCCACTAGATAAACTGCCATATGGATTGATCCCAAATCTAAACTTTTGCTAATAATATTCTAACTCGCATCAAATTCCATCATCCCTGACCTTGCTAAGTGACCAACCAAATCACTTTGATTTTAACATTCGGATCCTTCTGCCAGTGGTGGTAGTAGAGTCAGATACATTAAGGACATTTTAAGCGACTCTTAGGTAGGCACATGGATGATAGTGAAATGAAAGGTATGCAAGTTAGTTTGATCTTAGAGTAGGATAATAGGCTGGCACAACATTGTTGGCCGAAGGGCCTCTGCTGTGCTGGACTGTTCTATGTTCTTTTCAAGTCAATTCATGGCCCCACGACTCTCTTAACTCCTGTAGCTCCTTATTCTGTGTGATTTTTGCAGCCCTCTCATTTTGATGTCACATGTACCCATGATTTTAGTTGCAACATTAGTTGTTTTAGAGTTGAGCATCTATGGTCTAGTATTCCCTTATTCAACTTTTCAACCTCCATAGCTGTCAGGTCCTTAAAACATTCCTTAAAATGTTTCTCTGTGATTCTACTTTTGGTCATCCGTTGTTATGATTATTGTATTTCTGAGATTTTTTTTGTGTTAGCCTCGTATTTTTCTACATTTCTTTGTCCTGCTTATCCCTTTTTAAGATGATCTCTGTACTTTTTAAATTCAGCTTGTTTATTCACCCCATTGCTATTTGTGGAACCTTATTCTGTACAAATGTGTTACTGCATTTCCCTATTTGGTAACTAATTAACTGCATTCACAGCATTTCAGATTGCAAAATTGTTTGGATTTCAAGTCAACGAAAGGCACTATATAAATCCAAATACTTTATTTCAGACAAGTCACGGAAGATGAATTAATTTCATCTTGTAATTAAGCCACAGAAAAATCCATGAAGTACTGAAATTAACCAGTCTCCAGAAAGTCCAACAGATGTGAAAAATATTAGGCCCAAAAGCTTTTGAAGTAGCAATTGAATTCTTGAAAAATGTAAAAAACAGAAGTGGGCCAACTAGTTCACGTATCTTCTTGCATTATGTCAAATGCCCTGCTTCTGCATGTACAGCTAAACTGTATCTGCACCTCACTATATGGTAGGTTTGCTGTCACCATCTAATAGACCTGCTTGGTCTAGTGTGGTAGAGGAAAGCCACTTATTGGTCTAAATGGAAGAGACTATGTGTTTTTAAAAAGTAATTTATTGCATGTTAGCAACTAGTTACAAGTTACAGTGCTATGATAGATACAAATGATAGGACATCCTGGATTTTAGGATCAAGTTAGTCCTTCAATGTAAATTTGGGATCCTTTGTTTTGGATTAAAAATTCTCTTCTGGTGTTAATTTTCTTCTATTTTGATGTGTTGTGGAGATTAGCTTGTTAGTTTGACATAAGATTATTGAATAAACAGCAATTTACTTCCTTTTTGTTATCTGTTTAGGTGTCATTTTCCTCACTTGTTTTAACTATTGTCATATTGGTAATAGTTATAGTCAAAACTGCAACACTTGGACCACACATGTAAGTGTTCTCACTTTTTAAGAGTGATTCATGGCTATCTTAATTAAATGTGAAAGTACAGCAGTGAAAAAGGTTGAAGACTTAACTGTGTTTGAATGTAGTTCTGATTCTATTGAATACTATTTCTGTTTTGTTTATATTGAACAGTTGCAGATGTTAAATATTCTGTCAAGTTTGGCATCAATAGTATTTTTGTATGTGCATGCTAGTCTCTCATGATCAGGCAATAAAAACAGAAATTGCTGGTAAAGCTCAGCAGGTCTGGCAGCATCTATAGAGAGAGAAACAGAGTTAACATCTCAAGACCAATGTGACTCTTCTTCAAATCAAGATCTCCAGTATTTCAGTATTTTGCTTATCGTCTTATGATTAGATGCTTACTATTTTACAGCCAGATGCTATTTCTATAATAGCATGAGACCCATTTTAAAGTTAATACTTTTATTATTTGAACTGGATACTGTAATTTCCAAAGTGGGAGAAGGTGGCCTATTTAACGAATGTAATTCAACAGGTTGAATTATTTTGTTAACAGTACATGAAATAACAAAATGATCCCCACTGAATTAGAGATAGTAGGAACTGCAGATGCTGGAGAATCCGAGACAACAAGGTGCAGGGCTGGATGAACACAGCAGGCCAAGCAGCATCACAGGAGCAGAGAGGCTGACGTTTCGGGCCTAGACCCTTCATCAGAAAAGGGGGAGGGGAAGGGAGTTTTGAAATAAATAGGGAGAGAGTGGGAGGCGGATAGAAGAGGGCCCTAACTTGTTTTATGATGAATTTGTAGCATTGAAGATAACTAAAGAAGTTACATGTTCCCCTGTTAGTGAACTAGTGTAACTCCTCTGACCAGTAATTTCTTTGAACCTGATTAATACTGTACAAGATTAAGAGGATCACTGTCTCTCACTATGTCTTCCGTTGCCAGCACTTCCATACTGACTTAAGTTGTGCCTGTATGTTATTTATCTATTTATAGTTTTGTTATGCAGGAAGCCAATTTCTTGATTTTGACATTCTGGTGAGCTCTTCTTAACTATAATAGGGTCAGTTGTCCTGCCAATTAAATTGGCCACAAACATCCTTAGTGGAAGTCTCCTGCAGTAAGCCCAGCTGTCATTTTAACATAACAGAGTGGATGCTTAAGGAATTTCCAAATTCATTTCTACTTTCTCAATGTGAAATGCTCTTTGGGAGGCGCTGTTTGAATAACTCATTAACCAAGATCTAATCAACTTCTTACACATTGCTGCTTTATGATGCTAATCCTATGAGATTTAAACATAATTTAAGAATACAAATAAACAATTTACATTGTAAAATGCATTTCACACCCTCAAGATATCACTAGCTGCTTCAAAGTCAATTATGTATTTTCAATGTATAATCACTTTTTTCATGTTTATAGATCTGATAAATAATTTATGCACAGCAAGACTACACATATAATAGTACGATGAATAACCAGTTAATCTTGTTACGTAGTGGATAAATTGCTGATCAACCCTCTTTTATTTTTATAATGTAGAAAAGTCATTACAATAATGACTTTTGTATATTAAGGAGGTGATATTATGAATGTTAGACTTTATATGATGGTTATGTTTTAAACTATCTCCTTTAATTCAAAGTAAATGGACTGGTTTGGAAAGGGGGTGGAACCTTTTCCTAAATCTACCTGGAGACAAACCCTTATGATCTGCTTGTTATATAGATAACAACATAAATTGGAACTTACTCAAACTCAAGTCAAAATGTAAACTGTTGACGCAAAGAAGAAACTGTTCATGGCTCATAGACTTATGAAGTGTCAGGCATAGTCATGTAAGAATTTGGGTGAGAAATGAAAAGTAAGTGCAGCTACGTCAGGCCCAAGAAAAGGGACTGCTTTTGGGTTAGTCATCAAGTGGACTGCTGATGAGAAAAGAAGATGTAGAGCTGGATGAACACAGCAGGCCAAGCAGCATCAGAGGAGCAGGAAGACTGACATTTCGGGCCTAGACGTCTCGGCCCGAAACGTCAGCGTTCCTGCTCCTCTGATGCTGCTTGGCCTGCTGTGTTCATCCAGCTCTACACCTTGTTATCTCAGATTCTCCAGCATCTGCAGTTCCTACTATCTCTGGTGAGAATAGAACCCTTGTTTGAAGAAAGGATTTTGGAGAGTCAAAACCATAGTTTCCAGAGGATACTTTGCTGTAGTAAATCCATTAGATTCTGCCTAGGAGATTGAACGAACAGCATATGAATCATGCGTGGAGTAGTACATTCATTCCTTCAAACCTGCTCTGTGACTCTGTGAGATCATGGCTGGTCTGATTGCTTCACATTCCTATCTATCCCCAATAACCTTTCACCCCCATACTTATCAAGAACCTATCTAATTCTGGCTTAAAAATATTCAAGGTTGCTGCTTCTACCACTTCTTGAAGAAAAGACTTCCAAAGACTCATGGCCTTTTATGAGAATTAAGTTTCACCTTGGTGTTGGAGGGAGAGAAGAAAATCCTGCTTAAGTCAGGAGAAGCTTAAGTTTTTTGAGAGAACCATATAATTGATGTGTTATGGGGTTTTTGGATATGTTAGGGGAGGAACATTCAGCAGGTCTGGCAACTTCTGTGTAGAGAGAAACAGATTTAATATTTTGATTCCAAAATATCTCTTTTCTGAAGAGTCTTATTGGACTCAAATCATTAACTCTGTTTCTCTCTACACAGTCACTGTTCAGTTTCCCGACCAGTTTCTGTTCATACTTCAGATTACCAGTATCTGCAATACTTTGTATTTATACCTTTCTTGTAGTTTTGCATTTTGGTTACATATTAAATAATTTTTAATTTTTAAAAGCAATGTTCTACAATTGGGTTCTGAAAAAGAGACTTTGTATCAAAAGTATTTACTCAATTTCTCTCTCCGCAGATGCTATCAGGTCAGCTGCATTTCTCCAGCATTTTTTGGTTTCAATTCAGTGTTTAGTCTGTGTTGATTGGTGCATGTTTGTTAAAACATAGTATTATCTAATGGGATCCTTTGAGTTAGTAACTGGAAAATTCATATGTTTAAAAAGTTATCAGCCTGTACAGGGATCACGGTATTATATTTTGGTCATGGCAATTCTGTGTTAACAGTACTATTTTACAACAGAACAAAACTGTTGTTTTTGAAAATAAAGATGCAACAGATTAAAGAAATTTTGTGATGTTTGAATGATATCAGATGCTGCATTCAGCTAAAATAACACATCAAATATTTTCATGACTGTATACCTAATCTGAAAAGTAGATCTGGAATGTGTCTTATTATAAAGCAGCAATTTTATTACTGATGCAAAATCTGCTGTCTCACAATTTCATTTTTTTTTTCCATTAGTTATTTCAGCAAATTAATTTACAAAGCTTTTTCAATGATTGAAAGCTGTTAGCTGTAATGCAAGAACCTTATTTCATTAGCAGAAAAGTCTAACCTACAATTGGTGAGTGAAAGTAAGCGTTATTGAAAGTGGTCCAGTTTGGCAAGCATTCTTTCGTTACTAAGTGCAGAGAGCCAAAACAACTTTGTATTAACTTCATTGTGATTTAAATCATCATGTAGTTCATTAACTAAAAGGTTCTCCACATGCCCTCTTCTTGGAAGTTGTGCCACTTACTCGAGAAGGACCGTTAGTTATTTTTAAAATATACATAATTTTACTATCACACCAGGGGTTTGTTAAGGAGTAAAGTTTTGCTATGTGAGTGATTTCAACACAACCTAATTATTAGTGTAACTATATTTTGCTTCTTATGCCTGTAAAGATTGTCATTTTAAAGGGGTGAAAATCTCAGACGGGAAGTATTCGTTATGTCAGCTGGCAGCTTTTTTGTTATTTAAGGTTTCCTCCCATGTGAAAATATAATTTGTTAGCACAACGTTCTCCCTTTGTTTTCATATCCACTACTTAATACTACAATTAAGGGTTACTCTGAATGCAATAAATTTTCCACTAGTTCCCTCTATTCTATAACTTTCCAGACCTACAGTCATGCCAACTCGTGCAGATCGAGGTCACTGTGCCAACTGACATGCTGCTGCACTGATTTACCAGTCTGATGGACCAACTCTATTGTCCCACCTGGAGCTGCAATAATTGCAGCCAAGGCAGGAATAGACCCTTTACTCTTTGGATGACTTGTAGCTAGTTTAATGGCTTTTGGTGAAGTTCTTTCTGTCTGCAAGCAGTTTTTTTTTTGCTGATTTTAAAAGAAGATAATCAAAATAGTTCCCTCATCACTTTCAAGCCCCTTGTTTTTTCCCCAAACAATTGCCTATTGATTCCAATCATCCTTTGTTGTCATTTGCAATTGAACCAGTCTAGTTCTGATGAATGAACCATCATAATATATTAGACAATGATAGGATTGATTCCTATTTGTCTTATGCACATTAAGATTCAATATACCCTGTTATCCAGGTGAAACAGAGAGGGGAACATAAAGCTCATTTGTTGCTGATACATTCTTAAACCAATGGATGTGAAATTCTCCAGAAGGCAGTGCATGTCCATATTTAATAGAAGCATAGAAACAAAGAAGACAGGAGCAGGAGGAGGCCATTCGGTCCTCCGAGCTTGCTCTGCCATTCTTCACGATCATGGCTGATTGTTCGATTCAATAGCCTAATCCTACTTTTTCCCCATAACCTTTGATCCCATTCGCCCCAAGTGCTATATCTAGTCGCCTCTTGAATACATAATGGGGTATTTACTTAAGATGCAAGGTTGTTGAAATATTAATAGCCACGAGTTGCATGTGCCATTTTAATTGTCTTTTGTCTGATTTCAAAGTACTGACTTGAAGTTCATAACATACTGATACATGACATGTGGAAAAATGTTTATATTATTAATAAACTCCAAAATAGATATTAACATTCTTGGTGCCAAAATCTGAAAATATAGCCAAAAGCAACATGGATCACAATTTGCAATCATTTCAGTATTCACTCTCATCTCAAAACATCTTCCTTTCAAATAAGTTATATCTGTAGCAAACCTTATCATGTCATATACCACGGTTAATTCTATGTCATTCTTATTACCTTTCCTACACTGTCCAACCCTATAAACCTCCACTTATGGTGCTACAACACCTATTTGTCCATAAACAGAAAAGTATCTCCAAAGAAAGACAAACCAGCAATTCAAACTTTTTGGTTCCCTCATTTCTCTTATTGTCATATTTTAGTACATAATTTCCAGATGTCATATAAACTTACATATACTTTGAATGTACTAATTACTTCCTCAGCTTCCCTTCAAATGATTCATAATTTCCTTCAGCTAAACATAAACAGTTTAGATAGATGTTTATGACCAAAACACTACTTCTGCATTAATATTGTGTATACAGTTCATTGCCCTGTAATTCATTGTGGTTCTCATGTTCTAAATTAACCTACCTTTTCTCTTTCTGGTCCCAAGTCAAATGCCCTGATGGGTTGGCTATAAACTAAAACTACCATAATGACTCTGATCAACATGGAAGCTGGGGTACAGCTGGGGTACTTGGGGAAATAAGTAGTGATGTATTAAAACGAGTTTATATTACAGAAGAGGAGGTATTGGAGGTCTTAATACATACAAAGGTAGATAAATCGCTGGGACCTGATTAGGTGTTTCTCAGAACCTTGTGGGAAGCTAGGGAAAAGATTGCTGGGTCCCTTGCTGAGATATTTGTAACATTGATAGCCAAGGGTGAAGTGCAGGAAGACTGGAAGTTGGCTAGTGTGGTGCCATTATATAAGAAAGGCTGTAAGGAAAAGCCAGTGAACTATAGACCGGTGAGCCTTACATCAGCAGTGGGAAAGTTGTTGGCGGGGACTCTGAGGGAGAGGTTTTACATGCATTTGGAAAGTCAAGGACTGACTAGGGATAGTCATCATTGCTTTGTGTGTCAGAAATCATGCCTCATTAACTTAATTGAGTCTTTTGAAGAGGTGACGAAGAATGGCGAAAGCCGAGCACTAGACATTGTCTATGTGGACTTCAGCAAAACATTTGACCAAGTTACGCTTGGTAGACTGGTTAGCAAGGTTAGATCACATGAGATCCAGGAGAGCTAGCCAATTGGATACAAAATCAGCTTGAAGTTAGGGGACAGAGAGTTGCTTTTCAGTCTGGAGGCCTGTGACAAGTGGTGTGTGCCACAAAGATCAGTACTGGGTTCGTTGACAGGTCAAGGCAAGGGGGGGAACTGGGTGGCAAAACACAGACTGGACACTTGGTTCATTTTAATATTCTACCAGCAGCTACAAAATTCACCCAGGTTTTTATTTAGATATGATCCTATCAATTCCAGGGCGTGGTAGAAATTTCAACAGACTAGTAATTGAGAACACCGACCTCACATTCTGGGAACATTGGTTTGAATTCACAATGCCAGATGATGAAATTTTAGTTTGAATTTTTCTTAAATTTCTGGAATTAAAGGGAAGATTAATGGTAGCCATATTGGTTGTCATAAAAATCCAACTGGTTCACTAGCTTTTTAGGGAAGGAAATCTGGCTTCCTTTCCTGCTCTGGCCTATGTGTGAATCCATTTCAACAGGGCTAGAATACAAGAGCGAAGATGTACTGCTGAGGCTCTGGTCAGACCACATTTGGAATATTGTGTGCACTTTTGGGCCCGCTACCTAAGAAAGAACATGCTGGCATTGGAAGGGGTCGAATTGAGGTTTACAGGAATGATCCTGTGGATGAAGGACTTGTCATATGAGGAGCGGTTGCGGGCTCTGAGTCCGTACTCAATGAGAGTTTAGAAGGATAAGTTGAGTCTGATTGAAACTTACTGAATACTGAGATGTCTGGATAGAATGAATGTGGAGAAGACATTTCCTCTAGACGGAGAGACAAGTTATGAGGACACAACCTCAGAGTGAAGGGTCAACTCTTTAGAACTGAGACTAGGATGAATTTCTTCAGCCAGAGGGTGGTTAATCTCTGGAACTCATTGCTGCAGAAGGATTTGCAGGCCAAGTCATTGAGTATATTTAAGATAGAGGTAGATAGATTCTTGTTTGGTAAGGAGATCAAGGGTTATAGGGAGAAGGCAGAAGAATGGGCTTGAGAAACATATCAGTCATGATCGAATGGTAGAGCAGGTGTGATGGGCCATTAGCCTAATTCTGCTCCTGTATCTTATGTTCTAATGGTGGACAATTAAACAGCTAACAAGCATTTGAGGTTCCAAAACTGATGTTCTGATGAACAGTCACTGGATTCAAAACATTAAGTCTGTCTTCCTGTCACAGATGCTGCCAGACCTGCAGAGATTTTCCAGCAACTGTGGTTTTTGTTTCAGATCTCCAGCCTCCAAAGTTCTTTGTTTTGTTTTACTGTTTTGCACTACTCTTAATAACATTCTCCAAATGTGATTTTCATCTAAGCCCTCCGTCTCTCCTCCTAACATTCCTCCCCTGATTCAGCATTCCATTCCTCCTATTAGTGGCCTGCAGATTGCTTTCTGTAGCTTACAACTGTCATAAAAATGTAAGATGTTGTTGCATGAGTTTCTGAAAATCTTTGTCACATTATCATCAAGAGCAAATACATAGTTGACCTGCATAGTTAACTGTGAGAGAAGTCAGAAATTATCAGAGCTTTTATTGTCAATATCAGGGCTGCCAGAAGTCAGATATTTTGAAACAAAGCAGATAATATGAACTTTCCTTTGGTTTTACAGCTCGTTCTAGCTTACAGCTACTCGCCTGCATGATACCTGAATGGTTATATTGGAAGTAAAGCCAGATAGAAAGTACAATAAATTAGAGTGGTCTACTAAAACACCAGTGCTTCACTTCTAAGCCCTGGTCAGTAAAAATAATTAAAAATAGGTGGGTGCGAAAACATTGTTTACAATATTACTCATTGGCCCAGCAAAATTGGGGAAGCAAAACCTTCAGAGAGAAGGCTCTAATTTAAGCCATCCAAAGATGATTAAGAATTTAAAATGTTATATGTCAGCAGCTCGATTGAGTGGGAGGATAGAGAATGTCACTCTTTTCATGTTTAAAAGCTTTCCACGAGAATAACTTTTCAGAAATGGCTCAGCAGTCTTTTCAATCTTTGCATTTTCTGAACAGCATTAATTATAAAAGACTGTTAGTCGTGAGTTCTGACATTTAAACATTCAATTTTGTTTTCTGTGGTTTTGCTATAGATGACATCAGCTTAGCTAACTGGTGGGTAGATGCTGGCCAACATAGATAGTCTTTGGTTTCTTTGAAAGTAGCAAGTCATTTGAAAATTATAAAATAAAGCATCAACAAAAAATTTAGCTAATGTGGTGTGCAGAGAAATAATAAAAACATACATGCAAGACGTTTTAAAGTATATTTTTCTTCTTTTATTTTAAGCATAATGTGACACATGAATCATTTTTGCTGCTTGACACACACTATAGTACCTCCCTGTTTAAGTCTCTGGAATTAATATATGGAAAATGGAGTTTCATCATCTTGTAACTATGGCAACTGTGTCTAGCCAACAGTTTTTTTCTGATATAGAATGTTAGTTTGAAGATTCATTGCAGGCAATATTTCTTCATAAGAAGTAAAATGTTAGTCCAATTTTGAAGATAAGGTTCAAATTTTGCCACATCAGTAATATAGCCGAGTTTATCCAGAAATCTAGTTTTGAAGATAAAATGGAAGTCCATTTTAATGTTTGAATCTCACCAGATCAGGAAAAACAGCTAAGTATATCTGGAAGAATTATTGTAAATATGTGATGTATTTGTCTTTTTGCTGAGTAAAGATGTGCTTATTATTGCATGCTGGTTTGTCTAGCTTCAGAGAGATTAGTCAATTGTTGATACAACTGGTTTAGTGTACAATAAGCAACTGTAGAGACCTCTACATAACCATGTCTTTCTCTGTAGAAGTGATAATCATTCTCCGCTTGCACCCCTACCTCCAAGTCTCTCAGTCATCTCACTTATAATTTAATGGGAAGTGCTATTTACACGGTTCCAAACATTAACTCTTTCAAACCTCAATCAATACTCACTGAAATCACAGGAGCCATAATTTGATTTTCTGTTGAAAGTACAGAGATTCACAGCAGTTTGTAGTTTCATCCAAATGACTGAGTACGTTAGTCACATATTCGAAACTGCATCAATTTGTTGTTTTTTCCAGAAATATGTCCCTTCAGTCACACATGGATAAACAGTGTGACATTATTCTAGTGGAATGTAGAAGTAAATTTAATGTGGTATTCATTGCACTTGGTCAGGTAATAGAGTTGTTCATTTATTTATTTCCATATCTTCTAAAGGCCGACCCTTTCTAGCTTATCTTACCTTCATCTCCTCAAATCCTGGCTTGAAGGGGAACTAGTAGGTGGTAGTGTTTCCATGTATCTTCTGCCCTTATCCTTCTCAATGGGAATGATTGTGGGTTTGGAAGGTGATGTCTAAGGAGCCTTGGCAAATTTCTGCACTGTGTCTCGTAAATGGCACACAATGTTGCAACTGAACAGTGATGTGAATGTAATGAATGTTTGTGGATGTGATTACAGTCGAGAAGCCTGCTTTGTCTGACAGCATCAAGCTTCTAAGTGTTTTTGGAATTGCATTGTCTGATCAAATTACAGTCTTAATTTGTGCCTTGTAAATGGTGGACAGGCTTCCTAGAGTCAGGAGGTGAATTGCTCATTAACGATTCATAGCCTCAGGCCTACTCCAAAAAATACTGGAAATCACAGCGGGTCAGGCAGTGTCTGTGGAGAGAGAGCGAGCTAACATTTCGAATCTAGATGACTCTTTATCAGTGCTGATGTGAAGTATGCATGAGCCACCATTTATGCAATAGTGCGGGATGGAGTGCTGGGAGAGAAAGGATGCTGATAGTTCAGATTAAGTGATTGGAATGTGAGAATGGCAGAACAATAGTGTGTCTAACTGCCAGACTGGAAATAACAGATGGTCCCACTGGAAGGCAGGAAGGGGAGACGGTATATGGTGACAGAGAATGCAATAAGTAAAGCTAAAAGAAAGTCCAGAAATGGGTTTACAATCTGAAGTTGGTGAACTCAATATTAAGTCCAGAAGGTTGTAAAGTGCCTAGTCTGAAGATGAGATGTTACTCCAGTTTGCGCTGCAATTTGCTGGATCATTGCAGCATGCTGAGAACAGACAAATGGGTATGTGAGCAGGACACTGTTAAAATTACCAGCTACAGGAAGGTCAGGGTCATGCTTGCATACGGACCAGAGGTGTTCCGCAAAGTGGTCACCAGTCTGCATTTGGTTTCTCAATGTACAGTAGGCCACATTGGGTACAGTCAATGCAATAGACCAGATTGGAGGAGATGCAGGTGAAATGTTGCTTCACCTAGAAAGACTATTTAAGCCCTTGGATGACGACCTTCTGGACTTAATATTGGGTTTAACAACTTCAGATTGTGAACCTATTTCTTCCCTTTCTCTTAGCTTTACTTGTTGCATTCTCTGTCACCATGGCTCCTCTCCCCTCCCCTCACTCCAATGGGACATTTGTTCTTTCTAGTTTGGCAGTTAGACACATCACTGTTCTGCCATTCTCCCATTCCGATCACTTAATCCGCACTATCAGCACCCTTTGCCCCAGCACTCCATTCCCCCACTACTGCATAAAGGCTGTCCCCTCCACGTTTCACATCAGCTCTGATGAAGAGTCATTTAGACCTGAAACGTTAGCTTGCTCTCTCTCCATGGATGCTGCTTGACCTGCTGTGATTTCCAGCATATTTTGTTTCCAGTGCAGATTGCAGCATCTGCAGCAATGTAGAACATTGAACATAGAACATTACAGCGCAGTACAGGCCCTTCGGCCCTCGATGTTGCGCCGACCTGTGAAACCAATCTGAAGCCCATCTAACCTAAACTATTCCATTATCATCCATATGTTTATCCAATGACCATTTAAATGCCCTTAAAGTGGGCGAGTCTACTATTTTTGCAGGCAGGGCATTCCACGCCCTTACTACTCTCTGAGTAAAGAACCTACCTCTGACATCTGTCCTATATCTATCACCCCTCAATTTAAAGCTATGTCCCCTCGTGCTAGCCATCACCATCCGAGGAAAAAGGCTCCCACTGTCCACCCTATCTAATCCTCTGATCATCTTGTATGTCTCTATCAAGTCACCTCTTAACCTTCTTCTCTCTAACGAAAACAGCCTCAAGACCCTCAGCCTTTCCTCATAAGACCTTCCCTCCATACCAGGCAACATCCTGGTAAATCTCCTCTGCACCCTTTCCAATGCTTCCGCATCCTTCCTATAATGCGGTGACCAGAACTGTACGCAATACTCCAAGTGCGGCCGCACCAGAGTTTTGTACAGCTGCAACATGACCTCATGGCTCCGAAACTCAATCCCTCTACCAATAAAACCTAACATACTGTACGCCTTCTTAACAACGCTATCAACCTGGGTGGCAACTTTCAGTGATCTATGCACATGGACACCGAGATCTTTCTGCTCATCCACACTACCAAGAATCTTACCATTAGCTCAGTACTCTGTATTCCTGTTACTCCTTCCAAAGTGAATCACCTCACATTTTTCCGCATTAAACTCCATTTGCCACCTCTCAGCCCAGCTCTGCAGCTTATCTATGTCCCTCTGTGACCTGCAACATCCTTCCGCACTATCCACAACTCCACCAACTCCTACTTATATGGTTAGTCCAGTTCAGTTTCTGGTCAGTGGCAGCCCCCAGGATAGTAATGGGGTGGGGGGTGTATTACCAGCAGTAGTAATACCATTGAGAGTCAATTAGTGATGGCTAGATTCCCTGTTGTTGAAATCAAAATCCATAAAGAAACTTGTGGCAACATTTGACACTGAAGAAAAATTCAGAAAGCAACATAAAGCATTTGAGACATGACTGAGAGCACTTAGGAACATTAAAAAATTGAACGTCCAAGGCAGAGGTACAAGATACATTTTGAGATAATGGTTGATAGACCCGTCCCAAGTCCAAGTTGAGTTCTGAGGTCATCAGATACTGAGGATATTGGCAGGGAATGTAGACATCACTGGCTCGGACAACATTTATTTCCCATCTTTGATCATTCTGAAGAAGGTGGAGCTCAACTGTTTTATCCATGCTAGGATCAACGCTGGAATGAGGTCAGGAGCTAGTTGCTCCTTCAGACTCCAAACTAAATATGAGTGTATATATGTCGCTTAATAGCACTGCCGATGACTCCTTCCATCTCTTTGCTGAGGACTGGAATTAAACTGATAAAGCTGCAGTTGGCTAGGTTGCATTTGCCCTGCTTTTTGTCAACAAGATACACTTGGTAATTTTCCAGATTGTCAGATAAATGCTAGTGTAGCTACTCTGGAAAGTTTAGCTATGGTTGTCTATAGTTCTAGAGCAAAGTCTTCAGTGTTAGTGCCAGAACATTCTTCCAGGGATGCAGAAATCACAAAATAAACCAATAAATCAGATAAGTATTAAACAATTTAAATACTTACATGATTATTTTCCAATATAGGAATTCATTTGGGAGATAAGTAGAATTCAGGGAATGCTTTGAAGCATGCAAAAACCTCTTGTTACAGTTGGGAAGTGCAGGAGAAATATCTGTAATAGCTGTGAAAGAGGGAGAACATCAGTTAGAGCCACCACATGTGTGTAAACCCGCCAGTGCAATGGCAATGTGCTGTGCAGAAGAATAGCCATTACTGCAGAATAATTATCATAGAATACCAACAGTATGGAAACAGGCCATTCAGCCCATCTAGTCTGCACCAACCCTCTGAAGAGTGGGTTAATTAGAGTGCAGCACCCACTTGTATATATTGAGGATTTCATTAATGATCTCGACCAGATAGTGAGAAGATGAGACCATACTGATTTAAAATCAGAATTCATAAGAGACCATATCATAAGCAATACTGATGAGTTTCTGTGAAATGTGTTACAGTTGAAAGGAAACCTAACTCTAGAGAAAGCCAGCCATATTGTGAGTGAAACTGAGATCCTCAGGCAAAGCAGATCACTACAAAGAGGATAAAATAAACCTTATCTCAAGAGATATTGACATTCTGTCACCATGGAGTGTTTGCAGAGGATGATTTGAATGTCTCCTTAATGATTATCAATCAGACTGGCCAGCAAATCTATCATGACTGCCATCTTGGAGTGAATAGCCACTCTGGGATTACAGATAGTCCTACTGTGCCCAGGAATGCAGTTAAGTCAGGTGTTGGAGGTCTTGGTGAACAGGTTAGGTGGGGAGAGGATATGGGTTTAAGAATTCAGGAGAAGGGTTAAAGGGGGAGGTGACTTGGACAGGAAGGTACCTGCAATGACCATGGCACCATGCAACATTTGTTTCCCTCAGATTTATGTCAATTGCCAGCCTGTCTATCTAAAGATGCCAGGCTCCCTGAATGCTGTGGGCCTCCACCCAATGCAGATAAGCTACCAAAAACAGTGGGATGTTGGCATTAAATGATATTTAATTAGCCACTTAAGGGCCTCAGTAGTTTCAAGCACAGGTAGGCCATTCAGTGTTTACCTTGCCACCTCCATTGCATCCCCCTGTTTGAAACTCTTCAGAGTGGATAGGTGAGTTAGATGAGTGTGATAAAGCCACACACTGGATTTTGCCTGCCCCTGCCTTCAAACCCACTGCGGGAAACATAATTTCCACGATGATTTGTTTAGTAATTGCAAGTAAAATGGACTGTTAAAGTACCATGATTCTAAATACAGAAATTTCAAAATTTACTTCACCAAGCCTGGATTTATGATTTGTCAAATAATTTCCTTTATAATTCATAAATAGTTCTGAACTGAAATATTGTATAAGTTCTGTTGTTATTCACATCAGAGGGTCACAGAATTAGATATTACACAGGCTGGCAGTCATTATGGATGGTATACCATTGATTTAAAAATCTGGTTATCATTACAACGTGTTGTTCACAGAAGGCAAGAAGTTGAAGCTTTTCATCTTGCACTCATCAGACTAGGATGCAAGAAACACATATGAAAGCCATTAGATCTTTATAGTGATGTGTTACATTCCCTGAACAGGTCGATGACTTAAAATAGAAACACAACCAATGGAAATAGTCAAAGGACAGGATTTCACATTTTAAGATATTTAATCTAAAACACAAACTAAAATCACCATAGAAAGAAACACTACATAACAAGTAACTAAGAAACAAACTAAAGAAAAGCTAACCAAAATATTCTTTATGATATGTTTTTACTGTACACCACACTTTCAGCAGATAATAATGCTAAGAGACGAAGATCCAAGTTCTTTTTTACTTTCACCAGGACCCAGTGCCAGGTTAAGGCTTCCAATGGCCTTCAGAAATCATTCCACTTCTTCTGAGCATCCCCAAATCAATTTACACCAATGAGGCCACTTTGGCAACTCCCTGTTCCTTAAATGCCTTGACATTTTCTTGGGAACTCCGTTCTTTGAACACAGAATCAGTCTTCCCGCTATCCTGCTTCATTTCTGACACAAAAAATGATTGTTTTCTCTGCTCTTCACAGCAGCAGCTGTTTCTGTCTCCCTCTCTGTGGCTGGAATTGACAATAAAAACTGAAAGAACTGTGATGCTGGAAATCAGGAACAAAAACAGAAGTTGCTGGCAAAGCTCAGCAGGTATGGCAGCATCAGTGTAGACAAAATCAGAGTTAATGTTTCAGGTCCAGTGACCCTTCCTCAGAACTGATAATTGACAATATTGGTCTTGCTTGTTGACCAGGGAGCCAGTGAGAGACCTGCAATGCTTCTAAGGAAGGATTGCACAATCCTCTGGCAATCAGGCAGTTCTGGAGACACTGATATGTCTTCGTCAGGGATTAGTTACCCAAGTGTAGAGGTATTGCTCACCAGGAGCTGCAGTTAATCAGAAGACTGGCAGTTCCTACCCTCACTCCTGAATTCAGCAGGAGGACTTGGTTGGCTGAAGAGCAGCTCTGAAGTTCAAGGATCCAGGAACAAAATATGTGATTTGTGAGGTGCGGATGGTATGGGGCTCGTGCTTTCCAGGAACTGGGTTCATTGGGAGAAGACGGGCTGGGTGGGTATTGGAAGCAAGGGGCAGGGTTGTGATTCTCAGGACCCAGTGACTGATGTTCAGTCTCACTGTCAGTCACTAACTGCATTTGATTAAGTGTTCCCACAAAATAGTCCCAACATCTCCAATCTATTTTCATAAGAGTAGTCCCCCATATCTCGAACCAGGGGTAGTTATCGTTGTATCAAGTGTTAGGCTCTGAAAGGGTTAATGCTGAGGACTGCACTAAGCGCTGTCCAGTATGATGATGTAATATTGTTATGATCCCAGCTGATTGATACTAGGCAAGTCAGATCCCAGAGTGACTTAACAAAGCATAATTTTCAATTTTGCAGTTTGGTTCCTGTCATGGTTAGTCAATGAACATATTCACATAAAGCTTCCAGTGTTCTTTTGTTAAAGAACAGAATTTTATCACACAGAATAAAGAAAAGAGCTGTATACATATAAACCTATAGAAAGATCTTAAAATAATAAGCAAAATGAAAGATTCATTTTAGTTCCTGA
Source organism: Rhincodon typus (assembly GCF_021869965.1). Taxonomy (NCBI): domain Eukaryota; kingdom Metazoa; phylum Chordata; class Chondrichthyes; order Orectolobiformes; family Rhincodontidae; genus Rhincodon; species Rhincodon typus. Next base: position 58,323,165 of record NC_063338.1, on the reverse strand, counting down.
ATCCCAGTGTAGGAACATTCATGTCTTAAACTCTTTAACTTCTCACTTAATTGACTCTTCCCAGCCATGATGACCCTTTTGGGTCAGAGGTCATGAAAGTTTCTCCATTAACTCCCATAGATAAACACTTTTAAGACTTCACAAATTAAACTTCTGCTGATATAAAACTGATCTTCTAAAGTGCAACATGATTCTGAACTGAACTCATATTATCAGTAAGCACTGCTCTGTTTTCCTGTTGTCATAAAAGTTCAACTTTGTTATACTTCATCATTTCACAACAAAGGTATCTTTCTATGTACTGGAAGCCACATTCTTTTCTGAAAATGATGTCTGTAGTTCACTACTCCAAATGACTTTCTGACCACTTTCAAAAATATGTTACTTTTATAGAGCTCAAGCTGCAAATCTACCTTATCTCTACTTTAAAATGCAAATTCTTGAATGAAAATACCTTATTAGAAACATTTATCAAAATATGGACTTAGGTGGGAGAATTGCTTTGGATCTCAAAGGAAAGTTTATTTTAATTCATTCAGGTGATGTGGGTGTTGCTGGCTGGGCCAACATATTTAGCCCCTAATTAGTTGTTCTCGAGAAGGTGGAGGTGAGCTACCTTCTTGAACCGCTACAGTCACAGTGCAGTGACAATGGACGAATGGTGATATATTTGAAAGTCTGGATGATGAGTAGCTTGGAGTGGAACATACAGGTGGTGGTGTTCCCATATATGTGTTGCTTTTGTCCTTCTTGATGGCAACAGTCATGGGTTTGGAAAGTGCTATTAATGAAATATGGTGAATATCTGTAGTGCATCTGGAAGATGGTACACACTGTTGCCACTGTGCATGGGAGGTGGAAGGACTGAATGTCTGAGGAGTGGTACCATTTGAGGGGCTGTTTTGGAGGTGCACCCATCCAGGGAGCATTCCATCACATTCCTGCTGTCTGCCTTATAGTTGGTATGCAAGGTTTGGAAACACAGGACGTGAGTTGCTCGCTGCAGGATTCTTAGCCACTGACGTGCTCTTGTAAACATTATATTTAGCTGGCTAATCTCGTTCAGTTTCTGGTGAACCTGGTAACCCCAAAGATATTAACAATTGGAGATACAGTGCATATAATGCCTTTGGACATCAAGGGAGATGGTTGAATTCTTGCCTGTTGGAGAAGGTAATAGCCTGGCACATAAGTGGTGCAAATATTAGTTGCATCTCATCATCCTAGACTTGGATATAGTTCAGTTCTTGTTGCATTTATAATCGGACTGCTTCAGTATCAGACAAGTTGTAAATGGTGTTGAACATTGTCTAATCATCAGCAAACATCTCCACTTCTGACCCACTGATGGAAGGAGATAGATAGTTGGGCCTCAGAAATTCACCGGAGGATCTCCTGCAAAAATATCCTGGAGCTGAGATAACTGGTCTCCAAAAATCACAACCATCTTCCTTTTGTGCCAGGTATGACAACAACCAATGGAGAATTTTCCCTTTGTTTCCCATTGCCACAATCAGTCAAGTATGGCCTTGATGTCAAGGGCAGTCACTTTTACCTACTGTCTGGAGTTCAGCCCTGTTGCTCATTACTGAATGAAGGTGATGATTAGTTCAAGAGCTCAGTGACTCTGGCAAAAAACAAACTAAACATCAGGGAGCAGTTATTGCTAAGCAAGTGCTGCTTGATGGCTCTGTTGATGACACATTTTATCACTTTACCGATGATAGAGAGCAGACTGATTGGATGGTAACTGGCTGGGTTGGTTATAGCCTACCTTTTTTATGTTCTGGATATACCAGCATAATTTTCCACATTCAGGCAGATGCCATCATTCAAAACTGGATATTACAGGAGTGTAGAGCTTAGACCTGATCCATTAGTTGGGAATCACTACCCTGTGTATCATTTGCTGCTTATGTTGCTTGGAATTCAAGTAGTCTTGTGTCGTAGCTTCAATGGGTTGACACCTCATTTCATGTCTGAGGGCTTGTTCCAAACCTGAGAGGTGTCCCCACAGACTAGTCAAGCAACTGACTGACCTTGTCTGTGAAATAGGATTTCATGAATATGACCATATCCCAGACACCACCACCACCATCTCAGATTTTTGTTTTTGCTCATTCACAGGATATGGCCATTGTTGTTTAGGACAGCATTTATTGTGCATCCCTAATTGCCCAGGGAACAGTTAAGAGTCAACCAAATAAATGCAAAGCACTGTGGATTCGGGAAACTGGAATAAAAAACAGGAAGTGGTAGAGAAACAAAGCAGAGAGAACAAATTAATGTTTCAAGTCCTAACTCACACTCTGAAGAAGAGTCATACCTAGAGTTGAAACTTTATCTCTGTTCCTCTCTCCACAAGTGCTGCCAAACCTGTTGCGTTTCTCTAAACTTTCTGTCTTCATTTAAGAGTGAATTATCCACATTGTTGTGGATCTGGAGCCATATGTCAGCCAGATCAGGTAATGATGGCAGATTTCCTTCTCTGAAGGATGGTAACGAACCAACTGCATTTTAATGAGAGTCAAACTGGTTGCCATTGTGCTACCTTTTTTTTATTCCACACTATTATTGAATTCACATTTCACCATCTGCCATGATGGGTTTTGAACATATGTCTTCAGAACATAATCCCTTGAATTCTGATTGGTCCAGTGAAATTGCTACGCGATAACCTCACACTGACATGATGGATAGCCTTCTGTCTAAGCTGTAATATTGCACGCATGGTGACTGCAGGTTTGACTTCTAGTTTTGGAAGTCGCTGCTGCACAGGGGCCTCAGAGGCCTGTGCAGCAGCTAAGAAAATTAGAGGGAACACTGATGTCAGACCCATTAGAGATGGCAGTAAAATGGTATATAGTAGGGAGGGAGTTGCCCTGGGGGTTCTTGAAATTAACTCTGGACCCAATGGTGTCTCAAGGAATCAGCTCAAGCAGAACCCAAAATTGGCATCAATGAACATATTATTGTTGAGCAAGTGATGCTTGATTGCACCATCTATAATACCTCTTATTACTTTGCTGATGATTGAGAATAGACTGATGGGTCAGTAGTTGGCCAAATTGGATACGTCTTTTTTTTTGTGAACAAGACATGCCTGGGTGATTTTCTACATTGCTCGGTCCGTAACAATATTATGACTGTACTGGAACCACATGATAGGGTGCAACTAGCTCTGGAGCAAAAGTTTTCAGTATTATTGCCAGAAAGTTGTCAGGGCCAATAGCCTTGGATTATTTCAG
>NC_063338.1:58268665-58319517 GCF_021869965.1 Rhincodon typus | reverse complement strand
AGACCCTTCTTCAGAAAGGGTCTTCTGAAGAAAGGTCTAGGCCTGAAACATCAGCCTTCCTGCTCCTCTGATGCTGCTTGGCCTGCTGTGTTCATCCAGCTCTGCACCTTGTTATCTCAGCCTTGGATTATCCCCCGGTTCCAGCCATTTCTTGGTATCATAATGAGTGAATTGAATTAGTTGATCCTGGAGACCTCAGAAAGAGGCTGAGATGGATCATCCACCTGACACTTCTGGCTGAAGATGAATGCAAGCCGCTCCCCTTTCATTAGGAATGAGGATATTTATGTAGCTTCCTTCTCCTGTTAGTTCTTTCATTGCCCATCACCATCAACTACATCTCGAGGCAGGACAGCAGCATTTAATACCTAAACATTGGTTGTGGGACTGCATATTTCTGTTTCTGGCATGCTGTTTCTGATTTTGGGAATCTGTGCTGCAGATTCACCTGGCTGACAGCTCATTTTTACATACACCTGTTGCTGCTCCTGGTATTCAACATGAAGGTGAACTGATTCATCAGCTGAGGGTGTGGCAATGGGGTCAGGAGAGGGGATGATGGGATTCATTGCAAGAGGTTTTCTTGCCCATGCCCTGCAGCAATTGCATTAAATTCCTGCATTGGCTGAGGTTACATCAAGGACTCACTTCAACCTCTTCCCTCAACTGAGGTGTGGTGACCTTCAGTTAAAGCACCACCCAGTCACCTGTCTCTGATGAGGGAACAACCTTATGATCCTCTGGGACTGTGGCAACTTTATCTTACCTTTACCTTTAGTCAACACCTTCCAAATCTGCAACTACTGTGACTTAGAGTGACAAGAGCAGCAAATACGTGGAAACACCACCGCCTGAAAGTTTCCTTCCAAGCCACACACCGTCCTGACTTAGAACTATATGACTGTTTCTTCACTATTGCTGGATCAAAATCCTGGAATTCCCTCCCTTTTGGCACTGTGGATGTGCTTACTACAGATTACTGCAATGATTCAGGAAGACAAGTCACCACCACTTTCTCAAAAGGCATTATGGGTGGGAAGTAAATCTTCGCCTAGCCAGCTATGTGCATAACCTGTTAATGAATAAAACAAAGGTTATGACAAATCTTAGCCGAAGAAGTTTGAGACATATTTTTCATTAGTTCACAAGTTTTTAAAAATTTGTTATGCTTTTTGTCCTGTACAGTCCCATTCTTTAAGTGAAAATAGTGATGGTGCATCACAAAATAGAGGTGATTAACAATTCACAGGACATCTCCTCCCCATCATAAGCTGATGACCAATTTGTGCATTACAGAATTTTATGGCTCCACTGGGAGTGGAATAGCAGGTAGAAGCTCTACAAAAAAATGATGGAATTGCAGGAGCAACCCGAACCCTTGCCCTCCCAACAGTGATGGTACAGTCGCCAACCCTCTTGCATGGTTCACAACACTGCCTTCCCAGACTTGGTCATCCACTTACCTCGTTGGCCTTGGCAAAAGACATTCATTTGCATTGTGATTCAGTTCTTTCATTGCCCATTATTGGGGTACAGCCTTCAGCCACAACATTGGCCACTTCTGACATTGGCATTGCTAGGAGTAGAGAGCTTCTGGCTATCTGGTGGTTTGGCAGAGCTGAGTCGTGCTCCGGATGGACGTGGAGTTCGATGTCCGTAAAAACAGCTTGAGGCGATATGACTAAGTAGAATTTGGCTAAGGCCCCATTTCTCAGCTGCATAAATTCTGGCCACCGTTAGTTATCTGCAAAATCCTGGCTACAATCTTTTGATTTTATTTTACGTCTTACTATTTTGTTTCTAACACATCATCTCTTGTGCATTAATTGCGATTGCTATTGTGCCATATTGTATGACCATATTAATGCAAGACTTTTTGTTGCTGTTCTTTTACCTAGAACAGGCTAGCTTGCAGTTGAAGTTCATTTGTAGTAAATGAGCTATTGAGTGTTTCAGGATTTGGAGACAAAATTTGAAAGGACAATGAATGATTATAATTTGAGCTTAAATTAAGTTCTTCCCTCAAAACAGATCCTGAAATTTTAATCTGGGTATTTGAGGAGTTGAATCCATTATGTTACAAGAGAAGCTGTGACAGAGCTATACCATCTTCTTTAGGATGATCTACAGCTAATCTCAGCTCTGAACATGCCCACTACATTAAGCCTTTCTGCCACCTTCCAAGATTGGATAAATACTTGAAGTGGAAAAATTTTGCACAACTGTGAGAAAAGAGTAAATGAGTGGATGTTTGAAGAAGTGGAGAGATAAAGAGTTACAACTCTAAAGGGGTGCAGGAGCAGAGAGATCTGGATGAATATTTGTATAGATCATTACAGGTGGCAGGACCAGTTAACAAAGCATACAACATCCAGGCTTAATTAATGGGGAATAGGGCACAAGAGCAAAAAGGTTATACTGAACTTAAATGGGACACTGGTTTGGAATCCACTGAAGCATTGTGTCCAGTTCTCGATGAAAGAAAGGATGTGAAGGTATTTGAGAGACTGCAGAAAAGGTCTATGAAAATGGCTCCAGAGGTGCAGAATTTGATTTACAATGATAGATTGGAGAAGGTGGCACTGTCCTCCTTGGAGAATAAATGGTTTTGAGGAAATTGAGCAGAAGTACTCACAATCATGAGGGGTCTTGACAGAGTAAATATGGAGAAAATGTTTCCGATCATGGAAGGATTGAGAACGAGGAGGCACAGATTTAAAAAGAATCAAAAGTGATATGAGGAAAGACTTTTTCATACAGTGAATTGTTGGAATGAAATGCTCTGAGAATGCGGGTTTAATCAAGGCATTCAAAAGGGAATTAGGTGGTTACTTGAAAAGGAACACTATTAACAGTTATGGGAGAAGCAGAAGGATACTGAGAGAGATGCTCATTTGGAGTGTTAACACTTGCATGATGGCCCAAATGGTCCCCTTCTGCACTGCAATAATTGTGCGTTTCTGTGAATTCTTTCAAAGAGCCAGCACAGACACATGAGCTGAATAGTTTCCTTCTGTACAGTATCATTTTATGCTTTTATGATGCAATAAAGTCCTTGCATGGGGTTTAAGCATTCATGCAGTTATGTAGTACCTTTTAAAACAGGAAAATATTCTATCCACAATCTTCCATTGGCAAATGAATCAAACATGTGGCAGGCACTATATTTGGAAAGGCCAACAGATTCCCTGAAAGGTACTATTTACTGAACAGGACAAAGAATACCTAAAATATTCCCTTCATTCCCAATATTAAAAATCAGTGCTTGCCATCATTGATTTACTCATATTTCACAATACGTATGCTTAATAAATTTAAGATTTTCCAATGAAGCACCGCCTTGGAGTACAGCAAGGGTTTTGTTTCATAGTATTTTTATACTGAATACAGCAGCTTGTCTCTGCATGGTACTCTATTGCATAGTCTGCCAGCTTGCAAAAAAATAACTGGCAAAATTGATTTGAAGCTTGCTGTAGCAATTATTTGGTCTCATTGCTTTAATGCTTTCAGAGCAAATGTTTGCACTGTTATTCAATAGCACAGAATTGCCACTCATGATTCATAACCAGTTGCTCTGTATTCGTCCATTTAAATCATGATGTCTTCATCGTGATTTTGACTAATGTATTTGAATTGAATGCTGCAAGTTTTCTGAACATGGAAAAAGAGTCTATTATTGCTTTCTGCACATATTGATTACTATTTCTGCCTATTGTGATTTGCACTGAAATTAGTAAAGAAAGAATACTATGGACCACGTTATCTAATTCTTATTTACCTTCTAGTCCAACTACAGAAAATGCCTGGGCATTTGCACAGCCAAATGCAATACAAGCAATAGGAGTTATGGTATTTGGTAAGTCTTAAATATTTGCCATAGATCCATGTATATTGATTCTGTTATTTTTTTCCATAATTTCTATACTTTGCCAGTGAAAGTGTTTGCATTTGAAACATCCAGATTAGATTTTTCTAGACCTATGAGGATACAGAAATTCATCATCCCATACATTACTTGTCTAAAATAGTAAATAAGTTTCTGACTGCTGCTCCACCACTGAATGGAAGGTGCTTCATTGTGAAAGAGCTTCTCCATGATCCAGGAACATAGAAAAAAATATCTGGGAAAGAGGATGTGAGAGCATATAAGAGAGAAGGCAAGAGAAGGAAGGAGTAGCTTAAAGTTGTCAACTGTGTCCAAAGTCCCAATATTTAAGCACTTTCTATGATGATAATATTCACAGATGTATGGACAAGAACAACTCATCCATCAAAAAGAGTGGTTCAGGTATTTTGAAGACTGGTGTCTCATGCAGTCCATACCGAATCACCTACACCATTAAGAAACACATTTAATTGACCCCTCTATTTCAGACATTAGGGTGGCATGGTGGCTCAGTGGTTAGCACTGCTGCTTCACAGCACCAGGGACCCAGTTCAATTCCAGCCTTGGGTGACTGTCTGTGTGGAGTTTGCACATTCTCCCTGTGTCTGCGTTGGTTTCCTCCAGGTGCTCTGGTTTCCTCCCACAGTCCAAAGATGTGCAGGCTAGGTGGATTGGCCATGAAAAATTGCCCATAGTGTTGAGGGATGTTTAGATTAGGTGGGTTATTGGGGGATGGGTCTGGGTGGGATGCTCTGAGGGTCAGTGTGGACTTGTTGGGCTGAAGGGCCTGTTTCCACACTGTAGGGCCTGTTTCCACACTGTAGGGCTTCTACGAATACATAATTTCAATGCACATCCTGAAATATTTAAGCATGATGCATTGTCAGTCAAATAAAAAATCTGTCACTTAACCTGGACCTCAAAGCATCATCAGATTGGAACAACTGGAGACGAAAATAACAGACTATTGATTAATTTCAAAAGTTAAAATAATTATTTTCCTTAAATAGTTGGAGGATATAGTCCACCAGGGTCATAAGTAAGCACAGAAAGAAACTGTACAGTTCCTTGTTAGATACAGCAAGGAGAATAGAAATTCTGGTTAGGTTTTGTAACCCTCCCCCCACTCCACTCCCCAGCCCTTTTCCCATTGGACATTAATGAGGTAGTTGAACTTTTGTGCAATCCAGATACTTTCATTGTTACAACTGTCTAATTACCAGGTTTATCAAATTCAATTTTCTAAAGTTATTATGGTCAGACCAAAACATACAGGACAGAATTTTCCATTTCCATTAGGGTTTAAACAGCAAGTTATGAATCTCACTAAGGAGCAGTGACTATCTTATTTCCGTGCATTTTCATTTCCTTAATGAAGCTCACAATGATCCTCTCCTTCCCTGAGAAACTAGATGGTGCCAATGTCTAACATGAAAGTCAAACTTGGCAACAGCTTTTCTGAACACTCAGACAACTCTGTCTTCTCTGTAACATCCTTCCATGCTCCATGGACTGCATCTTCCTCCATCCTTCATCCATGCAAGTGTGAATCATCAAACCACCAACCTTAGCAAATCATGATGGATGGTTTCTGGCCAATTCATATGTTCACTTTAGAACACTTTGACTTGCTGTACTTTTGCAAGTCTCCTTTGGCTACACAGGGAACATCTTATAGTTCTTAGCTTACTTTCTTAGTGTTTACTCACTTTACACTTAGTTAGATTTAATACTTCCCCTAATTTTTCATGGTCTGACTATGTTTCCTGTTTTATTTTTATGCCAAACTGGGATGAATAACTTTTGAAGTTTATCCATTGCTATCTACCATCATCCCTTTAAATAATGATCCCTAATTTACCATAGCTAGCTTGTGCCTCATACCATTAGAATTTCCTTTATTAAATTCAGGACCCTAGTCTCAGAAACAACTACGTCACTCTCCATCTTAATGAAGAACTCAATCCAATTATGGTCACTCACCCTTAAGGCCACATGCACAACCAGACTGTTAATTATTTCCATCCTCATTACATAATACCTAGTTAATTCTAGTTGGTTCCTCAATGTATTGATTCCTAAAATGATCCCACGTGCACTCAAAGAATTCCTCCTCTACAGTTTTGCTACTGATTTGATGTGCCCAATCTATACGGAAATTGAAGTTACCCATAATTTACAGCTGTACCTTTACTACAGATATTTCTAATTTCTGTTTTTATGCCTGCCTCATATTACTTCAGAAGTTTGGCAGTTTCTATAGAACAGGTACTATCGTTTCCTGCCCCTTGGTGTTTCTAAGCTCAACCCACACAGATTCCATTTCACCATATCCTTCTTTACAACTGCATTAATTTCCTTTTTAATCAACAGTGCTATCCCACCTCCTTTTCCTTTTTGCCTGTCCTTTCTAAAAACGGAAAACCACTGGCGATTCAGTTCACATTCCTGGTCATGCTGCAGCCACGTCTATGTTTTATCCAATATATTATACCTGTTTAGGTCTATTTGCACAGCTAATTTATCCATTTATGTGAATGCTAGGTGCATTAATGCACAAGGCATTACGGCTTGTCATTTTAACATTCTTTATCCCATTTACTGTGGCCCTATTTGATTATAGTCCTTGAATTCTCTGCCTATCACCTTTAAACCAAAAGACCATAAGTTTTGGAGCAGAATTAAGCTATTTAGCCATCAAGTCTGCTCCACCATTCAATCATGGTTGATATGTTTCTCAAACTCATTCTCTTGCCTTCTCCCTGTAACCCTTGATCCTCTTACTAATCAAGAACTGATCTACCCTTGACTTAAATACACTCAATGATTTGGCCTCCCCAGCCCTCTGTTCCACAAATTAACTACCCTCTGACAAAGAAATTCCTCCTCATCTCAGTTCTAAGGGTTGTCCTTTCACTCTGAGGCTGTGCCTCAGGTCCTAGTCTCTTTGACTAGTGGAAACATCTCCATGTTCACTCTATCCAGGCCTTTCAGTATGCTGTAAGTTCCAATCAGATTCTCCCCTCATCCTTCTAAATTCCACCGAGTACAGACTAAGAGTCCTCAACCACTTCTCATACAACAGCTCTTCATCCCTGGGATCATTCTCGTAAACCTCCTCTTGATCACCTCCAACACCAACACATCCTTCCTTAGATACGGGGTTCAAATCCAAGTGTGGTCTGACCACAGCCTTATACAGCCTCAGCAGTACATCTCTGGTATTGTATTCTAGCCTTCTTGAAATGAATATTAACATAGCATTTGCATTCCTAACTGCCAACAGAACCTGCATGTTAACCCTAAGAGAATCAGGAAGTAGAGTTGCGAAGTCCCTTTGTGCTTCAGATTTCTGCCTTTTCTCCCATTTAGAAAATAGTTAACACCCCTATTCTTCCACCCAAAGTGCATAATCTCACACTTACCCAGATTATTTACCATATTCCACTTACTTGCCCACACTCCTAGCCTGTTCAAGTCCTTCTGCAGCCTCCCCACTTCTTCACCACGACCTATCCATCCACCTATCTCTGTGTCATCTGCAAATTTAGCAACAATGCCGTCAATTCCTTTGTCCAGATCATTAATGTATAACATGAAAAGTTGTGGTTCCAACACGGACCCCTGTGGAACTCCACTCGCTGGCTTCCATCCTGAAAAAGATTCCTTTGTCCCTAGCCTCTGTCTTCTGCCAGTCAGCCAATCTTTTATCCATGGCAGAACCTTGCCCTTAACACCATGGGCTCTTCTCTTATATAGCAGGCTCGTGTGTGGCACCTTGTCAAAGGCCTTCTGGAAATCCAAACAGATCATGCCCACTGGCTCTCCTTTGTCTAACTTGTTCATCACCTCTTCAAAAGAATTCTAACAGATTTGTCAGGCACAACCTCTCCTTGTCAAAGCCCTGCTGACTCTATCCTATTTTACCATGCCCTTTCAAGTACTCAGCAATCTCATCCTTAATAATAGACTGAAAATCTTACCAACAACTGAGGTCAGGCTAACCGGCCTATAGTTTCCTGTCTCTGCCTCCCTTTCTTCTTAAGCAAGGGTCTTGCATTTGCCATTTTTCAGTCATATGAGTCTCTCCCTGACTCCAGTGATTCCTAAAAGATCACCACTGATGCCTCCACAATCTCCTCAGCTATATCTCCAGAACTCTGCAGCGCAGTCCATCTGGTCTGGGTGATATATTCAACTGTAGACCTCTCAGCTTCCCCAGCACCTTCTCCTTAGTGTTGGCTACTGTACTCTCCTCTGACTCTGTTAAAGTTCTGGTATGCTGTTGTTGTCTTCCATTGTGAACATTGATGCAAAGTATCCAATCAGTTCTATTTGTAGCAAGAACAGGCAGGCACATCGGTACCTAAATGGAATTACATGATGAAAGGGGGAGGTGCAAAGAAACCTGGGTATCCTTATGCACCAGTTATTAAATGTAAGCATGCAGGTGCAGCAGGTGGTGAAGAAGACAAATGGTATGTTAGCCTTCATAGTGAGAGAGTTTGAGTACAGGAGCAAGGATGTATTGTGGAAATTAAACAGGACATTGGTAAGACTATACCTGGAGTAGCGTGTGCAGTTTTGGTCTCCCTATCTAAGGAAAGATGTGCTGGCTATTGAGAGAGTGCAAAGAACGTTTACCAGACTGATTTTTGGGATGGCAGTCCTGACATATGGGGAGAGACTGGATTAGTTAGAACTATATTCACTGGCATGAGAAACCTATAAATTCTAAGAGAACCAGACAGCACAGATGCAGGAAGGATGTTCTTGAAGTCCAGGGACTCCAAAACTAGGGGTCATAGTCTAAGGATTAAGGGATAGACCTTTTAGGATAGGTGAGTTGGAATTTCTTCACCAGACAGTGATGGCCTGTAGGATTCTTGGCTGCAGGAAATTCTTAAGGCCAAAATATTGAAGATTTTCAAGAAAGATTTAGATATTGTTTTGGGGGCTAAAGGGCTCAAAGGATATGGAGAAAGAGGAAGAGGGTACTGAGGTGAAGGATCAGCAACGATCATATTGAATGGTGGAGCAGGCTGGAATGGCCCACTCCTACTCGTATATTTTATGTTTCTGTAGATGATGCTGGATCACTGTTGTGTGAGGGGCATTTGCCATCTTGCAGTGTCTTAAGGTGTGTGTATGGGGTTTAAATATGGCACCAGCCGCGAGCACTTCAGTTGCACAAATCCACAATCTGGACACCAAAGAAACCGGTTGCATGAGTAATGAGATGGGGAACAGAAGATTGTGTGTTAAGAAAATCCACATGGACTATGGTAATCTGGTTACCATTAATCCTACTGAAAAAGAATTACCAAAAACTTGGAAAATATATCGCATACAATTTGGGTTGATTGTCTAGTGGCACAACCACAAGTTCACCATATGATTATCTTTGGTAGGGATGTTACAGCGAAGTTTCAAAGTTGCATTTGAGAAACTTGCTTTTGTTGATATTCCACAAGATATTAAATAACAATGCAAGTTTCCATGTCAGTGCAAAATTGTATTTGATTCATTGGACCTAAGTGCAATCTTAATGATTCAAGCAGACCACCATATATATCTTGTTGAGTTCTTGAAAATCATTATCATGCAACAAATATTTTCAGTTGGAACCCTTCTGTGAATTTAGCATTTTAATTTCCTTGATTTCTATATGCTCAATGGTAGTAATTTGCTCTCAGAAAATATCTTATATTGTTTTTATGATATGTTTAATTGCTTTATATTAAGTGTGATCAAAGATTTCTTCCACCAAATCAATAGCCAAATTTAATCCGTTCTTATATAGTTGGGGTTCCTCTAACCTTGTTGCCTCTGTCATACTTGTGGCTCTTTAATGGAAGGAATGACATATTCCTTATTTCATAAGCTACCAAGTAGAATTCATCCTTACAGATGTTAGATGATTTAGAAGATAATCAATAGAAATTCTAAGCTTAAGCAGAGAAAAATTTCCTTAGTTAGTTTGCACCCATCCATGATCAATTCCCAAACATTCAGCCAAAAGCAGTTAAGCTTGTTTTATTTTTTCCTACACGGTCTCTGTAACGTAACATTCTTCGAGTGAATTCCTGCCCGTAAAAAGAAGAAAAGTTAACAGCTTCTTACAAGATCCTATAAATGTTTGTTTGTTTGATCATAGTAAGAAACAGCATAATATTTATTAACATTTTATTTTGTGCTTACAGCTTTTGTTTGTCATCACAACAGTTTTCTAATTTATGGATCGTTAGAACAGCCTACGATAAACAATTGGTCTCGTATCACTCATGTGTCAGTATTCTTTGCCCTGTTCATTAGTATGACATTTGCTGTGTGTGGATACGTAACGTTCACAGGTTATACACAAGGTAAGGAAGCAATTTAGCTTAAGGAAAAGTTCCTGAGGTAGAATTTCTGTCAGAATTTCCTGATCTATTTGAAAATGTTCACCAGAATATGGTAAAAAACCTTGGACTAAGAATGTAAAAGGTTATTTACTTCATTTTTCTTGGGTTTCTACCATATTCCAACTAGAGTTGCTGAAGGAGATCTGCAGAAATTACTGATGCAAAAGTTTAAAATGATTTTTTTTTCATTTATGAGTTCGGTTTACTGTTCAGAAATTGATCATTTTTCAGCATTCCAGCAACTAAATCAACATTTATTTCACTTACCTGTATATACAAATGGAGAAAATAAAAACTGACGGATTGATAATTTGAAGAGAACAGAGTAAATGAAAGGAATGAGTCAAATGGCTGTGCTGCAGGGTTAAAGAAAGAGGAAGAACTTTCTTTTGAACTTTGGCAACTATTCTTGGCCCTTAATTACTTATTTTGGATCACATTTTTGAACTCTGTGTGACCAAGACTTCTGATCAAGCCACAGTTAAAGTATTCAGATGAACTTTCGTCAATCTATGTCCTTGGTATTGTCACAGTTAATATATTTGGTTGAATTTTTCTCAATTTTGCCTATTCTTTGCACACAAAATTGAGGAAGAATGATGACAGATATCAAAGGCTGAAAAAAGGCAAGTCATATTGTAAACTTTTTTGTAGGAATGTGGAATACCGAAGTGTGGGTGATGTTGACATTGCACAAGAAAATATGTTCTGGCACTATTAGGTGAATGCATGTAGCTCCAAGCATTTCATTGTAAGAAGATTAGAGATGCACATCATTAACAGAACAAGAAAGACAGAAGTTCAGGCAAGGCGAAAAGTTTATTTTGTTTGACTGAGACAGAGAAGGTGATCTAATGGAGGTTGCCAGAACTATGAAATTATATGAGAAGATAGATAATAACTTTCACAAGTCAGTGACAGTAATAAGCTCAGAGTAGTTGGAAGGAATTAGTTATTAGTTTTTTTTTATTGTTCCAGTAGTTGTCTTTAAGTTAAATGAGCATTGAAAATGCCTCTCTTTAAGAGCTCACTCATTTGGAAATAATGAGCTGTTGCAGCCTTCATGCATTTGGAGTAGCTAAAAAGGCAACCATCCTCAAAAGACATTTTCGCAAGCAATCACAAAGATCTTTTCAGTGGAAGTTCCGAAAGGACATTTTGCTGATACCATCATTGAGGTCACTTTGCAGCAGGTTAACACAGGAAGGAATGGATAGAGGGCCATAATGAATCATGTGGGATCAGTGGAGAGAGATGGCCAGATTGTGACCTCATACAGAACATCAGTCAGAAAAGAGGAGTCAGAGCAGGTTTACAGATGTATTCCATAATAAAAATGTCCGTCATTGACAGTGATTACCTCATCACATCCATTAAAAAGGTTTAGCATCATTTCCCCAGATGTAGCAAAGTGGTCTTCATCCTCCCGGTCATCTGTTGGAAGTGTTATTTCACTTAAAGCCTTACATACAATATACTGTACTAAAAGACTTCAGATCTTTTGGTGCAACATGCAACTGTTAACCCCCCAATTATGAGTTGCAAATAGGTTCTTGTGTTTTGATGCATCTCATGTTATCCAAAGGAAATGTCAACTTTTGCATTTAAACTAAGGCATAACTTTGAACTTTGATGATGGACCCTCAAACCTTAACACTTAATGCCTTTGAGAAAAACCTTACAAGATTCAAGTGAAAGGCTATCAAAGGTGTTAAGAGAGTAGCTTCAGAGTTGAACAAGGCTTTAAAATTTAGAATCCCCAAAAGATCTAGCAAGCTGGTAGTTGTCTCCTAGGAGACTGCATACGACTATCACCATCTGACATGATATGTTGAATCTTCTGAGACACTCCTGTTCAGACATGTAAAGGAAACTCAACCTCTGCCTGCAGACATGACTTTAAGAGTTTTGCTCCCTGTGAATCCTCTGTTGCTCCCCCCTATGCTGCTTTTCGTTGCGCCACCCTCTGCCTTGCGGATCCAGAGGTCAGTGAACAGGTACTATTACTGGACATCTTAAGACATGATCTGAGAACTAATCAAAGGTGGGATAAGGAACACCCATCCTAGTATGATCATGCATAAAGTAATTCCCAAAGCATATGGCATAAATTCAAAAGTATAGAAAGTAGCCTTTGTGGATGAAAACTTTCCAAAGAACACATAAGAAAGCAGCAGTGAGTATTATGTAATTATTTTTCCCCGAGGTAGGTTCAGTCCTCTTAGTCACTATTGTGTGCTCATTTTTTTTCATGTCAAATTTAATGAAGCCATATGTCTATGTTAAAGTGAAAAGTGTGAGCTCATCATCCTCATTGTCATTTCCCTTGCGTTTTTAAAAATGGCCATTTCTTATGTGTTTAGGAGCATCTCTTGTGCATTCTAACATGGCTGTGGAGCATGATCACAGACCTGTTTGGCTTTCCACCCTGCAGGCAAGGATAAGTTCACTGATTTCGTTGGGACTGCCAGGCATTTTTAGATTCCCTACCTGTAATCTTTCACGTTCAGAAGAAACAACACTATTTGAGATTTCTGTCCGGGTAATTCTTTATAGAAAGTGCTGATATTGTTCCAAATAACATATGATAATTGGCAACCCACCTCTCCAAGGGGACAGCCTCATTCAGCCTAAAACGCTGGAGTTGAATCCAAAAGTTGGCAGGGTGGAGCCGGCCTCCTGATGCATTGATACTTTTCCCAGTTTTATCCAAAATGTTTCTCTGTTCCAAAGCAATAAAATTTTATAGCATTGTGAATCTGTAAGTCGTCAGAGAAATGGCTGACTTGATCTGGAATTGTAAAAGAATGCAAAACGTTGCATAATCTTACACAAAAAAAATTGAAAGATAGAAAATAGGGGTTGGAGTACGTCTTTCAGCCCTTCAGGCAAGATCTACCATTCGTTATGATCATGGCAAAACATCCAATTCTATGGCCTTTTCCTGCTTTCCCCCCATCTACTTTGATCCCTTTACCCTAAGTGCTATATCCAACTACTTCTTGAAATCATACAATCTTTTGGCTATGACTGCTTTCTGTGGAAAATTCCACAGGTTCACCATTCTCTGGGTTTAAAAAAAAAATCCTCCTCATCTCAGTCCTGAATAATTTACCTGTCTCTTTAGACTGTGGCCCCTGGTTCTTGAGTCTGCCACCATTGCAAACAGCCTTGCTGCATCTACCCTGTCTCATCCAGTTAGAATTTATTAGGTGTCTGTGAGATCCTCTCTCATTCTTCTGAATTCCAGTGAATATAATCCTGACTAATTCAACCTCTCCTCATATGTCAGTTCCGTAATTCCAGGAATCAATCTGGTAAACCTTCCTTATACTCCCACAACAGCTGTAAAATCTTTATTCATATAAGGAGTCCAAAACTGCACACAATACTCCAGGTGTGGTCTCACCAATACTCTGCACGTTTGCAGCAAGACATCCCTGTTTCTGTACTTGAATCCTCTCGCTATGAAGGCAAACATACCACTTGCCTTCTTCGCTGCCTGTTGCACCTGCACACTTACTTTCAGTGACTGGTGCATGAGGATACTCAAATCTCTTTGCACCTTCCACTTTTCCAATCAACTGCCATTTTGATAATAATCTGCCTGTCTGGTTTTGCTACCAAAGTGGATAACCTCACATTATCCACATCATATTGCATCAGCCATGTATTTGGCAACTTATTTAACTTGTCCAAATCACACTGAAGCTTTACTGCATCCTCCCATCCAGCTTTGTGTCATCTGCAAGCATGGAGCTATGACATGTAGTTTACTCATCAATATCATTAATGTACATTGTGAATACCTGGGATCCACGTACTGACCCCTGCCATACCTCGCAGGTTAGTACCTGCCACTCGGAAAAAGATCTGTTCATTCCGACTCTTTCTTTTCTGTCGACCAGTTTTCTATCGATCTCACTGCACTTTAATTTTACACACTAAACTCTTGTGTGGGACTTTGTTGAAAGCCTTCTGCAAGTCAAAATAAACCGTATCCACTGGCTCCCCCTGACAACTCCTACTAGTTAAAGTTTTGAAGAATTCATTGGATTTATCAAGCTTGATTTCCCTTTCGTAAATCCATGCTGCTTCTATCCAATCCTGTTACTATTTTCAAAGTATGAGATAACAAGGTGTAGAGCTGGATGAACACAGCAGGCCAAGCAGCATGAGAGGAGCAGGAAAGCTGACGTTTCAGGCCTAGACCCTCCATTTCTGAAGAAGGGTCTAGGCCCGAAACATCAGCCTTCCTGCTCCTCTGATGCTGCTTGGCCTGCTGTGTTCATCCAGTTCTACACCTTGTTATCTCAGATTCTCCAGCATCTGCAGTTCCTACTATCTCTGAAACTATTTTCAAAGTGCTGTGCTATCAAATCTTTTATAATGGACTCTAGTTTCTTCTCCACTACCAATATCAGGCTAATTAATTTATAATTCCCTGTTTTCTTTCCACCTCTTTTTTTTTTTTTGAAACAGCAGGATTACATTAGCTATCTTCCAATCCATAGGAAGCAGGGGTCACAGTCTAAAGACAGGGGCTAGGCCATTTAGGACTGAGATGAGGAGAATTTTTTTTTCACCCAGAGAGTGGTGATTCCATCACAGTGTAATTCTCTACCACAGAGAGCATTTGAGACTGACAAATTGAATGTTTTCAAGAAGGAGTTAGATATAGTTCCTGGGATAAAGGCAATCAAAGGTACAGGGAGAAAGCAGGAATATCCTCTTGAGTTAGACAATCAGCTGTGAACAAGTTGAATGGTGGAACAGGCTTGAAGGCTGAATGGCCTACTCCTGCTTTCTATGTTTCACAGTATTGTTACCGATTTAGTTTTCCCAATATGTAGTTTAAAGTCACCCATTATTAAAGCTGTACATCAAATGTAGCTGTTTACATGTGCTGTTTGAATGGTTGTCATTGCCTTTCCACCTCACATATCTTAGTTCTCATTAAAACAAATGAAATTTTGAAATTAATAACTTCACAGTGGAAGCATTTATTTTTAAAGGGGAAATGTAGATGCTGTTAATGTGTTTATTGAAAATTTAAATTAACCCAGAATTTTTTCAATTTTTTTTGCTAGGAGACCTATTTGAAAATTATTGCAAAAATGATGATTGGGTTACTGCTGGAAGGTTTCTGTTTGCAATAACCATTATTTTGACATTCCCAATTGAATGCTTTGTTACACGTGAGGTAAGTTATCTATCAGTAAAAATAATTGTAAAACTATTTTGGGCACGTTTCTAATTTTACTATGCACCTTCTATTGATAGACATTTCCAAATTAACTTTGTAATATACAATGCTTTATTTTCCTTTACGCCATAATAATGTGAAACAGATTTTGATTTGCAGACATAGGGTGGAAAATAGGAGACACGTGGTATGTCCCTCTGCAATATAATTATACTTTTACTCAGTGTAGAACTGTACCTAATTCTCTTTCTACTGTCCTCAAAATATTTAGTTTTATTCATGCCATTTTATACATTTTTAGCGAATTTATACTTTTGCAAGACTATAACAAATCTAGAATTCAATTGCCATTAACTGCTTGAATTGCAAGACCACATACTTCCATTACCATAACATCATTTGACTCCACCCATACGTTTGTTCATTTACTGTCAAAACCCTCAAATATGTTTTTTTGTATTTTGACTTGACTGTTCTTGATCTAAATGTTCCATTCACTGTTCACTGACTTGCTTGATGACATACATTGGCTGTTTTTATTTTAAAATCAAGATTGAACTGAGTGACTTACTAAGCCATTTCAGAGGTAATTAAGAGTTAACCACATTGCAGTGGGTCTGGAGTCACGCATAGGCCAGACCAAGTGAGGATGGCAGATTTTGTTCCCTAAAGGACATTAGTTAACCAGATGAATCTTTACAACAATCAATAACAATTACCTGCTTACCATTAGACAAGTGCACAGACACTGCGTCTGTGTGCTCTCCTCTCTCACTGCACCTGATGAAGGGCCTGTGCTGTGAAAGCTTGTGTGATTTCAAATAAATATGTCGGACTATAACCTGGTGTCGAGTGACTTCTGACTTTGTCCCTTTAATAACCCTGCTCACTGATGTTCTGTTTGAGTTACACCATAGCCATGAGACTCCAAACCTAATTACAACCTCATGAAATTTGGACAAATAAAGCTAAACTCAAAAGGAAAGATGATAGATGACAGAAAGAAAGATGATAATTGATATCAGTTGCAATTAATCGAGCATGACATGAAGGAGCTTTAATCAGCAATCAGGAGGAAAACTCTGCATTGATTGGAATCACACTCAGCGGGGGAGGCGATGGCCTAGCGGTATTATCGCTAGACTATTAATCCAGAGGCCCAGTTAGTGGTCTGGGGACCCAGGTTCGAATCCCGCCACGGCAGGTGGTGGAATTTGGATTCAATAAAAATATCTCAAATTAAGAATCTAATGATGACCGTGAATCCATTGTCCATTGTCAGGAAAAACCCATCTGGTTCACTAATGTTCTTTAGGGAAGGAAACTGTCATCCTTACCTGGTCTGGCCTACATGTGACTCCAGATCCACTGCAATGTGGTTGACTCTTAACTGCCCTCTGGGCAATTAGGTATGGACAATAAATGCTGCCTAGCCAGCAATGTCCTCATCCTGTGAATGAATAAAGAAAAAAAAACTGAGGAAATTGGTTGTGGTTACTGGAGGCCAACCTCTCAGTCATAGAATATTGCTGCAGGATTTCTTCAGGGTAGTCTCCTAGGTCCAACCATCTACAGCTGCTTCATAAACAAAAAATCAGAAATTGAGTTGTTTGTAAATTTTGCATACAGCAATTTTACAGAAACAAGCCATCTGTACTGGCAAGTAGCTAGTCCTGAACAGCATTCAAACTTGGGCTGACATATGAAAAGCAATATTTGGCTCACACTAGTGCCAATCAACAGCAATTTCTAATAAGAGAGAGTTCCCCTTTCTTCTTTAACAGCATAACCATTGCTCACTCCTCCACCATCAACTTCATAGGGGTTCTTATTGACAAGAACATTAACTAAACTAGCTATACAAATGCTGCGATACTACTGAATAAGCAGGGAAACTCATCTGCTGACTCTCCAAAGCCTGTCCACCATCCACATGGCACAAGTCAGGAATTGATGGAATACTTTCCACTTGTCTGGATGAGCGCAGCTTCAAAAACTTTCAAGAAGCTCAACATCAGTCAAGAACAAACAGCCTGCATTGTCGACACTTCATACACTGTGGTAAACATTCACTCCCTCTACCATCTGTGTACCATCTGCAAGATGCACTGCAAGAACTCGCCAAAGCTTGTTCAACAGCACTTTATAATCCCGGGACTTCTCCTATCCAAAGAATGCGGTGACATGGGAACATTACCATCTGTAAGTTCCTGTCCAAGCTACATACCTTCTTGACTTAGAACTGTATCACTGTTCCTTTACTGTTATTGGCTCAAAATTCTGCAACTCCCTCCCTAAAATCAATATGGGTGTATCTGCACCATGTGGAACATCAAGTTCAACAAGGCAGCTTATCAGCATCTTCTGGAGCAGATGGACAATAAATCCAGGCCTTGTCAATGATCACATTTTATAAATAAATCATAAGAAAAGCTCCCAATGTGGCTCACTTTATGAAAATAATGAGATTATTTTATTGTATTGTGTAAGCAGTCTCAATACTTTCATTCTTTGTTTAGATGTATGTAATGTTCATTATTGCAACAGACCAAACTCAAGAATAAATGCACAACATTTAAGTGATGAGTAAGACAAGATTTGCACATTACATGGGATGTAGCAACAGAGAAATTCTAGACTCACCCTTCATATACATTTCCTGTAGACATTTCTACTCCATATGCAGTTCCTGGTAATAATTGATTCACAATTATCTAATTAGCTGTTTCGGTACAATAAACACACAATCACTACAACAAAAAGTTGTCATAAGTCTTAAATGCTTACAGCATACAGACAATAAATGTGTACCACTCTGCTTTTATTTTATACGATGACTTTTGTGGCAGTTTAACTGATTGAATTTACTTCTGCTTTTTTAGTTGTCTTTGTGGACACAGTTGTAAGCCTTCATTGGTGTTCTTCCTAATTTTCACCAGCGGTTACCTCAGGTACACAAGGCATCTGTCCAAAGTTTTAGCAACTGTATGTAAATAAGGCAGTTGCGGTAGTTTCACACGTCATTAGTTCCCTTCTTTCACAGTTTAACCATTTAATTGAGGTTTGGGGATACAAAACATCTGTTTAAAAGGGATTTGAAAGAAACTGAAATTGAATTCTTACTTCATATCATAGGTAAAAGCAGAAGACGTTGTGCCCTGACTGGAATTTAACACAAAGATTTGCACAGATTCTATAGTTCACTATACAAGCAAACTTCTATTACCACAATTTCACAATCAGACAGTGCATATATAATGAAGATACAGATATTCAGTGCCTTTTTATTTGAATTATTTTGTGCTTGTAAAGTATATTTGTCATTCTTCTGACCTGCAGATCTCAAGGTAGGGTTATACATCAGATAATAAGTATCCACATTCAAAGTACTTAAACGTAATGCTTTTAACTTTGTATAATATAAAACTTTATGATTGAAAATGATAAGTTCAGAATGATTTGCATAGGTGAAGCTTCATTAAAGCTTCACTACAAGTTGCAGTGGAACTTTAACCTTATTAATCATTGAAGTGTTTTGGAAGAATCTGAAATAATAACAATTAAGATTAATCAGATATTTTAGCTGCCGAAGAATCAGGTGGTTAAGTTTTAAATATTTTTTCTTGTTAGTTTGATGTAGCATGATGTTTGTCTGCCTGGAAATACATTTTCAAAACACATTATTGCAAGAATGGGAACAAAAATGCTTTTATTTGTTTAGCAAGGGATCATTGAATTTTCTTTCATCTACAGGTTATTGGAAACTTATTTTTTGGAGGAACACTGTCAACAATTTTTCATTTCTTTGTAACCATCTGCATTGTTGCTGCAGCCACAGCTATTTCATTAGCCTATGATTGCCTTGGAATAGTTTTGGAATTAAATGTGAGTAAGAGTATTCTTGTAATAAGAGAGCATTTACTTTTTGCCATCCATTCTCTGGATATGGATGTCACTATCAAGATTGGTATTTATTTCACATACCTGTGAAAACTTTGTTTGTGCATTGTTTAAGTTTATGTGCTAAGGGTCCACTTATAATTTTGTTTAGATAAGACTTAATGGTTTGATACAACTGAATTATTTGCTCGGGCAAATTCAGAAGACAGTTAAGAGTCAACTAAATTCAGGTAGGACTGCAGTTGCACATAAGTGAGACTATGAAAGAATGGGAGGTTTAAATTAGGTTTTTCTGAGAATCCAGCAGCTTCATGGTTGTTGTTACGGAACTCAGATTTTTATTGAACTGAATACAATTTGAACTAATTTTTTTGAAATTTTGCTTTTTTTTTGTGGAGTTGAACTGAACAATGTCTTTGTTTGCCACTTTAGTTCTTTGTCTGGACTTTGTCCATTTCTGTCTCGTACCTGGAGGTTTCCTTCTCAGAAGGGTTCCTCAGTTATAGGGACTCATTGTCTTTTCTTATTCAGCTGATCAGCTGTGCCAGTAGCCCATACAATCTAATGTCACACATAATCCCTTTCTTGTGCACTCCATGTCTACAAATTCCAAATTTTATTGTTCATTTCTATCCTTGCTCATGTCTGCTTCATCTCTCCCAGCATTTTCCTTCTCCAAACCTGAAATTCACTCACTCAATATGGCTAGTCAGCCAATGGTTTCCAGCTGCCATTCCGAACGGGCTTTTGTTTCTGCTTCCAGCCGTCCATCCTTTACTTATGGGCTCCTCTCACCCACTCTTTTGGCCTCTCAACTGTCACACCATATCAACACTAGACCTCTTAATAGTTGGTAGAAGTCCAAGTTTATGCAGATTGTAGATTTCCTATCACTAGCATCGGTTCAACCACTTCATTTACACCCATCTTTCCTGCAACTCTGTTTGAATCCTTTGATCAGGATTCATCCCTACCTGTGCAATGAAACAGCTCTCATCAAACTACATCCTATATAATTATGACAATGGTAAACTTACCCCAACTCATCCTTCTCAACTTCCCTGCAGCCTTTGAAAAGTTTGATCACATTATCCTCCTCCAAGCCGCTCCTCCAGTATCCAGGTGGCTGGGAATGACAGCATCAGATTCCATTCTTATTTATTCAGTGATAGGCTGAGAATCTCCTGCAATGACTTCTCATCTTCAACACAATTAACTTTAAACCCCCAAGGATCTCCTTTGATCCTTTCTTGTTTCTCATCTAAATACTGTCCCTTGGCAATGGCATCTGAAATCTCATTAGTTTTCATACCTAAACAGGTGTCAACCAACTCCTCCATGACTATGATTTGATGTAATGCTTGACCAACAATCAGTGGGTGAGCAGTATTTTCCGCCAATTAAGTACTAGGATGACTGAAACCAATGCCTATCATCTTAGAAATAACACCTCTGCTCCTCTTTCACAGTTACACTTGTGCTCCAGTATCCTGGAGAGGGAGCATGTGGTTCTCAGTGGTATGATGCAGACCTTTGTGGAATGGTCGGCATCACAGGGGCTGTGGTGCATCACCACCCCAGATGATGTTATTTAATTTAAGAAGTTTCTGTTTAGGTTAAGTAAGTTTCCGTTCAACTGTTAATTTGTTATTTGATACAGTACCCTAGCAGGTGCTGTTAACTACATTTTTATTTTCTGTTTAAAAGAGCGAAGGAAACTTTAGTTTCAGTTTAAAAGCATACAGAGAGGTTGACTTTCAGTTTAAAACAGTAGAGAAAGGTTTACTCTCTATCTAATCCTATCCTGTACCTATCTTGGGAGTGCTTAATGGGGACAGTGCAGCGGAAGCTTCACTCCGTATCTAACACTGTGTTGTCCCTATCCTGTAAGTGTTTGATAGGGTCAGTGTCAAGAAAGCTTTACCTTCAGTTTAAAAGAGTAGAAGGCAGCTTTACACTGTATCTAACCCCATGCTGTTCCTGTCCTGGAGTGGGGGGGATGGAGGGGTTGTTTGATAGGGACAGTACAGAGGAAGCTTTACACTATTTTTAACCCTGTGCTGTCCCTGTTCTGGGGACAGTGTTGGGAAGCTTTATTTTCAGTTTAAAAGAGTAGAAATAACACCTTGTGGTCAGTTTGCATTTTTCCTTTCTAACCTGCAGCGCAACTTTTAATGATTCACATACATGTATGCCAAGAGCTTTTTATTCTCTATCCAAAATAGACTTGAGTCTCCCAAGAAATAAGTGACTTCCCCATTCTTCCAGCAAGATAGACTACCTCACATTTCTGTGTTGAACTTAATATGACAATTCTGCAAGTTTATTAATGTCCTCCTGAAATTTGTTGCAGTCATTTCCAGTATTGACTCTCCTTCCACACTCACCAATTTGGTTTCATCTGCAAATTTAGATTTTGTGTTTGTTGATTGTAAATAGTAAAGAATGCCAATATGCACCTCATGCCCATAGGTCTCTTGGCTTTTGTGCTATCCCAGATAACAATACATGGAGGCAAGGAGGTAGCAATTTATCTTCAACAAAATGGTCAATGTTGAATGGACTGCTGTTTTGCATTCCACCATCTGATTTCAATGGAAAACAAATTCAGATGGAGTGCAAAATGACCTATCATTTTACAATTGACCACTTTGCACTACAATCCCAAAATGATTCTAAATCTCCAAGAATATTAATTGTTGGGTAATAGGGAGTGATAATGAAAAAAGGAATGTAAATAACAATAGTGGAATCACATATTTACTCCACAATGTTGCAGGCACTTTGACCAAACAACTAAACAACTTAGTAATTGTCCTTCACTGTTACTTTATTTTCACAGGGTGTGATTGCTGCTACTCCACTGGTTTTCATCATTCCAACAGCATGCTATCTAAAACTCTCTGAAGAGTCGTGGTATAATTGGGATAGTGTTCAGTCTTGTATTATCCTGATTACTGGTATATTAGTGATGATTGTAGGGTTTGTAATGGCTGTCATGTTTCCAAAAGAATGCAGTCATGGAAAGGAGATGTTTTACTGCATGCCTTCAAATTCATCTCTTTACAATATTACATTCCCTATCAATGAAACGGTCAATCAATCTCCAGTGTTCATTACCAACATATTATAAAATATGAGAATCTGTGCAGTGGTGCTGATCAATAGTTTGTTGATTTCTGTTGCAATATAACAAATGTGCTGTTATTTTTCGAGTAAATGTAAAATTATGTCCTCTACTTTATGCCAAAGTTTGCAACCTGTTTATTTATTGTTGAATGCTTTTGTTTATTGTCAATATTTGAAACAAGTAGACACTAGCTTCCCCTTTTGTAAGTGAAGCAAATTGAATCAGAGGACATTGATTAATCAGTAAATGTTTGATCTACCAATGAATGATAAAGCTTTGACACATCAATAAATAAGAAGTGTATTTCACTATTAATATTGACTACATCAGTGACTCCGTAGACTTGCTTAATTGAGTGATACATAACAGGAATGGAGATGCCAGTGATGGACTGGGGTGGACAAAGTCAAAAGTCACACGACACCACATTATAGTCCAAAAGGTTTATTTAGAATCTTAAGCTTTCGGAGCACAGATTCCTTTGTCAGGTGCAGTGAGAGCAGGGCACACAGACACAGAGTTTATAGGCAGAGAGATCAAGGGCAGAGAGATCAAAAGATAATACAACTGGTGTGAGTGGAGGGTCAGCTAATAAGTCTCTGCAGGTGAGCAAGAGTGTTAGTCAGTGTGTAAAGTGTTTATAAGGTCAATGTCAGTGTGTGTTGTCATGACAATCAGGCAGAGCCATAGGAATACACACACACTCACTCTCTCTCTTTCTGTCCCTCCCCCACACTCTCTCACACACACTCACTCTTCCCCCCCGCCAACTCACACACACACACACACACACTCCCTCTCCCCCCCAACTCTCTCTCTCTCTCACACACACACACAGACATTCTCTCTTTCTCCCTCCCCACATTCACTCTCACACACACTTTCTCTCCCTCCCATTCTCTCACACACACACACACACATTCTCTTTCCGTCCCTCCCCACACTCACACTCACACACACGTTCTCTCTCTCTCTCCCCCTCCCCACACTCACTGTCACACACACTTTCTCTCTCTCCCTCCCATTCTCTCTCACACACACACAGACACAGACACACACTTTCTCTCTCTCCCCCAGCCCCACTCTCACACATACACACACTTTCTCTCACTCCCCTCCACTCAGACACACACACACATTCACTCTCCCCCCTCACTCTCTCTCATACACACTCACACTCTCTCTCTCCACCCCACACACACACACAGACAGACACACACACGCATATATCTATGTGGTGAATCAGTTCATCCAAGATGTTTGTTTATTTACAGATACGTTCTATTTTAAAAAAAAAACACTTTGTAGTCACAGTGGGTCAGTGTGGCATCTTATAAATTCCAGCTTTCACAATAAAATCAGCCTGATTCCAGGTTAAAACTCAAACAGATTCTGAACAAGGCCTCCCACCTACAATTCAATGTCTGACCTGAGCTATCACCTTTCGTATATTGCTGTGGCTGTGCCTGATTGTCATGACAACACAGACTGACATTGACCTTATAAACACTTTACACAGAGTCTAACATCCTTGGTCACTTGCAGAGACTTCTTACCTGACCCTCCACTCAAACCAGTTATATGATCTTTTGATCTCTCTGCCCATGATCTCTCTGCCTATAAACTCTGTGTCTGTGTGCCTGCTCTTTCACTGCACCTGATGAAGGGGCTGTGCTCTGAAAGCTTGTGAGATTCTAAATAAACCTATTAGACTATAACCTAGTGTCGTGTGACTCATAGTAGAAAGGTTCAATATTTGATCTCTGACCCTGATCTCAGCTTAGGCAGCAGCAGAGTGGTTTCAATGAAATTTAGTGTCCCAGCAGTAAGGAGACGACCATCAAACATGCTATCCTGTAACTCCTAAAGTTTTGAATTTTTGCCATGCTGGTAATACAGTATTTTCAAACAAGTCAGCACGAACTTAAAAAAACGGTATCATATGAACTCCCCCATGTGTATTTTGATGTAATGTGTTGAATAATTCAATGAATTTCTGTGAAACTCTTTCTGGTAAAGGGATAAAAATCATGATTTTACCATGATCAATATTTTCTTGCTTCATATTACTCCGTTTCATTGCTACACTTCAATGTTTACAAACTGACAGAATTAATAACTTTTTCAAAGGTGCAGTGTTGCACGATCATCTCTTGCTTTTATTTACTTCTGTCCATCACAATCATTTCTTTCTGCTTTTTGCTCCCCTTTGCAATTTTATTACGTCTGTATTAACTTGAAATTTAGGATTATCGCAAGCATTTTTTATTTCTCAATGAAAGGTAATTGATCAAGGAATTGAATGTTAACTCTGCTCAGATGCTGCCTGATTTGTTGAGTATTTCCAGCATTCTAATTATGTTTTGCATATTAGTCATGGGGGCAACTGTGGTTTCATGAAAAAGGCAGCTGACTAATCTTTGAAAGGAGGGTTTAAGACATTAGGCTTCCAAATTATATATAAACCTAAAATTTGTTTTACAAGTTCACCTGCAATACTTAGAAAGAGCCTCACAAATCTAGTAGAGGACTAAGAAGTGGCTGTTTAGTTTAAAACATGGTATGCTTTGTTCTTACTTTACACAAAACCATGTGCAATCCATAATAATTTCTATCCCATCATTTGCCTTAGGCTCCACTGCATAATTGCTTATGACATTTACCAGGCAGAATGTACTTATGACCATTACTTGTCTGAATTGCAATTTTAATGAGTATTGGAAAATAGTAAAATGCAAATTTTAAGCAAAATTCTTAGGTATTGTAAATCAAAAAAAAAGTTAAAGCTGACATTTTAACAAGTACAAAAGTATATTATAATCTATCAGGCCAATATGATGTCATTTTACACTTTAATTTTGCAAATGTCCTTTCCAAAGAAAGGTCATTGTGAAAGGTTGATTATGCCAAAAGATTTCTTAAGAATTCCCCAAAGATGCTGGCAATATGGTTGATATTTAATGTATTGACTGTCAAAATCCATACTGATAGAGTGGACTATGGACTTGTGCTTAAAATGAAAGCTTTTAAGATAAATGCAGCATGTCCAAACACACACCAATCCTGCTTCAATGGATCTCATCATCAGAAAGAATCTAACATGTCATGAATGCTAGCATGTAAGTATAGGGCTTGGAAATCCCCTCAGGAATAGGGAATGAACAATATTGGTGCGTTCAGGCTGAAAGATTTGCCAGCCTTCTTTGTAGGTGCTGGTTGAGTGCCCCAGCTATTCCTGCTCCACAGCCTGTTCTCGAGCTGATCCTTCTGTCCTGAATCGATCAAACAGGAAAGCCACAGATACTTTGCTACTCAGGCTTGCACTAAATTTATATCACCATGATCCAACAAACAAAAATACCCCACTGTCTTTTGGCAGGTGTCCTAGACATTTGCTAGTGAGACATCAAACTGACAAAATCTTTACTCAAGCTCAGAATGTCAAAAATGCTCGGGAACAATTATGTTGTTTAAATCAAGTAACACAACCAAGTAAAAAGTAAAATAGAGACATGTTCTTGAGAAATAATGGGACGGTGAAGAGCACGGATATAGTACAGACATGGAGAGAGTGGCAGGAAACTTGCAAAACAAGAAGAGTGAATTATCACAATTGAGGAGTGGGAGGGAACTAAAATCAACCAAAATTTCGAGGTAAGCATTTAAAGAACTGAATAAATAAGTTGGACCTAAAAGTGCAAGATTTTAGTTTTTCATTTTTTTAAGTCTTAAGTTTTATTTCTACTGTATTTCATTTGTAAGTTCCTAAATGACGTGACAAAACATCTCAATCTTGCTGAATATACATTTTATGCAATGTGGGAACAGGGTGTGGTCTCATGTACTGGGAAAAACATGTGCAGGAAGTGTCATCATCTACAGGGGTTCAACTCTGGGTTTTACAGTTCTAGCAATGACTGACAACTTTGTCGTACATGCATAATGCTGACAGCTACATGGATTGTATGGTTTTGGAGGTGGTGACACTGCAGCTTTTGATAATTCAGGCAAAGTGGAAATTAATGACCTTCAGTCAAGCAAGAGCCAAAAAGGACCAAGCAGGTAGAGACTCGGGGTTCTCTAGTGCACTCCATTCTCCAACCAGTCTGAAAACTGATGAGGACATTGATTCTTCTGGGAAGCACAACTGTATTCATGTCCACAGCACCACATACATCCCAACTATGCAGCAAGGGAGCAGGAAGTTTGAGAATACAATAATGATATAGGAATCAATAGTTAGGGAAACCGACAGGCATTTCTGCAGGCTCAGGTATGATTCCTACCTGGTAATATTGTCTCTTTTGCAACTGTGTCCAGGATATCATGGACTAGCTGTTGAAGGGAGAAGGTAAACGACCAAAGATCATGATCCAGAATTAGAAAAGTCCTGCAATCAGTTTTAGCGAGTTAGAGAAAAATAACTAAGCAGGAATTCAAAACTAGTAATAAGCTGATTGTACCAGAGATAGTAGGAACTGCAGATGCTGGAGAATCTGAGATAACAAGGTGTAGAGCTGGATGAACACAGCAGGCCAAGCAGCATCATAGGAGCAGGAAGGCTTGTAGAGCTGGATGAACACAGCAGGCCAAGCAGCATCATAGGAGCTGATTGTACTTACTTGGCATTAGAATTGAAATAGGAGGATACAGAAGATGAATGATGGTTGAAGAGGTGATGCAGGAGGGAGTACTTTAAATCTTGAAGCAATGGGACTAGTTTAGTAGTAGGTAGGACCTACATAAGCAATTTGTACTTCACAGAGTTGGTGTGTGTCGTCACTGATGTTGTAGAAGAGGGTTTAAACTAATTTAGTAGGGGTATGTTCATCAGAATGTAGCATTAGAAAGGCAAAGCAAAATGCACAGATAAAATTAGAGTAAGAAATAGTACAGTGTTTTGGTGTCAGACTAAGGGACAATACTGGAACCTTTAGGATAAACTTTGAGAACAAATTGGTAAATCGCTACCACTTAGTATGTATTGTTCCACCAGAAGGGATGACCTACCAGAGTCATTGTTATAAGTTGGGAAGGAGTTGCGTTGGGAGTCCTCAATACTGACTGCGGACCTCATGAAATCTCATGGTATCAGGTTAAACATGGGCAAGGAAACCTTCTGCTGATTATCACCTACCATGCCCCTTCCTACTCAGCTGATGAATCTGTATTCCTCCACATTGAACACCAATCGAAAGCAGCACTGAGGATGACAAGGGCACAGATTGTAGTCCACCACCCAGACAACAATGTCCATCACCAAGGGTGGCTCAGTAGCACCATTATTGACCAAGCAGGAAGAGGCCTAAAGGTCATAGCTGCTAGAATGGGTCTGTGGCAGTTGATGAGGGGATCACAAAAAGGAAAATCCCTTCTTGACCTCATCCTCACCAATCTGCTTGTAGTAGATAAATCTGTCCATGGCAATATCAGTAAGGAGTGACGCGTGCACGGAGCTTGTGGAGACAAAGTCTCAACTTCACATTGAAGATACTCTCCGTCATGTTGTGTGGTACGATCACTGTGCTAAATGAGATAGATTTCAAACAGATCTGGGAACTCAAAACTCAGGTTCCATGTGGAACTGTGGGGCATTAGCAGCAGCAGAATTGTATTCAACCACAATCTATAATTACGTGGCCTGGCATATCTCTTCACTTTACCATTACCAGGGGAGGTGATGGCCTACTGGTATTATCACTGGACTGTTAATCCAGAGACACAGATAATCTTCCGGACACCTGGGTTTGAATCCTGCAACGGCAGATGGTAGAATTTGAATTCAATAAATATCTGGAATTAACAGTCTAATGATGACCGTGAATCTATTGTTGATTGTTGGGAAAAAAGCCCATCTGGTTCACTAACGTCCTTTAAGGAAGGAAACTGCCATCCTTGCCTGGTCTGGCCTACATGTGACTTCAGACCCACAGCAATGTGGTTGACTCTGAACTGCCCGCTGGGCAAATAGGGATGGGCAATAAATGCTGGCCTAGCCAGCGACGCTCTCATCCTGTTAATTAATAAAAGAAAAAAAAATTACCATCAAGTGGGGTGATCAATTCTAGTTCAATAAAGAGTGTAGGAGTGGATGCCAGGAGCAGAACCAGGCATACCTGTAATTTAGGTATCAACCTGGTTATACAAAACACAGGACTACCTGCATGCCAAACTACATTAGCACCATGACATTGACAAAGCTAAGCAATCCCACAACAAATTGATCAGACCTAAGCTCTCGGTTTCATGTCCAGTCATGAACGGCAGTGGACAAATAAAAGCTCACTGAAGGAAAAGGCTTCATAAATATCCTCAATGATTATGGATCTCAACTTATTAGCAGAAAACAAAATGCTAAAATATTTGTAAGCATCTGCAACCAGAAGCTGCAAGTGGATGATCCATATAGGCCTCCCTCCTTGCATCTCCAGCATCACAAATGCCAGTCTTCAGCCAATTTGTTTCACTCCATGTTATATGAAGAAATAGCTGAAGTCACAGTTGTTGGTCTGTATGTTCAGGTGGTGATTTAAGTGATTAAATGGGAACATAGCTGTTGTATTTGGAAGCACTGACACAGTGTGGCAATGCACTATGAGACAGAGAACTGTGGATGCAGGAGATCTGAAACAAACAAAAACAAAAATTGCTGGAGAAACTCAGCAGGTCTGGCAGCATCTGTGGAAGGAAAGCGGAGTTAACAGCTCAAGTCTTGCAGCCCTTCCTGAGAACACAGGACTCAAAACATTAACCCTGTTTGCTCTCCACAGATGCTGACAGACCTGCTGAGTTTCTCCAGCAATTTCTGTTGTCGTATGTTTCAATGTATCATGAGAGTTGAAGGATCTCAGCTCAGGAAGAAGGGCAGCTCTGGGCATTTTGCTGTGGAAGACAAATAAGAATGGTAAATGGTGCTGGTTGTGGCACCTGTTTGCTGAACTTCCACAACACACAAACTCTTGATCTATCTACTACACCCACCCTCTGGATGATACAAATGAACCACGTCACAATGCCCTCCTTGGCACCTTGTTTTTGCAACCTGGAACTGGAAATAGGAATGTTTATAAAAGGCAATGCCCTGTTAGACATGTACAAAATATGATTAAAATAATAGGTAAACGGGAATGGGAATTCAACCCATATTTGGTGCTTTAACATGAGCAGCTGTGAGAAAACTGCACCTGATAATTACCTAACAACAGCAGATGTAGCCTGTAGGATGAAAGGTTAAAATGAATCAGATGCATAGCAGCTGCTTTTTTGGCAGAATACCAGTAAATCATAAAATGTTTCAAATGTGAATGTTATTAACAGTTCATTTAACTTTCAGAACAGCCCTATACTTCTAAATCATGCACAAAGTTTCTCAATCTCAGGTTATTGTTATAATACAGTGAAACCTTGGTTTCATGCATGCCCTTTTTCTGGAAGAAAATCAAATAAAAATGGATGTCATATTTGATTATCATAAAAATACCAGGTACAACAGCATAGAACGTAAAAAGAATGAGATCACCATTCAATCGACTTCTTCAGAAAGAAAGACCAGGCAGGAGTGATATTCTCACCCATTTTACAGACTGTTCTGGCCAAGCAGCAGAGGCAGCAGAGTGAGTATAAAGGTACCGGAGCTCGGGGCACATTGTAGCTGCGAGAAAAAACTGGAGTGACATCACAGGGAGGCTGTGACCCGATTCACTGGGAGGAAATCTGCACTAAATTTGAAAAAAGAACAGAGTCAAGAAGTATCAATAAATTTAATTAACTCAATAAAGTAATTAACTAAGTAGAGATGGCGGGACAGGTGATGTGTTGTAGCTGTATGATGTGCGAGCTGGCTGATCCCATTGCGAACTGCAGTGACCACATCTGCACCAAGTGTTGGTTGCTCGAGGAACTTCGGCTCAGAGTTGATGAGCTGGAATCTGAGCTTCAAACACTGCGGCACATCTGGGAGCACCTGGACGCTTTGTTTCAGGAGGCAGTCACACTTGGTAGATTAAGTAATTCAAATTTGGTCAGGGGCCAGGGACAGCAGGGGGTGACTGCAAGTGAGGCAGGTAGAGGGATCCTGCAGTCAGGAACAGAGGAGCCTCAGCTCTTGACCTTTTCCAACAGGTATGAGGTACTTGCTCCCTGTGTGGATGAGGAAAAGGGCTGCAGGGAGGATGAGCCAACTGACCACTGCACCGTGGTACGGGAGGCTATTCAACAGGGGGGAGCAAAAAGACAGGTGGTAGTTGTCGGGGATTCTATAATCAGGGGAATAGATAGTATCTTTTGTAAGCAGGATCGGGAGTCCTGCATGGTGTGTTGCCTGCCTGGTGCCAAGGTAAGGGATATCTCAGACTGGCTTGAAAGGATATTAGAGAGGGAGGGACAGGATCCAGTTGTTGTGGTCCACATCGAAACAATAACATATGCAAGACTAGGAAACAGCACATGTTCAGGGATTATCAGGAGCTAGGAACGAAATTAAAAAGCAGGTCCTCAAGGGTTGTAATCTCCGGATTACTGCCCGAGTCATGTGCAAATTGGTATAGGGACGCTAGAATAAGGGAAATAAACACGAGTCCAAAAGAGTGGTGCAGGAAAGAGGGGTTCCTTTTAATGGGGCACTGGCATCAGGATTAGAACAGGAGGGATCGGTACCGTTGGGACGGTCTCCACCTGAACCGAGCTGGGACCAATGTTCTAGCAAAAAGGGTAAACAGGCTGGTCAACAGGACATTAAACTAGAAAGTGGGGGAGAAGGGAATGGTGAAACATCACCCAGTGGGGAACAAAGCAGCAGGCTAACATCTGTAGGGGTAGATTCCACTGTGTGGAAAAATATGAAGAAAAAAATAGGAAAGGAGAACTCAGGAGAGTTATTAAAGTCTCCAGCAGAGACACAAATAGGACAGAGTGTTTGGAAAGGGTTAGTAATCAAACTTCATGCACACTGGATAAATGAGTGACAATGAGAAGTGGGACAGTTAATACAGGATTGAAGGTGTTATATCTGAATGCATGCTGTATAAGAAACAAGGTAAATGAGCTTGTGGTGCAGATCAAAATTGGCAGATATGACATGGTGGGCATCACATAGACATGGCTGCAAAGGGATCAGGATTGGGAGTTGGATATCCAAGGATATACATCTAATCGGAAAGATAGGCAAGTGGGCAGAGGGGGTGGGGTTGCTTTATTAGCAAGAAGTGAAATTAAATCAATAGTATGAAATGAACTAGGGTCAGATGGTGTAGATTCTGTGTGGGTAGAGCTGAGGAACCGCAGAGGTAAAAAAAACATAGTTAGAATTATGTACAAGCCTCCAAACCATAGTCTGGAGCTGGGGCGCAAGATGCACCAGGAGATAGAAAAGCTGTGTAAGAAAGGCAAAGTTACGGTGATCATGGGGGATTTCAATACGCAGGTGGACTGAGAAAATCAGGTTGGTAGTGAATCGCAAATAAAAGGAATTTGTGGAATGTCTACGAGATGGCTTTTTGGAGCAGCTTGTGATGGAGCCCTCTAAAGAACAGGCAATACTGGATTTATTGTTGTGCAATGAGGCAGACTTGGGGAAGCTTAAGGTGAAAGAACTCTGAGGACGCAGTGATCATAATATGATTGAATTTACTCTGCTTTTTGAGAGAGAGAAGATAGAATCAGAGTTAATGGCACTACAGCTGAATAAAGGCAACTACAGAGGCATGAGAGAGGAGCTGGGCAGAATTGACTGGGAGAGGAGCCTAGTAGGAAAGACAGTGGAACAGCAATGGCAGGAGTTTCTAGGAATAATTCAGGAGACACAGCAAAAATTAATCCCTAGGAAAAAGAAGCATGCTACAGGGATGATGAGGCAACCATGGCTGACGAGGGAAGTCAGGGATAGTATAAAAGCAAAAGAGAAAGTATATAATGTGGCAAAGGGCAGTGTGGAAACCAGAGGATTGGGAAGTTTACAAGGACCAACAGAGGGCAACAAAAAAAAAAGAAATAAGGAAGGAGAAGATTAAATATGAGGGTAAGCTAGCCAATAATATAAAAGAGGACTGTATGGTGTTTCTCTAGATATATAAGGGGAAAATCAGAGGCAAAAGTGGACAATGGACCACTGAAAAATGACGCTGGAGAGATAGTGGGGAACAAGGAAATGGCTGAGGAACTGAATAATTACTCTGCGTCAGTCTTCACAGTAGAAGACACAAGTAATATCCCAAAAATTCGAGAGAGTCAGGGGGCAGAGCTAAGTATGGTGGCCATCACCAAGGAGAAGGTGCTAGAAAAACTGAATGGCCTGAAGGTGGATAAACCACCAGGATCAGATGGGCTACACCAGAGTTGTAAAGGAGATAGCTGAAGAGATAGTGGAGGCGTTAGTGATGATCTTTCAGGAATCACTAAAGTCAGGGAGGGTCCCAGAGGACCAGAAAATCGCTGACACCCCTGTTTAAAAAGGGAGTGAGGCAAAAGACTGAAAATTACAGGCCGATTAGCCTAACCTTGGTCATGGGTAAGATTTTAGAGTCCATCGTAAAGGATGAGATTTCTGAATACTTGGAAGTGCATGGTAAAATAAGGCAAAGCCAGCATGGTTTCATCAAGGGGATGTCATGCCTGACAAATCTGTTAGAATTATTTTAGGAAGTAATGTGCAGGTTAGACCAAGGAGAACCAATAGATGTTATCTACATGGACTTCAAGAAGGCCTTTGATAAGGTGCCACACAGGAGGCTGCTGAGTGAGATAAGGGCCCATGGTGTTAGAGGCAAGGTGCTGGCATGGATAGAAGATTGGCTGTCTGACAGAAAGCAGAGAGTGAGGATAAAAGGGTCTTTCTCAGGATGGTAGCCGGTGACTAGTGATGTTCCACAAGGGTCACTGTTGGGACCATAACTTTTCACTTCATACATTAATGATCTAGATGAAGGAGCTGAGGGCATTCTGGCTAAGTTTGCAGATGTTACAAAGATAAGTAGAGAGACAGGTAGTATTGAGGAGTTGGGGAGGCTGTAGAAGGATTTGGACAAGTTAGGAGAGTAGGCAAAGAAATGGCAGATGGAGTACAATGTGGGAAAGTGTGAGGTCATGCACTTTGGTCAGAAGAATAGAGGTATGGACTATTTTCTAAATAGGGAGTAAATTCAGAAGTCTGAACTGCAAAGAGACTTGGGAGTTCTAGTCCAGGATTCTCTTAAGGTAAACTTGCAGGTTGAGTCAGTAGTTAGGAAGGCAAATGCAACTTTGGCATTTATTTTCAGAGGTCTTGAATAAAAAAGCAGGGATGTACTTCTGAGGCTCTATAAGGCTCTGGTCAGGCCATGCTTGGAGTATTGTGTGCAGTTTTGGGCCCCATTTCTCAGGAACGATGTACTGGCCTTGGAGCGGGTTCAGAGGAGGTTCACGAGAATGGTCCCAGGAATGAAAAGCTTAACATATGAGGAATGTTTGAGGACTCTGGGTCTATACTCAATGGAGTTTAGAAGGATGAGGGGGGATCTAATTGAAACTTACAGAATACTGACTGACCTGGATAGAATGGATTTTGGGAAGATGCTTCCATTGGTAGGAGAGACTAGGACCCAAGGGCACAGCCTTAGAGTAAAGGGAAGACCTTTTAGAACAGAGATGAGGAGAAACTTCTTCAGCCAGAGAGTGGTGAATCTATGGAATTCACTGCCACAGAAGACTGTGGAGGGCAGATCATTGAGTATATTTAAGACAGAGATAGATAGGTTCTTGATTGTCAAGGGGATCACAGGTTACGGGGAGAAAGCAGGAGAATGGGGTTGAGAAACTTATCAGTCATGATTGAATGGCAGAGCAAACTCAATGGGCTGAATGGCCTAACTTCTGCTCCTACGTCTTATGGTCTTATGGCCAATTGCAATGCGTTGATTTCAGAACTCAACTAACTAATATATTCATCTATTGAAAATGTTTTTTTTCAGTTTCTAAGAGACTGAACATTTCTTTAATGTTGTAAATTCAAACGGTTTAGCCAACCAAATTGCTAAAATAAAACAAATGTTGACTACGCAGTAAAAACAAAGAATACAGAAAATTCACATCTCATTCGGCATTGAAGAGCAAATGGGTTGGCATATTTAAGGTGTACTTAGCTGAAACATTTCCCTTCAGAACAATCTACTGCATATTTCTAACATTTTCTGTTTTAATTTCAGATTTCTCACAGTTTCAACTTTTATTTGCTAGTCTAATACTCATTTGTGAATCAGACTAAACTATGATTATAACATTAACAATAAAATATACATTGTTATGAGTTAATAAACCAAGCTTCCATACTCAACTATTGCATGACAGTTTGATTTTGCATTTCTTGTGCCTTTTAGTTATTGAACAATTGCGATGAGAGCCAACCCACTGAATGAGTAAGTGTGTACATGTGTCTCTCTATGACATCTCCTGCACATGCTCACACCCAATCTTACATCAAACTTGAACAGTCCTGGCATGTTACATTAAAAATAGCTGTTACCACCTCACTTAATTTTCAAAACATTCTTTTTTCCCTTGTAACCCCATTCTGGGACATATATAAAGTAAGAAACCTGTTATTTTTGTAGTTAATTTATGTTTATGATTGGAATTCCCAGACA
This sequence comes from Rhincodon typus, assembly GCF_021869965.1. Taxonomy (NCBI): domain Eukaryota; kingdom Metazoa; phylum Chordata; class Chondrichthyes; order Orectolobiformes; family Rhincodontidae; genus Rhincodon; species Rhincodon typus. The sequence goes on along the minus strand of NC_063338.1, from coordinate 58,284,377 downwards.
TTCTTTTACACAGACATGATAACAAGTCATTTCAGACTTCAAAACATGCTGGTTGTAAACAATTAATTATCATAAATCTTAGAAAGATGAGAAGATTTGTGAAGCTGCTGTTAATTTTCAGAAATTTGATGAACATTAATGAGGTTATAATCTAGAAAGAGTAAAATGTGTTCATGCTAAAAACAGTTGGCAAAGTTAAACCTGGGGACAACTGAAATTAGCCTGATACCAATAATCAGAAAACTAATGAAATTAATACAAATGTATACAAATTAATACAAAAGGATTAGGAGTAGGCAATTCAGCTCCCTCAGCCTGCTTCTGCATTCATTAAGATTATAACTGATCTCATTACGGTCTCATCTCCATATTCCCTTCCACCCCTGATATCTGTTGACTCACTTCATAGTCAATGACCAGAAACAAATTGGAAATGCACCCGTTAGAATGTAACCTATTGATTACTATTTTAGAATGTGTCAAGCTCCATTTTCAACCAGATGTGGATGTGCGTTTTGGTGTGCAAATAGCTACACATAGATTTCCTGAAAATAAAAGTCAGGATTCTACTCCATACTTCTAATTGTGTAACTTATCCCTCTGCACCTTTTGTGGTCAAGACAGCATTGTATACGAACACTCACCCCACTGAGGTTGGGTTCCTGTATAAAATGGGGTACAAACATCAAATTTCTTCTGCTACATCAATTTCATACAGGCCAGGCTTGAGCGTTTGTGAAGAAAATGAAAAGCTTGCTGAGGAGTGTGGAATATGTTGACATGAGTGACACTATTACGTGGTGTATTGTCATTAGAATGTGTGGCTGGATTTTATGTAGAGACATAACCTGCAGCCCCAACACCCCACCTCTCCCATCTTCCCAAACATGGAAAATTTACCTTTAGCCTGTTGACTCAGAAGCCAGCTTGTCCATAGGGATAATATGATGGGATCAGCCTTAACTAAGTCAGTGTGTGAATTCCACCATTACCTGGGAGAAAGTCCCACCCCAGAGACCTGCCAGCTTATTTATTTGGATGACAGCTCTGTCGTTCCAGCAGTGCCAGGATCAAGCAGTGGCCATTGTTGAAAACATTGGCTGGATTTTACAGACAACAACCCCTTGCTAGTGCTGAAGGTATGGGTCTTATATAATGAAATAAGGTGGCCCTTTCACCAACTTCCTGCCCAACCCCACCTCTGCCCTACATTCTCGTGGGAAGATAGGCATCAGGCAGCTAAATGGCCTCAAGGCACGCACAAAAGGCAACAAAATTCAAATCAACTTATTATCTAAATCAAAATCACACCTACAAAGTACAGATTTGTGTAGCTTGGCTGGGTTCTGTCAATGAAGCAGGTTAAACTTAGCCTGTGGGAAGATTTTGGAGCTTTTTAATTTCTTATTGCTGGCTGCATATTCGAAACTGGGTTACAGATCGGTATTCTGTATTTTGTGCCTACATTTTATGAACCAAATCTGATTGTCCATTTAAATATTCAATGCTCAAAGCTAAAATGTATGGAATAATTTGAAAATCTGACCAGGAAAAGAAAATGTGAAAAAAAACAACAAATTAATAAAGAACACATACAATTTATCGGCATTATACAAACAAGGATCATGCAAATTAAGATGGAGATACTTTCCACATCCCTCACATGGCGAACTGATAAGTAGACCAAAAATCACCATTGGGGACCCATGATGTCCACCTATATGACTACCCCAAATATGGTATTATTTAAGAATGCATTTACTTGAAATCCAAACCTAAAATCAAGATCAGATTTGAAAGTGAAATAGGAGGAAATTACCTCAGATGCTGGAATCTGGAATCAGTTGACAGTAAAATAGATGTGAACGGAGTGAATTTGTAAATATCAGTTTTGATTTGTGAACTACTTAATTCTCTAAGTAGCATTCGAGGAAAAAAGCAGTTTTATTTGTTCATTATCTGTTCAAGCATTGATGTCAAGTTTCTTTTATTTCATGTAACATGACTTTCTGCACCCATTTACACAACTTTTATCTTTAATTTTGCTCCCATCAAGATTGCATGAGATTTTGAGTTTTAATGGCATTAACTGCACTGGCAGGAATTTTAAAATGGCAGCATGAAAAGTCATAAAATATTCTGAAGATATTTTGCAATGCCAACATGTGAAACCAGTTCTAAGGTTACAGACAGAAGTTTCCTTTGTAAAATGTAAGGATGCAATGTGCAACAATTCAAACAAAGCTTGTAGAAAACCTATGAATATTTCTGAAGAGTTTTACCATTTGAACAATGCGGCAATCGTAAGTGTAGCATTTGAATAGTGCAATACAAACTTATTACGAAAAGCGGTTAAATACATAGAGCATCTGTTTAAGAGAAATAAGCGTATATTCTGCTGGAAGTTTCCAGTTTGGAAACTTGAGTTCTCTACAAATTCCACAAAAGCTTTTTTGATGCACAATTGACACTAATATTGTGCAAACAACCAACTATCCATGATATAAATAAATAATTTGCTCTCACTTTGGTAGAGAAATCACCTTCATCTTTCTGTCTAGACTTGAATGGCCAGTATTGAATGGCAAAAGAAAGAATAGTTTGACAAGTAACGATCTGACTTAGGAAGTCACAGGACAAAAGTTTGGGCTTAGGAAAACCCAATTTGTACACTTTCACAATTCACAAAATGCACACCTGACTCACATGACTGAGGGATTTTCATCTTTTTATGAGTTGGATTCACAATGCATTTTGTGAGACACAGTGAAGTGCATACGGAATGTGGATGTGGATGCAGAGGCAGACGTGTTAGAAAGGCTGCTTCAGTTCTTCTACACAGCAGTTCAGACCCCAACGTCATGCAAATATCCCCTAAACCTCACCCTTTTCTTTTACTCACGCCAAAGCCATCCAGTGCCACCTCAAATTTCCTACCCCACCTTTATGTGCCCTTTTTTTATTCAGTCGTGGGAATGTGGACATCATTGGCTGGCCAGACTTTTATTACTCATCCCTGGATGCCCTTGAGAAGTGGTGGTGAGCTGCTTTCCGAATCGCTGCTGTCCACATGCTGTAGGTAGACCCATAATGCCCTTAGGGAGGCAATTCCAGGATTTTGACCCAGCGACAGTGAAGGAACAGCATTAGATTTCCAAATCAGGATGGTGAGTGGCTTGTAGGGGAAGTGGAAGATAGTGATGTTCTCATGTATCTGCTGCCCTTGTCCTTCTCGATGGAAGTGGTTGTGGGTTTTGAAGGTGCTGCCTAAGGAATTTTGGTGAATTTCTGCAAGATTTTAGAGTAGATTTGCAGCTCAGCTTGTGGATGTCGTAGTTGGTTGGCTCACCGAGCTGGTTCGTTGTTTCGCAGACATTTCATTACCCTGCTGGGTAACAGCCTCTGATGAAGCACTGTTGTGTTTTCCCGCCTGTTATTTAAACTCTGGAGTCTGTTGAGCTAGATTACCTCACTTCCGGTTTTCCTTCGCAGTGGAGTATTTACGGGGCCGAGCTCTATGTGTTTGTTGATGGCTTTCTTAATGGAGTACCAGGCTTCCAGGAATTCGTGTGCTTGTCTCTGCTTTGCTTGTCCCGGGATCTTGGTGTTGTCCCAGTCGAATTGCTGCAGTTCATCTTGTAGACAGTCCACACTCCTGCTTCTGAGCGTTAGTGGTGGAGGGAGTGGAAGCTTATGGACGTGGAGCCAATCAAGTAGGCTGCTGTGTCCTGGATGGTGTCAAGCTTTCTGAGTGATGTTGAGCTGCATCCATCCAGTCAATGGATGTCTCACTCCTGAACTGTGCCTTGTAGATGGTGGGCAGACTTTGAAGAGCTCATTAAGTGGTCTTAATGATTCAAAAACCTTTGAAACTTTGATGATTCAATCATATCAAATGGTACATTGATGTGAATGCAACCTCTATACACCATGACACCTCCACATTCTTTAACATCTCCATATGACCTCCATAGGCACACACAGTGTGAACTACATACAGTTCTTAGCAGTCATACAACAGCAACAGGAATTATGTTAAATTCAATAAAGAAAATATTTTTTTAGTAATCTAAGAAAACCCTGAATTCAAACTCATTATCATTGATGCTAGGGATAAATTAGCTAAGGGAAGTGAAAGTTATAATCCCTTAAATGCCTATTACTTTTGTAAACAAACAGGACACCACATCAAATATATATTTTGTTATGATTGGCTCAAAGTTTCAAAGGTACTTGAATCATTAACAGCACCTGCTGAGCTCCAGGTTTTGAAACCCAGCCAAATATTCATAATGGAATAGTTGAAAGACAGAACAGTTAATTTATGGAGGAGTAATAGATGCAGACCATTTTTTCAACATTCGCAAGCAGAGTCTTTTTTCTCAAATCTGCCAGTCCAATTAAATCAGTGTACAAAACAGCAGAAGAAATTGTTTTACATTTTTAATAAATTACATTATTTTCTTCATTGGAACAATAACATTTTGCAGGTTAACGCAAGGCTCATTTCCCCTTTGGAGGATAGATTCCTATGATAAATCACTACATATAAAACATATGAACAGTCCAGTTGACCTGTTTCCTTTCTGACATTTGCAGTTGAGGTGCATTGTTATTGTAAAGCAAAAGTGAATTCTCCAAGAGAAAATAGTAACAATAGTTAAAGTTTGAAGCTGTTGAACTTAATGCTGAGACTGGAAGCTTGTAAAGTGGTCAGTGGACACTCGAGGTGCTATTTCTCAAACTTGCATTGAGTTTAATTGGAATATCAATGGTCAATATGGACAGAAAAGTCAGAATGAAAGTGGGAGTTCCTTACTTCATCTGTAGTAGTGAACCATGGGTAAATTAATATGAACAATTGAACATTTAATTGTAAATAATGGAAGGTTCAAACTTTTTAAACCTCAGTTCCTACATTCAGGATAGTTGACAATATCTACATCATACATTTGGCTTTTTTTTTCTCATTGATGTACAAATTTAACTTGGGAAAATTTCTGCTAAGAGCACAGCAGTTCTGCAATTCCTGAAAATTTGTAATTGACATTAATTAAATAATAACAGAATTGTAAAGTGTAGCTTGAATTGTAAATGACCCTGCGTTCATTTAAACCATACACAGCAATTGTGCCTTCTGGACTTGCAAAGACATATGTAGCTCCAGCCTCTTAAAATAGGAATGTCGATGCTAATATGATTTGCCCGTGTGCACAAAGGAATTTCACTATATAACAAGTGATAGCTGAAACACAAAGGTGAGTATTTGCATGTGGACTTTTCACAGCATTCTCATCTGAGATCCCTACATCCGTTCTAAACAGCAGGAGCACTGCAGAAGCTTAGCAATTATGTCAGGAGTGTGACACCTGAGATCTCATCCACTGCAAGTTTGAGATGTACATGTATTCCTATTTACCCAAATGAAGATTTGTTTCTTTGAAGGTACTGACTACAAAATTAAGAACAAATACCTGAAACTGAACTCAAACACTGAGAAGCATAACAAGTAACTGTACCTCATAACAAACAGCAAAGTACTTCAAGTAACACAACATATTATAAATGGCTACTTTGTAAATGACAAACTAGTAATGGCAAATACTTTGGGCCATATCATATTTTAGTAGTCGTTGGTTTAACTGGTGCAGAGCAAACCTGATTCTATTTTACATGCTACTTGTTGCTTTTCTGAAAAGATGGTGTTTTTTAAGTTTGGACATTGTCAATGATGAAAATGAAAATTACTTTACAGAAATTCCTTGCTTGATATTTGCACTTAAATTGTCAACCCGCCTGCTTTAATCTATAATGTTTATATTTAGTACTCAAAAATGTATGCCATCTTTAATATTGTAGCATCGTGCTTCAGTGAAGTGATAATGTTGATATATAAACAGAAGTTTCGAGAATTTGCAGATTTGAAAGCAGAAGCGTTTTCCTGGTCGCAAGGTCTATTGTTATTCAAGCTGGTTACTGAATAACCAGCTATAGGCAATTTCAATTATAAATATGAACACAGAAATTTGTGATATAAATATAAAACATAAAAGCAAATAATGATTTTTGAATGGACTCCAAAAAATATCAGCAATGATATGGTCCTATTGTCCTCCATCCTTTAACTCTGCAACACCTTACTCACTCCTTGTTTATACCATAACAGATGACAACAAATGCATTGTATTGCTTGGTTAGTAATTCTTTCTAATTGGTCCATGTCTTTTTTGTTGGATATGGGGTTGAAGTTCATTTAAACACAGGTACTGTGGATACTGGGGGGTCTGAGATAAAAACAGGAAGTTCTGGAGAAACTCAGCAGGTCTGGCAGCATTTGTGGAAAGATAAACAGAGTTAATGTTTTGTGTCCAATATGTCTCTTCTTTGGAACTGAAGGGGCTGGAAAATGATCGCTTTTTTTGTTGTTGGCAAAGAGGGAGGAGGAGTAACTGGAACAGATGGTCAAGATGCTCAGACTCAAAATATTTGGCTGTACTAATGGTTGTTAGAAAAATATATAAGTGCAGAATAGATGTTCATAGCGAAAAACAGGTTAGCTCCGTTGACAGCAGACCCAAGCAAACAAGATATGGCACGCAGTTGAGATAGACAAAAGAGAGGACAGTATTAATACTCTGAAAATAGAAGACAGTGTTAATTCTCTAATGCTCTGAAGCTGTTGAGCTCAAGTGCTGAATCCTGAAAGCAGTAAAATACCTAAGCAGAAAATGAGGTAATGCTCCTTTAGCCGCCACTGGGTTTCACTGGAGCACTGCAAAAGACTGAGGACAGCAATGCTAGTATAAGAGCAAGATGATAGATTGAAATCGAAAGTGACTAGAAAGTCATGGTCATACTTTTGGGCAGGACAGAGGTGCTTTGCAAAGTCTCGCCAAATGAAGAGGAGATTTGAAATTCAATTTCTGTCTTTGTTTTTTATGGATTTAGGCAGCACATAAACCTGGGTGTTGCCACCTCATTTACCTGATTGCAGTTTTGGCCTGAGTCATGCTGGCTGCTGGAGCATTCAGTGGCATGCCAGGCAGCACTGCAGACAGCAACATTGTTAAGACAGCCTTCTCCTCTTAAAGGTAGATTCTCTTTCTCAAACAGGAGCTGCACAAAAACACAACAGTTGTTGTCGAATACCAGTCTTCTTTCGAGGCAGTCCCTCAGGATGGAGGATAATCTTCTTCTACTCTTTTGTTGTGGATCCTGAGGTGACTAAATAGTCAATGCTGGGTTTGTACAATCAGTCGCAGTTGAGGCAAGTGATGTTTGATGAGGTGGGTCACAGGAATGCTGAGTTTTTGCTTCTTCCTGCTGCTGTTTGCATTGTTTTTGATTTGGCCTGTCACAGATGCTTAAAATGTTTGCCACCATTGCTAATTCTTCTCCAGTTTGTGCAATCTTGGCCTAGAAATTTTTGTGAGTAGGAGAAAATATTGTGTTTTTTCAGGGAAGCTTTAAGGATGACCTTGAAATATTTCCTCTGCCTTCCTGGTAACCATTTACTGTGATCAAGCTTGGACTAAGAGGTGGTTTTGGAAGTCTTGTGCCAGGCATATCAATAATATGGACCACTGAACACAGTTGATTTACCATAACAAGTACCTCAACTGTTCAGCAGTTCCTCTTAGTTGATAGTCAAAAAGGGGATCCCAAAGATGTTCATATCACCTAGGGACTGTTGGACTGACCATCGCTTAATCTGGTTTACTATCTCCATCAGCTTGGCCCAACATAGGCGGTGGCAGCAGAAGAACTATTGCAGGAAATTCAACATCAATGGACTCAAGGACCCTGCAAAGAAAGAGAGAGCGCCTCACAGTCAACTTAATGGCAGTTAATGAAGAGGAACCACAGAATGTCAACAGTGCCTGGTCTTTCCATGAATCTATTGTAAGCAGCAGTTCTGAGGAGGCTTTGGGCTTCCATACCAGGAAGCAACAAGACTGATTTGAAGAGAATAAGCAGGAGCCATTAATTCATAAGCACAAGTGTTCTTGGATAAGTTTTCCACCAATAAAAACGCAGAACAGTACAGCACAAGAACAGCACTTATTGGAGGACCTTTTTGAGGACCTCCTCAAATGAGACTCAGTCCTTGATGGGGTGCCATATTCCACAGCATTATCTCCGTACAACCCCAGCCCGGTACAAGATTGAAAAGACCATTTGATAGCTGAAACCAAAAACGGCCACAGGTGCAGACAGAATCTATGCCCAAACACTAAAATACAGTACAGAAACACTCTTGGCATGAAAACACAACCCATATCACCCTCATCTGACAGGAAGATAGCATGCCAAGGAATCTCTGAAATGCTATCATTTGTGACAATCATCAAGAAAGTGTATTTGACCAATACCAGTAACTACAAAAAGGTCTTCCTGCTGTCCAACACATGGAATGTTGTTCCAAAAGTTCTCCTCAACATCTCCACCAGTGGCTGAAGAGCTATGACCGGAATTAGGATTGGATGTGACCCCCCTAGGAAGACAAATTCAACTAGAGTGCAGAGAGCAGCAGCAACCTCCATAGATAGCCTTCTCTGACCTCGCACTGGTCTTTGACATTAAATACCAGTACTGCAATTCTGAACAAGGAAACTGAACAGCATTTCAGGGAGACACTCACAGGTAGTGCTGGAGGCCTCAGTTGAGGAAATAAATGGGAAGAGAGAGCCCATATTTCTGCAGAGGCTACCAGCTCCTCAACAATCACCCTCAAAGAGGAATGGGAGCAGGTAACTGGCAAGGTTAATTCTCAGAGTTTAGCCCCCACGGAACTCGCATCAATGCAAAAGGAGGTTTAATGACTTCATGAGGGTAATCAAGGATCTTCGTAAGAATTCTGCACCCAATGCTCCACCAATCTGTTATGTTGCTTAAGGTACTACAGCCCTAGCACTCACCGATCAGCAATTCCTGCACTTAAGACACAGACGTGATTTCGAGATACTTTTCCTCACCCTCATATATATTCCAATAATGTCATTCCCACATCCAAATCTCTGTTTCATTTATATCTAGCTGTTCAGTTTCCTTTTCTGATTTCTTGCTCTTAGATATCCAAAACCTGCAACAGCTCAGCCATAAAGACTCAGAAGAAAGAAACAGCACAGAAAAGAAACATCACCATTTGTTCTGATTCATATAGCCACTATCAGATGTGGCACTGCATGTATCTTGGATACAAGTAAAGAGTAGGGATTTGCATTTGGTGAGTCAGGCACAACTGGGCCACAGCCAGGCTAAGGAAAAGGACAGTGTTTGTGTCAACTCTAACTGAAGGTCGCGGTCACGACTGAAATCTGCTACAGGAGGGTCAAATGAGGCCTTTGAGATGGCAGTATAGAGGCAAGTGCTAATGAGGATGTACACTGAGATGTATAGGGCTAAGCTTCCTGTCATGATGAATCAACATGTTAGATTACCCTCAGAATGCTGTCTCCTCCACCAGATGCTATTGAATTGACATCCAAATGACATTGGAACTGTATCCCCATGTTCTGTAACAGCCTTTGAATGGGCAGATGACTAAGCTCTTTGCCCTACAGTACAGTAACACTTTCTGTCAAATGCAGGAACTCACCAAATCAATTCTAAAACCATTCCTGCGCACTTGCAGAGTTTTCAATAGCCACCACTATAATGAATTATCTTACCTGCAAATTGGAAACTTGGAACTTTAAATATCACCACTGCTAGGCCCCATATACACCCAAAAGCATGATTTTGCTACGTAATAAGTAAGTGTACTCAATGGATCTGCATGAGACAAACTCAAAAATAGAGCTGATGACACCTTGACCTCATCACTGGAGAGGTTTCCATTGGACATTGGGGATCCCCATCAATGTCCTTTGCAGTAACAGGTTGTCACATGAGCAATGGCTGGCACGATTATGTGACCCATGCAAAGCACCAAGCATGTCTATACATGATCTCCAATCTACACAAATTTGAATTTTGCACCCATTACATGTCACATTACCACATAAGTGCTGTGGTATAGAAGGCCATTCAGCCCTTCATGTCTGCACTAGCTCTCTTGATCTTTTACAAGTGGGAACAGTTTGTCTCTATCTGATCCCCCATTATTTTGAAAACGTGTATCAGATCTCTTAGCCTTCTTCTGTGCAAAGAGAACAAACCCACCCTCTCCGATCTGTCATTATAGTTGAAGATTCTTCATCACTGGAACCATTAATGTAAATATCTTCTGTGCTCACCAATGCTTTCACATACCTTTAAAAAACTTTATTCTGTGTAGATGCCACTAGCCAGGACAACATTTGTGGCCAATTCCTAAGTGCCATTTAAACTAAGTGGCTTATTGTTTCAGAGGGCTAACTACCCTCAGTGCTAACTACATTCTACCACATTACTGTGTGTCTGGAGTCTTATGCGCCCAGACTGGGTAAAATTGGCTGATTTCCTTCACTAAAGATCATTAGTGAACCGAATGGGCTTTTATAACAACCCATCACAGTTTCAAGGTCAGCATGACTGAGACTTGATTTACATTCCAGGTCTAGCAATTACATTTAAACTCCACAACTTTATCTATTTTATTACCTTGGGCCTCTGGATTGCTAGTCTAGCGATATTACTGCTACAGCACCGACTCCCCAATACATCAACATGTCACTGAATCTCTCATGGTTTTGCCCTCACCTTGGCATTACCTCTACCTGCAGGTGACAGACACAGCCATAGCTGCAGTAACACGCTTCTGCCACGAGGTAGAGATTAAGATCAGAAAAGTACGCGTCCCCAAATGGATAGAATTACTGCGGCATCGGGAGGCCGTTGTATCAAGGGATTAGTTTTGGGCGGAGTAGTCTTTAGTAATGTGATGGACAACAGAGCAAAAAAAAACTACTTCAAAATTATATCAAATAGGAATTTCGCAGTAAGGTTTCGTTGGAAATATTGTGACTTCAACTAATCCAGTAATCAATTGAAAATAAACTTTTTTTTTCGTTAACACGAAATCCAAGCGGGGTTATGTGTCACTGCTCCGTGAACAACTTCCTGCTGTTCAAAATCCCGGTGAATTCTTAGGAAATCTGAGCCTAACTAATCAGTTTTCACTGGTCGAACTGCAGAAACTGACTAGCTGAAAGAACTCGCACTGTATCAAGCGATCGCATTCACAAGAGAAGCACATTCCTTCAAAAGAAGGAGTGGCTAGATAAAGGAAAATGCAGAGAAATGCAGGTGTTTAAACTCACTGGACACCTTTCTCCCCCAACTCCGATAAAGCGCAGCTGGACGTGAAGAGAAGTCGGGTCTTCCCAAATTTCCGTGAGTAGAGTCACGGCAGATGCAGTGTTGATACTTCACTAGATGTCTACCTTGCTATGAAGCAACCACCGTGTGTTGCCAGTGTTCATTTTCGCTCAAAGTTAAGCAATGGCCAGGAAACAAAAATTGCAGCACTGTAAGGAATTGTTTAGATTTCTTACACTTCTTTTAACGTCAAACGTTAACAATATAAAACGGGACCAAAGTCCAATTTCTTTTAAAAGTTCTCAAATTTTAAGGGTGCCACTAGGGTATCAGTGAAATTGTCCATTTCTCCTTTTTTTTCCCTAATCAACCTGTTCAGAAACGTTATAACACACTTCTAGGCCTTGAAACTGAGCCTCCCAGCTCAAAGGCAGGGACACGACCACCGCACTGCATGAACCCCCACGAACTCTGCTGTTAACCCATTTTTTCTAATCATCCTGTTCAGAGATGTTATTACGCACCTCTGGAACAGGTGGGGCTCGAACCTAGGCCTCCCGGTCTAGGGGTAGGTACACTACCAACGTGTTTCTTCTTTTCCCACACTGCTGCTGAAAAACCTCGGTTGGTCTGGAGAAAAGGTTAAAAGGTGTTGGTCGCAAAAGCCCAGTTGCACTAAGAAAAATTGCGTTTGAATTCCAAGTGAAAATGTTGGGACTTTCGATCAAGTGTAAATCAAAATGCAAAACAGTCATTTCGACATGTTTGGCAAGTTGGCTGAACAGAGTGGGAAAATAAATAAGGCTCCACTGATCGCTGCCTGGGACATACTGTTTTTAAGATCAGTATACTGAAAATCTGGCAAGGTTCTGCTTTAATTGCAGGTGGAACCTTCAATCCTGGCACGAAAGCTCTCGCATCCTAGTGGCAAGAATTGAGATGCGCAGCTCAAGCCAACAGAAACTTAAACCAGGGAAACGAAACCACTTGTGTGTAGTTGTATGCAAATACCACTTTGCTAAAGAGTTGGGTGCTGGTGTGCAATTGTGTCCAATCTATGTGAAACCTAGTGCTGAGGAAGCAGGACGGTGGGGGAGGGGTATGTTGAAACCGCCGTGTCCGGGATCGAGCGCACACACAGCGTGGAAAGTTTGATGTGGAGAGGCAAGTTCTCACACATGTCATAGCTTGAAAATGTTTGTGTTTGCGAAAGTGGAGCGGGAGCGATCGGCGCCGCGCTTAAGTTGAGCCATTTACGCTGGAGACTGGGGCAGAAGCTGGGCTGGATCATAGCCCGCACAGAGAAAGGGAGAGAGATAGAGAGGTTCGCGGAAGCGCGAACCAAATCCTTCTGTACATTAAGGTTTGTGGAGGAGGAGGGGAAAGGAGAAATCCACGCACATTGGCGTTGATCAAATCCAGCTTTCTGCAGTGTCCTACGCCGCTAATACCCGAAATCATTTCACATCGCTTTGTCTTCAACATTGCTTCGATTCTTGCTGTTACTTTACAGTCGAACGAGGAAAGGCAAAAAGAAGTCTGCTGACGAGAAGGTTGGAAGAGAACTGTTGTAAAAACTTCGAACGATGGAAATGCAAGTATCAGAATCTGGGACTGCAACTCTGCCTTCTTCAGGGTGAGTATTGCATCTAACTTAATCTACATTCATCACGTTTAGCTGTCATGAAATTACTGTCCCTTTTGAAGATTTTGGCCTCCACACGAAGAGAATAATGCAAATAACGTCTCCTTTCTATTTACAATTTGTCTCATGGAAGTAGTAGAAAACATGGCTTACTCACTGAAGCCGCCTGGTTCAATAACTTCTTCGCAGAGCAGGGGCATATTACAAAAAAGGGCGATTCCATCCGAGAAAGAGAGACGCAAGAAAATCAGCAACTCATAGAAGGCAAGACCAGAGTTTCTATAGGCACACTAGTCGTCGAAGTAGAACCAGTAAAAGATACGGTGACAGACTTGCAGAGAACGTGTGCGTATGGCAAAAGATACAGAATGTTTACTTAATTTTGGGCTTCAGTGATTAGGAGGATAGAAAAACTTTGGAAAAGTCAACCCACAGGAGTTGGGTTTAGCATAATAACGTTGGCTATCATTTAAGAAATGTTGTTAAATAAATTATCCATTTAACATGACATTGTAAGGCTAATTACACCTCAAAAGTACTTAATTGAGTGTAAAATGTTAGGGTGCCTTGAGGTCATAAAAAGGCTACATATATGTAGCCTTTTTCTTTTCATGTGGATAAATGACAAAGTCCTCTTGATTTATAACTGATGTTAAGAGAATGTGCAGCAAAGGCATTTGCTGTAATTTCTCAAAATTCTGCAAAAATTGTATTCAAGAATTGGATGTCAAATATGAGTCCTGGTTTCAAAAAAAGGAGAGAGAGTTATAGCTAGCACAAAGGAAGATGGTTAATACTCTTTCACAGGACATGACTGTGGGAGTTCCTCAGGTTAGTGTCCTGTGACCAGCCATCTTCAGTTTCTTCATCAATTACCTTCCCTCATCCAAGGTCAGAATTGGAGATGTTCGCTGATTGCATAGTATTCAACCTCATTTGCCTCTTGTTATATACTACAGTAACCCATATCCATCTGCATCAAAACCTGGATAACGTCAGGCTTGGGCTGACGTGGGAAGTCACATAAGTGCCACACAAGTATCAGACATTGACCATCTCTGTTTGAGTATAGGAGTTTGGGTGTTATGTTGAGGCTGTACAACATGTTAGTGGGGCATCTTCTGGAGTACTATGTCCAATTCTTGCTACCCTGTTACAGGAAGGATATGATTAAGCTGGAGAGGGTTCAGAAGGGATTTACCAGGATATTGCCAGGAACGGAGGGATTGAGTTATAAGGAGAGGCTGAATAGGCTGGGACATTTTTTCACTGGAGTGTAGGAGGTTGAGGGTATATTTTGTAGGGGTTTATAAAATCATGAAGGGCATGGATAAGGTGAATGGCAGATGTCTTTTCCCAAGAGTGGAAGATTAAGACTAGAGGTCATATTTATAAGGTGAGAAGAGAAAGATTTTAAAAACAGACATGAGGGGCAGATTTTTAACACACAGTGGTTCATGTATGGAATGAACTTCCAGATGAAGTGGTGGATGTGGGTACAGTTATAACATTTAAAAGACATTTAGATAGGCACATGAATAAGAAATGTTTGGGGAGATATGGGCCAAACACAGGCAGGTGGGACAAGTTTAGTTTGGGATTATGATCGGCATGGACTGGTTGGACCGAAGAATCATTCAGCACGGAAACAGACTCTATGACAATAAATTACATATTACACTGAATCCATACTATCAACATTAATGGTAATCCTTGGTGGTTCCATTGATTAGAAAAAGAACTGGACTAGCCATGTAAGTAATATAGCTGCAAAAGCAGGTCAATGATTTGGAATGCTGTGGTTAGTTAATTCACAAGACACAAGTAAGGGGTGTTATGGAATGCCCTGTACTTATTTGGATTGTTGAGGTTGTATAATACTGAAGAAATTCAACACTGTCTAGCAAAAAAAAAGTAGCATTCTTGATTGATCTCCCCTATCTACCACCCTGAGCATTCACTTTCTTTGCCACAAGCACGGAGTGGAACAATCCCTCTTCTGTACCTACACCGGCCCTAAACCCCACCTCTTCCTCCGTTACATTGATGATTGTATCGGCGCTGCCTCGTGCTCCCACGAGGAGCTCGAACAGTTCATACACTTCACTAACACCTTCCACCCCAACCTTAAGTTTACCTGGACCATCGCTAACACCTCTCTCCCCTTCCTGGACCTCTCTGTCTCCATATCGGGCAACCACCTAGAAACCGATATTCATTTGAAGCCCGCCGACTCCCACAGCTACCTAGAATACTCCTCCTCCCACCCACCTTCCTGCAAAAATGCTATCCCCTATTCCCAATTCCTTCGCCTCCGCCGCATCTGCTCCCAGGATGAGGCATTCCACTCCCGTACATCTCAGTTGTCCTCGTTTTTCAAGGACCGTAACTTCCCCTCCTCGGTGGTCGAGAACGCCCTCAACCGTGTCTCCCACATCTCCCGCACCTCATCCCTCACACCCCGTCCACGCAATAAGAACCAAAAAAGAATCCCCCTCGTCCTCACGTACCACCCCACCAACCTCCGGATCCAACGCATCATCCTCCGACACTTCCGCCATCTGCAATCCGACCCCACCACCAAAGACATCTTTCCCTCCCCACCGTTATCTGCTTTCCGGAGGGACAACTCTCTCCGTGACTCCCTTGTCCACTCCACACTCCCCTCCAGCTCCACCACACCCGGCACTTTTCCCTGCAACCGCAGGAAGTGCTACACCTGCCCCCATACCTCCTCCCTCACCCCCATCCCAGGCCCCAAGAAGACTTTCCACATCAAGCAGATGTTCACCTGCACATCTGCCAATGTGGTATACTGCATCCGCT
>NC_063338.1:58262361-58268265 GCF_021869965.1 Rhincodon typus | reverse complement strand
CTCATCCCGCCCCCTTGACCTGTCCGTCCTCCCTGGACTGACCTATCCCCTTCCTAACTCCCTACCTACACTCGCCTTTACTGGCTCCATCCCCGCCTCTTCGATCTGTTTGTTTCCTCTCCACCTATCCTCTCCTCTATCCCTCTTCTATCCGCCTCCCACTCTCTCCCTATTTATTTCAAAACCCCCTTCCCCTCCCCCTTTTCTGATGAAGGGTCTAGGCCCGAAACGTCAGCCTCTCTGCTCCTATGATGCTGCTTGGCCTGCTGTGTTCATCCAGCCCTGAACCTTGTTGTCTCGGATTCTCCAGCATCTGCAGTTCCTACTATCACGGAGTGGAGCAGTTTGTACCATCTGTATGATACACTGCAGAAACTCACTAAGTCTTAGACAGCACCTTCTAAACTACAAACTCTACTTCTTAGGAGAACAGTGGCAATAAATTGCCACTTAAAACCTTTTCTCAAACACACATGCTGCCTTGGAGCTATTTTACTGCACTTTGACTGTTGTGGAGTCAATATCCTGGAACTCCCCTTATAATTGAATAGGGGGCATACCTACATCCTAATGATTTCTGTTGTCAAGAGGGCAGCTCACCACAGCCATCTTGAGGGCAATTTGTAATAGACAAAAGTCCTGGCTTACCATTGATGCACAAATCCCATTAACACATTTTGTAAAAAGTTGTATAGCTGCTGATTTGCTAAATATTTTCTACATTTGCCTTTGATCTGATTCCCAATTAAAACATGTTCACTTCTATCTGGTTCAGAGATAGCAAGAACTGCAGATACTGGAGTCAGAGATAACATAGTGTGGAGCTGGAGGAATACAGCAGGCCAGGCAGCATCATAGGAGCAGGAAAGTTGACGTTTTGGGTCGGGACCCTTTGATTTTCCTGCTTCTCTGATGCTGCGTGGCCTGCTGTGTACCTCTACTTTCATCTGGTTGTTGCCTTTGGAATGACTCTCATTTGAATCAAGCACAGGGGACAATAATTCAGTGCTCAACTGTTTTAACCAGCCGCCACCAGATCCAGCTGGTCCATATCAAGTTCTGTTTTGCCGAAATTGTCCTTCTTAGAGAGTCAATGGTACACTTTTCTTTTGCTGCCAGCCATCTCCTGAAACCCCCTCCATTGCCTCTTTCAAGTTTTCCTCTAATAAATGCAAGGACTGAATAGATAGCTTTGTTACAATGACTGAAAATATTCTTTTTGTTACTTTTGCTTTTCCCATCCTCCAACTACTATTAAGACAAACTGCCAACCTTCCTTTGACCTATCTTTGGTCCCTCCACTCTAGTTCCTTTCCCATCTCCTTTCATGCTATTGTTGAACTCATCTTGTCCACTAGATCCACCTGCTGCTTCTTTTGATTCTCTTTCCACTAAACTACTGAAACTCAACTTCCGTTCTTACGTCTGGTGCAAGTGATTCCATCTTCTCGTGTACTATTTACTTTTTTCCTGTCAGGATTCTTCTCATCAATAAAACTCACCTTCAACCATTTAGTCTTTGAAACTGTGATCATTGGAGTCCTTAAATGTGGTTTTGCCTGTTAAGTTAATAATCAACTTTCTTGTTACTCCAGGATACTTCTTTCTAATCACTGTCTTGGCACATAAATGACCTCAGTCAACATCAAAAGTGACATCCTGGTGTCTGGTGCTGCCTGGCCTGCTGTGTTCCTCCAGCTCCATACTGTGGTGTTTCATCCTCCTCCAACAGGATTCTTTGTTGTCTAACTCACTGTCTTTGCTTGATTTCCCACTACCTATCTATTCATAGCCATGGCATCTCCAGTAATGGATTCTTTTCCTGCACTCTCACTGTTAGATATGAGCTCTCATAAGGAGTTATTGGCCTTTTCCTTCTGTATTTGAGATGTCATTCAAAGACACCTCCATGTGTACTGCTAAAAGTCAGTGTCATCCATCTTTTTGAAAAAAAACCCATTCTGCTGTCTTCATTAGTTCTTTATAGTGAGTCTGCTAGTTTGACGTCTGGACTTGGATGAATGACCGTATCCTCTGATTAAATAGTAGGATGACAAAACCATTGTGTTTGGCCCTATAACAGATGCAATACCAACCCAAATCAATGTATCAGGCATTGTCATTTAATTTGACCTAAAACAGAGTTTTCAAATACTTAATTTCTCCATCCTTGAATACTGTCAACTTACAACTCTCAAACATTGTGCCCCCGCTTAACCTGTTCCTGAACTCATTTGATCATAAAACTCTCATCTTTGTTCATGTCACATGCAGACTACTTCAATGCTGACTTGACCAGCTTCCATTCTCTGCACTTCAAAAATTTCAGCTTATTTGAAGCTCAGCTGCGCATTTCAGGTTTTTCTCAGTTATCGCTCCTGTTTTTGCTGATGAGCTTTTGTTTTTGATCAATAATACCTCCATTTTAAAATTCCTGCTCTCACCTAAATCCCAAAGAAGCTATGCCCCATGCTATCTCTAGAAACTTTGTTTCTCTAAACCTGATTAAAATGCTACATAAATGTATGTTATAGAGTTGTTTTTAGAGATTTATGCTGAATGCAAGTTTACAAA
This sequence comes from Rhincodon typus, assembly GCF_021869965.1. Lineage (NCBI taxonomy): Eukaryota > Metazoa > Chordata > Chondrichthyes > Orectolobiformes > Rhincodontidae > Rhincodon > Rhincodon typus. The sequence goes on along the minus strand of NC_063338.1, from coordinate 58,265,691 downwards.
CTAAAAACATTACTGATCTGTATTAGAATAAAATTGAAATATTTTGCTGATAATAAATTGAAAGCTTGAAGGAGGACATTGCTGGTTAGACAACTGTGTGGAAAATACAGTTAAGTACTTTATGAAGATATGTGAAGTGTTACTTTCTGGAAATAAAAGACAAAGGAAATAGATTTTTGAATTAAATGCCAAATGGAATGGAGTGATGGTGTACAGATCTGTGAAAAGTTTCCACAGAAATAGTTAACTTATTTAAAAATAAAAGACACATGGAATGCAGTAATGTCATTTAAATTTGTAACAGAACCATAGAATGCATGATCAGGATTGTACTGTTGAACATGTACAAGGGTTGCATTAATGTGTATAGTTTTGGTCACTCCATTAAAGAAATTTGAGGTCAATCTGATAAAATAAATAAATAGAAAGTTTGTTTCTGTTTTCTAATGATGATGATGAAAATTTGATATGATGATGAAATGCGTTTCAAGGGATAGAAAACATCCTTCACACAGGGGGAGTTTAGCATTTAGAATGTTGTGTCACAAACCAGAATGAGTGTGAAGAAAACTGTGGAGAAAACTATTGAAACAGACCTAGTGGGCTCAATTTTTTTAAAAATTTGAAACTTAATGATACTGTCATGTAAGAGGTTATAAAATACACTTACAAATATAATGTATGTTCTTGAGTTGATAAAATCATTTCTCAAAACCCAGCGTATGCTGTATGCACAAGAACTGTTATACGCTATGTTTGCCATCCACTGAGTACATGTATCATGGAAGGGAATTGAAAGTATTCAAAATAGAAGATATATAAAACTGTTAAATAATGTGAACTAATTGGTGAGGCGAGATTCCTTGGCAGAATTTCAACAATGGCAAGTCATAACTGGTAAGATAACACACCTTGTTAGTTATGCAAAAGCTTTGCAAGCTGAATAGGATGAGAAGATAGATTATTTATTTCTTGTTCACATAGCTGCACCATCGTTAACACTGCTTATTTCTACTTCTGTACTGTAGACTGACTTAGCATCTCCCTCAACTCAGCTGCTGCTGAAACCCTCATCCACGGCTTGGATCTTGCATGTTTGATTATATCAATATACTTGGCTATCTTTCCAAGTTCTATCCTCTGTTGTCCTAAGGTCACTTGTGCCATTGGTGTACTACTAACACCACGTCCTGTTCATCTATGCTCACAGATTTGTGTTGGCCCAGGATTAAACAATGCCTTCATATTAAAGTTCTCACTCTTTCAAATCACCTTCATTGCCTTAACTCTCCCTGTCAATAATTTCCTCCAATCCCACACTCACACCCCTCCAAAGATAACTGTGCTTCTTTCATTTGACTTCTTCACTCCCTAATTTTAACTGGTGGCTGTACTTTCAGCTGTCAAGACGTCAAGCTGTGGAATGTCCTTTCTAAACCTGTCTAACATTCTTTCTCCCTTTTAAGGTGTTCCAGAAAACATACTATTTCAACCAAACTGAATGTCATCTGCTTAATATCTTTTTAGGTGGCCTCAGCCAAGTTTTGCTATACCTGTATGATGCTCCTGGAAAGTGTTTTGAGGCATTTCATTATGTTGAATGTACAATACGATGCATAGTTGTTGTCAACTGATTCATTCCAGTAATGATGAATGTTTTTGTCATCAGCTTTTAGTTTCATACTTACTGATGTATGTAGATTTAATCGGAGGTGATAGAGTAGTCAGATATTTACTTCAAGTGGAAAAATAAATTGCTTCCATTGCAACAATGGGGTAAGAATGCAAAATAAAAGCAAGTAGTACTATATTGTTTTCAGAAAGCATAAGATTCTGTTTGTTCTTTATATTTTCAAACCTTCTCTGAGAGAATATGGTGAAGTTGCAAATGACTTAGAGACTGATAATTTGATGGGTCACAAGGGAACATTCCTTCTGTGACCATAATCAACTTCATTACACCTGATGGGATTGCTAGTGTTATATTGGAGGTTGGTGTTATGGATCCCCGCAGTCCTCGTAGTGTGGGATAGGATTCTGCGCTCACTGTCACTGAACCTGACTATCTGCAGGATGTCAACCTTGAATTCAGATCTGTGACTTGCTTATACTATTTTAAGCAGAGTTAAAGCCTCCAGCTCTGTTTTAGATTGAATTTTGTCACTAAGCCAAAGACTTGCTCGTACAGTTCTATAAAGGAATGATGTATGGGTGACAGAATTGTTAAACCTGATCAGTTTTTACATTTAGTTCATGTGCTGATAATTGATATTTCCTTTGTAATTTTGAATTATTTAATCTCAAATATGAGTTATTTTCACATGGTAGGCTAATGGAGAAGTGTTGATATAGTTGTAAAGCAGTACAGATGGAGAGATGGTTTCTGTAGTATAATTTGTGCCTCAGGTTTTTAAACAGAACATTTATAACTTTTCTTATCTGTTGGTTTATTTACGGATCTAAGTTAAATATTTTAACATTGTTCATATTGATCAATTATTGTTCATTGTATTTATTTTCTTGTGAGTTTAGTTTGGTTGCTGCATATTTAATCCAAATTACAGTCATCGAAAAGAACATCTGAAATACTGCTTCTGTAACAACTCTCTGGCAGCTTGAATCTCAGTCCCAATCTCATGAAACCACAACATGCAACAGATCAACCACTTCCACTGACAGATCTTTAGTTTCATTCTCAGTTGATAGATTAACTGTTTCTGCTGTCAGGTTTTTGGACCTAAATAATTTTCACTAATAGTGTTCATATCCATTCTTGCTGTGCTAGGCACACAATGGAAGAAAGGTTGCTATCAGGGCTTTGTCATGGCACATTATATGCTGTAATACTGGATTCAGTACCAGCAGCACTGTTGAGACAATCTTCTCATTCATAAACTACTTTGAATCTCACTTGGAAAACTTGAATTCAGAAAATGTAGTGATGTAAGAATTTGGTAACTGGAGTCTTGAACTACTTTTGGTTCCTAGCATGAAAACAAACTGAAACTGCTTTTGAAGTCCCTGCTTGGGGATAGGTGGAAAGACTGAGACTGCACTGACAGTCATACAGAAAAGAAAACAGAGCCACTGTATTTATCTTGCTCGCCACAAAATATTTTTCAGTTCCAAAAGTAAGCAAAAATGTTATAAACTTTGATTTGATGGTATTCGTTTTGATTTTATTTCATGGTATTTGGTACTTGGTTTGTCTTCATACTGTTCATCAATAAACTGAGCAGAAATGAACTCAGAATACTGGACAAACTCAACAGGTGAGGGAGTAACTGTGGAGGGAGTAACTGTGGAGGGAGTAACTGTGGAGGGAGTAAC
>NC_063338.1:58089377-58262351 GCF_021869965.1 Rhincodon typus | reverse complement strand
ACTGTGGAGGGAGTAACTGTGGAGGGAGTAACTGTGGAGGGAGTAACGGTGTTAACATGTTGCGTCTCATGACTTCTTCAGAAGTATTCTGGAGAAAAGTGTTTGTTTCAGATTTATAGCATCTGCAATATTTTGCTTCTAACTAAATGGAAAAGCGGGTTCCTGTAGCTTCTAAAAATTTTCAGTTTATTATTCTGCCAGATCAGAAAATAGGTATAATAATGCCAAATTGCAGATGGCAGTATTCAGGTTACTGCAGAATCATTTGGGCACTTGAAAATTTGCGAGGGGATGTATATTACAAGAATACCTCTTATGTTGTTAGAGTTATGGCTTGTGGGAATTCCTATTGGATCTGTTAATAAACTGTAACATTTAGTGGTGGCTTGAAGAAATTGTATTATTTGCAGTTCAGAAAGAGCGGTAAGTTTAAATTAAGTAAGTAGAACCAAATGAGCAGCCTACAGTTCAAATTAATAATGAGTCAGACCTGGATAAGCAAATGTGCAGAAAAATAAATCAAAATTGACATGTGCAATATGTTTCAATGAGCAGGGGCTCAAAACAGAACAAGTTGGAGGTTAATGAAACACAAAGCAACAGGAAGATACCAAAAGGCAGAATCACCATTCACCTGGTTATAAAATGGAACAATACTTCAAGAAGCATTTACAATGGATTTTTAAAAATGAAAATGTGGTTTACTAGTCCTTGAGCAAGCTTATAACTTTATCCCAATTATCTCGTATCTTAGTTCAAACTTGAAAAACCTGAGCATTATCTAGACCAGTGTTTGATTATCCATTTGAAAGAAATTAAAATGAATTTTATAACTCAATCAGGTGTTAAATGTCAAAGCAATGGAGGTATGACCTACATCAGAAAGTGAGTTATGTGAGATTCAAACACATGGACCACTGTACGAAGGTTATAAAACAAGGATCCTTTATTCTACTGGCGTCGATCTATCTGAGCATTGGTGGAAAAGATATTAACTCGGAACAAAACTATTTATGACAGAATTTCGCAGCCAACACTCCAGATCCACCAGGACACATTAATAGCTTAAGCTCTTATTTTTAATTGGCCAGGTTACAGAGTTCCGTTGGTGAAGCTTTGATTGCAAACTTCTTGTGACCAAGGGAACCGGATTACCTTGCCTCCTCAAAGCAAAGGGAACCCTCTTCCTCCTGTAGACTCTTGGACTCTGAGACGTTATCCAGGTGATCTGCCTTGGACTCCAACCAACTTGCTTCACTTTCACTTTACGGTTCTCTAGCCAGCATTAGAGGCTTTGGGTGGTCCTATTCATGGCCTTTGTGTCTCCATGCTCTGATGCACAAATTATAGACTTCTGATTCCACTCCTTGTTGCTGCTCTTGTGGTCTGTCTTTCCCCTTCCTTGTGGTTTTTGGTTCTGTCTGTGCTCCAACTGATGCGCTCGGCTTCTGTTCTCACACACACACACACACCCCCAGGGAATTTGCTGCATAGGGTGTGGCCTGACATATGACCCTGCATGTAAATTGGTGTGCTGAGGACCTGCTGGCCTCCACCACTTGAAATGCATACTTTGGTATGAGAAATGCACGTGAATTTTAGTTTCTCTCTCCCTTAGCCAATTTTTGCACATATGTATGGCAGTTGTAGCTTTGATTTCAAACTGTTCTAATTTTCACTGACACTGTGTTGCTGTGAAATAAATATGGAGCCTGGTTGAGATCTAACACCCAAATCAAGTGGGTGAAACTCTTTTGAGGAGGGAATTGTGTTCCATTTTATTCTGGAGATGTTTCAGGGTTTCACACCTAAATTATATTCCATGTAACTATGTGGAGTGATACTTTCTAAGACAGCACACGCAACAGATGGAGTCCCTTGTCTGGAATAAAAGGCATATACAAATGAAATGTTGAATGCTAAAGTGTTGCTGGTATACTTAAGTTGTATATTAGAACAGTGATAACATTGATATCATAGTGAAAAAGCTTTTAAAAATATATATGTTTATCTTCCTTTCAAGCTCCTAAATTGAGCCATAAATCATTCAACGGTTGTGTTTAGTGTCATTTTATAGTAAGAAGCAACGCAACATTTGCTTTTCATGGTGACTTTTCTCTGAGCAATGGAACTCTGCATTGCTCCAGTCAGTAACTCTCAGTTGCTGGTATTTGCCTGAACAGGCCTTAGCAGTTGAACTCTTTGCCAACACTAGGATTTGAACTCCCAACCCTCTTTGGGGAAACAGCAGATTCCATGAGAACTCTGAAATACGGAAGTAAAAATTCCTTCTTTCTGTTCCATGACCATGTAGGCTTTAAATGTCAGATGATTAACCACAAACTCTGCTGGATAGAGGCTGTGTGCTGCATCATTCCAGTGCCTCACTAATGGAATGAGGTGACCTCTTGTCAGCTGTTGACTGAATAATGTTCATATTTTTCTTCATGCTAACTCTGATAGTGATTTGTGGAATCTCACACAGACTGAATGAATTTAATGAAACTGTGCAAGTTATTATCACTGCTTATGATCTGATGGATTTCATTTGCAGACTTTTATACATAAAAGTGACAAATAGTTAATCTTTAAATAAAATGAATAATTGCCAATAATGTTGAATCCTTTAAGAACTTTGGTACTTTATGTGAATATGTGTATGACTTCTATTTCACAACACTTGGAAGAAACACTTAGAGTGGCACGGTGGCTCAGTGTTTAGCACAGCTGCCTCACAGCACTAGGGACCATGTTCAATTCCAGCCTCGGGTGACTGTTTGTGTGGAGTTTGCACGTTCTCCCTGTGTCTGTGTGGGTTTCCTCCGGGTGCTCCGGTTTCCTCCCACAGTCCAAAGAAGTGCAGGTTAGGTGGATTGGCTATGCTAAATCATCCATAGTGTCTAGGGATATGTAGTTTAGGTAGAATAACCATGGAAAATGCAGGGTTATATGAATAGGGTAGGGGGGTTGGGTCTGGATGGGATCCTCTTAGGAGGATCAGTGTGAACTCAATGGACCTAATGGCCTGCTTCCACACTGTAGTGATTCTATAAAAAATCTAAAGAAAAATCTTTTACATTCATATTGAGAGAGCCAAAGAAAATTTGATAGCAACATACTGTTTGGCATTGTATGCTGGTATTTTGCAGTATTGAGTAAAGGTAAAGTCCCTATAGTCTTACCAGACCATTGCACTGCTCTCGTTTGAGAGAGATGGCTCATGGTAAGTTTAACCTGAGGGTCAACATTCCTCAGGCAAGTGGAGAGGTTGAGAAGGAGAGTCCTTTGAGTACTGTGGTTTTTCTGAGTTAGTTGTCTGTTACAGACATTTACGAATTGAATATTACAACAATTTTACTGAAGCAGTGAGATTAACGTAAAAATACAAATAACAAAAGGATGTTAATATAAATCCTAACTTTTTTTGTGATTTAGCTATAGAGAATCTTACTGTACTCCTAAATTGGACTATTCAAATAAATGCAGCTTTCTACATTAAAATTAATTGTGGATGCTGGAAATCTGATTCAAACACAAAAATACTTCTCGCTTTCTTTAGATCAAATGTGTGACCATGGTTACCTGCATGGGCCTCAGTTATACCTGGCTGTTTATCGTGCATGTGGAATGTGTTTCAATCCTACTTGGGTCTCCTCCCCACAACTCTTTCCCTGGTATATCAATGCCATCAGTGCTGTTTTCTGCCCTCAACCAGAATTGGAAATAAATACCAATTTTGCTTCCAATTTCCAGCCTGTTGTCACCCTAACCTGGTCCATCTCTGACCCCCTCCCTCCCTTTCCTCAACATCTCTGTTTCCATTTCTGGGAATAGGCTGGTCACTGATATTTAGTACAAACCCACCAACTCCCACAGTTACCTGGACTATATATCCTCTTACCCCACTTCCTGTAAAGACCTGTATTCTACTCTTTCCAGTTCCTCCCATCTCCATTGCATCTCTTCTGATGATGCCAGCTTCTGTAGGGGCAGTGGGAGGGGGAGTGGGGGTGCTCTTTTTTATTTTCCTCAACCGAGGATTCCGCAGCACTGTGGTTAACTGGGCCCTCATCTGGGTCTGACCCGGTTTCCCGCACTTTGGCCCTCACCCCCACTGTTCCCTCGCACAACAGAGAGAGAATCCCCTGGCCCTCACTTTTCACCCCACCGCCGTCTGCATCCAAAGGATCATAAGCCGTCATTTTCACCACCTCCAGAGGGATGCTGTCACCAAACATGCATTTCCCTCCCCTCCCTTGTCAACATTCTGTAGGGACCATTTTCTCTGGAACATCCTTGTACACTCCTCCCCTCCCCGCATCTTCCTCTGAAATTGCGGAAGTTGTAACACTTGCCCATTTACCTCCTCCCTCTCACCACGCAAGGCTCCAGACATACCTTCCAGGTGAAGCAGCGATTTACCTGCACTTCACTTAATCTAGTCAATGTTGTCTCCTCTATATTGGGGTGATGAAATGGAGAGTGGTGACCACTATGTGTAACACCTACATTCTGTCCATAAACATGACCCTGAGTTTCCAGTTGCCTGCCATTTCAACACAACACCATGGTCCTTGGCTAATATTTCTGCTACAGTGCTCCAGCAAGGCTTAGCATAAGCTGGAAGAGCAGCATCTCATTTTTTGCTTGGGGACACTGCAGCCTTCAGGACACAATATTGAGTTTAATAATTTTAGAACGCAAGTACTACCTTCCATGTCTACTTCCTACCCTCACACCCTAGGCCCTGTCAACACAAGGGCTGCTAGCCAATTCATTTTCACCTACTAACAGTTTCCATTTACAGCTTTTCTTTCTCCCTGGCTCGCCGTTATCCATCCCTTTGCCTTTCTGTCCCTGGGCACTGTCTCTGCCTATTGCTTATTCCTTAAACCAGTGACCCCCTCCCCCCAACCCTTCCCCCATCTGCAGCATGTACACCACCTTTTCATGACAACTACTAGTTTTGAAGGAGATTCACTGGACCCAAAACACTTCATCTGTTTTCTCTCTATAGATGCTGCCAGATGTTCTGAGTTTTTCCAGCAATTATTGTTTTTGTTGAAGTTTACTGCACGTTTTAAGTTTGAACTTTCGATCAAATATGCTGATAGTCTGGAAAGTGCAGATTACAGTTTTGAATATCACTGAGATATTTTAATAAAATTCAAATCAAAAAATTAGATATTTGCTATCATTGTTCTCTAATAATGCTTGTCGCAAAGGACACCTTTCACTTTTGTGATAATTTGTCCCCTGACCACGGTTACAATTTAAGATTCTCATTAAGTAATAGGGGCATGGCAAATAACTGTGGAAAGATGATCAGATGTAATTGCAGGACCTAAAGGATAGACATCAAATTAAAGGGCCAAGATTGAATGGATTGCAGATTTTCTAAAGATCTACGATCATCCATGCTGCTTCTCAAATGCAAGTGCTATGTCTGCTTAAAATTCACATTGAGAGTCCTTCAATTTAACTTGGCCACCAAAATAACAATGCACTTTTTCTGTAACAAATAATGCTTCAGTTTTAATAATAGATTTATATTGCATCCATCCCCCCACAGTGCAGTGAAACCTTCCTGCTTGTTAGCAAGCTTGTCTTGTCGCTGGTATGATACTTCCATGCAAGTGGCACGATAGTATCATAATACTAGCGAGGAGCAAGGTCTGTGAACTGAGTAGCATTGGTCTGGAAACTGCAGCAAGGTATGCAGCTTTGTGGAGGGGTTGAATAGGGAAATGAATTTGGGAAAGGAATAGTTGAGGTGATGATTCAATTCTTTAAGTTTGTGATCAGGCAAGAATGCTTTTTCGTAAGTGTTTAATTACAAATTAGCAGAACTCTGTGAAACTGAGAGAAATCTGACAAACTCAGTTCATTTAAATAAAACAGAATTTCTATACAGAATTTCAATACAGAATTATGTATTTAACTAAAATATGTAGTGAAATTTAACTCTAAGAATACATAATTGCTGCAGGCAAGCATATGTCAGGACATTTATATAACTCCATTTTATGCATATTTGTCAGATTTAGTTTATTGGTAATTTTGAATGATTCTACTTTTAATATTGCTTATACTTTTTTTCCAACCTGTATCTGAACCTAACAATCTATTTTATATAGTTTTCTTACATCAGCTGGCACAGGCTTCCCTACTAAAGCAATGCTTAGGTCCAGGAGAGAGCAAGGACTGCAGGTGCTGGAAGTCAGATTTGATAAAATGTGGAGCTGGAGGAGCACAGCCGGTCAGACGGCATCTGAGGAGCAGGAAAGTCGACACTGCTGTCTAAGACTAATTCTCCCTTTGACAACATTATACATCGAAACTAACATCTAGTTCTTAGCACAGAAGCTTGAGAGTAGCAAATGAAATGAAAGGACTTTCAGAAGCTAAAGTGGTTTCTTGCTGGTATTTTGCAGGTGTCCTCATGTTGGAAGCATTATTTCATGTGATGTAAATTATCCCAACAACTCTTGTGTAATCTCACAGGGTATTCCATATATCACAAAAGAAGAAAGTGTGCAATGAAAGTTTCATGATGTTTGAAACAAATACATAACAAAGGATACGTATTGTATATAAAGCTATATCTGCTCTTTTCAAATGTTGCACTCAACACTGCTTATATTTCCAGGGGACTCTCGAGGTGGGCTCCAGTGATACATGTTGATTTTTTTTTTTTCAGCTGCTGCCAAAACCCAATTTATGTCTTGAGTTACCCCTAGACTTGATTCAACATACTCTTTGCTTGTCTTTGATATTCTCCCCTGTAAACTTGAGGCCATCCAAAATGTTGTGGATTCCTGTAGCTGCAGCAAGTCCCTTTTAACAATCATCTCTATACTTTGTTGACCAACATGGTTCCTGGCCAAACAGTGCCTTGATTTTAAAACTCCCCCCCCAACCACCACCACCACCACCCCGCCATGTATGTTTTTGGATCCCTCCATCGCCTCTCCCCTGTGAGATGTTTGCATACATCTCATTCTGGCCTGAGTTCAGTTGTTCACAGTTAGTGGTAGTCTATTCAGCTGCCATTGGCTTAACCTTTGAAATTCACTTTCTGCCTCCCCTGGTTCTCCTAAGCAGCTTCTTAAAAATTACATCTTAGGCCAAACTAAAATAAAAGTAAAATAGTGTGGATGCTAGAGAATTGAAATGAAAGAAGGAAAACAAAGTAGCCTAATATCATCTGTGATGGAGAAATAGATACGGTTTTAAGTGGAATTTGACTGTTCTTTGGAATACTCTTCTTTGACTAAACAGTTGGTTATCTGTTCTAAGGTCTCGTTAAAAGGCTTGCTGTCAAATTATGCTTTATAAAGGTGCTGTGAAGTATCTTGGAACCTTACAGATGCGATACAAATCTGAGTTGTCATTTAGGTATGTTTGCACTTTTGTTAATTTGGTACCTTTTATAATTAATAGATTTTTAATTGGTTAAAGGAACAACTATGGACTTTTAAATTTCCTGAACATCAGTAAGATGAGTAAAAGCTTCAATCAAAGTATTTCCTCCCCTTCTTGCAAGTATCTTCCAATTCTTCACAGTGTACTTCATATTTCAATGAGAAAGTCTTCCAAATTTCTCACAATATTCTTGCGGCATGCTCACTGAGGTACACTCATCTAACTGGAATCTGATATGGAGTCATCTTCATGATTCCAAACTTCCCCCCAGCATGCATAAAATGGTACATAATCTCAAGTCTCTAGATTAAAGGTGACCACTTTTCTTCACTCATGCCTAGTCCTTATCCCAGTTCCTGCTCAATGGTCTTGTTCCACTCCACTCTAATATTGGAGTGTGCACTGTGTATGAAAAAATCAAGCTGGCAAGAGCTGTTTCTGTTTGTTCAGGAATTTCCCACTAAATATGACAATACCAGAGCTGAAAAGAAACGATGTCATGTGTGAGCTGCAGCTAAGAGAGGAGGAGGGCAGCACCTTAGCGAGTAGAGTGGCCGTGAGCTCTACAGAGCTCACATTCGTGTATGTGTAACTTATGCAAAATCTGAAGGAAAGGAATAAGTATATTCCAGGCTTACATCCCACATATAATTCATTACCATTAAAGGCTAAATGTTATCTTTTATAAAAATGACACTACACTGCACTGTTGTGCTTATTTGATAGTTCTGTCAGTATACTTGGAAATTCCAGGCTGGAAAGAATGAGTTGTTGAAGAAGTTGTTGAAGGGTGGCACGGTGGCTCAGTGGTTAGCACTGCTGCCTCACAGCGCCAGGCACCCGGGTTCGATTCCAGCCTTGGGCAACTGTCTGTGTGGAGTTTGCACATTCTCCCCGTGCCTGCGTGGGTTTCCTTCGGGTGCTCCGGTTACCTCCCACAGTCCAAAGATGTGCAGGTTAGGTGGATTGGCCATGCTAAATTGCCCGTAGTGTTCAGGGCGGTGTAGATGAGGTGGGTTATAGGGGGATGGGTCTGGGTGGGATGCTCTGAGGGTCGGTGTGGACTTGTTGGGCCGAAGGGCCTGTTTCCACATTTTAGGGATTCTAAAAAAAAGGAGGTGGTGACCTGAATTGTTGAAGTCAAGGGGTTGGACCATAGATGTAAATGATGTCTGGATGTAATAATGAAAGAAGAAATTTTTGTGTGTGTTGGAGAACCTTGAACTTAATTTAGCAATACATGTTGAATGATAAAATGCATGATCCAAATGAGACAGGATACTGCAGAAGGTTTGATGTGTGTCAAGTGATATTTGGGATTGATACTTTAGTTCTGTTACTGCAACAATATTTTGAGTTTTATTTTTTCTGCATATGTTCGCTGAAATTATGTGATCAGCGTGAAACCTATGTTCCAAAACGTTTGTGTGGACTTTTGTCATTGTATTTGTTTACATTCACTCAATTTAAAAATGTGTATGGCTATACATTAGATTTATGACAGAATATTATTTCCTGAATTTTGCTTATTGAAGGTGTTAAAGCTAATTTCGCAGAATTGTTACAGTGCAGAAGGAAGCCATTCAGCCCACTGGTACATGCTCCCTGTTCATTTTAACTTAGCGACAACTCTTACCTTTTCCCTGTAACTCTGTGCATTGTTTCTGTTTAAATAATTATTTAATGGCCTCTTGAATGTCTCAATTAAACATTCCATATTAACAGCCTCACCTCATCAAGCTTCTGGATTAGTTTTTTTTTGATGATGTAACAAAGTTCGTTCAGCACTTTTTCCCTTAATAAATTCCCCCAATGACTCTTCTGAATGTGATTATTCAATGATGGTTAATTCTTTCCTAAATAACTTTTTCGAGAAGTTTCCCCACCACTAAAGTTAAACCAACTGGTCTGAAATTGCTTGTCTGAACTTTACAGCATTTTTTTGAACAAGAGCCTGATGTTTGCACTTCTTTAATCCTCTGGCACTGCCCTGGAATACATGTAAGATTGAAAAATTAATTGCTGATGCCTTGACAATTTTCACCCTCCCTTCAGTATCCTTAGATTTAGTATGAAATGTATAAAAAGGACTGGAAAAAGCAATTGGAATGTGATTTAACATTAATTGCATGTCATTTTCACTGCCTTACCGTTTGCTGGAACAAATATTAAAATAACTAACTTAAGTGGATTCTGACCTGTTACACCAAAATTAATTACTGTATGTCTGTAATTATTTTTTAATCAAAACATGGCAGCAGTTCACTTTTTTATTCATTTGTGGGATGTGGGTATCACTGGTTGGCCTGCATTTATTGCTCATCCCTAATTGCCCTTGAGAAGATGGCAGCTCACTGCCTTCTTGAACCACTGCAGTCCACCTGCTGTAGGTTGATCCACAATGCCATTAGGGAGAGAATTCCAGGATTTTGTCCCAGCGACAGTGTAGGAATGGCAATGTATTTTCAAATCAGGATGGTGAGTGGCTTGGAGGGGAGCTTCAAGGTGGTTCGGTTCCCAAGTATCTGCTGCCCTTGTCCTTCTAGATGGAAATGGTCGTGGATTTTTGCAGGTACTGTCTATGGATTTTTGGTAACTTTCTGCAGTACATCTTGTAGATAGTATATACCGCTGCTACTGAGCATTGAATATTTCTATTAATAATATTAATAGTTATAACCTGCATGCATTGGAAATATACTGATAAAATTACAGTGCTGTATAAAATTATGGCACTGATAACCTTAAGCTGTTCATAAGTGCTCTGCTGTCAAGACTAAAGTCTGAAATTCCTAGGACATGCAAGAATCTAAAATAATAACCTGTAGTTTACATTGTGTAAAAGCTCAGTTTTGAACTGATATCTGAGTAACACTGAAGCAAGCTTGATCATATTGTCAGAAAATACTAAAGTGAAGTGTTAACTTATTGGATTTTATTGTGAGTATTTTGAAAGCTTGTCTTTGATACCTGGTGCCTTAAAGTGTGCCTAAATCAATAAAGTGTGTACATTTCTTTTCAGTTCAGTATTGGGAGTAGAGTACAAAATCATCTTTTTAGCATCTGGTGTGGAGAATAAGCACTAGGATTAATGAGTTGTTGTCTTAAATTATCAATTACAAACTGAAGATGAAACATTACTAATCTGTATTAAAACATGGGTGACCATAAGATCCTGACTTCTAAATTATGGTGACTTAGGCTTTTTTTTAAACTTTTCCCATTTTTTGTCTTTAAAAGAAAACTTGGTCATAAACCAAGTTAAGAAGCCTAAGAAAAATAAGATGAATGTTTAGATTAAAAATACTCAAAGGTTACATTTTAGATCATTCATCTGTACATGGTGTTTTAATTGATTTAGCTTTCATTCAGAAAGGTAATTTTGACAAATTCCAACTAATTACACCCTCAATTTGCATTCACTTGATCAGAAATTCTGATACGCCAAGGTATTAAATAAAGTTTTAGCATAGGCCATGGTACAATTTGAGAAATGTTGGAATTTTACTAGGTCATTCCATTCCAGTTGGATAACTTATGTTTTTTGCACCGGGACACGTTTCGACTTGTAGGAGGTTGACAGTAGCATTTTCCTCCCCAGGGTGGTATTTACAACAATAAATTTTTAGCAGTGACTGTTTGTCCATGTAAGTTAACAAAGTTGTGTGAGACTTCTGTTTTATTGAGTGGAAATTCGGTATGGAGCTACATTTTCAGAAATGTATGACTTAATATGTACACCTTGGGGAGGAGTCTATTGTCAATATTTCAGTATTTATCTAAGTGACTTTCCAGCATTTAGAATGTGTTACATTAAATATGTTTCATTTAATCTGAATTCTAAATTTATGTGTTTATAATTAGTAATGGAAAACGTGTTTATGGAACTACAGATGTAGAGGATCAGAAATTGATTCTGTGAAACGGTACACTTTCTGATATTGGAAGTATTAAAAGTCGGAAGAAAAAGTTAGAAAGGGCATTAAGAAAAGTCAAAGTTATATTTGACCGAAACATGTCACTTTAGAAATGTCACAAAAGCACTTCAGATGTAATGAATTATTGTAAAGCACAGCAGTATTTGCTTAAGCAGCTATAACAATTTTTAAAAAAATCCCAAAAACAGCAGTGGGATGAAAAAGCAATTGATCTCTTTTAGTTATTTTGATGGAGTAAGGAAAATTGATTTGGATACAAAGGGCAGAATCCTCCAATGCTGCAGCTGTGGATTTAAAGGCCGACTGGACGTATGATCAGAGCATCGGGTCGGCACCTTGATGCTTTCGCACCTCCTGGTTAACTTGCCAGAGGGAGTTGAAAATTGGCATTAGTGAGTAAGCAAGAATGACAATTAAATGACTAATGATATGAATAATGAGGACTCTGCTGGGATCTTGTGTTGGTGTGAACATCTGTCGAGAGTGGGGAATGGGAGCACTGCAGAGGTGACCTCTCCATGTCACAGTGATGGAGCTGGAGTAGGAGATGTCAAAGGCCACACCTGAGGCTGAAAAATAAATCCTCTGGCCCCATTGACTTCCATTCATTTTTGGAATACTATTCGTGCTTTCATTGGCACTTTCATTTAAAGACAGTCTTATACATAACTTCCTACTAGAATGGCACCCACCTTTTTGTTGTGTAAAATGAGAAGCACAGTTAAGAGAAAAACTAGAAAGGCATGCATTGACCAGATCATGTTTATGCCAGAAATCAAATTTTACTTGATGATTATATCGCAGATTGGTGTACCAGAAATGGTGAACAAATTGGGAACTTTCAAGAGGAGTTTATACAACCAGACACTGGGAAGTAATAATGGATAAAATGAGCTTTTATTGCCTTTTGAAGGATATGAATTGGAATTTTGTCTTGCCTCGACTATGTTTTTCTACCACATTTTGGAAATCTGGAAAATTTGGGCTACCATCTCTTGCTGAGCCCAGTTGGCTGCTCGGGATTGTTTTATCCAGAATCTCAGCTAATGTTCAGGGGACATGGATTTGGGAAAGAAAAATCAAATTAAGAATCTAATCATGCATACCGCTGTGCCATTACCTCTGCTGCATCTGTCCTGCTGGTCGGGCAAGACATATCCAGGCATGGTAATGGTGGCGCCTGGAACATCGTGTCTAAGGTATGATTCTGGGAGTATGTCTACGTCAGGCTATTGTTTGACTAGTCTGCGAGCTAGCCCCCAGATGTTAGTAAGAAAGACTTTGCAGTGTCAACAGGGCTGTTTTTGCTGTTGTCTTTTCCAGTGTTTAGTTCGACAACAGGTGGTCCATCTGGTTCACTAATGGCCTACAGGGAAGGAAATCTGCCACCCTCACCTGATCTGGCCTACATGTGACTCCAGACTCTCAGCAAAATGGTTGACTTACAGCTGCCCTCTGAAATGGCCCAGCAAGCCACTCGGTTGTATCAGTTGCTATGAAATTTCAATAAAGAAATGAAACCGGATGGACCACCTGTTGTCGAACTAAACACTGGAAAAGACAACAGCAGAAACAGCAGAGGTAATGGCACAGTGGTATGCAGTCGGGAGGAAGTTGCCCTGGGAATCTTGAACATTGACTCTTGACTCCATGAAGTCACATGGCATCAAGCCAAACATGCGCAAGTAAAACTCCTGCTCATTTTCATGTACCGTCCCCACCTCGGCAGATGAATTGGTACTCCTCCATGTTGAACAACACTTGGAAGAAACACTAAGGATGGCAAGGGCACAGGTATACTCTGGGTGGGGGATTTCAATGTCCACTACCAAGAGTGGCTCAGCGGCAGTACTATGATCCGGCTGGTCAGGTCCTAAAGGACATAGCTGCTAGACTGGGTCTGCGGCAGGTGGTGAGAGAACCAACAAGAGGGAAAAATATACTTGACCTCAGTCTTACCAATCTGCCAGCTGCAGATGCATCTGTCCATGACAGTATCAGTAAGAGTGATCACCGCATAGTCCTTGTGGAGACAAAGTCCTGTCTTCCCATTTGAGAATACTCTCCACTGTGTTGTGTGGCACTATCACTGTGCTGACTGGGACAGTCTTCACACAGATCTAGCAACACGTGGCTGGGCATCTCTGAGGCACCCTGGGCTACCAACAGCAGCAGAATTGTACTCCAGTATGACCTGCAACCTCATGGCCCAGCATATCCCCCACTCAGCCATTGCTATCAAGCCAGGGAATCAACCTTCGTTCAATGGAAAATGCAGGAGGAGCATACCAGGAGCAGCACCAGGCATATCTTAAAAGATGCCCTGTCAACCTGGTGAAGCTACTGACAGGACTACTTATATGTCAAACAGCATAGGCAGCAAGTAATCGACAACGATAAGCATGCCCCACAATCTAAGCACTGCGGTGCTGCCATATCCAGTCATGAATGGTGGTGGAGAATCGAACAGCTCACTGGAGGAGGAGGAGGAGGAGGAGGAGGAGGAGGATTAATGATGGCAGAGCATAGCACATCAGCGTAAAAGATAAGGCTGAAACTTCCTCAGCAGTCTTCAGCCAGAAGTGCCGAGTGTATGATCCATCTTGGCCTCCTCCAGTAGTCCGCAGCATTACAGATACCAGTCTTCAGCCTGTTTGATTCACTCTGTGTGACATCAAGAAACAGTTGGAGGCACTGAATATTGCAGAGGCTATGAGCACTGACAGTGTTCCAGCAGTAGAACTGAAGACTTGTGCTCCAGAACTTGCTGCTCCCCTCACCAAACTGTTCCAGAAAAGTTACAACACTGGCACCTAACTGACAATGTGGAAACTTGCCCAGCTACATCCTATAAACAAAAAGCAGGCTAAATCCAACCAGCCAGTTACTGCCCCATTAGTCTACTCTTGATCATCAGTAAAGTGGTGGAAAGGGTCAAAACAGTGCTATCAAGCAACACCTACTCAGCAATATCATGCTCTGACACCAAGTTTAATTCCACCTGAACCATTCAGCTACTGAAATTATGACAGTCTTGAGTCAAACATGGACAAAAGAGCTGAATTCCGAAGGTGAGATTAGAGTGACAGCTCTTAACGTGAATCAAGGAATCCCAGTAAAACTGGAATTAGTGGGTATCATGGGGCAAACTGTGTGCTGGTTGGAGTCATACCTAGCATATAGGAAGATGGATGTGGTTGTTGGAGGTCAGTCATCTCAACTCCAGGATATCCCCACAGAAGGTCATCTGAGTACTGTCTGAGGCCCAACCATCTTCAGCTGCTTCATCAATGACTTCTTCTCCAGCATAAATTCAGAAGTAGCAACATTCAACGATGGTTGCACAATGTTCAGCACCATTTGCCACTTCTCAGGTACTGAGGCAGTCCTTGTTCAAATGCAACAAGATCTGGACAATGTCCAGGCTTGGGCTAACAAGCTGCGAATAACATTTGTGCCACACAAATTCTCGGTTATGACCATCACCAATAACAGAAAATCCAACTGCCATTCCTTGACAATCAGTGGTGTTGCCCTCACTGAATCCCCCACTAGAAACTCAACTGGACTCTACATTATAAATACAGTGACTACACAAGCAAGTCAGAGGCTTGGAATACTGCAGTGAATAACTCACTTTCTGACTTTCCAAAGCCTTCCCAAACTATCTACAAGGCACAAGTCAGGAGTGTGATGGAATACTCCCCAGTTGCCTGGATAGGTGCAGCTCTAACAATATTCGAGCTTGCCACCATCCAGGATAAAGCAGTTAGCAACGCCCGCATCCCATGTAACAATGAAAACATACAAACTTTTTATTTGGTTATGCTGCTTAATCTAAAGTACTGACGATTTTTTTTTTTTAATTGTGCAAAACATTACAACATTATACATAACTTCAACTGTATTCCTAATTTACTAATGTAATGTGAAAAAAGTAAATTTGGTCATTAGTGGTTTCTATTTGGATACCAAAATTAGATATAAAAGTTACAGCCTACTATTATGATTAGGTGAGGAGGTTGTAGGATGGATCCCATCCCTTCTCACTCAGCTTTTTAAAAACTGTTCTGATTGAAAGAGAGATAGCTGCTGGGTCTAGGCCCGAAACGTCAGCCTCTCTGCTCCTATGATGCTGCTTGGCCTGCTGTGTTCATCCAGCCTTGCACCTTGTTGTCTCTGATTGAAAGAGGTGTTCACCCATTCATTAGATTGTTTACATGCTGTGACTCAAAAAGACCACAACAGTCTGGTTCCTTTGTGTTTTTAAAAATAAATGAAAATAAAATTTATTGTAGTTAATCTGTAGGTTTCTTGTCTCTCGTTTTGCATGCTTTCTCTCTCTCGCGTGTATACACACCCCTCGGAGCTGGATTGAATTCTTTTGAAAACTCTGCCCGTAGCATGTGGATTGTCAAAATCAGCAGATGGGGTAGAAAACTTGAGCTGAATGGAGAGAGAGAGAGAGAGAGAGAGCAAGCAAGTTTTCATTATCTCATTTGATTTTCCTGGTCTGAAGAGAAAACAGGGCCTTAAATACAGAGGTGGGGAGCTGGCTTATCACATGACCTCTTTCCAGCTGATTGGTTACCACAGATCATGGATTTTATGTGCATAATCCATATGATTTGATTGCGTCTGGACAAATTCCTTTTCCCAGACAGAGTTCCATTGTACAGCTGGTTTTGTCTAATGATTTGTCTCCATTGAGGTGATTGGATGCTTCTCTAGTGGTAGAGGAGACTGTTCCCATGAACACTCCTTCAACGTGATTGTGTCAGGTGAGGCTTTGCAGACAGAATGTATCCATTTCAGTGAGTTTTAAATGTAGTAGATACAGTGATGAAAATATTTGCTCATCTTTGACTGTGATTTCAAATCATTGGATATGGCGTCTTTTAAAATATTCTTTTGGTGTTTTCTAGCTAGTAAATTTTTTAGGTATTTTTATAGAAAACATGGTATCAAAGCATGACTGAAATATTTGTTGTATTGCTGAAAGTTAAGCTAATTTTAACCATATATAATTGAGATAATTAATGTTCTTCTAGAATTGATTTATAACTGCAGCATAAAAAAGTTTTGGGCAATTCTTTCATTTGTTTCGATGCCAGTTTGATTCCAGGTGTGTAATACTCAGTGCTATGTAGTTATTATGCAAAGATGAAAAAGAAATTTTTCTATGATCATGACGACAAAACCCACATCCCTGATAATCTGTTGAAATGCTGTTACCGTTTTAAGACTTTGTACATACTATCTTGTGACTTCAGTTCCAAATTATTTTTGTTGTGCTGCCAGTTTGATTTCCTCTGTAGTAAGCTGTCAAAATATTTTATATTAAATAAACTCCCATGTTGCATTATTTTTCAAAGTAATCAAAAGGCCTTTAAACTTGCTGGAAGCTGGTGATTGAGTTTGCTCCTTTCTTTCACACAACTACTTCTGTCTTCCTATCCCTAGTGGCAGATTTGTCGAGCCCTTCTGAGTTATTTCCTGGGTAGTTGTCCAGATAAGGACACCTAATTGTCCCAAGTCTGCGACTCGATCTGAGAGTCGAAGGTAGTACAGAAGAACTTGGGGAGCATTGAAGTAGAAACTGCCTGGACAGTTGCCATGTTACTTGTGTGCCAGGTCATCTGTCAGGTCCTAGTGTGCACCGTCAATTGTGTGTCTTCTCTCCAAAAAATCCAGAGACCGGAAAGATTTGGATCATTTGGGTAAAAACTGACATGAATGAATTACAGTGACTATAATCTGTAAAAGTTGTGATGCTGACATAGTGAAGGAAAACTTTGATTCTCTTTTATATCGGACCTTTCATTCTATGCCTGTTGTTGTATTCACCAAGAATAAATATAGAAGATTCATGAGCAAGTTGATAGAGGAGTGGTGGTTTTAGGGATTGAGGGATCAGTTTGTGGAGAGAGGGCTCATTAGTTGGCGGTGCTAACCAACAGCTAGCAATGGGCTGTATTTTTCTTCTGAGTGGCAGCAGGAGAAACGTTGCTGCTTCTCCTAGCCCGAGAAAACCTCTCTCCCAAAATGGTCCAGACTGCTCACTGGTACTTGCAGGCAGAGTATGTGCAGTGAATGTTATGTGTATTTATTTCTGAAATTTCATACTGGGCTCCTGGACTTGGCGTAGGGCCGAGGTTTCATATGTAACCAGCCTCCCGCTCATTTTTTTGGACAAAAATATCATTCCCATTATTCCATTAAAGACCATGTCTATGTTGGGGTTGAGGTTTAAGGCACATATAATAATTTGAACCCACTGTCGAAGAGGTGGGCTTACCTGATGGATCGAATCTTGATTATGTGCAGAGCAGCAGAATTCTTATGGCCTGAGGATATTGGATTGTTGATAGGTAGTTCCTTATCGCAAGTATTTTCCTGGGCTGATAGATTGATGATAGGGCACTTAATACTGTTAAAGGTAAGGAATGACCAGAGATTCTGGAGAATAGATTTTCACAGTTATCTGACCTATGATGTATGAAATATGTCTAAATTTGAAGAATGTTATTGACTGGATTCGAAGGTGTGCACTTTATCTCTTCATTTCTTGAGGATGATAGAACAGCGCAGGCTGCTTTGTAATACCTGAAAATACAAATTATTGTTAGAAGAGGTAGCTTGAAAATCTTTGTTTTCAAGCCCTACTATATTTTTCCATTGTATTGAAAAGAAATATATAATTGACTGTCCAGGAATGTGTAATTAATCTAGAGAAGTGTTCATCTATTCTCATCAGTTTAAGGTGTTTGATATTTCAGGAAAATTAATAAAGCCTAAACTTTTTTCTTTTCCCCATTTCTCAGATTAAAGAAATATTCTTTTCTCCTGTCATTGATGTTTCTTTCATCAGATGGTAAATATTTGAATATAAATTATAGTAGACCTTTGTAAGGTGTTTTGTAATGTTTAGTAGATAGGAAAGAATGACCTTTGCTTTATGTGGGTGGTGCTGGCAATGTACACAGAAAGTAGCGTCTAGTAAAGTGTTGGCCTTTGCAATGGAAGGACGAGAATACAAAGGGTAGGACATTCTGGGATAGCTACACAAAGCACTGGTTAGATCGCATCTAGAGTAGTATGTACAGTTCTGGACTCTGAAGATCTAGGGTTTAAAAAGACTGAAGTATAAAGTTAAGACATTACATAAACTATATTGCGTTCTGTGGGATAGAAATGATTAATGGGTGATTTGGATTCACAATTTTAGATTCTTGACAGGAATTGATAGAATTCTTTTTTCTAAAGCAAAATCAGTAATTGCTGGAAAATCTCAGCAGGTCAAGCAGCATTTTGGAGAGAAAGCAGAGTTAATATTTCGGGTACAATGACCCTTCTTCAGAACCTTGTTTTTTCTGTTGGTTGAGAAATCTTGACTTAGTGACATAACCATAAATCAGAGCCATATCTTTCATGAGAGAAGTTAGGGCATGGTCCTTCATTTTAAAAAAAAAAAGGTGAAAATTTGAAACTGTCTTATGCAAGAGATGAGTTAGAATACAGAACAAAGCCTTTGGGAGTATTGATATGCGGAGGGATCTGAGTGTGCAGGTCCACAGATCGCTGAAGGTGGCAGTGCAGGTAGATAAGGTAGTAAAAAAGGCTTATGGCATGCTTGCTTCAATGGAGGGGGCATTGAGTATAAGGATAGACAAGTTATGCTGCTGCTTTGTAGAACTTTAGTTAGGCCACACTTGGAATATTGCATACTGTTCTGGTCACCACACTACCAGAAGGATGTGGATGCTTTGGAGAGGGTATAGAAAAGGTATACCAGGATGTTACCTGGTATGGGGGACTTTAGCTATGGGGAAAGATTGGATAGACAGGGTTTGTTTTCACTGGAATGCAGGAGGTTGATGGGTAACCTGGTAGAAATTTGAGAGATTATGAAGGGCATGGATAGAGTCAAAAGTATGAGGCTTTTTCCCAGGATGGAGGGGTCAGTTACTAGGGGGCACAGGATCAAGGTTTTGGGTGGGAGGGTAGTTTAAAAGAGATGTGCGAGGCAAGTTTTTCACACAAAGGGTGGTGAGTGCCTGGAGTGCACTGCCAGAGGAGGTTGTGGAAGCAGACACAATAGCGGCATTCAAGAAACACTTGGACAAATACATGAATAGGAAGGGAATAGAGGGATACAGAGCCTGTAAGTGAAGACAGTTTTAGCATGGAAGGGCAAAATGTGTTGGCGCAAGCTTGAAGGGCCTGTTCCTGTGCTGTATTGTTCTTTGTTCTTTGTACTGGTCTTTGAGTCAAACCCAACCTGAGTGTGGCTTTCTCTTAGCAGAATGGGGGTTACGTACATTATCTCTATATTTCACAACCTGTTGTATGCACAACTGCAGGATGTATATTTCTTTATTGATTGTATTTGCGTTTAGACCATAAAAGATTCCTAGGCCATATGCTTCTGGACAAATATACTAAAAACTAGAATTTAAACTGATCATATCTACATATGTTTGCTTGTCAAAGTTCTTGTTAGTTATGATAATGTCTCTACTCTTATCTTGATGTTTTTGTTGCTTTCATTTTTACTTGGAATAGATTCACGTTTCTCAGCAATGGGTGGCCAAATCCCAACAGCTTGCATTTGTATAGCACTTTCTAATATAGAAAATATCGTCCATTTTTAGGAGTGCCTTCAAGGACCTACCGAATAAGTTTTGGGTAAGAAATTCCAGAGATGAATTTGACTCAGTGAAAGTAAAGACACCAATGGTTGACTGAACGGAGTGTGGATACATATTGGACAAAAAGACAAGAATGTAGAATTCAAGGAGAGGAGAAGGAGGGCTGGATGTGATGGTTAAATCCACGAAAGAAAGATTGTCAGAAAGATTTCCCAGTCCACCACACAACTGTTAAATGGGCAGACCTGCTGCTATCTTATGCTGGACCCTAAGGAATGCCTGGATCACTGGAATCTTGATGTTTAATGTGTCTGTGCCCAGCCCAGGGCTGCCTTGTATCAGGAATCTGCTGATTTTATTTTTTGATGTTTGCTTGGTAGCTGTGTGTCTGTGAACTATCTCTCTCTCAGTGAGTCTAATATTTGAATTTTTACTTTGTTGGATAACTTGCTGTTCCACAAAGCTAGCCAAAAATTTTAGTGTCTAAGTGAACTGTATATTGTGTATTTTTACTTTATAGCAGCATTTGCTTTGTCCCCAGGGAAAATTATGATGCCTTACTTTATAACATTGCAAACAAAATTTCGATGGTTATGAAATTCTTTGAGATGTTTCGTTTCTAAATATGCTATTTAAATTGAAGTTTATTTTGTTTTAACAAATATCCTGCATCAGCATTGCACATTGACTCTGTCATTGAATCAGTCAGAGAGTTTTGCAACATGGAAACAGACCCTTCCCATTTGCCAGCATTTGACACATATTCCTCTTAAACCCTTCCTATCCATGTATCTATCCAGATGCCTTTTATATGTTGTGACTGTACCCACCTTCACCACTTCTTCTGGCAGCTCGTTCCATACACACACCAGCCTCTGCATGAACATGAAGGGTCCATTTTCTTCTTCAATAGATAAATATTTTGATCTCTATTTTTTTACCCTTTGTTCTTCGATAATTTTCTGTTTGTTCAAATTGAGTGGGTCTGTGATGATTATCTTATTTTCTCTCCATAATCTTGTACCATTTCTATCAAACTCTGAAGATGAATTGCATGTGTATTCATTCATATTGCACATGTCTAGATGGTATGCGTGTGTGTTGTTGACTGTTCATCTGATATTTGCTTCTTTCTAAGGTGATGATTTTTTTTCCTCCGTTGAGTGTTGCTTGCATGGAGAGTGCTGTTGCAATGTGGTTGATCCATTCCTGTTATTGAGAAGCGGTGGATATCTGGCACTGATCGTTGTTCTGTACTCTGTGCCATTGGTGAAATTATATGTGTCTGATCAGTTGCCTGCAGTGAAGGAACACTTTCTTTAGTTGTGCAAAGATGTCTCTGGTCGTGGTGGTATATCTGGTTGTTCGTATTCTCTGCATATGATTGAGGTGTCATTTGCTCAATATAAATCCCGAATTGCTATATGTGCTGACTTTTCTTGAGAGTGTATTCTGACTGAATGTCCTATGCTCAGCTCTGATCTTAACATGGCAGTTTTATCAAAGTGGAAATTGGCACTCAGGCCTGTTACTGCTTATGGCTTCAGTAGTTTTTTTTTCCCCCCACATGTGGAAGCATAATTTGGGTGTGCCCCGACATTAATCTTTGGACTGGATGGCTTAACCAATGCCTTTCATTAGGTGTGTTTCTCCACTCCAGGATTGTGTTTTACAAGTCTGTGCTGGATTTGTTTGATTTTTGTCATGATTCATTTGATTTTTTTCCTGCTACTTCAGCCTTTCTGATTGACTGGGAATAGTATAGAAATGATGCATGTGGTTTTGTATTTCCTTTCTGAAGTGGCCAAATTTTTATTTGTGAATTGAGGACCATTGTCACTCACCACAATACCAGGAATGCTGTAAAAACTGAAGTGTACTTTTAGGCATTCTAGAGTCCGACTGGTCGTGATTGGCCTAGGTTGGTCTCCTCCCAGGAGTCAGAATAGTAGGCCACATTGACAAGACAATTTGTTCTTGTGAGAGCAAAGTGATCCATTTCAAGCTTCATTCCTGGTTTATCTGGGATGTCATGTGGTCATAAGGGGCTGTTTAGTTTGTTTACCTAGACACACTGGCTGATGGGGTCTTTTAATGTCGTTGCTCATGTTTGGCCAGTAGAGCACTTCTGCCTTCCCCAGACTAGACTCCATTCCTTGATGGCTTGGATGCATGGATGCTCTTCAGCATCTCTTTTCTCATCCACTTAAAAATAATGACTCTACTTTTTTGAGCAAATGTTATGTTGGCCTATTGTTTTTATGCCCAATACACACACTCATCACAACAGCTGTAATCCGTGATGCTTTCTGAAATATCTCCACGACGTCTGGCATCCCTTCACCAAGTCACCCTTTATTTACAAATGCACAGTACATGACACTGACCCAGCTGGCTCCTAGAGTGAGCAGAACCCTGACACTTCTGTTTATATCTGTCAGCCAGGACTCCAATTGACAAGTTAACAGCCCCAATCAGGGAACTCATTCTGTGAGATTCACCTGGCTGACCTCATTCCAATCACAACATTTTCAGATCATCCTTTCATCACTACCTCCTGCAGCGCTTCAAGAGTTTTGGTTTGTTATGTTATTTGCTTAATTTGGCCAAGGCATTTGTCTTTCAGATTCGTTATTGCTCCTGATGACTTCCAGACTGTGTTGGTTGTAGCTTCCCTAGAATCTGGAAGATTTCACACCGTCTGAGTATTTTTAACTTTCTTCATTGGCAGATAGAAGTAGTTTGAGGAACTTGCTTTAAAGTGGCTTGTAATCAGACAATAATCAGTGACTCTTTCTTAATTGATTTGTAGTGTCTTTCAACTTGCAGTAATGCCTTGGATGCAAGTGCACTGTTGTTCTTGGTGCATAAGGTTGTTCCAAGTCCTGTCTTGTTGGAATCACATTTAATCGAAGTACATTATTGACACCGTAATGCCTCAGCACTGACATTGCAATCACTCATTGATGCCAGCAAATAAAGGACTGCTTCTTGTTCTGCGCTACAATACCATTGCGCATTCTTGGCAATGAGCTTCTGTAGAGTTCATAGTCTGGTAACAAATTAGCTAAGATGTCTGTTGAGTAGTACAAGAATTTGATTATTGCACTGTTTTCACATTTCTTGGTTGTTACGCCTCTGTTAAACCTCTCACCTTGTCATAATTTGGGCCAAGTCCTTTTGCTTTCAGTTCATGACCGAAGCTCTTGGATTTAAAGCATCTTCAGTTGCATCTTTTGCTAGCTCAGCTTCAGGTTTATTGGGTGAGCTTTTTCTAGCACTTGCACTAGGTTCTGTTCATGCTGTATGTTGGCGTCATTTACTGTATCACTACATCCATAGACTAGCAGATCATTCACAATAGCTTCCACTCTGGACGATCATTGTCTATCTTGTGCTATTTGCAATGATACTCTTCTGGAGCAGTGAAAATGCCAAATGGCATGCACAACAATCTGTACCTCCCAAATAGGGTCCAGAATGTAATGGTTAAAAGGCTGCTTTCATCCAGATTCGCTAGTTAGTAATGACATATGCCTTGGCAATTTGTGGCAAAATTTCTTCAATGATTAACATATAAATCTCTTCAAAGCTGTTTTGATATCTTTTGAATCTGTGCGTGTTTTTAGTCATCCA
Source organism: Rhincodon typus (assembly GCF_021869965.1). Classification (NCBI taxonomy): domain Eukaryota; kingdom Metazoa; phylum Chordata; class Chondrichthyes; order Orectolobiformes; family Rhincodontidae; genus Rhincodon; species Rhincodon typus. The sequence continues at coordinate 58,238,701 of NC_063338.1, read as the reverse complement.
GTTTCTTTTTACTGCTACAATGCTGCTAATTCATTTGTAGGTATTGTGCTTTTTTGACTACTCCCCTTTTTCTATCTTGCCTCTTCTGCTGGACCTGAGGGGACCTGGAGCTGTTCTTGGCAGATGTTGAGTTAGCCCCACACTTTCATCTACTTCAAGATGATATTCAATAGAAAGATATCCAATACCTGTTTTAAAAAAGAAATATTTTTGGAGCCCTCTAGGATCTGTTCAGCAGTTAATATAGCTTCGTGGCCTGTGTAACCCTGCAAATCTCTTCTGGTATATTTAGTCTTACCAGTCTAAATTTTAGACTGCTTCAGCTGACATGAGTGAATATTGCTTAACGTCCGATCTGGAATTCCAGATCTTCATTATTCCATTATATTCGGCCCAAGGCTTCAATTATGGGTTACCATCTTGAGTAACTGCACAAGTCCGTGAAAATCTTGATGTTGCACAAAGTAATGATGTCGGCCTGGCATTTCGTGTTCACTTGATGCTGTCATTCTGGAAAGGGAAGGTAAATGCAACATACCAGACCATAGGGCTGCCCTGTCATTAGGGACAGACAATTGATGGTGGTTTAACCTGGTGGTCACTACATGTCAGATAAGGGGAGACGTTGAGAAGGGGAATCCTTCATGGTAACCTCTGCCAGTGTGGGAATTGAACCTAAGCTGTAGGTGTCATTCTGCATCACCACCTAGCCATCTAGCCAACTCAGCTAACCAGCTCCCACTGTCATCTAATAGTCACAAATTCGTTATCATTAAACCTAATGACACAACCTTTTTTAGAAAGTGATTTGTTGAACCAGTAGTTATCTTTTATATGGGACAATACAGTGTGGAGCTAGTTGGACATAGCAAGCCAGGCAGCATCAAAGAAGTAGGAAAGTCGACATTTCGGGTCGGGACCCTTCAGAAATGGGGAGGGGGAATGGAGCTCGGAAATAAACAGAGAGAGGAGGGGTGGTGCTGTGGAAGGTAGGTGGGATGGTGATGGATGAATGCAAGTAGGGAGTGGTGGGGATTTGTCAGTGGGACAGGTGGGGCAATTAGGTGGGAGAGATGATGGACAGGTTGTGTGAGGTCAAGGAGGCAGGGATGAGGGGGAGGGTTGGACATGGGATGAGGCCAGGGATGGACAGATTTTAAAACTGGTGAATTCCATGTTAAGGCCATTGGGCTGTAGGCTCCCGAGGCTGAAAGCTGTTGCTCCTCCAGTTTGCAGGTTGTCTTTGTGGCACTGGGGGAGACCAAGGGAGTGGGAGGGGAAGTTAAAATGGTTGGCAACCAGAAGGTGCTGTCATTTGTTGTGTACAAAGTGCAAGTGCTCTACGAAATGGTCTCTGAGTCTCCACTTGGTCTCATCGATGTAGAGGACGCCACATTGGGAGCAGCAGATACAGTAGACCAAGTTGGCAGATGAATTTTAAAAAAGAAATCATTGTGATCATCGATACTATTGAATTTGTTATGTTTCTAATTACAGGGATGCGTTAATTTAATTCATTGTGTATTCAGGTGCAGGGAACCAAAAATGTTACAGTTCTGATTTATATGGCAAGACTACTATTCTTTTAAGGCACCTTCTAATAATGTTATCAGGACTTTGTGACCACACAGTTTTTAGGGACCAATGTGAAATATGAAGTACTTGTTATCTAATTGTGATGAGTAAACGCAACGTTAATCTACTGGTATTCTTTTAATCATAATGAAACCCATAGGAGATCAAGTGACATTTGAAAACTTAGGTGCTTCATGCTGCAAATGAAAGGGAGAGATTCTATGGCTTGTGATCCCTTTTTTTCAAACAAGATGTTTGTGTAAACATGCCATCATCCACCTGCAGACGGAAAAGAATATCAAAGAAACTGAATCGACATTCCCTGCATATGTGAGAGTGGCCAAATTCCAGAGATGTAAATTTGGTATTCCAAAAGCAATAATTCTGAAGTATTTATGGACATACTAATATCTTAGGAATGACCCACATGTGTTGAAAAAATCAATCATTGCAGTTCAGTAGTACTTCCTTCACATAAAACATTACCAGCATTGTGGAATTAAAAAGCTATTTCTCTTCTATTAATTTAAGTGACAAAAGTACATTTTAATAAAGTAGGGTCAGCTATGATTACAAATAAAGCTGAATCATTCATATACTTCATATATCATGGTTTTGGATTTATTAGACAGGTTTTGTGCTTAAGAACCAAAACTGAGTTTATTTGCAGTGACTTATTTTTTTCAGCCAACTCTACTTTCAGTTGCTCACATTAAGAGTTATATCTGTTTCTCTAATAGACATCCCCTTTCATTTTGGAAATTATTTTACGTTCTATTTACTCTGCATGCTATTTTCCTTTCTGTACTGTTTTCTGTTTATCTTCACATTTTTTTGCTCATTCTTATTGCTGTGTTTTCCCTCCCGGTGTTTTTATTTTGCAACTGACTTCCCTTTCTTGGGCTGCACAGTTTTAACTCTCCTGGCATTCCCATGACTCATTTTGCTGCTGGTCCACTCTTGCACAGTGTGCTTTCTGTCTGGTTGTAACCACAGACTTGTGATATTCACTGGAACATTCCAGAAAAGAACTTCATCTGGCAGCAGTATTGAGAGTTCTGTATTTGGCCTTACACAGGTGGAAATGAACAATTTTTATTTTACTTTTAAATCTGCTGTTCCTACTATTGGCATTAGGTAACCATCTCTTTAAGTTAGAAACACAACAAAGATAGATTGTTGCAGCAGCAGCAAAAAAAAAATTTCTAAAAAGGGCAAAGCGCAAATTTAGTTTGAATAAATAGTTGAGTCAATTCCTGTTGTATTTTTTAAAGTTGGCACAAAGCAAAATCAATTTATAGTTGACTTTATACAGTTTTGAAATGTCAAAAGATAACCAGCAGATCTCAATAATTCGGCTCCTTCAATTTATCCATTCACCATGTTCAGCCAGAAGTCACTAACAAAGTTAATGTGAGCTGACATATCTGTACTGGCTTCTTATGCTTCCAGAAATCACGAGCTGAAAATCTCTGAAGGTTTCAAATCAAAATAGCAGTAGTGGAAGTTTCATTGAACTCTCAGTAAATGGTAGAGATCTGCACAATGAGTCTCTGTTAGTTCAGGGAGTTAGTGACATGTCTTTTATGGGCAAAACCCTTATATATGCTGCGGGTGAGGTCCTTCAGCTATGCAAGTTCCAGTTTGCTTGAACCCTGCCCCCCCCCCAACCATTTAAAACCCTCAACTTCAGGGATCAAAGTTGATGCTCTTGTAAATGTTGGCAGTTCTCATACAGATTCATTTGTAGACGTACATGAATAGGAAAGGTCTAAAGGAATACGGGCCAAATGCAGGCAAGTGGGACTAGTTTGGTTTGGGAAACTTGGTCGGCATGGACTAGTTGGACTGAAGGGTCTGTTTCCATGCTGTATAACTCTGTGACTCTATGACTCTAAGATTCTTCAAGTAATTTCAGGAAAGATATTTGCTGTCATTAGCCAAACTGGCCTGCATGTGACTCCAGACTCTTATCCAGGTTGTTGACTCCTAAATACACTGTGTTGGAATGGCAAACCATTCAGTTCCAACATGGACCTTTCCCCGGGGTGGAGGAGTCCAAAACTAGAGGACATGAGTTTAAGGTGAGAGGGGAAAGACTTAAAAGGGACCCAACGGGTGACTTTTCATGCAGAGAACAGTGTGTGTACGGAATATGCTGCCAGAGGAAGTTGTGCTAAAATTACCGCATTTAAAGGCATCTGAATGGGTATTTGAATAGGAAGGGTTTAGAGGGAAATGGGCCAAATGCTGGAAAATGGGACTAGATTTATGTAGGATATCTGGTTGGCATGGACAAGTTGTACTGAAAGGTCTGTTTTTGTGCTGTATATCTCCAACTGTATGACTCTATGTTGAGACAGAAAAGTCAGTAAGGATAAACCAAATGGAGCATCTAGCTTTGACCTAGACACCAAAAATGATAACAACAAATCTAACACTGTCATCCCTGCAATGTTTTTACTAACCTATGGAGGCTTGTGCCAACTTTGGAAGAGCTGTTCCACAAACTAATCAAGTAAAAGCCTGAAATAGACATTCAGACAAAATTATTCCTTACAGACTGTTCCATTACAGAGGTGGTGGTCCAGTGTTAAAGATTGCATCGCTTGCACTTGAACAGATCTAGTAACTCAAGACTGGTTATCCATAAAGCACTGTGGACCATCAGCAACACAATTATACTTCTCTATATTCTGCAGAATTCTGTAACTTTCTTGAGCCGGCATATCCCCCATTCCACTGTATCATCAGCCCTGATTCAATAAAGAGTGTAAGAGGTATGGCAGGAACAGCACCAGGTATGCCAAAGTGAGATGCTAAACTTGTGAAGCTACAATTCAAGACTACTTGCATGTTAAGCAGTGATGGATGGGGCTACAATTGATCCCACAACCAGAAGGTCAGATCTAAGCCCTGCAGCCCTCCTACAACTAGACATGAATGGTGGTGGACAGTAAAACAACTAACAGGAGAAGGAGACTACAAAAAAATCCCTACCCTCAAGGATGGTGGAATCTAGGGCATTAGACAAGACTGAAGTGTTTGCTGCTACCCACATCCAGAAACACCAGATGGATGATGATTATTATCATCTCCTGAGAAGGTCCCAGCATCAGTGAGCCTGTCTTCAGCCATTTGATTCACTCGACATGATTTCAGAAATGGCTGAAGGTACTGGACACTGCAAAAGCCCTGACTATATTCCAGTACGAGGTGCTAAAGACCAGTGCGCCAGAACTAACAGCATCACTCACCAAGCTGTTCCACATCAGCGATAGCATTGAAAATTATCCAGGTATAGCCTGTGCACAAAGCAGGATTGATACAGCCTGGCTAATTAGCAGCCTCTCAATCTGCAGGAAAGTGATGGAAGATGTTACAAAAACAAAGTTGCTGGAAAAGCTCAGCAGGTCTGGCAGCATCTGTGGAGAAAAAAAAAGAGTTAACGTTTTGGGTCCAGTGACTCTTCCTCAGAAGATGTTTTTGGAAGTGCTTTGAAGCAACACTTACTGAATGACAAGCTGCTCACTTTGGGTTCCACTAGAACCACTCCACTCCTGTTCTCATTACAGCCTTGGTCCTACCATAGACAAAAAACAAAAGCAGATCTGAAGGGAACCTTAGAGTGACTGCCCTTCACATCAAGACAGCATTTGAATGATTGTGGCAGCCAGGATCTCTGACAAAACTGAAGTCCGTGACAATTGGCGGGAAAATTCTATCCATTTTTACACCGTACACGGCAGGCGACCAGATACATACTTATCCAAATAATGCCTTTCACACAGTACCTAGCACAAAAACAGATACTTGGTGGTTGGAGGTCAACCATGTCAGCCACAGGACCTCACAATAGGAGTTCCTCAGGGTGGTGTCCAAGACCCAACAATCTTCAGGCTTGATCCAAACGTGGATGAAAGTGCTGAACTCCAGTGGTGAGGTGAAAATGATAGCCTTTGACATCAAGCAGCACGTGACTGAGTATGACTGAGAGGCCTGAGCAAAACTGGATTCAATGGGAATTAGAGAAAACTCTCCACTGGTTAGAGTCAAACCTAGCACAGAGTAATATGTTTTTGGTTATTGGAGGTCAATCATCTCAGTTCCAGGACATCTCTGCAGGAGTTCCTCAGGGTGGTGTCCTCGGCCCAGCCATCTTCAGCTATTTCAAAAATGACATCCCTTCATCATAAGGATAGAAGTGGGTATGTGCGATGATTGTACAATGTCCAGTACTATTTATGACCCCCTAGATACTACAGCAAGAGCTGAGCAGCATTCAAGTTTGATTTAATAACTGGCAAGTAACATCGACAGCACACAAGCACCAGGCAATGAACGTCTCAAATTTGGAAGAATCTACTCATCACCTTAATGGTATTATAACCACTGAATTTCCTGTATCAACTTCCTGGCAGTTAATGTTAACCAGAAGCTGAACTGCACTAGCCACATAAATATTGTGGCTACAAGAATAAGTCAGAGGCTGGGAATTCTGCAGTGAGTAACTTATTTCCTGACTCCTCAAAGCCTGTCCATTGTCTGAGTCAGAAGTCAGGACTGTGATGACATGCTCTCCATTTGTGTAAGGATCTCAACAAACCTTGAATAATCAACCAACATGATTTGTACCCAATCTACTACCCTGAACATTTGCTCCCTTGACCAGTGACACACACTGACAGAAATGTGCACCATCCATAAGATGTACTGCATTAACTCACCAAGGATCATTTGACAGTATCTTCTAAACCCACAACCTCTATGACCTAGAAAGAATAGGACCACACACAACCTTGAGTTTCAACTGCAACCCGTTCCTTCTTTGTTGCTGGGTCAAAATCCTGGAAATCCCTTCCTAACAGCATTGTGAATGTACCTACACAATATAGACTGCAGTGTATTAACAAAATAGCTCAACACTACCTCCAGGGCAATTAGGCTTGGGCAATAAATGCTGCCCTAGCCAGTAAAGCCCACACTCCATGAAATACTTTAAATGAGAACCTTGGGGTAAGCCATTATTGTCCTGATTAGCTTATTTTTCCAACAAAATAATGTTTCTTTTGCATGTACGGAGTGACTAGTGTGCATTTATATAAGATCTGGGCATTGTCGAATTGGAAATCCAACTCTACACTAATCCCGCCCATCACGTGTTAAAGGGCTGAGTGATCAGTTGCAACTTTGAAATATTGTATCAGAATAACAAGGAGTAGTAATTCCACATGCAAGCAAAACCAGAAATTGCTGGTAACACACAGCAGGGTTGGCAGGATATGGAGAGAGATAACAAAGTTGACACTTCTAGTTGATGACCTTTCAGCACAAGTTTTCTCCACGTTAAGCTTGGACTGTGTTCCTTGTATTTACACAAGTTGCTTGATCTGCTGAGCCTTTCTAGTGTTTTGTTTTTTTTTTTTTGCTTTCCTGCATCTGCACTATTGTGCTGTTTCAATAATCACAAATGTATTAGACCTGGACAGTTCTTCTAACATTCAATGCTACCATGAAATGCCAGTGAATTAATAATGAGCTTCTCTGTTTAAATTTGGCTTTCAGGAAGATGATGTCTGGATAAACAACTCCCAAAATTTACATTGCAAAATTTGGTTGCTTATTGTAGTAGCAGAATCAGAGGACATGTAAATTTGGCTGATAAGCATTTATTCTCTGAGTATAGAGTAAAACAAAGCTAATATGTGAATAGCTATTGATGTGAACACTTTTTGGAATACAACAAGAAAATATATTATGGGCCTCCATTCATTTTATAGTTTCTGGTATCTTGATATCAATTTATGTTGTCCTTGCCTACATATCACCTGAAACTTCACTGCTGGATATATAATTGGTAATGTTCTATGGGTTGTGTTAAGGACATGACAGGTACAGCATTAATGCTAGTTCATGGATATTAGATTCCTGAACAGAATAAATAGATAAAGCTGCAGGGCTTGTGCAGAGCAATGTGCATTGTAAGAATACAGGAAACTTGATTGCACGCTTGAAAGTGAACCTATTAGTCTAGAATTGTTCAAAGACTTTGTTGGTGTTCTTGGTATCCTGTGTTCATGTCCAGTGAGGAAGAAGGATTCCACGAAGGGGATAAGCCAAACATGGTTAACCAAGGAAGTTAAGGATAGCATCAGCTCTTGTGGTGCAGTGGTAATATCCAAACCTCTGCCAGGAGGTCCGCATTTAAGTTCTTCCTGTGTCAGAATTTTGCCATAACATCTGTAAACAGGTTGATTTTTTTTTTAAAAAAAGATCTCCGATTGAAAGAAAACAAATGCTCAATGTGGCAAAAATTAGTAGTAAGCCTTTGGAATTATTGTTTTAAAAATGACTAATATATTTGAAGGAAAAATAAACTTTCAGTTTAAACTTGCAAGTAATAGCAAGATGGACAATAAGAACTTCTTTAAAAAGGAAGAGAAAAGCCAAGTGAAAATAGGCCCCTTAGAGGATGAAGCTAGTGAAATAATGGAGAAACAGGAAATGGCAGAGGAGTTGAATGAATACTTTTGAAACAGTCTTTACAGTATCAGATATTCTAAAACTACTAAATATTCAAGGGTCGAAAGGAGGAGAGGAAAGAAATACAATAACTATCACTGGTCAAAATGTGCTGGGGAAACTAATGGGGCTAAAGACTGATAGGTCCCCTGGATACCACGTATCTGGATGGTTATTTGCTCCACTTGACCTATCATCAGCAAGTTTTCTGAAAAATTTCCCAGTACCTGCAAATGTGCCTGGTGCCCTGCAAGTTTCTTTCTTAGCAGCCAGACCCATGTGAGTATTCAGGCCCTTCATTGGGTGTGGTGAGGACTCCTGATTCTCCAGTCAGCAGTTTTCCTCTACAGCTTTGTCTGACCAACTCAGTTGTGTTTGCAGGTTCATCCATTCCCCTCTCTTGTTAATTGTAAGAACTGCTTAGCTAGGGGTCTGCTTAGTGACTTCTACATCATTATTCTTCGCCACAAAATGTTTCTTCACTCGAAGCCTTAATTCATCTTGCTAAATGGCTTTTTGTATGTTACTGCTTGATTTATTGTCACGTGTACTGAAGTACAGTGAAAAGCTTTGTTTACGAGCAGTACAGGCAGATCATAATAAGCAAGATCAGAGTTTGTAAAAAGACTTAGACAGAGGCATTCAGGTTATATTGCACAGGCCGTAGCTAGGCGAGATCATCATTAACAAGAGCAGCATTATTTGAGGCTAGAGAGTCCATTCATCAGTCTAATAATGGCTGGGAAGAAGCTGTTCCTGAACCTGCTCATGCGTGTATTCAGGCTTCTGTATCTTCTGCCTAATGGAAGAGGTTGTAGGAGATCATTCCTGGGGTCGATGGGTCTTTGATGTTGGCAGCCTTTCCACTGCAGCGAGCCATGTAAATGGAGTCTATGAATGGAAGGTTGGCTTCTGTGATGGTCTGGGCTGTGCACACCACCTTCTGTAGTTTCTTCCAGTCCTGAGCAGAGTAGTTGCCATACCAGGCACCTCGATAGTATGCTTTAGATGGCGTATCAATAGCAGTTGGTGAGGGTCCTTATGGACATGGCAAATTTCCTGAGCTGCCTGAGGAAGAAGAGGTGGTGGTGTTCCACCTTGACCGTCACATCTACGTGGGAATTCCAGGACAGATTGTTACTTATTGTCACTCCGAGGAACTTGACGTTTTCCACCCTCTCAACATCAGTTCCATTGATGTAGATGTGGGCGTGTTCTTCTCCTTTCATTCGGAAGTCGATGATCAGTTTTTTGGTTTTACCAACGTTCAGAGAGAGATTGTTCTCATTGCACCATGTCACCGAGCTGTCCGTCTTCCTTCTGTATTTTGACTCATCATTGTTAAAGGTATCGGTCCTACTATGGTGGTGTTGTCAGTGAACTCGTAGATGACGTTTGTTCAGAATTTGGCAACACAGTTGTAGTTGTACCGGCAGTACAGTAGGGGGAAATTAATCAGCACTCATATGGCCTTCACTTAGTTGTCACTGTTATTGCTTTCATGCCATTTCTTAACTTTTAGTTGTTTTGCACATTGACATTGTGATGATGGTAGTGCAGCTGCTACTCTAACAACAAGCACATTCCTGCTCCTCCAGGTGGTGTGCAGATAAAGAAGTGTTACTACAGTCAAGGGTTTATCACAAATCTGAAACTAGGCTGTTGCTATAGAAATGGCAGCAGATCAATCTTACTTAATTCAGGGAGGGAGGTATTGTTGTGTATTGCAATCAAAGACTCAACATGTGAATTCTGAGCAGTTATTGGCCTCATTTTATTTACACTTTCCCAACATGGAGGGCAGCTCACAAATATGCTACGTACCCTTGGTCATCAAATAATTTTAAGTGCTTGGCATTTTTCTATTGGGACATGCAATTTTAAGAGGTAATCAGTTTTCAGCTTTGCTTTTTCAGTTTGCCATTGAACTAAAACGCATTTTCCTGAAAGTGCAAAAGAAATAATTGCTTTTCTGTGTTCTTTGCTGCTATTTTCTCACACCAACTGGGATCATGTTGAAATGCTAAGCTAAGTCCATTTGCCTCAAATTCTTTGTTCTTCAGGAATGACAACGGTAATTTATAGTCCTATGTACATTTATAGGATACCTTAACCCTTAATAGGGCCAGATATTGAGATGGACAAATACTAAAAATAGTGTTGCTGCCTAATGTGGCAGTTCCTCGGCTCCATCCAACCCGTGGACCATATTTGCAAAGGTCAGGGGTTGGTGACAAGAGTGATGGAGAGAGCAGTGGCCTACTCAAGTAATTAAAGGCCTATTGATGAAGGATGACTGGGATTTTCCTGTCAGCCTCCAGGACACACAGTGGGAGGCGAACAGTTTAGTTGGATACATGTAGTGTTGCAGTGGCATACTGTGGGTGCTTCTGCCAGCCGATTTCGAGGCCATCCTTGTCTCCCTGGATTCAACAGCAGCCATAGGCTGTCTGTAGAAGAAGAACTTCCCCATCCTGTTTCTAACAATGTGGCCCTGTTGCAAAGACCTTCAAATAGTTGGAGAGAGACCAGCTCCATTTTGGAACCCCCTCTCCTTCACTGTATCCTGTTGCTCATTTTCAAGCTGGAGAGCCTGCCCACTAACCTTAACAGATGACAATCTTGTTCTTTGGCCACTAATTAGCCATTTAAGGAGGCATTACAGGTAGGTTCACGGAATCCTTACAGTACAGAAAGAGGCCGTTCGGCCCATCAAGTCTGCACCGACAGGCCGAAGGGCATTCCGCCCAGACCTACTCCCCCCACCCTATTTCGTATTCCCGCAATTACATTGGCTAATCCACCTAAATTACTAATCCCTGGACAGTATGGAGCAACATAGCATGACCAATCCATCTAACCTGCACATGTTTGGACTGGGCGAGGAAACTGGAGTACCCAGCAGAAACCCATGCAGAGAATGTGAAAACTCTACGCAGATAGTCACCAAGCTGTCAACCCAGGTCCCTGGCACGGTGAGGCAGTGGTGCTAACTGCTATTTCAGTGTGAAACTCCAAAGGTGAGTGACTGCTTCCCATTTGCTGTGAAGTTCTGTGGCCAATTTGAATGTTATGGTGGTATCCAGAAGCACATGAGAAAATTCCACCCCTGATCCCTGGATACTGAATGATATAAAAGCAAATACCAAAATGTTTTTTTTTTCCCCTTTTCTGAAGATAATAACTGGTAAGCTGCAGGGGCAATATTTAATCTGGGAAAAAAAACCACAACCAGCCTGAAAGCGAAAAAAACCAGAAAAACTGGGTGTTGAATAAATTTGGAAATGTGAGAAACAATGTGCCCTACCTCCTTAATGCATAAAAACAAATAGTATAAATTGTTACAATGACAGCCAGTGTTGAAGTTTATGTTTGCATTTAATGCCTGTATCTAGCAGGAACAAGGATGAAATTTTTAATTGGGTAACTGATTCTATAGAGGGTATTTCTGACTTGAAAGTTTACTATGATTGCTTTCTGAGACTTTCTGCAACAGAATAAAAGCATGGGGATTTTTTGTTTCCGTCAGAGAAACATAAACTAAGTGTAGAAGTAGATCAGTTGGCTCCTTGAGCCTACTCCAAATTCAGTAAGATCATGGCTGATCTGGTTATCACTACCCATCTAGCCTTGATAAACCTTTCATTCCCTTGTTTATCAAGAGTCCAGCTACTACTGCCTTTTAAGGAAGAGAACTTTCAAGACTCCTGACTGACTGTGAGAAAACATTTGTCCTGATTTATATCTTAAATGGATGACCCTTAATTTTAAACAGTGACCCTCTAGTTTTGGATTCCCCACCAAAGGAAATCTCCTTTCACGTGCACCCTTCAAGACCTGTCAGAATCTTTTATGTTTCAATCAAGTCACTTCTTAGTGTTCGTAACTCTAGGGGATACTGGCTTAGCCTGTCCAAACTTTCCTCAGATGACAACCCACCCATTCTGTATTCTAGGAGATAGCAAGGAGTGCACATGCTGGAGTCAGAGTCCATACAGTGTGGAGCTGGAGGAACACAGCAGATCAGGCAGCATCAGCGGTGCGAGAAATTCGACGTTTGGGGCTTACACTATTCTGCAGTTGGGTGTAAACTGAAAATGTTGACTTTCCTGCTCCTCTGAAGCTGTATTGACTCATGTTAGTCTAGTAAGCCTGAACTACTTTCAACACACTTACATTTTTCTTTTAAATAAAGAAAGCAATATTGTACATAGTCTAAATATGGTTCCCCCAGTGCCCTATAACTGAAGCAAACCCTTGCTACTTTTGTATTCCATTCCCCTTGCAATAAACAATGGCATTCCATTGCTTCCCTAATTATCTTCTGCAACTGCACGATAACCTAACCACGGGGTCACCCAGATCTCTCTACATCTCGGAGCTCTGCAATCTCTCACCGTTTAGAATTTTTTTTTTATCCTTCTGCCAATTTCACATTTTCCCACATTACACTTCATTTGCCAGCTCTTTACCCACTCACTTAATCTATCTATATTCCTTGGTAGCTTCCTTATGTCCTCTTCACAGTTTAGTTTCTTATGTATCCTTGTTAAGTTTGGAAACCATATCTTCAGAATGTTCAAGTCATTTGAATTGTAAAAAGTTGAGGCTCCAACTGGTTCCCTGTGCCAACCACAAAATGACCCATCTAGCATTGCTCTAGTTTTCTGTTAGCCAACCAACCAATCTTCTATCCATGCCAATTTGTTTTCCCCCACACTGTGAGCTTTTCCTCTTCCACAATAAGTTTTATATAGCATGTTCTCACGTGCAGTAACCCAACATTTCTATAACTTTTTATCTGTTTCTGAGAATAGCTGTCAAGCGTAAGTGCTTCCTTTGGGGTATTCCACTCTTCCAAAGAAATACAAAGCGACACATATCATTTTCATAATGTGTTTTTCCATTTTGTTCTGCTTTGACTTCCACTGAGTGACTTCTGTTAATACCTAAATTAATAAGCCTGTTTCCATAACAGCAAAGTAGAAAGTCAAATTGGCAGAATTGTTCTCTGAAGATAATTGTGTAGAGCTATCTATTTCAGCAGGACTTGCCAAAAAACATCAAGTTTTTGTATGTTCACTTGAAGAGATACTGTCGATGTCAAACATGCAGTAAAAGTAGGGCATAACAAATAGGTTTCATGTAATGAAGGAGAGTTATGTATTTTATAAGCGCATTAAAAATCAGATCTTGTTTATGCACTTGTAACATTTTAAACTATCATTGTTGATACTTTTTTAACGCATTCTGTTTCCTTTGCCTGCATGCCTGGATATATATGTAAACAGGAAAGTTATTCACAATCAGAAATGACTATCTGAACTGATTGGCTGTTGTTTCCGAGAGAGAGGTAATTTGCTTTGACATGTAGCATTTGGTCTGGCTAATGACAGCAATCTATCATGTGTAAACCTTGGGGAACTGTATGTACTTCTGTAAGTATCGTCACAGTATTCATCTTATAATATTGTTAGTTAACTGTGCTGTTGAAATGTTCTGATAGCTGCTGGAAAGTATTATTAAGATTCAACATTTAAAGCAAAATTTTCATAGCAAATAGAGATAAACTAGTTTTTCAGCCACTTTGCATCGTGATGTCTTTTAAGAAATGGAAGATAAATTAATACTGAAGGGGAAAGGAGACATTGATGGGTTTAGATGTGAAGGGCACAAAGACTGACAGAGCATGATTATTGTCATGGACATGTTGGGACAAATGATCGGTTTCATGTATGATACCACTTTATTAAATCTGTTCCATCAATTTCCAATGCGACTTGTCAGAATACTGTTGAAAGATATCAAAAATGGGACTAATGATCCGAAATATACTTTAAAATCATTAGAACAAGACATATGTTGCATTTGGTGCTGAATATTAGTGATTTGATTTGAATTGAATTGATTTATTATTGTTGTGTGTACCGAGATTCAGTGAACAATGTTGTATTGATGCTAACTAGACAAATCATACCTTACGTAAGTACATCAGATAATAGAACAGAATGCAGAATATAGTGTTACAGGTGCAGAGAAAGATCAAATCTAATATACGAAAGATCCGTTCATAATTTTGATAACAGCAGGGAAGAAGCAGTTCTTAAATCTGTTGGTACGTGTTTTCAAACTTTTGTATCTTCTCCCTGACGGAAGAGTCTGGAAGAGCATGTAACCATGATGGGAGGGATCTTTGATGATGATGACAGCTTTCTAGAGGCAATGGGAAGTGTGGACTGAGTCAATGGATGGAAGGCTGGTTTTCATGATGGGTATAGGGTAGAGTTTCCACTTTGGGTGCAAATTGCACTTGTTACTTTACAATTTAGTTTCCTCTGAAATGTTTCTGAATCTTCAATTGGTCAGTGTAACATTACTTTTCTCATTCGCAGTAAATGTATGATTTTTGTTAGAGTTGAATCTGGTGCAGTTTTATTAAAATAGCTGGAAACTAGTTTATCCCCCAAATACAAATCCTTTTTGATTTGACTTATTATTGTCACATGTACGCAAGTACAGTGAAAACTTTTGTTTTGCATGCAGTGCAGACAGGCCATAATATACAAAGTCATAAAGATCATAGGGTGATTGAACAAAGCGAGGAATACAAAGTTAGGGCTGCAAAGAAGGTACACAAAAAGCAAGATTAACGTTGGATTTGAAATTAGAGAGGTCCATTCAGAAGTCTAATTACAGCAGGGAAAAAGCTGTTCTTGAATCTGTTAGTATGTGCATTTAGACTTTTGTAAGTGTATCTGGTCTTCTACATGACTAAACTGATTTCTAATTGAAATTAAATTGTATCTGTGTCAGGGAGGTGGATGTGGTTTGCAGGAAAGTGATAGTCGGTATAGGTCTTTAGTCATCAGAAATTTTCAGCAACCTACCTTCTCACTGACATTTTTAGGGCAGGAATCATGCCCTGAAGACTGTTAGTCCACGCTTATTATTTTAAAAAAAATGCTTGATTTTAAAGTGGTTTTACAGCTATTAATACTTGGTAGAAGCTTCATGGCATCTTTTGCTGGCTTGCAATTTGAGATCTTGTTTCATGGACCCCAAAACCCTGCCTTGCTTGAACCAAACAAACCAGTGTAGACTCAGCTTCCTCATTATTTTAATAAGGGATATGGTGCATTTTATGTGGGGTTTAAATTTATGTAAAATGATTTTTAAATTGGTGTTAGTTGCAGAAACTGGGTTTACACCTAAATTATCTCATACATTTAAATTTCTATGATCTTTTGTTATGCCTACTGGTTTCATCCAGATTGCATTGAGAAAACTAGTATAAATTTGCAGAAACCACACCTCTTGGATTTAAAACAGATCACATGTGCCAGCTGTATCTATGAATCATGTATTAAGTAATTACAGCAAATGTATTGCATAGTGATAACTTTTACAGATAACCTGGAAAATAGCTGAATTTTCTGTTTGATGTAACAACGGTATCATTTGCTCCTGGACATTTGCCTTGAAGTTTTTCAGTCAATGGTAAATACTTGGGAATAATTCCATTTAGATGTTGTCTGATCTCCTGATTTTTATAAAAATGTCCTTTATCATCATCCATTGTTAGTTTGGATATTGCAGCCTAGTTGTGATGTGTTGTCTGATCCTATTTCATGTCAAAGAGCAGATTATTGCCCATGTTATTGGATTCTCCTACATGCATCCATAATAATAGCACACACAATCTTAAAGTGACTTATCTGCCAATGAATCATTGCTCATTGTCAAAATACTATTGTAATAGTGCCATGGCAGTCAGTCTAGCTCTTGTTAATTGTTAACCTGTATGATCTCTCAAAAATACTCATGTGAGTTCTGACTGAATGATCAGTTGAGTTTCTGGCTCATGATAGTGATAGAATTTCATCCAAAAGTGGGACAGAAAATTTTACAAATCAGCTGCTCTTCACTTAAAGTAACATAGCCAAAATTACATACTTCAGCCTTTCTTAAAGCTGAAAATATTTTCTGTGGGGTTTTCATCTTTTTCAAAAACCTTAATGTGTAGAAGGAAAAGCTGGCAAAATGTCGGAGAAATATTTGTGTAACACGTAGGGTGTGTGAATGACTGATGGAGCGGCACAGCAGCTAACAACTCCGTTTTAGATTGTGAAATGGAAATGCTGGTGCAGGAGGAGAGTGTTTTGTCAAGCTGTGTGGGGCTTATTATGTGTGCCTGTTCAGGACATGATGCATCATTCTCAGTTTCATTCTTTTAGTTTGAACAGACCTCTCATTTGATTTAGCTCATGTTTTACAGATTTCTGCACAAAAGATACTCATTCTCTCACTCGTTCTGCTCTGCCCTCCTTCAAGTACACCATCTTGTCCTGCAAACCAGAGTGAGGCAGACTGGTGATTTTGTAGCAGCGTGTTTGGGTGATGTGTGTAATATTACTGAATTGTTGGAGGTACATGGGAGCAGTGAGAGATAGGCATTAGAGTGCCAGTGTGTGCTGCTGGATGTGTGTTGCAACTGTGGTGTGTTGAACAGCTGGAGAGTTTGGTGCCCAAATAACAGGGCTGCCAATTTCACATCCAAAGACTACTGAAGGGAACAATTGACACCAATGTACCTGAGGAGGCATTTGCTAAACCTGAATTTGTAACACTATACATTATTAAATGATAACTAATTTTATCTCAAATTATGGCTAATTCTAATGTGATGAGAATAGGTTAGGAGTTTTCCAAAAGCTGAAACTTGCCACTGAAAGAATACATGCAGACTTTAGTATGCTTATGCATTTCTTTCCTTGGGCCTCCCTCACAATTCCCCAACAATGATTGTCTCCGGACCTGCTGACTACTCTTATCAGGAATGGTACATTTGCAATCCTGCTAATGGCCTTTTGCCAGTGGCTTTGTAATGATTCCTGCCATGTTCGAGTGGGTGTCCTAAGTTCTATCACTTTAAATGAAGCTCTGAAATAAAAACTCCTTTGGTCTCACACTGTAGAAAATAGATTAATTGATTTAGTTATGCCAAGAACTGAAACTTAAATATCTGCCAAAACCGAGGTAGTACGTCTTCAATACTTACCTATTTTTTCCTCTCCCTTTCGAATAAGGGGATTTCTGTTAACTGAAAATAAATATTCCATTAATATTTAACAGAAAACAAAGTTCATAAAAGATAAGGACAAAAATAATACTCATTTTTATCTAAATGACCATGGCTTACCTTTTGATAGAAAATGTTAATGTGCATAAATGATCAACTACAATTTAGAGCTGTGTTCAAGACCTTATCAAGCAAGGGTGAAAGAACAAATTGAATTACTAATTGAAGAGCCTTGGAAGTGTAATTCTAGGATAACTTGGAAGTTGACTGCAGTAGTAGAGTACAGCAGCCAGGATTTTTCTATATTGTTATGTAATGGATATGGATACCAAAATATTGAACTGACAGAGCGTACTGTCAAATGATATGATCTAGTGAGATTGTAGTTAAATTAAAATGTGTCATATTCTATTGCAAAGAGCCTATTTTGAATCTTTTGATAATGTTAATTTGAAAAGCTTTGTCTGATTAAAGTCTTTAAACATCAATTATACTGGGCTCAGATTTTCACAGGTAGATTCAGAATCAACAGAACCTAATCTGTTTTAGTATGGTCAGAATTCCAAACTGTTTGCTAAAACCCTGAACAAAAGATCTTTCAGTTTTGTATCTCTGCTTCCTAATATGTTGGAAGCTGTCAGTGTTTTCCATTGAGGAAATACAAAAGTGGATGTGAGACTTGCGCACAGGAAAGAAAATTGGGTTTGGTGGGCACCATCAAGGATGGGACTTGAAAACATTTTCTGAAGCAATGTAAAGAAATAGAAAAGAAAGTTTTGCTGGTTTTAGTCCATCTGGTCAGCATCATATTAAAGAATTCTCAAAGACTGGGGCATTTGGCTCCTCAGGAACTGCCACATAGACTGGAAGGAGTGAGAAACATTTATTTTTAGAGCATCAGAAGGTTTCATGGCTTTGCCCACTCAAGTCTTTTTTTAAAAAAGTCTTTCAGTCACTGCACTTGTCCCTTTTCATGTTGTCAGGCATTTCTCCTTGTTCACCCTCCTCTTAGTGCTTATGCAATCAATGACTTCACTGTTGAGGCAAACTCCACATTTCAGTCTCGTAACCATAGTATAATCAAGGCCACTGACTTCAGTTTTATTTTACAGCAAAATCAAGTTTCAGAATTCAGTCACTTAAACATCAGTAAAATTAATGACTGCTGTTTAACCAACCAGAATTAGACTTACTCAGTGAATGTGCATGAGCAACCCTGATGGTATATTGTTCGGTGCAACAATAGAGTATTGTACTGTATTGTAGAACTCACAGCAAGCAATGCCATTGGAAGATGTGCCATTGGGAGATGTGCTAGTATATTGTAGCACACAATACATAATATAATACATGTTTGTTTTAAATTGTGATTTAATCCTGGGTTCCAGCTGCCATTTAAAATCTCTGAAGCAGATTCCTGTTTTTCATCAACTTTCAGCGATCCATTATTAATTTAATGCCATTGAATTCTGAATAGGGAATCATTCTATATTTAAAACCATTGAGTGTTCACAACATTCTAGACCAAACTGCATTTCAGACCGGCATTGGACTCAGTCAGTGACAAGTTCTATTTTAAAAATGTTAGTATTTACCCACATAGGTGATATGATAATTAATATTTATAATCTTAAAAGACCCACCATGTAAGAATACCACTAAACACAGCGCTCGAACCGTGCAAGAGTTTCTTCATGCTCCAATGACGATCTTTCAAGACAAGGATAAAAACTACTGAAGTTTATTGTGAACTGCATTGGTTCTGTGAAACCACAAAATTATCTTTAAATTTTATTACCAAACATGCTACCTAAATGCAGAATAAATGTGAAAATCACCATCAATGGCAATCCTTTGCAGCTTCCATGCATTCTGCTCAATTCAGCCTTTGGTCATACTTCCTCCATCCCTTCTTCGTCACGCCCTCCCTCACACCACCACCACCACTCAGGGTCAGGCCTCTATAATTTATAGAATCAA
This sequence comes from Rhincodon typus, assembly GCF_021869965.1. Lineage (NCBI taxonomy): Eukaryota > Metazoa > Chordata > Chondrichthyes > Orectolobiformes > Rhincodontidae > Rhincodon > Rhincodon typus. The sequence goes on along the minus strand of NC_063338.1, from coordinate 58,219,545 downwards.
CTGTGACTAGTCAGGAGTTAGGTCTTGCCCACACTTTACTAGTGTGATTAGTGGTCATATACACCTTTCCCAGGAAATATTCAGGGTTTTGAATCTTGACTTCTTGAGACTACCTATAGGAGCACGAATAGACTATGTGGATCCTTGAACCTTCTCCACCATTCCTTACAATGACAACTGACCTTTTGCCTCAAGTCCACATTCTTTTCCCTTCCCTAATCCGTTGATTTCCTGAGAAACCAAAAATCTCTGCAGTCCAGCCTTCAATACTCATAATGATAAAGCATCTTTCTCAGGTAGACAATTTCAAAGATTCACAATCTGAGTGAAGGCATTTCTTTTTCCCTGATCAGTCCTTCTCCTGGGACTGTGTGCCCCTATATTTTTGCTTCTCCAGCTAAGAGAAAGGACCTCTCAATATCTACCCTGTCAAGCCCCCTTTAGAATCTTGGTGATACTTCCTCTCTTTATCAATTGTTAGCATAACCAGTGTCTTTACAACAACATGCCTAACTACAACTTTGGCAGCATCCTCTTGATAACAAAGTAGATGTTGAATAGTCATTTGATAACAGTCATGCCTTGCACTTCCATTCATAAACCCATTTTTGCCCCAAATCATCTCCAAAGAGAATATATCTCTTGCTTCTAAACTGCAGATAGTAAATTGGCCTGTACTAAGCCTGTACTTTGGTCAACTTTGTCTTCCAAGAGTCCATCCTTTGAATGATCTCTATATTAGCATCAAAGCCAGTATATTGTTTCCTGAATAAGAAGAACACGAGTATTCAAATATGTGCACATGCTGATTGCTGCTGTGATCACCTTCCAGTTATCAACTTCCCCTGTTGTTGGCCTGGAGCAAGTTTTTAACAATGTTCCAGTAAAAGAGCAGTTGGACTTAAAAAATGTAGCTGAAACTAGTTCTTCTGTAGTGGAGTTTTTTGAATCTGAGTTTTTTGAATGAGGAGCATATAAAACGTGACAGCCAACTCCATTTGACCCAGGACTGAATTATGGAAGTTGTTGGTTAGGTGTCTGAAAACATTTTATGTAAATCTGATTTTGTTCATTGTTAGCATTTCACTGATATTCACAGTTTAAATTCAGAAGCTGCCAAACTTAATGTTTTTAGCAAGGCCTACAATGGAAGAACATTTGAGCTTCGTTAATTATGGAAGCAGCTGACATCTGTTTCTTTGTGACTGTGTCACCTGCACCTTTTGTGCTAGGAATATACAAAACTAGCTAATTTAGTGCAACATAACAAAGAGTGCTAGGAGTTTGTATTGAAAGGAGGAAGAGGAAAAGGTGAGATTACAAGGTGTAGAGCTGGATGAACACAGCAGGCCAAGCAGCATCAGAGGAGCAGGAAGGCTGACGTTTCGGGCCTAGACCCTTCTTCAGAAATGGTGCTCCTTTGTTCTTGCTTTCTGTAACTTTTTCAGCCTCCAGGAATTTGTTACTGTTCTGCTACAGGAGAAGAAGCTGGTTATATGGTGAGTAAACTAAGATTTAGTCAGTTCCTAAGGTTCAAAATAGTATAGCAACTGGCTGTAAGATCAGCAAAATATATAAAATCATAAATCTATAACTGGATAAAATAATTAAGTAGAAATTTTGAGTATATCAAGAAGCAGAAGCTCATGAATGTAGAAGTCATCCAACAAATAAGACTAAGATTTACAAGAAGAATAAAAGGATAAAACTAAAGGCTATATAGCTGAATACTGAATACAGTATTGAAATGAATGTACTGAATACAGAAATATAAATAATTAATACAATCTGTAATGGCTACCAGAGGCATAGCTGCAGGAGGACAAGATGATACTTTAATATTGAAGGGTACAGGACATCTAGCAATGAAAAGGTGGAAGGTCTCCGTTAGTTAATGGTATTAGCACTATAGAAATGATGATCTAAGCTCCGGAAACCATGATGTGGAAAGAGTTTCGGTAGAGATGAGAAATGATAGTAGCAAGAAGTCACGGTTGGAGTGGTGCATAGGCCCTTAACAATGGCCACATAATAGAATAGAATGTAAAGGAAGGAATAATGGGGATTACAGTCAATAATGTAAGTTCCTGAACAGCATTATATTCCTTGAAGTACAGTATTTATGTTTTCATATCTCTGTGTTTGCTGACTTGTTTTACTCCTTAAGGCAGACTTCATGGGAAACAATATCACAACAGAACTAAAAGTGCATTTTATGATAACTAGGTTGTGTTTGATGATTCATTAAAAGATTCTAGCAAACACATTCAGATATTTACATTTTTGGACCTAAAACAGTTTCCCTTAAGTCACAGAATTTCTTTATAATGTGTGTAACAGTTAGCTATGTCTTCAGCCATTCTTTAACACAAAGTCATTTCTGTTACATGAAGACAGCTTACTGCCTTTACTCTCAACCAAAGTCAATATTTATCAGGTTTCTAAATTAATATTTGTGACCTTTTGTGAAACATGACATGAAACTTTATACGACAGGGACTGGATTTGTTCAAAAAAAGGATTTTTTTTTTTTTTTTGCTGAAGTCATATGAGTGCAGCATAGATGTGCCAGAATTATACATTAAATCCACGTGATGTTAATTAGGGATTGTAATGAGGGGTAATGGAAAATAGGCTAGCTCTTTTATTATGAAGAACAAAGAGCGCCAAAATAAACTAAAGGAACCAATTCTAAATAGCTGCAGGGTCAGAGGGGACTGGACTGTATGCTGACAAATTGTTGAAAGTGGGAAAACAAGGTGTACAGCTGGATGAACACAGCAGGCCGAGCAGGAAAGCTGACGTTTCGGGCCTAGACCCTTCTTCAGAAATGTCCAGGCCGGAAAAGTCAGCTTTCCTGCTCCTCTGATGCTGCTTGGCCTGCTATGTTCATCCAGCTCTACACCTTGTTATCTCAGATTCTCCAGCATCTGCAGTTCCTACTATCTCTGAAGGCAGGTTTACAAAGTACTTAATAAATTATAGCGTTCCCTAGACTTTATAAATAGGAGCAAATAGTATGAAAAGAGAATTTTTTGTGAGATTGTAGATAGTATTGGTTCAGCTTCAACTCCATATTGTGTCCAGTTCTGGACACCCTACTTTCAGAAGAACAAGAAGACATTAGATGTTGCAGAAATGATTTATGAGAATGGTTCCAAGGATACGAGACCTCACTTGCAGAAATAGATTGGAGAAGTTGGATTTTTTTCTCCTTTGTTCGGAGGGTATTTGATAAAGGTCTTCAAAATTGTGAAAAAGACAGATAAAAAGAATCCGTTCCACTTGTCATAAACCAGTGGACATCAATTTAAGCTAAATACAAAAGAATCAAAACCAACGTGAGGTGGATGATTAGGATCTGCATTCCTCTCCCTGACACAGCTTTCAAAACAGAATTTGATAACTTTCTGAAGAGAGAAAGTTTGTAGGATAAAGGGCAGAGGAGTGAGACTAGCTGAGCTGCCTTTGCAGAATGCTGGCATTGACACAGTGGACCAAATGGCCTCCTCTTGTATTGTAATCATGCCATGATTCTATAATTCATGACATTATTTATAATCAACACAGGAAGTGTGCATTTCTTAAACTGTCTGCTCCCCCTGCTGACTTGAAACTGCAGCTATTTTAATTATTTGTCATGTAAATAAATATAAGTTGGATTTGGCTCAGTAAATTCGTGGTGCTAAAAGTAAATCTACTGAGATTATTATGTAGCTGTACTTTTTGCTGTTCAGACAAAAGAGTTGATTTTTGGGGGGGGATCAATCTTCCTTTGAAGATCGAGGTCAATGCAAATTGTTCATTGCTGCACACCTTGTATGATGCAAAAATGAACACTTTTTGTACTTTATATTTGAGCTCATTTACATGATTACCTGCAGCATAAGGTGCACACTTAGCTAGATTTAAGAAGAAGAACATTCCCAGGTAGATGCAACAGTCAAGAAGGCACAGTTTTGCCTCCTCTTCCTCAAGTGGCTCAGGAAATTTGCCATGTCCATAAGGACCCTCACTAATTGCTACTGATGCACCATTGAAAGCACGCTATCAGGGTGCATAATGGCCTGGTACGACAACTGCTCTGCCCAGGACCGGAAGAAACTACAGAAGGTGGTGTGCACAGCCCAGACCATCACAGAAGCCAACCTTCCATCCATGGACTCCATTTACATGGCTCGCTGCGGTGGAAAGGCTGCCAACATCATCAAAGACCCATCACACCCCGGTAATGATCTCCTACAACCTCTTCTGTTAGGCAGAAAATACAGAAGCCTGAATACATGCACGAGCAGGTTCAGGAACAACTTCTTCCCAGCCATTATTAGACTGATGAATGGACTCTCTAGCCTCAAATAATGCTGATCTTGCTAATGTTGATCTTGCCTAGTGCACGCCCTGTGCAATGTAATCTGTATGCCTCTAAGTCTTTTTGATCTGTACATCTTTGCTTACTATGGTCTGCCTGTACTGCTCGTAAACAAAGCTTTTCACGGTACTTTGGTACATATGACAATAAATCAGTCAATAAATCAATAAATCACTGAAAAGTGGAGAACAGTGTATAAATCAGACTTAAATGGATGTGAACAATCAAATACAGTATAACAATAGTGGGAGGGAATTGGAGGCTATAGACACGTCAACTGATCAATATTTGCAGACATCTTTAACCTCTTCTTACTATGATCTGAAGTCCCCACCTACTTCAAGAAGACCATCATCATCCTGATGCCAAAGAAAAGTCATGCAGCATACTTCAGTGACTACCGCCTGGTGGCTCTGACCTCCGTAATTGTGAAATGCTTCGAGTGTTTAGTCATGGCTCACATCAACTTCACGCTACCAAATTGCCTCCATCCTTTGCAATTCGCCTACCATGCAACAGGTCCACAGCAGACACCATTTCTTCGGCCCTACACTCATCCCTGGAACATTTGGATAACAAGAGTACCTAAGTCAGACTTCTATTTATTGACTACAGTTCCGCTTTCAAGACCATAATTCCAAACCAACTCATCTCTAAACTCCAAGACCTAGGTCTTGACTCCCCTCTCTGTAACTGTATCCTCAACTTCTTGACCCATAGACCGCAGTCAGTGAGAATATGCGACAACATCTCATCCACCATAATCCACAACAACGGTGCCCTGCAAGGCTGCGTACCCAGTCCCCTACTATACTACTTATATATTTGAGACTGTGTGGCCAAATTCCGCCCCGACTCCATTTACAAGTTTGCTGGCGACAATGTAGATTGTAGATTGGATCTCAAACAATGATGAGACAGAATATATGAAAGATATTGAGTGCTTAGTCGCATGGTGTAAAGACAATATCTCTCTCAACATCAGCAATACAAAGGAGCTGGTCATTGACTTCAGGAAGCTGAGTGGAGGTCATGCCCCTTCTGCATCAATGGTGCTGAGGTGGAGATGATCGAGAGCATCAAGTTCCTGGGAGTGATGATCACCAACAATCTGTCCTGGTCCGCCCATGTTGATGCGATGGTCAAGAAAGCACAACAACGTCTCTACTTCTTCGGGAAGCTAAGGAAATTTGGCATGTCCATGAGACTCTTACCAATTTTATAATTACATCACAGAAAGCATCTTATCTGAACACATCATAGCGTGGCTTGGCAACTACTCTTTCCAAGACTGCAAGAAACCGTAGAGACTAGTGAACACAGTCCAGTCCATCATGCAAACCAGCCTTCCATCAGTTGACTCCATTTATACTTTCCTTTGCTTCAAAAGTATGCAAAGACCCCTCCTACCCCAGTTATAGTCTCTTCCACCCTCTTCCATTGGGCAGAAAATATAAAAGTTTGAATACCCATATGAACAGATTCAAGGACAGCTTCGTCCCTTCTGTTATTAGACTTTTGAATGGACCTCTCATGTTAATTCTGATCTATCTCTCTTTGCACCTTTTCTGCAGCTGTAACAGTGTATTCTGCAATCTGTTCCTCTACCCTCTTATACTTTGTCTGGTAGATCTGCCTGTATTGGACGCGAAACAACACTTTTCACTCTATCTCAGTACATGTGACAAAAATCAACCAATCAATCAATAACTGAACGTCTCTGACTAAGAATAGCAGACGAAAGTGAAGAGCATAATTATCATAGATAAGGCGGAAGTCTTCAGACAAGTGAGTAGAGTAAGCTTGTGCTCTGGTTTCCTAAGTGGAAATGTTGTGGTGCAAGGAACTTGCTGGAGTTTTGACTTACTGCACCATTCCCAGAAGTCAACTTTGCAAATTGTCTAAAACAAAGCAGTACCTTGTTTATTTAGGCTTGAACTGACTTGCCTTAGCTCACCTTGCTTTTTCTCTGCTTTAAAGTTAGTCAGAAGTTTAGCTCAGTTGGCTGGTTTACCAAAACTGTGGGGTCAATTTCCAACAAAAAACCCAAAGAACTGGATGCTGGAAATCAGAAATTGCTAGCAGGTCTGGCAGCATCTCTGAAGAGAAAGCTGATTTAAGATTGTGGGTTCACTCACCCTTCTTCAGAATAGACTTCATGGTATCCCCACAGGAGTACTTCATGGTAACTCCACGCTGGCTGGGGTTACCATGAAGTACTCTCTTTCTCAACCTCTCCCTTGCCTGAGGTGTGGTGACCCTAAGGTTAAACCACCACCAGTCATCTCTCTGTAATAAGAGAACGACTCTCTAGCCTGGTAAGTCCACGGCAACTTTACTTTTTGTCAGAGGTATTCTTTCAGCAGATCAGACCCAGTTACCGTGGCCTTCTGGTAGGTGGACCAGGTTTCCTGAAATTCTTGATGGAATATTCTGAGTTGCATTACCACCAAAAGCATGATGTGTTGTGGATATCATAACAACTTTATGACTATTTGTACACCTTACAGGTGAAGGAATTTTGCTTTTGGTTATCCCTCTGTCAGCCTTGCTTTATTACAAATTACAAATGTCTGCTGCCTATTGAGGCAGAAGAGTCTGAAGAGGGAAATAAAATAACCTAACTCTCTCACAGGCTCATGGAAGTTTAAGCAGGAATGAATTTAAACAAATACCTTAAAAACAGCTTTTACGTCCATGCTTTTTAAATTTCCTCTAATCTAGTCTCGAATATGCATTCAGGTTTGGCGTGAGGAGCTTTCAGGATGGCAACCTGTAACTAGTAGAGTGCCGCAGGGATCACTAATGGGGCCACAATTATTTACGATGTATATTAATGACTTGGATGATGAAAATGAGTGTACGGTAGCCAAGTTTGAGGATCACACGTATAAAAGTGGGAAGACAAGTAATGAGGATGACACAACAAGTTTACAAAAGAATCCAGACAGGTTAAGAGAGTGGGCAGAGTTTTGACAGATGGAAGATAATTTGGGAAAAGGTGAATTTATGCACTTCAGCAAAACAAAAAGAAGAACTGAATATTATTTAAATAGGACAAGACAGCAGGAAGCTGCAGAACAGATGGATCCTAGGTACAGAGGGATTTTTCTTAGAAGGAGAAGTTGTCTAGTTTGGGCCAGTACTCATTGGAATTTAGAAAAATGAGAGAAGACCTTATTGAAACAGACAAAATTCTTAGGAGTCTTGATAGGATAGATACGGAATAGTTGTTTCCCTTTTCCTCTAGGACAAGAGGACATAATGTCAGAGTAAGGGGTCACCAATTTAAGGTTTTTTTTAGGTAAGGATTTTTTTTCCCTCTGTGGGTATTGAATCTCTGAAATTCTTTGCCACAGAGGGCTGTCGAGGCTGGATCATTCATTATATTCACGGCTGATATAGCCAGATTTCACATCATTAAGGGGAATCTAGGAATTTGGGGATGGGGCAGGAAAGTGGTGTTGAAAAATATCAGATCAGCCATGATTTTGTTGAATAATGGAGTGGAATTGATGCACAAATGACCTTCTTCTGCTTCTACACTTCAGGTCTGTCTATGGTGTTGTGATCATTTGCCAATGAACCTGGTAGTAAATTTGTACTACCAGTTCTGAATATGGAAATTAAGATTCTGTCTACTTTACATGTGAGCTTCTATTCCAGGTTAGATCATAAAGTGAAACAGTGTCAACAGCAGCTGAAAGCTGGTGGGACTGATTCTGTCACATTGTGTACTTTATAACACACTGCTGCACCATTTTGATGGATGTCAGAATTCGTCTCTTGTTCCTTAATTTAGCTGATTATCCAGAATGACGCTGAGGGTTGGAATTGTCTTTAGCCTTTGCAGGAAAGGCCCATAAGTGGGCATTTGATCCCTGCTCAGTAGGTCTGGCAGCATCTGTGGAGAGAAATCCGAGTTAACATGTCGGGTTGAGTGACTCTTCCTCAGAACAGTTCTGAGGAAGGGTCACTTGACCCAAAACGTTAACTCTGATTTCTCTCCACAGATGCTGCCAGACTTACTGAGCTTTTTAAGCAATTTCTATTTTTGTTTCTGATTTACAGCATCCGCAGTTCTTTGGTTTTTATTAAGTAAGTTTATATTGTTGGATATTTGGTGGAGATGAACTTGGGCTCAAATTTAAGACTTGCCATAGTTGAATTTGCTAGCAATGTACTATCAAGACTAAAGAAATAGGAATTTTCCTTTAGTTACAGTCTGTGTGTTCAGTACCCTAGTTTTAGCTTGTAAGTGGCCTCACATACTGATTGTGGTGAGTTATTCCAATTTTCCACTTCCCAAGGTCATTGAAAGGATTTCTTTATTCATGGTGTCACTTCCTTATGTGCATTCGACACCAAGTAGCTTCTTAAGATGACAGGCAGTGCAATATGAAACAAGTACATTTATAATATCATCAATCAGCCTTTCATTTTCACATCAGTCGACCCTATTTTGGTATAACTTCACTCTAAGGCAGATAAGTTCTGATCTTCTTTGGCAAAAGAGGAGTAGATGGTTTTTCTCTGTGTTTTAAAGGCACTATCACGGAGATGGAAACATGGAAGATGCTGCTGGCACTGCTTGCCAAAAGGAAGACCATTTTATTCAGGCCGTGGGAGGATTCAGTTCTTAAGCCACCTGTTCCAGTTAACCAGGTGATTTTCACATGAGAAAGCTCTTCAAGCAGGAGTATAAGTTTGTCAAGCACAATCTTTGACAACTTGTTTGCATGAAGAAAATCATTTGAATGCCACTTGTGTTAAGTTACCAAAGTTATTGTCAGCAGTGCTATCTGAAGAGGGAGCCAAAATGACACGTGCAGGGATTCAACAGTACTGAGTCGAGTTTTGTTTTAGGAATGCAAACTGTAGGTATTACATTTTATCAAAATTAAGACTGCCAAGATTACCATCCTAGATCAGGGGAGAATCTCTCTGCCGAAGATCCTCGGTGCATATGGTAGGCAGACTTCCAGCGGGCTGTTTTCTAACGCTGAAAATATGGAGAAATTGCGTATTTTGTTAAAGAAATCCTTTTTATCAGGTTGACTTTTTGAAAACAGTTTGAATGGTTCATACTCCAAGGAATCATTTAACCATTAAACAAATTTGTCTATTTTGCAGTTTTCTCTGATTTTATTTTATGTTAATTCAAGTTTTCTTATTTTCCTCATTAACATTGTTTTAAAAAATGATGTATTTTGTGTTATCTGTTTATTTGTGGTTCATTCTTGTAAGAAGCGTCTACATGAGAATATTGAATTCCCAAGGCATTAGTGATTTTTGTCTTGCACAAGACAGGTCTGTTTATAATGTACATTAACAGACCTGGCTTTACAAGTTTTATATATATACAGCCAGAGCCTTACCCTCTCATGGGACTTCTGACGTGCATGCAAGCTATAATGTAAATTCCACAACACCTATTTACATAATAGAGTAACAATGGTGGTAGGATGACTATAGTTACATATTTAGAGCTAGATAGCAAAAAGTGGGTTGAAATTCGTGCTGAACATGGAGATTTGATGTATCTTTCAATTTTATTAATGTTGTAATCCTGTATAATCTTGCTTTGTGATGTTTGTTAATTTTATTAAAGAGAATTGCTGTTTGTGTTTAAGTACTTCACATTATACAAAACAAATGACTGGAAAATAGTGTAAAACAACAATTTAGTTTAACGATCATTGCTTCCTTCCATTTAGTTGCTTGTATAACCTTTTTTTGACTGTCCGTGCTACTCTTTAAAACAGGAATATGATTATGATTGAATTAATTTTTTGTCTCGTATCATGGTGGTATACAATGAACTTTCAATTTACCGTGAAAATGATTGCAAGTACAAGTGTATGTTGATATTCATGTGCAATGATAATTAAATAATTTGTAGTATGGATGGATGTACCTTGTTTGCAAATATATACCTGAGTGATTTTGCCACTTGGTTGTTGGCTTCACAAAGCATGAAACTTGTTATCTGTAAAGTTAGCAACAATTGGTCCCATGATACTGGAACTCTGTATGTATTACCTACTTTAAGGGCACATTTTGTTTTTAAGACAAACTAAGATTGTAAGTTTTAGACAGTAGCAAGGATTAAAGATGTAACAAAGTTTGGAAACTCGCTCTGATTTTGGGTGATAACCAAAGTATTTTAGTGTTAAACAATAACTATTCATATTGTGCACTCAAATCCTGAACTCAGTTACGCAAACATGTGTATTTGCAGGCCTGGACTTCACAAGGTTGACAGATCCCACAGATGCATCTCATGCAGTATGCAGTTCAGCTTTTTTTCTTTTTGAAGTAAGGACTTGGTGATGAAACAGAAAATGTGCCATGGTTATCTGTGTGCTTACATTACTTATGATTGCTGTTGTTGCAAGAATATTGTTTGTTATGGCAGCAGCACCTTCTCCTTGGTGAATTCTATATCAATGAATTTCCCCAGTAACTTGAATATTTTATTAACCTCGGTTCTTCAGATAAGGCTTTTCAAGAAATAAAATCATCTAAAATCTCTCACAGCCAAACATATTAAAATAATAATTAGTAATTTTGCCACACTTCCTACAACAGTTGTCTTATTAAGCAAACTACTCGCAATCACAAAGTCTTCTAGCCAGTTGTCACTTTCAGATTTTTTTTATAAGTTCTTTGATTTTGTTTTGCCATTAGGAAGTAAAGTGATTTTGGTCAACAATCACCGTATACCTTTTGAATGGAGAGTTTTCATGTTCCATGTTGAAGATTTGTGAAATGTATAGACTTTGCGAGGTTTGTTTCTTAGTGTCAGGTGTATTCTTGATATTTTTTCCCCTGTTGACTTCAGCCTTTTACAGTATGTTCGGTACATTAATATTTTGGTCATCTTCTCATTCACTTCTAAGTTCGTGTTCAGATGTATGGTTTTTGATGATTGCTAAGCTTCTTTTGGAAATTAAGTCATGAATTATTTGACTGTTTGGCCTGATTGAGAATGTGGTCATGTCCAGCTGTTCTCTGTATTGTTTTGCTTTCGTCACTCTTGGCTTCCATCAATTCCATACTTTAATTTGAGCAACTGAATGCAGTTGGCCTCTTACACGCTGAGCTGGTTTATCAGTGTCAATCCTTGCCATCAGTGACCTTATCTTGAGGTTCTTTGTTTTTACACCATACAAATTTTTACCAATAATTCTTCATTACTAACACACCGTTCAATCACATGAGCTGCACACACACACACCTCTAGTTGTGATCAGCTGACTCGATATGGACTTAAAATTGAATGTCACCTTCTTGTTTGCTTGAAAGATCATTGAACTGATATAAATGCTTCACAGGTATTAAAACTTTGAAGGGCAACTCCACCTTGATCATGACTGTAGATAAGTAGCTCGCAAGGTGCTTGTGCCAAAAACTATGTCAGCAAAAAAATTGTTACGAGAGCACTGCAACTAATAACAAATCTTGGTTTAAATGATTTTAGTTAGAGTCTCTGCTGTCTTCTTAAATAACAGAGTGATTCTGAAAGACTGAAATGTTGCATGCCTGTTTAAAACTGGAAAGGGTAATCCTGATAACTGCAAGTCAAATATGGTGAAAACATTAGATACTGTTGACAAGGAGAAAATTAATTCCTACTTGGAGAAGGATAAGGTAATAAAGGACAGCCAATGTGATTTATTCAAGACAAATAATGTCTGACAAACTTGTTTATATTCTTCGTGAAGTATCCGTGAGGGTTCATGAAGGCAGTATCAAAACTGTTATAAATAAGTGGGTTTCTAAAAGGCAGTTAATAAAATAAGATAACCACCTTGGACAGAAAATATGATTTCATGGTGTTCAATTGGTACATAATGAGCTATGGGATAGGAATGGAGACCAGTGGTATATGGATTTTTGTTTTGACTGGGGCAGCACGGTGGCTGATCGGTTAGCACAGTGCCCAAGGATCTGTGTTCAATTCCATCCTCGGGCGACTGTCTGTGTGGAGTTTGCACATTTTTCCTCATGTCTACATGGGTTTCCTCTGGGTACACTGGTTTCCTCTGGATGGGATGCTCTTCGAAGGGTTGGTGTGGATGTGATGGGCCAAATAGTCTGCTTCCACACTGTAGAGATTCTGTAATTCAAAGTATACAAGGTAAGGTTTAGGAGAAGGGTGGTAATGGTCCCCAAGGGCTTATTTGGCATTAGGACCATCCTTTTACTTATTAATTGTAAACGAGCACTTGGGTACAGTTTTGAAGATTGTTAATGAAAACAAAAAACTTTTGGTTAATTGCTGGTTAATAAATGCTGAAAGGATTTTCGGGAGAGACAGACCGCTGGGGTGAAGTGGGCAGACACGTAACAAATGCAGACTGGAAGTGTGAAATGGTACACGTAGAATTTTTTCACATTGAACAGTACAACACAGGAACTGGCCCTTCGGCCCACTAGATCTGTGCCAACCATGATGCCGTTATAAATGAATCCTATCTGCCTGCACTTGGTTCATATCCTGCTATTTCCTACCTGCTCGTATATCAGTCTAAATGCCTGTTAAACTTTGCTAATGTATCTGCTTCTGCCACCTCACCGGCAGCATGTTCCAGGCACCTACTACCCTCTGAGTAAAAGAAAACTTTCCTAGAACATGTCCCTTAAACTTTTCCCCTCTCAACTTAAACCTATGCCCCCTAGTATTGGACAGTTTCGCTCTGGGAGAAAGACTCCCAACAATCCCAGCCTATCCATGCCTCTCATAATTTTATTTACCTGTGTTTAGTCGCCTCCAGCAGTCTGGTGCAAATAAATTTGTCCAACCTCTCCTTTTCGCTGATACACTGTAATCCAGGCAACATCCTGGAAAACCTCTTTTGCACTCTCTCTAAAGCCTCAACTTCCTCTCGTAGCGTGGTGACCAGAACTGCGCACCAGCTCCAAATGTGGCCTATCTAAAGTTTTATACAGCTGTAACATGACTTGCCAACTTTTATGCTGTGTCCTGACCAATCAAGGCAAGCATGCCGTATGACTTCTTTACCACTTATCCACTTATGTTGCCACTTTCGAGGAGCTATGGACTTGGACCCTAAGATCCCTCTGTATGTTCTAAGGCTTCTGTTATTAACTGTATACTTCCTTCTTGTGTTTGACCTCTTAAACTGCATCGCTTCACACTTAGCCAGATTAAACGCCATCTGCCATTTCTCTGCCCGGCTTTCCAACTGATCTGTATCCTGTTGTATCACACTCCGAGATGGTAAGAACTGCCGATGCTGGAGTCAGAGATAACAGCAGGAGGAATACAGCAGGCCAGGCAGCATCAGATGCTGGCCTGCTGTGCTCCTCCAGCTCCACTCTGTGTTATCTACATCATGTTGTATTCTTTGATAACTTTCGTCGCTATCCAAAACTCCAATTTTTGTGTCATATGCAAACTTATTAATCAAAGTACTTACATTTTCACTTAAGTCATCCTACTGAATGAAAAATAGTCAGTATCATCACAGTGATTCAATCTTGAGACAGATGCAAAAGCAGAGACCTCTGGGAATGCATATACACTGAGCTTTGAAGTTTGGAAGGCAACTTGATAAGCACCTAGGACATGTTGCCTTTGTAAATAGGGGCATTCAGTGCAAATATAACAAAGTCATGCACAACCTATACGCTTCAGTGCTAAGGTCTCAGTCATATTCTGGATAACATCTGACAGTTTAGGAAGGTTGCCAGTCCCTTGGCAAAGATACTAAAGAGGATTTACCAGGAAGATATAAAGATAGTGAATTCAATAATTTCATAAAATTCCGAAGCCCGAGATTTTGCTCTTAAGTGTAGAGGGAAAGCTTTCAAAGATAATTGAACATGTATTTGAAGAGGACCCATTTACAGGGTGAATTGCTGGAGGATTAAATCGGACCATGGTTTCAAAGAGCACGGACATCATGGACCCAATGACCAACTCCTATGTTGTAAGATTTTATGGTTCAAAAATTGATATAAATTTTGCTTGGGAAGTATGTGCACAAATAAGGAGCTATTAATACTCCAAGCATAATCATAGAATCATATAGTGCTGAACTGGTTAATCAGAAGATGTGGATAAAGTTACATTTTTAATTATTGGAAGTTATTTCATCTATAACAATAAGCATAACATCATGGCAAAATTCTGGAATACACCGAATCTAAGTGGTGTATTTCCTGAGGTAATTGAACTTGGCTTTGCTGTTTGTTTCAGGTAATATTTTCAAAATGTTCATGGCACTTTGTAGATGCACTGCAACATCGTGAGGAGAGTTTGTATTGTCTCTTCTTCTGGTCCAGATACTCCAGGTTTCAATCTCTCTCTAGGACTTGTTAACCATGGAAAATGGCTTCACAATGAGTCCAAACAGGTTGATATCAGCTGTAAGTCCTACCAATACACCACCTGGCAGATAGCAAGAGCATGTGAGTTTCCTAGTCAGCCATTCTGCAGAAGGCAAAGACAAACCACTGCAGTACTTTACCCTTAAGCTTGGACTGCCCTACCCTTGGAAACAAGGATGGTGGAAAATATAAGCATTTAGACAGACTGCAGCTCCTCATATTTTATAAGGCATACAGTTCAACCGCTGCTTTCAAAAAATTGAAGAGCTTTCTTTCGAAGCTGCATGTCGACCACAGTGTGCAAAGTAACATCAGCATTGATGACTGCTTAGTGTTTGACAACTGCAAACCAGGCAATCTAACGGGAAATGATAAAGTCTAGAGGTTCTGTTTTCAGAACTCTGAACCTGAAGTTTAGATTTCTATATGACTAATTTTTTGCGAGACAATTTTTATAATGTACAAATAACCTTGCATACTGAGTTTAAACAGCGTACACTTGTACATATTTGAGCAGAATATATTTAACACGTGCATCAATCAGAATTTAAAATTTGACAACTGCATCTAATACTCACTTGGTTTTATTCATCAACAATGGATGTTCTTTCAGATGAAAGTGAGAATGTGGATAACAGCCAGAGTAGTCCCAATAAATAATGTGGATACATCTAAATTCACAGAGGAGAAAGGATGAGAAGGATGGGCTGATAGAGTGGAATGAAGTTTGAAGTAGGAGACTGAAATGAAGCATTAAACATTGATGGAATAGACTAGATGGACAGATCCATGTTGTAAATGCTAAGTAGGTTTATGCCTTTCCCCATTACGTAAATATCTTGTGATTATGTGATGGATGTTTTATATAATGTGATTAATGACTTCTGTTATGGAAAACATGGCTCAGGCAGAATTTTCCCTGAGACTTTTTTATTCTTTCATAGCATGTGAACATTGCTGGGCCAGCATTGATTGCCTATCCCCGATTACCCATGGGGAAAGGTGATTGTTAGTCATGTTGGTGAATAATTGCTGCCTGTCTGGCATTGGTACATGAACTGTGCTTTAAGGAGCAGATTCCAGGTCTCTCTCTCTGTCGCAGTGATGAACTAATGATATAGTTCTAAAGGTGGTGGTGTTTCCGTGCGTCCTAAAGTTTAATTTGCTGTTCAGAGGGTCAGTGTGGGGCTCGATGGACCAAATAGCCTGCTTCCATACTGTAGGGATTTTGCGATTTTATGTAGGATCAGAAGTAGGCCATTTGGAACATTATGTCTTTCAGTGAGATCACGGCTGATCCGATAATCCTCAACTCCACTTTTCTGCCTTATCCCTAAAACCGTTAATTCACTCTCAATTAAAAATCTGTCTACACCAGCCTTGAACTTACTGAACAATCTAGTGTGACACCCCCCTGCAGTAAAGTATTCCACAGATGCACTACCATGTGAGAGAATAAATTCCTGTTCATCTTTGTATTAAATGGGCAACCACTTATTCTGAGATAATGCTCTCTAAACCTAGACACTGCCACAAGAAGAAATGACCTGCTTTCTATCCTAACAAACCTCCTAAGAATTTTGTATGTTTCAATAAATTTGCCTCTCATTCTTCTAAGCTCCAGTTAAATATACAATCCCAACCTGCTTAAACTCCACTCGTAAAACAGTCCCTCCATGCCCAGGTTCATCTTACTAAACCGTCTCAGGATCGCCTCCAATGCCAGAATGTCTTTCCTTGGATAAAAGGATCAAAACTACCACAGTATTCCATGTCTTTATCCATTTAAATAATGTTTATCTCCTCTATCCTTCATGCCAAAGTGCAAAGCCTCACATTTTCCACATTATATTCTATCTGCCAAGTTTTTCATCCACTCATTTTAACCTCTTTAAATCCCTCTAGAGGCTCTTTGTGTCATCCTCTCTACTTATGTCCCCAAATATTTTTGTATCATCTCGGAACTTGTAAATAGTACATTCATTTGTCACCAAAATCACATATATATTGTAAATAATTGTGGCCCCAGCATTGATTGCTGTGGCACTCCATTGGTTAAAGTTTGCCATCTTGAAAATGATAGAGTGGAAATCATCTTAGTCCAAAGATGTGCAGGCGAGTTGGACTGGCCAGGCGAAATTGCCTGTAGTGTAGTTTAGATGGGTTATAGGGGGATGGGTTTGGGTGGGATGCTGTGAGGGTCAGTGTGACCTTATTGGGCCGAAGGGCCTGTTTCCACGCTGTAGGGATTCTATGATTCGATGATCTATGAGTGAAATATCTGGAGATGTTTGGTGTGAGACCCGCCTCTGAGGAACCCCAGCAATGTACTAGGACTGCAATGACTGGCCTCCAGCAATTACAGCCATTTTCTTCTGTGGTCTTTGAGTCCAACTAATGGAAAATTTCCCCCCCATTGCCACTAACTTGAATTTTCTAGGGCTCTTTTTTTTTAACACAACCATGATATGTAAGGTTCACAGCCATTCTGATTGCAGTTTCATTTTCATGGCGCATTTCAGGATGAGAAGTCAGCAGGGATGGTGAATGAGGTAACGTCATCCAGGATGGCTGTTGCAGGGCTGAATATCATTGACTCTATACTGTCTGTGTCCATTTATCTAGTGGATCATCAAAAGTGTGCTGATGGTGCTCCTCCTCCAATCCTTTGCATTTCTTTCATGTTGTGAATGACCTTCTACTGCATGGTGGAGTGCAGAGTGTAGGTGAATGTCTATCAGTGTTGTTCGGTTTGCGCCTGTTGTAATTGAATAGCTATATGATACTATCCATGAATGTATAGTTGGAAAGTGTGTGTGCGCGCACGTGCATTTGCAGCCTGTATAATTGGAAAGTATATTTGTGTGCAGATGGCATGATTGGAAGGTATGCATTAGGATTAAGTTCTGAGTGCAAGGTGGTATTATTGGGTGAATGCTAGGGATGTGATGGATTGAGCAAAATTAGAGGTAGGTAATGTGGTACATCTGAGATGTGATGTGTAGAGTCACTCATCTTAGCAACTTGAGATATGTTTTGGTCTGGAAGTCGCACTTTTGATATTAACCAACCTTTCTGCTAGCTCCCAATCTCTAAGGATGATCATTGCCTGATCAATCTCATTTTTAAAGATCACTGACGTGCTGAAAATTCTGTCCCCTGTGTCATTTCATTGGAGTGGAAGAATTTTGCACATTCTGTTTTGACAAGAGGAACTAATCTAACAGCTGCATGCTTAAGTTGCATGCACTCCCTTCCTATGCACAATGTGAAGAAAGGGAAAGTTGGCCTTTTGTTTTCTTACACAGTCGTTCCGTGGCTGAGAGGAAGCTTGTGACCTATTGTTTGTTACAAGGTTAAAATCTAATTAGAAACTAAGCTGTAAAACTGCTGCAATGACTAAAAGTCTAATGAAACGCAGAAGGGCTTAGAAGAAGAATGATTAGGTGGGAACATTTGATGAGTTTCAATATTTCTTATAGATTGTCAAAACTAGTCCAAATTTATATTTTCTGTTTCTTTAAAAAATGTAGTGTACAATGATTTATAATATTTAGTATTCAGTGAAATATTTTGAGATATCATTGGAACAATTGAGTATTCCGAAATTGGTATTAATTGGTATCAAATTTAGTTCTTATTTTTAAAAAAAAATGTTTTAAAATTAATTGTAATAAGCAGACCCACTGTAAAATCTGTACATGAAAATGATGCTGAAAAGTTGGCTTGTTTGTGTCTTTAAAATATTTTGAATTTTGTTACTATAATGTATTGTAATATAATCTACATTGTTGGTTCATTTGACTTCAATTATTTGTTCATGGGATTTGTGTGCAACTGGTTAGGTTAACACTTATTGCACACCCCAGTTGCCTCTGGGAAGATGATGGTGAGCTGTCTTCTTGAATGACTACAGTCCATGTGGTGTAGGTATACCCGTGGTGTAGGTATACCCATAGTGTGGTTATGAGGGACTTCCAGGATTTTGTCTCAGTGACAGTAAAGGAATGACGATACCATTCCAGGTCACGATGGCAGGTGACTTGGAAAAGAACATGCAGGTTTTGACATCCCCATGCATCTGCAGCACTTCATCCTCCTGGATGGAAACGGAAATGAGTTTGTTGTGAAACAAGCATTCAGCGAGCTGCAGCTGCCACTGATTTGCATGTTGGGAATTTGTGTTGTCTAGTTTCTTGCTGAATGAGAGGAGAATTGGAAGTAGTGTATAAATAAGATGCTTCGGAGCGTTAATGGGATACAAATACATGGAAATGAGGTACTTACCGTTCTTTTGCAAAATTGTGAAGTCACTATTTTACAGCTTTTGAAATGTTTCAAAGAATTTTTAAAAAAATTAGAAGAATATTGCTCCAGTTCAACATTGATACAAAATTAACAAAAGACTGGTAAATAGAAGAAAACCCTAAAGTCAGCTTTACTGTAATTTAAAAAAAATAACTTTATGAATACAAGAAGATAAGTCATAGCACATCAAAATCAAAACAGTACTGAAATTATTCAGTTTAAATTACCCTTAAAATCATAAGAAGTAATGGAAAAAAATTCCACAATATTTCTAACAGATTCAAAATCAGACATGGTCCGAAAGGGCACAAGATTGGACTTCAAGGAAAAAACAGTTCTAAAGATACAGAAGTTGTTTTGAAGTTAAATCCCAAATTGGAAGCAGAACAAATTGATGTGTTGCTGTATTCAGTAGGTTCAATAAGCTGCTAATGGTTTAAATGTACAGTATAAATATAAAGTCACTGCAGCACTAGTCAATTTGTACTGGTGCACTTAGGTTTGACAAATGCAGAGTGAAGGTATGGGCATCAGTGTGGTGGCCAGCAAACTCAAAAGAATTCATGACCTCATGGCTGACTGTGAAACTTGCAGTATTCACAGGCCTGAACATGGGCAGCCACTGATCCCTTCTACTTTTCTTGTAAGATAATGGCAAAGAGTGGGAAATGATCTATTTACATTTGGATATTTCTTGCCTTACTGCTGTCAAGTATTTGTCATGGTGGATTGAACTGAAAGAAAGCCACCACAGATGCAGTTGTCAGAGTCTTGCATGACCTTGCTACAGTTGGGATCCCTGATGATGCATATTTTTAACAATGGAGCACGGTTTTTTACTGGGTTTTTCAGCCAGTTTTCAGCCACTTCCAGATTTGCCTTTGTAACCAATTCACTGACAGGTCCATTGTCAAGTGGGAAAGCTGAGCATGGAATACAGACAGTCATGTTGCCTTAAGAAAATACTTCGATGAAGCCTTGTTGAATTACTGGTCCACCCTACTCCAGTATGGCTTATCACCATCAGAGTCACTGCAGGGGTGAAAACTGAAGACTCAACTTTCCATCTCACCAAAGAGGCGTATTTCACATTCAAGTCCAAAGGACTATAAAAATGTTTTTAATAGCAAACAGTTTTACCGACATGAACAAGCTGCTCACTACTCAGATGCCATTATGCACAACAGTTGACGTATCAAAACAAGGGCAATGGGTACAGAAAAGGGGCCTCAGCAGGAATGCTACGATTGCATATGCATCAGCAGACTAGCAATGATTGCACGTTGTCTGTACAATCGAGGGAGGAGTACGGAGGAACAATGTCTTACTGCGCAATCATGGTCCATTAGTGCTTCATCTGGACAAACCCAAAGAGAAACGTCACAATAGTAATGGTTCGCAGACAACTCAAGTTAAAGATCAAAGTCAAGAAGCCAAAGACCTGCCAGTCTTTGAAATCCAAAATAAATGTGTTGTAGAAGAATTGTGGAACCTCCAGATTGCTCAAATTTGTGAATTCAAGAAACAATGGGATGTGGAAAGGGTAGTGATAAACATAATATAGTTAGATTCATTATTGTATAATGAACTTACTAAGGGGTTTTACAAAAAAAAGGGAAATCTGGTTTAAGATTATGATTCTTAGAGTTGCAACATTTGAACCGCATAGAGCTGTGCTCGGTCTTATGGAATCACATAGCCTTTGGTGTAGAATCATTTTAGATCTGCTGTGGTCTGCTGAGGGAGAGACACATGTCTTCTTTACCTCAGTTGGTAATAGCTAATATGTCTAAGAGTTAATGTAACCTGAATATAGTTGCTAAGATGCAGTCAGTTACATCTTGTTATCTCAGAAGAAACTCTTCTGAGAATTATTTGTTGCCCATTTTCAACCATAGGCTATTGAACACCCTGTTAGAAGACATAGGACAGATGCTTGGTGACAGCACCCTACCCCAAGCAGTAGCTGCTATGAATTATGCCCTACCAGAAGTATGTGGTGGCTTTGGAGAAGGTGGTACAGTAAAGAATTACCAGGATGTTGCCTGCTGTGGAGGGCGTTGGCTATGAGGAAAGGTTGGAGAAACTTGGGTTGCTCTCACTGGAATGACAGAGGTCGAGGGGTGACCTGATAGAGGTCTACAAGATTATGAAGGGCATGGACAGACTGGACAATCAGAAGCTTTTTCCCAGGGTGGAAGAGTCAGGCACCAGGGGCCATGGGTTTAAGGTGCGAAGGGCAAGGTTTAAAGGTGATGTATGAGGCAAGTTTTTTACACAGAGGGTGGTGGGTGCCTGGAACACGTTGCCGGGGGAGGTAGTGGAAGCAGATACAATAGTGACTTTTAAAGGGCGTCTTGACAAATATATGAATAGGATGGGAATTGAGGGATACAGTCCCTGGAAGAGTAGGGGGATTTAGTTGTGACGGGCAGCCCGTTGGTGCAGGCTTGGAGGGACGAAGGGCCTGTTCCTGTGCAGTAATTTTCTTTGTTCTTTATTACATCACACGTTATAGCATGGTGAGCACCACTTAGATTTCATTTAGTTGCCTTATGAAACAGTTTGTTTATACACGATGTGTAGACTCATTTTGCTGAGGAGTAGGCAATGCTGAAATGAAGCTGTTGCTCTTGCTGCAGACAAATTGTTAAAAGCAAGAGAGGTAAAGGTCCAAGAGAATAGTGTAAAGAAAACACATGTAAGGTCTGAAGGGAAAGTCGGGCCAGAAAGACAGTGGTGGTTGAGTGGAATGAGTGGCACCTGAGAACTGAAAACTCTGACTTAATTCAAGATGAATGAAAATATAATTCTCTGTTTATATTGTGAAGGTCCATTGGCTTTGAAACTACAACTTCATGATTCTGCCCAAGTGGAGGTCCCTGATTTTGATGATGTGAATACTGCTTGATTCATATCATTGCCGATGAAGGTGTGTTAGATAAGGTTCAAGTTTAAAAAACATTGTCACTGATGTTTTAAACGCTCTCTTTGGCACAAGTTAAAATGCAGTAATGAAAAGAATAATGTAATCTGCTTTGATTTCTGTCTGACATAAGTGAAATATAGACTGGGGAGGCCCAGGTTGAGTGCTGTTGAAATGCACATGCCAGTTTTAACACGCAAAAGCAGATGTTCCTGTTATTGCAGAATTTCTGCCTCAGAGACTCCGAACAGGAACCAAGAGGGAGAGGAATCCGAGAGAGAGAGAGAGATAACAGCAACTGCAAGCAGCAAGGAAAAGGCTGTTGTGTATTTGCTATCAGCCAGAAATACTAACGACAGCTTGTTCTGTAGCCAAGGAAAGAGAACTGGTAGGAGTTTAAGAACTCTGAAAGCTTTGCCTTGGTTTGGCTGATGGAGGGAATCTTTGGGGTGAGCCATGCTGTTAGAAGGCAGTTAGGGATTTTGGAGAAGACTGAATGGTATAGTATATGACGAGTGCTGGGCCTGATAATTTGGCAAAATGGAAATTAAGGGTGACCCTGGACTATTTGCCTGAAAAGACAGCAAATCTATTGAAGAGATACTGAAAGGTGTGGAGAATTGCAGTGTTGATGTATTGGTTGCATTAAGATATTAATATGAGTTATATTTTCTGTAGCTCAAAGTATTAATTGTCTACGAAGTAATGTTTGTGCAATTAGTTTATTTGTGTAATGTTTAAAATTTTCTTATGCAGTTTCTTCAAATTGGCCACAGGGAATTAAAATATATTTTAAAAAGTTAATGGTGTCTGCCAGGATCATAACAATAGCAGAACTATAAGTACAGAACAGACAAAAAGGATGAGTATTTGAAACCATTAAAATAAGTAACCCACAAGCCCAGTTAGCTGTTTGGTAAGTGCTAGCCTGGGAGCCTGAAATAAAAATGAAACTTGTAATGTGGTGTGAATTTTGTTGTTTGATAGAAACCTCATGATAAATTTTTCACCACAATGAGAATGTGAGCAAATATCACATGTTTCAATCACTCTCTTAAAATTGTTGACATGACATTCAAAGTATGTGCTGGAAATAATTTATTGAAAAACTAATTTTGCATTTAGTTCCATGTGAGGGTAAATTTCTGGCATACTGACACAATTCAGTTTAAATTAATTTTATGCAATTTTGTCTTTAAATGATACATGTTACTCATTGTGGTTCTAAAGTAGGTAACTAAGTCTACTTTTGATTCTCCCGGTGTTACTTTAAGTACAACAGTGAAAATGCATACCGGGTGATGTGTTGTGGAGCAATAGATTATTCCAGTGATCTCGTTTTCTACATGTTGTGCTTTGAGAATGATCAGTTATGGTTCTGGTGTCAGTTCTCATTGATTAGTTTTAGTCACAGTAGATCATGAACAGAGATGAGGAAATGTTTCTACCTTAGTAGGGAATAAGGTAGATTTTTTTAATGGTGGCACAATAGCACAAATGTAAAGGAACCAGATTTTGAATAATTCCAACAAATGTTGTAGTGACTATGTCTGTGGTAGGCTACCCTGACTTTGTGGTCTTGTCACAGGCATCAGAAATAGCTGATGAAGTAATCTGACTCTTGATTGCAATAGTTGACTTCTGAAGCAGCATAAAGGGATAGACATTACATAAAATATTCTACTGCACTGGGAACACTTGTGTTCTGCCTCACAACCTATTGGCAATAAGCCTTTTGAGGGATATGTTTGTGATGCCATCACATCATAATATGTAACCTAATGGTATAAAGCTCTCGGCCTCAATCTTTTACTGAGCTCTGTCCTCTTGCAGTGTGTCATGGTGAGGGAAGTATATCCAAATTTCTTCGCTTAAACTCTGACAGACAAGTTTTGTGTGTAAATACCAGAAATTTCCATCTCCTGACCGCTAGTTAATGGCTGCTAGTGTACATTTAGTTGTGTAATACCTTTTATTGTTCCTCAATGTTTTCATTCGCTCATGACATGTGGGCATCGCTTTCATTTATTGCCCATTTCTATTACCCTTGAGAAGGTGGTGGTGAGCTGCTTTCTCAAACTGAAAAAAATGATAGAACTGCAGATGCTGTAAATCGGGAACAAAAACAAAGTTGCTGGAAAAGCTCCGCAGATCTGCCAGCATCTGTGAAGGAAAAAAAAACAGAGTTAACGTTTCGGGTCGGGTGACCCTTCCTCAGAGCGTTAACTCTGTTTTTTTCCTTCACAGATGCTGCCAGACCTGCTGAGCTTTTCCTGCAACCTTGTTTATGTTGCTTTCTTGAACTGCTACTCTCCAGGAGCTGTAGGTTGACTCTCAATGCCCTGAAGGAGGAAATTCCAGGATTTTGCCCCAGCAACACTGAAGGAAGAGCAATATGTCTGCTACCTTGTTCTTCTAGATGGAAATGGTCATGAGTTTGGAAGGCACTGACTCTAATCTTTGTTGAATTTTTACAGTGCATCTTGTAAATTGTACATATTGCTGATACTGAGCCTCAGTGGTGGAGGGACTGGATGCTTATGGAAGTGGTGCCAATCAAATGTGCTGCTTTGACCTGGATTGTGTCAAGCTGCAGCCATCTCGGCAAATGGGGAGTATTGCATCACATTCCTGACTTGTGCCTTGGAGATGGCGGACAGGCTTTGAGGAGTCAGGAGCTGAGTTATTCGCAGCAGTATTCCTAGCTTCTGACCTGCTCTTGTAGCCACTGTGTTTATGCGGTGAGTCCAGTTGAATTTCTGGTCGATGGTAACCTCCAGAATGTTGACAGTAGGGGATTCAGTGATGTTAAGACCATTGAATGTCAAAGGGTGGTGGTTAGATTGTCTTTTATTGGAGGTGGTCATTGCCTGGCATTTGGGTGGTACAAATGTTATTTGATGCTAATCAGCCCAAGCCTGGATATTGTCCATATCTTGTGGCATTTGAACATGATCTGAGGAGTTGTAAATAGTGTTGAATATTGTGAAATTGTCAGCAAACATCTCTACTTCTGAACTTATGATGTCACTGATGAAGCTGAGGACGGTTGGGCCTCGGACACTATCCTGAGAAAATTGTGTGGAGTTATCTTGGAGCTGAGATGACTGTCCTCCAACAACCATAACCATTTTCCTGTGTGTCAGGTTTGACTTTAACCAGCAGAGATTTTGCTGGTATCAGTTGATTCCGGTTTTACTCGGGCTGCACCAAATTATTTAATTTAAAAACAAATTTAACTCATCAAATTATTTAATTCTACTACTGACCCCCACAAATATTTCCTTCCTCCTATTGATCATTCCCCCCCCACTTATTGCCTTGTCCATTTTTCCTAAATGCCTTTTCAGCCAGGAATATTAAACTCGCAATCCTACTGTTGTTTTGAGTTAAGTCCCTATATCGCTGCTCAGTCATAATCAAATGTGGCTGCTTGTTTCTGCAGTTCATTAACCTATTCTCTATATTCTGTATACCTATGTACCTAAAATCCAAAACTTACATTTGCCTGCTGTTAAATTGCTTCAGTTAAATTCCCACTCTTGATACATTTTACCACATTTTCTCTTTGGTTTTGATTAATTCATAGAGAACATTGATCAGTTGATTAATGCAATGGATGTCATGTATGGAAATTTTACGTAAAAGGCTGGTCAATGAAAGTAAAGCTCATGGACTAGGACAATCAATGTCAACTTGATTAAAATATTTGTTTAAGGACACAAAGCAACAAGTTATCAAATAGGAAAAATTATAAAGTGGGAAATAATCGAATAGGAAAAATTATAAAGTGGGAAATAATGGAGACCATGTAGGAAGGACATTTTAGTTGTCATGAGTACTTTTGTTCTGCATATGGATGGGACAAGTCGGATGAGCAAAGATGACTGGAAGATGAATTTCCAGAAGGTATCAGGAATGTTTTCCTCATGCATATATTACAGAATCTTACAGGTATTTGTAATATGTAATGAGGTAAGATAATTAAAAGATCTTATGGGTAAGGATCCCCTAAGTGGCAGCAAACACAACATGGTAGAGTTTCAAATTCAGATTGAGGGAGAACAACTGGGATCTCAAATCAGTGTCTGCAACTTAAGTAAAAGCTATTGCAGATCTAGGAAAAAAAGATTTGAAGCAGGCTGGCAAAATAGACTGGGGGGAAGTAGTTGAGCGGTGGCAGACATACAAATAGTTCATAATGCTCAGCAAAAATTTATACTGGCCTAAAAGAAGGACTTGATAAGAAGGATGAATGACTAGTTAATAAATACAGTCAAGGAGAGTATCCAATAAAAAAAAAAGCATAAAAACTGGTGAAAATTAGTGGGCAAATATAAGAGGTGGAGTTTAATGAGCTTGGGACCGAAGAATCAATAGGTAAACTATTACTAAAATGAAGAAAGGTACAGCACAGCAGGGTCGAGGTGTTCTTGTACATAAAGCACAAAAAGTTTAGCATGCAGATGCAGCAAGTAATTAAGAAGGCAAATGGAATTTTGGCCCTTATTACTGGGAGTTTGAAAATAAGAGAGGACTTATTACAATGTACAAGATATTGGTGAAGCATCTGGGGGGACTCTGTGCAGTTTTGGTCCCTGGATTTAAGAAAAGATGTACTGGCATTGGAGGCAATTCAAAAGGGATTCAGTAGTCCGATTCCTGGGATGTAATGACTGATCAGCTTTGACCTTTATTCATTAGAGATTAGATGAATGAGGGGTGATCTTACTAACATGCAAGATTCTAAGGGGGCTTTACAGGATTGATGTTGAGAAGTGGTGGAAATCTCAAACTAGGAAACATAATTGCAGGAAAAGGGGGCACAAATTTAAAACTTAGATGCACTTTTCTCGGAGGGTAATAAATGTTCGGAATTCAGTGATGGATAGATCACTGAAAGTATTTAAAGAGTAAGTAGATAATCTTTTGCAATATCAAGGAGTTGAGGGCTTTGATGAACTGGCACAAAGAGAATTTGAGGCCTGGGGCAGATCAGCCATGATTTTGTTGAATGGTGGGGCACGCTTGAAGGGCTGAATGGCCTATTCCTAATATTTCTTATGTTCTTATATAATTAGATAAGGCCAGAATTAGATGAACCCAGATATTTGGAGGGTTGTGGTCTGGAAGAGTTTAAGGAGGTGGAGAGAGTTGAGGCCTGTATAAACAAGAATAAATCATTGAGGCATACAGCAGAGAAACAGGCTCTTTGGCCCAACTCGTCCATGCTGGCCAGGTTTCCTAAACTAAACTGGTCCCATTTACCTGCATTTGGCCCATATCCCTCTAAACCTTTTCTGTCCATGTATCTGTCCAAATGTCTTTTGATGACAATTTTAAAACCAAGACATTCTTAAAGAGGAACCAATTTAAGCCAGTGAGTGTAGGGATTTTAGGTGACTTGGTAAGTGTGAAGCTATGGGCAGTGGAGTTTTGGGTTGACCCCCTGTTTTTTAGGAGTATGAAGAATGTTTAAGGCTGTCCAGGAGTGCATTACAATAGTCCAGCGTAACAGTAAAAAGGCGTGGGTGATTGTTTTAGCAGATGAGCTAAGACAGGGAATTGTACTGTGATATATCACAGTGTGTGAATAAGCAAGCTTAGTTCTAGTGCAGGCGTACAGTCAGAACCCAGGTGTCTCTCGGAGGTTGTGAACAGTCTGGTTCAGCCTCGTGTGGTTGCCAGGGAGATAAATAGATTCAGTTGTTAATGAACTGAGTGAGGAGAGGGACTGTTAACTGGTCCAATGCAAGAGATGTGGCAAGTTGCAGCTGAACTCCCCCTGCTGATCGTGTGGAATCACTGAATCTAACCCGCAGTCAATCCAGATCACTGAAGTGATTCTCCTGCTTTCCACTTCAATGCCATTTTTAAACAGGCTTTCTTTCTGCTGGGCATCTTCTTTCCACTTCTCCCTGAGCACATTCCATTTGACCCTGACAGATATCAGCAGCGATTCGAAGGAGGCATCTGAAAACTTTGAAATATCTACCTCATGTCTTTCAACAATCTTCAGCATGCCACACAGAGCTACGTTTGAAAACATTGTCTAAAAGTTTTTGAATGCACCTTCTCCAAAAGGGCCATTCAGAGAATCATAGAATCCCTACTGTGCAGAAAGAGGTTTGCACCAACTCTAGATGGCCAATCCATCTAACCTGCGCATCCCTGAACTGTAGAGGAAACCGGAGCACCCGGCAAAATCCCACGTAGACACGGGGAGGATGTGCACACCCAAGGTTGGAATCAAACCCAGGACCCTGGTGCTGTGAGGCAGCAGTGCTAACCACTGAGCCACTGTGCTGCCCCAGTTTTTTTTTTTTGAAATCTTTTGAATATGCTGCCTTAGGGTCTCCCAACGGAAACCAGAAACAACAGGTTAGCAGTCATCCTGTTGCTCGCACTACTGACTGACCAGTCTGCCAATCATTTTGTAATGGGTCCTAGTTGTTAATATTGGTTTGTCTTTAAGCGGATAATGACTTTACAGTGCAGTGCCAGCTTTGCTCCCTCCCACTGAGGCAGTGCTTTATTTTTAAGCACGTTCTGTGTATTTTTCTATTAGCTGCCAACAACACATTTTAAGAAACCAAAGGCTTTTCAGCTATTAGAATAGTGTTAGAATAGGCTGATTGTTGGTGATCCTTAATTGGTTAAGGCAGATATTAATCATGCATGGGTTGTCATATGTACCTTAACTAAACAGTGCCTGTCAAGAGAACTGGTGAAGAGGAAACACCCTGTCAGCTTAACTTGACGTCACGTTTAGGGAGGGGTTATAAGATAGGTCAGCCGAGTATGTTGAACAAGAAATCATTTCCTCTTAACCACTGAACAGCAAGAAAACTTCGAAAGCGTTAAACAAAAGAAAAACTCGTTGAGAAGTGAGGTAGCGTAAAGGTAAACCCTTCTTTTTTTGTTTAAAAAGTAACTGATATTTGGATGTTTGGTTACTGCTCACCTCATTCTGTTCATTTTTGTAAAAATAATTAAAACAATTTCCACTATTATGCATGTTATAAATTAGAATTGTTGAACTAGTCAGTAATAGTTTTCTAAGCAATCGTCCATGTGTAGGCTATCACAGTTTGGCTAAATGCAGAGAACAACATATTATTTAGTACATTACAAATCCACAGAGTAAAAACAACAGTTCGTGCAGTCCCTGTGTGCCTGAATGAAGTTATCATGAAGAGTCTTAACCATGCATGTGAATTTTATTCCAGGCTTTTTCGGTGCAACATAGCAGGGTGGGATATTGAAAAGAACGAAAAAGGATCCCTTATTCAAGCGTTTTTGGCTTCATAAGAACCAGGAGCAGGAGTAGACCATCTGGTCCTTCGAGCCTGCTCCGCTATTCACTAAGATCACGATTGATCTTTTCGTGGCCTCGGCTCCACTTACCCACCCTCTCACCATAACCCTTAATTCCTTTACTGTTCAAAAAATTATCTATCTTAGCTTTAAAAACATTCAATGAGGAAGCCTCAATAACTTCACTGGGCAGGGAATCCCACAGCTTTGGAACCCTTCAAGTAAAGAAGTTCCTCCTCAACTCAGTCCTTAATCTGTTCCTGCTAAATTTGAGGCTATGCCCTCTTGTTCTAGTTTTACGTGCCAGTGGAAGCAACGCCCCTGCTTCTATCTTATCTATTCCCTTCATAATTTTATATGTTTCTATAAGATTCCCCCTCATTCTTCTAAATTCCAATGAACATAATCCCAGTCTACTCAGTGTCTCCTCATAAGCCAACCCTCTCAATTCTGGAAACAATCTAGTGAATCTCCTCTGCACCCCCTCCAGTGCCAGTACATCCTTTCTCAGGTAAGGAGAACAAAACTGCACAACAGTACTCCAGGCGTGGCCTCACCAGCACCTTGTACAGCTGCAACAAAACCTTCCTGCTTTTAAACTCCATCCCTCTAGCAATGAAGGACAAAATTCCATTTGCCTTCTTAATTATCTGTTGCACCTGCAATCCAACCTTCTGCAATCCTTTCAGAATTAAGCATGGATAACTTCAGAAAAGCAGCTATTTATAAACCTTTACAGTCGTTGCTACACTGCGAATCATATTTTCCTGAAAATATTGGTATTGCCTTTTATAAGTGCCAATTGAGTGATTAGCTTTTGAGCAGGCCTGCCTTTCATTTATCACTTTTCAGTATACAGATCAATGAATCATTTAGGTTTGCCATGTTGTGTTTATTGGAATTGGAATGTTTAACATTACTTCCCTTTAATTTAGGAAATGGTTAAATTAAGTGCTCAGACTGAAATTAATAAAAATAGCTATCTTAAGCTTTTTTTGTAAATAGTTTTCTTTCTGTTGGGTGTGGTACAGTATTCTTATTTAGCAAAGTATTTGCATTATCGACGTGCCTTTTTCCCCCAAGAGACTATTGGATCTGACTGACACTTCAGCTGCTGGTCCCTGCAGGCAGGTGTAGTTTGTTTTTAAAGCATTTTTTCCACAGGCGGTAATGGTGACGATTCATATAGAGCAGGTTCGAAAATAAAAAGACCAGGTTTTCTGAATCAGTGAATGTTTTAAGCATCATCTGTGACAGATGGGAACAAGGAGCAGAAGTTTGTAACTAATGAGATTACAGATAAAAGGAAAGATATCAGACAGATGTTTTGAAAGAGTTAAAATTATACTCTTCTTCCCTTCACACTTCTGTTGAGACCAGATGGTACACCTGACAGAGGTTTATTTGTTCAGATGTGAAGTAGACTTTACACTATGGGATATCATACTTCTCTGTGTCAGCTCATTTGCTGTTGAAACTCTCATCCATGCCTTTGTTACTTTTAAATTTGACTATTCAAACACACACTCATGGTTAACTTCCCATGCTGTATCTTCTATAAACCTAGGTGACTCAAAACTCTGTGTATGGCCTGGCTTGCACCAAGCCTTATTCACCCATGACCTTTGAACTTGCTGACCTACTATGGCTATTTTACAAGCAATAGTTCATTTTAAAAATGATCAACTTCTCTTGCGTGGCTCTTTTTTTAAAATAAAATTCTCCCATGAAGCACGTTGGGGCCTTTTTTAATATGTTAAAATTGCTGTATAAATACCTGCCGTCATTGTTGGTCCCTCCCAGGGACTGTTATCTATAAATTATTTTACATACTGAGACAACCATACTAATTACATGGTATTATAGTCACAGATCATTGGCTTGTTTGTCTTTGAAAGTTAATTTGTACGTTAATATTTAATTGCCATTATTGTGCAACTAACCTGGACATTGCATGCCAGCTGTGAGACATTATCGAAGCATGGAATCAATAAGTTTAAAAGATTTGTGATATTTTTGTCTGAGTCATTTGATTTAATTTGATTGATAGATTTTTTTCTCTTCTTAATTTTTCATACAAGCATATGAAAATTACCATGGAGTTTACTAACAGGTATTTTCATGCATACAATCTCCTGCCTTTTCAGTGTTTGAATTATTTTTCAAGTTATAGCAAGGGCTCGTAAGCCCTTGGAAATAACAAAACACCAAGATTTTGCAATCAGTTTCTCAAGAAACAACAAGAGAAAATTGGCTTGGTGGCAGGCTGACGTTGTTCCATGTCTCTGCAGTTTGTTAAGTTACACCCGAATACATGGAGAGCTGGCAAATCCTACATACTAGAGTTTTGATGAGTGATGGATAAAAGTCAAATCTAGTATTATCTCTTATAGCCGCTTACCATTTGGCCCCAATTTTGATGCAGGAAAACATACCAGTGGTTGGGAAACCCCTAAATACCGTGAATTTTGAGATCCTGTAAAATTTAATGGCAAGACCTCAATAAAAATGTGTTACACTGTTTCCATATGAGAGCCAGACTAATTGAAGAGCTGGCAACTAAACCTGCTGTAGAAAGCCGTTGTCAGAAACCATTGGTCCATAGCAATTACAGAAGATCGGGGGTTGCCTGGGACATGCTTTAGTTGTGACACACATTTTGGGAGTGTTTCGACAGAAGATGCTCCTAAGGGTAGAGTGAAGAACATTACCTCCTGAACGACAAGTGATTTTTAATTCTTCATTCTGTCAACTTCCTTTCATGTGGGCCATGTCCTGGGAAACTGAACTTGCAACTGTGAAATTCACATGATTCCCAAAATGTGAAGAACAAATGCAAAGTGTTAAAAATTCAGTTACAAATCTTCTAATCTATCTTCATGTGCCTATTTGTACATGCCTTGTGTCTTTGATCAACAGAAATCTGTCAATTTCAGATTTAAAATGAGCAATTAATTGAATGGCAGTTGCCATTTGGAAAGTTCCAAACTTCAACCATTGCTTTCGTTATGAAGTGTTTCTTAATTCCTGTCTTGAAAAAGCTGACTGATTTTTAGACTTTGCACTCTAATTCTGAACTCTTCAACCATCACAAGTAGTTTCCTCTAATCATCCCTCATCCTTCAAGCTTTTTGGGAAGGCTTTAATCTGCGCAATCTCTCCTCATAATTTAACCCTTGAAATCCAGGTATCAATGCTAAGTAAACATGCTGTGCGTTCCCTCCAAGGCCAATATATTCTTCCTAAGGATGTTGTCAGCACACCAGTTATAATCTAATTAGGGTATTGTATAGCATGACCTCAACTTGTATTCTTGCCCCTTAAATTTAAAGACTGGCATTTCATTCACCTTTTTGATTTTTAGTAACCAGCCTTGATATTTTAATCTATGTAGCTGATCCCCAAATCTCTTTGGACTTCACTGTTTCAAGAAAGTACCCTGTTCTATACTTATCAGATCCAAAGTAGATTAACTCATAGTTTCCAATGTCGAAATTAATCTGCTGAAGTTTATGCCTGTACTCTTAAACTGTCAATGTGTCATTGTAATTTTGTATCATCAGCAAATTTTGGGACATTGTTTGCTAGGTTGTAGCATGGTAGGAATGCTTAAAATGATCTCCATTGTTTCCATTTAAATACTTTATTTCTAATCATATTAGGCATTCAGAAAATCTTGCATTTCTTGACACATTTGATAACTTCATGCAACCTGTGGAACAATTAAATGCCCTGAAATTTGAATTTCCTTGTTTTTCTACACTAGTGTTAGTTAGTTTATAAAACTTAGTTTGTCACCAAGATGTAACTTGCATCTGAGAATGATCTTAATTGCTATTTACTGGCAACATGTAATGGATTATAATTTACAAATGTTGATGACGTTTTACAGCATCATGTACATACATTTCCTTGCCCTTTTTCAAAATGTAACTTTTTACATGAAATCAATGATTTATTTGCCAAAAGGACATTGGAGCTTTTTGTTTAATTAGACACGACGACCTCTTAGTAATCATTTGTAACAGTAAAGACTTGCATTTCTTTCACCATGATATTCTTGTGCAAATCTTCCCTTTTCCCCCGGTGTAATGGCTCCTTACTGATCTCCACTTCATATACATTAGTACCACTCTAGTACCTTCACCTTAGTTAAATTTACATTTTGATGCTGAGTTTCACCACGAAATGTGATGACGGGGATTATCATGACCCTCACCTCATCGTCACTAGAGAGTCAGATATATCAGGACAGCACGGTGGCTCAGTGGTTAGTACTGCTGCCTCACAGCGCCAGGGACCCGGGTTCAATTCCACCCTTGGGCGACTGTCTGTGTGGAGTTTGCACATTCTCCCCGTGTCTGTGTGGGTTTCCTCTGGGTGCTCCAGTTTCCTCCCACAGTCCAAAGATGTGCAGGTTAGGTGGATTGGCCATACTAAATTGTCCATAGTGTTCAGGGATGTGCAGAATAGGTGGGTTGTGGGGGGATGCTCTGAGGGTCAGTGTGGACTTGTTGGGCTGAAGGGCCTGTTTCCACACTGTAGGGATTCTATGATTCGATCATATGCAGTTCCAGCAGTGCGGTCATTGAAAGCAATAGTGGAAGTGACTTTTATTTCTCACTTCCCTGAGGTCAAGGCCACTGACGTTTATTCTAGAACCCCTATTAACATAAAAAAGATGGAAAACAGGAGTAGGCAGTTTGACCCTTCAAGCCTGCACCACCATTCAGTTCGATCATGGCTGAATTTCCAACTCAGAACCCTGTTCTTGCTTTCTCCCCATGCCCTTTGATATCTTGAGCCCTAAGACCTAAATCTAACTCCTTGAAAACATTGTGTATTGGCCTCAACTGCATTCTGTTCCAGAAAATTCTACAGGCTCATCTCTGTCCTGGTGAAAAGATTTCTCCTCGTCTGTGTTAAAGGGCCTATCCCTTGTCCTTAGACTGTGAACCCTGATTCTGGACTCCCTGGTCATCAGAAACATCCTTTCTACATTTACTATATCTCTTCCTGTTAGAATTTCATAGGTTTCTATGAGATCCCTTAATTCTTCTAAACTTCAGTGATTATAGGCCTAACAAATCTGGTTTCTCTTTATATTTGTGTACTGCCATCCAAGGAATCAGTCTGGTAAACCTTCTTTGCGTTTTGTTTATAGCCAGAACATCATTCCTCAGATAGGGAAACCAAAACTGCACAAAGTTCTCCAGGTGTGGTCTCACCAAGCCCCTACACAACTGCAACAGGACATCCCTTCTCCTGTACTCTCTGTATAAAGTCTGGCATACCATTTGATTTCTCCACCACCTGTTGTAACTGCATGCTTAGTCTCAATGACTGGTGTACAAGGACACTCGGGTCCGATTGCACCCTGCCCCTTTCTCAAACTACTACCATGCAGTTTAAAAAGCTGCCTTCCTGTGTTTTGCTATTAAAGTTTATCACATTTATCCACACAAGATTTCATCTTTCCTGCATGTGCCTACTTATTCAACTTATGCTAATCACACTCTAGCACCTCTGCATCCTTCTTATCATTCATCTTCCCCCAGCTTTGTGCTGTCTGCAAACTTGGAGATATTGTATTTCGTTCCTTCGTCTAAATCATTAATATTGTTACCTGAGTTGAGATGGGCTGAACTGACAGAGACTTAGTTTTGAATCTGTCCGGCCTGCAGTACTGATCATTGAGTAAACGCAGTGAAACATTAAGGCGATCGACCAGTTAGTTTTAAAGATAGTAGGAACTGCCGATGCTAGAGAATCTGAGATAACAAGGTGTAGAGCTGGATGAACACAGCAGGCCAAGCAGCATCAGAGGAGCAGGAAAGCTGAAGTTTTGGGTCGAGACCCTGCTTCAGAAATGGGGGAGGGGAAGGGGATTCTGAAATAAATAGGGAGAGAGGGGGAGGTGGATAGCAGATGGATAAAGGAGAAGATAGGTGGAGAGGAGACAGACAGGTCAAAGAGGTGGGGTTGGAGCCAGTAAAGATGAGTGTAGGTGGGGAGTTAGGGAGGGGATAGGTCGGTCCAGGGAGGACGGACAGGTCAAGGAGGCGGGATGAGGTTAGTGAGTAGGAGATGGGGGTGGGGCTTGAGGTGGGAGGAATGGTTAGGGAGGCGGGGACAAGCTGGGCTGGTTTTGGGATGCGGTCGGGGGAGGGGAGATTTTGAAGCTTGTGAAGTCCACATTGATACCCTTGGGCTGCAGGGTTCCCAAGCGAAATATGAGATGCTGTTCCTGCAGCTTTCGGGTGGCGTCATTGTGGCAATGTAGGAGGCCCAGGATGGACATGTCATCCGAGGAGTGGGAGGGGGAGTTGAAATGGTTTGCGACTGGGAGGTGTAGCTGTTTGTTGCGAACTGAGCGTAGGTGTTCCGCTAAGTGGTCCCCAAGCCTCCGCTTGGTTTCCCTGATGTAGAGGAGGCCACAACGGGAACAGCGGACACAGTATACCACATTAGCAGATGTGCAGGTGAACATCTGTTTGATGTGGAAGGTCTTCTTGGGGCCTGGGATGGGGGTGAGTGGGGAGGGGTAGGGGCAGGTGTAGCACTTGCTTCGGTTGCAGGGAAAAGTGCCAGGTGTGGTGGGGCTGGAGGGGAGTGTGGAGCGGACAAGGGAGTCACGGAGAGAGTGGTCCCTCCGGAAAGCAGGTAAGGGTGGGGAGGGAAAAATGTCTTTGGTAGTGGGGTCAGATTGCAGATGGCGGAAATGTCGGAGGATGATGCATTGGATTCGGAGGTTGGTGGGGTGGTACGTGAGGATGAGGATGATTCTGTTTTGGTTGTTATTGCAGGGAGGGGGTGTGAGGGATGAGTTGCGGGAGGCATGGTCGAGGGCATTTTCGACCACTGTGGAGGGGAAGTTGCGGTCCTTGAAAAAAGAGGACATCTGGGATGTCCAGGAGTGGAATGCCTCATCTCAGGAGCAGATGCGGCGGAGGTGAAGGAATTGGGAATAGGGGATGGCCTTTTTTGCAGGAACGTGGGTGAGAGGAGGTGTATTCTAGGTAGTTGTGGGAGTCAGTAGGTTTGAAATGGATATCGGTTTCAAGGTGGATGCTAGAGATGGAGAGAGAGGTATCAGAGATGGTCCAAGTGAACTTAAGGTTGGGGTGGAAGGTGTTAGTGAAGTGGATGAACTGTCCGAGCTCCTCGTGGGAGCACGAGGCGGCGCCGATACAGTCATCAATGTAACGGAGGAAGAGGTGGGGGATAGGGCCAGTGTAGCTTTGGAAGAGGGATTGTTCCACGTATCCTACAAAGAGGCAGGCATAGCTTGGGCCCATGCGGGTACCCATGGCCACCCCCTTTGTCTGTAGGAAGTGGGAGGAATTGAAAGAGAAGTTGTTGAGGGTGAGGACGAGTTTGGCTAAGCGGATGAGGGTGTCAGTGGAGGGGAGTGTATAAGGGTAGTATTCAGTACGTTCTTCTCCCCCTTGTCCGGAGCTCTTGACATAGTGTCCCTGCAGACATAGACCATCTTAGACGTCCTTGTGAAGTAGAAGATGGCTTGGGTGACTGGAGCCAAGCTGCAGCCTCCCTGTTGGCTTCTCTCTCAGAGCAATGATCCCATAAACAACCTCCTGCCAAATGCTCCTTTGGTAAATGTTGGTTTCTTATTTGGAAACATACTGATTTTACAACTGAAACTCAAGTTTTAATTAACAGCAAGTGAGCTTTTGTAAAATTAGGGCTGAGGAATAAAGCAACAGTCCTGGTAATGAGAACGGTTTTTCTACCGTATCTTTTAAGTCGACATATTGTAATAATTTTTTTGAAGAGAGTACTAGTTCTCCGTTTCTCTTTTATTTTCTTTTCATTTGGAATTGTATCAATTAAGATAGAGATTGAGTATCTTTTTCAAAAATGTGAGATTGAGAGTGGTTTTGGATTTCGCGATACTTTGTCGACTCTACATAGTCCACTTGGAAAGTCAAATTAAACTTGATTCAGGTTTTCTGTTGTGTTGCATTTTGTTGTAAGTGATAAAAATCTCAATTCTGTGGTTACAGTGAAATAACATGAAATTGTAGAGTGTGTCAGAGTAGTGGCATACATTTTGTCGTGCAATATGTAGGTGGCCACAGTGTATTTGACAAGAGAACAATTGGCATGTTTTAAGGTGGAGAGAAAAGAAAATCATTTTATTGAACTGTAAAAAATGAAAACTCTAATGAGGTTGATTATTTCTTCAGGAAATGTTAGAAAATTGAGCTATATTGTTAGCTTTAATAATGAATTTCTATAGCAATAGAACTAGGAAAATAGTTTTAACCAAAATTAGTCCAAAGACATTATTTTTTTTTGAATTGTAGCAATTTTGTTTTAATATAATGCAGGGAATTGAGACTGAACTTCATTTTAACAAGATGATTCAACAAAAGATCAGTTTTGTAGTAATCTTCTTCCAAAACATCTATTGATTCTTTTTCAAAGTTAATTTTATTTTAATATTAAATGAAGCATGGTAGTTTGAGTTTGGAAGAGTTCCCATGTCTCTCCATGTGGTGCAATTAAAATTTCAAGGATGAATCCTTTATTTGAATGTTTGGGACAACACTTTCCATAAGTGACTTTAGAATTCCTGAAGATGAAGGCAGCACCGCAACGTCTATCAACTTGAATGTTCATGCGAAGAATTGTTTATTCATGTGGTACGATAAAGTGCATTCAGAAATTGGTGCTTTCTCCTAGAAAGTTGAGTTAGTTCATATTAGGAATATACAACCATATGTAGGAGCTAGAATCAAATTAGAATAGCCTTTATTGTCACGTGCGCTCAAATGAGTGCAGTGAAAATTTTGTAATTTTGCCTCTGGTGCCATCTTAGGTTCAGGGTACCGAGGTACAGATACTTTAAGTGTTGTCACAGAATTGAAATAGTTAGAAGAAGACTAGCATGGGAATACAGAGTTTATAAAGTCCAGAATGATAATAAAAAGTATCTTTAAAAATACTCACGTTATTGTCCTTCTCCACTGAGTCCGTGCATGCCGAG
The DNA here is from genome assembly GCF_021869965.1 of Rhincodon typus. Taxonomy (NCBI): domain Eukaryota; kingdom Metazoa; phylum Chordata; class Chondrichthyes; order Orectolobiformes; family Rhincodontidae; genus Rhincodon; species Rhincodon typus. Next base: position 58,181,256 of record NC_063338.1, on the reverse strand, counting down.
CTTCAGAACACGAGGTCTTGCTGCCTTCATGCGCTGGCCTCTGTCCTGGACTCGCCTTCAGGACTCGTGCCCCCCGGCCAGCCTTGGTTTGCTCTGCTCTCTCTCTGGCCTGCAACTCACTTCCAGGACTCAGCCCTCGCTCATTCTGCTCCCACTCTAGGCTCTGGCCCGTGACTCGCTTCCGGGAGTCGGACTTGGCCCACGCTCAATCTGCTCCCACTCCAAGCTCCAGCTACGACTCATCTCCCGCGTCTTGGATTCGCCTCCATTCTCCATGTTGGGTAATTTAAAAAGTTATAAACTGTGGGGAGGGAAAGAAAAACTGCAGCAAAGAGGGGAGAAAAGGAAAGGAACTGTGAGCAGAAAGGCTCCGGCTGGAGCACCTTACTCTGCTAGTCATTCCAGCCTGCTCTAAGATCGTGGAGGAGGCAATGGATTAGTGGTATTATTACTAGACTGTTAATCCAGAAACTCAGCTAATATTCTGGTGATTTGGGTTCAGATCCCACCCTGGCAGATGATGGAATTTGAATTCAATAAAGAATCTGGAATTAAGGGTCTAATGATAGCCATGAAACCATTGTCGATTGTTGGAGAAAACCTATCTGGCTCACAGATTTCCTTCCCTAAAGGACATTAATCATCCTTACCTGGTCTGGCCCACATGTGACTCCAGATCCACAGCAGTGTGGTTGACTCTGAACTGCCCTCTGGGATGGGCAATAAATGCTGGCCCAGCTGGAGATGCCAATTTCCGAGTGAATTTAAAAAGAAATCGCCACTTTGAGTCGGCTGTATCATTCAATTAGATCGTGCAAGCCTCTGCCTCAACTCCATTTTTCCACCTTCATCCATATTTCTTGATACCCATATTTAACAGCGATCGAGTGGACAGTTAAACAGCACGGAAACAGATCCTTTGGTCCAACTCATCCACACCAATCAGATATCCCGATCTGACTTAGTCCAGTTTACGAGCATTTGGCCCACATCCCTGAAAACCCTTCCTGTTCATATACCCATCTAGATGCCTTTAAAATGTTGTAATTGTGCCAGCTCATTCCATATATGCACCACCCTCCACGTGAAAAAGTTATCCATCAGGTCCTTTTTAAATCTTTCCCCTCTCATCTTAAACCTATACCCTGTAGCTGTAGACTCGACTCTTCACCCCCACCCAGGAAAATGATCTTGGTTATTCATCCTACGCGTGCCCCTCACTTCAGCCTCCAATGCTGTAGAGAAAAACGGCTCCAGCCTATTCAGCCTCTCCCTATAACTCAAAACTATGGAGTTCCAGCAACATCCTTGTATATCCTCTCAAGATTAACAACATCTTTTCTATAGGAGGGAGACCAGAATTGTATGCTGTATTCTAAAACTGGCCTCACCTAATGTTTTGTACAGCCACAACTTGACATCTCAACTCCTGTACTCAATGTTCTGACCAATGAAGGCAAGTTGTCAATCTCCGTTTTAAAAAGACCAATTGACCCAACATCCACGGTCTTAGGTGCAAGAATTCTAAATGTTCACTACCCTTTGTGTTAGGGAAATGTTTCCTGACTTCATTCCTAAATGATCTGTTTCTAACTTGAAATAGTATTCCACCAGTTCAGTTCTGTTGTTGCCTTGTTGTGGAATCGAACAAAATGAAACTCCCAACTTTTTAAAAAAATAAGTCATTGAAATGACCACTGCATCTTGCAAAATACTGTATTGTTGCCCTTCCTCCACCCATGACTGTCTTAAAGTACGCTTGTGCATAAAACTGGAGTATGTTGCCACTTTGCGAGCATTTGGCCCATATCCCTTCAAACCCTTCTTATTCATGTACCCATCCGGAAGCCTGTTTAAATGTTGTAATTATACCAGCCTCCATCACATCCTCTGACAGCTTGTTCAATACATGTACCACCCTCTGCTTGAAAAAGTTACATTTAGCAGATGAGTGTGCAAATTTTTTTTTGTAGCTGGAACAGCTTTACCATTATTTAATTGAATCAAACTCTGAATATGCAATTCTTTAACAACTCATTTCGTTATGGTAATTGACTACCAGCTACATCAGCAAATGCACTTTGGAAAGTTTCGGACAATGTTGTGACCTACATTGTCATCCTTGTAAAGTTGGAATTGGATCCTGTCATAGAATGAATCAGTTATTCTCTTTTTTTTAAAAAAAATTCATTTGTGGCATGAAGTCTGGAATCCCATGGAGGCCAGATCAGGTAGGGACAGCAGCTTCCTTCCCTAAAAGATGTTAGTGAACTAGATAGAAATCAGAAAAACAAAACCTGTCAATTGTCAATGGTCATCATCAGACTCTTCATTCAAGATTTTATCCATTATCTGCCATGGCAGGATTTGGTCCCCAAAACATTACATGGGTCTCTGGATTGACAGTCTATTGATAATACCACTGGACCGTCACCACCTCATAATTCTGTGTTGACCCTGTCTATGTTGACCTGGAGCAGCAATTCTCCATGTTTATAAATATTTAAATTGTTGATGATTTCATCACGTGTTGGCTCAAACTTTAAAAAAAGCTAGTTTAATATTCTTCGATTTTTGCATTTGTTGTTGTTATTATATAATTATATGAGCTAATTGCCCAAAATCCTGCACTACAGAGCTCAGCCAAAATGCAGATTTGCTCCTAAAGACTTTCAACATGACACATTGCAAATCTCCATTGCTGTTGGATGGAGTGCAATCACTTCCAGTAAGGAAAGGAAATTGTACTGTGTGAGGCTTGACTGCCTTTTGGCTGGTATTAGTGCAGGGCTTAGGAGGAGGCTATAACTTGAGAATAAACAACTATCTTGAAAATGTATATTGCAGTAAAATGGCAGTTTCTATTTTAGTACAAATTATGAATAACTACTTAATTCCTGCTTGATCTGGTGCCAAGAGGGAAAGAATTATTAGTTAGATTTGGGAGTTGCATTGTTTGTGTGGTTTAATTCCTCTTTTGTTTGGGGATTGTTTTCAAAAGCCGATTCTCTTTTCCCAGTGGAAAGGGTGTGGTGATTAGTGGGAAAAGATGTTGTAATTTTGCAATTTAGTACAAAGCTTATTTTTTTCCTAAATTTGGAAGAGAGGTGCAGGTATAAAGGTCACAGTACAAAATGTTAAATTTATTAGCAGAACAACCTTTTCAGCATGAAGTTTATGTTCAGTACAAATTTGTTAATGCGGTCAAATTGAACAGAATTAAATTTAGTTTTTATATACTTGCTTAAGACAAACCAGCTTTATGGAATTAAGCTTTTAAATAGCTGATTCATTAGTGTGCTATGTTAGTAGATAACAACAATGATCAGATATTTCTAATGTCAGAATACAATAGGTCAGTTAGCTTACATTATCAAAAACACTGCATTCTTGAATTAAAGTAACAATTTCCCATTTTCTCTATAAAGGAGTAATGCTCAAATTATGATTAACATCTAATTTAGTTTGCAGATTAATGTACATGACCTACAAATCTTTTGGTTCATTCCATCAAGTTAAAATCCTTTAGTAATCATGACAATTTCAGCTTTTTGTTCTTATTGTTGCCTGCTTCCAGTTAATCAATTCTAAAATATATATATAGTTTATAGATGAGAACAACATTGCTTACAGCCTTGCTAGTACTGTATCTCACTGTTCCTGATGATGAAGTCAATGAATCAACATGTTTCCAAAATGGTTCCCCTGTTTTAAATGTCACTGCAATAATCTGATTTGAAAGTTAATTTGTGACTTTGATAACTTTAAGCATTTGTTATTCTCCATTCAGATGGAATTATTTTGCAGTTCTCAGTGAGTTTTGTACATTTAAACAGTGTGCTGCTAAAATGAAAAAAAGAAATCCAATGTCATGACTAGGTCAATACATGTGTTGAAGGCAATGTTCCTTAGTATAACTCCTGTAATTTGCAGTACTTTCATGGCCCAGCATTTAAAGGAATACATAAAGCTGTCTTTGTTTTGTATATGTGCAGAAAGATCTGCACTAATAGCTATGATTATGAATATGCATTCTGTTCTGTGCCTACATTCCACAGGCCACATGTTGGGCATTTGGTTAAGGTCACATGCTCAATATTTGGTGGAAAACATTGTAGTAGGGGGGGAAAAGTCACAAGATGATAATCTTAGCTTGAGTATTTAACAATATATATCTGTAAGTACTGCAAACATTCCACATTCTGTTTTGAAGATGTGTTGTGTCCCCAAGCATCATTTTTATTTGAAAATAGTAATCATGATCAGAGGGATAAGTTCCAGGCTGCTTTATACAGTAACGTTCATCATACTAGTGACTCAGGAAATTAACTGGTTGATTCCAGGAATTCAGACTGAGGGTCTACCAACTATTTCATAAATGGGATTTTTTTTGTTAAACAGTTAATAAATTGCTGTAAGCTTTGCGCATTTATTTACAGAAAGGTTATGATTTTGTATAAGGTTATGATCACTAGAAAAATTCAGTAAATGGAAATTTGAGTTCTTGTGGGATTTTTTATTGAAATATTAGATCTAAGAACAAATCTGTAACATTGTATGAAATGCTTGAAATGGAACCATTTAAGAAGTAAACTTCTATGATCTGACTTTGCAGCTTTGTATTTTGAACACATTTGACAACATTAGCAGTTGTATTGAAATCCTTTATTATATACTTTAAGCTGTGATTATCTTATTATTGCCCTTGTCAATCCTCTTTCCGTATTGCCTGATGTGTGACCCCTGTTTCTCTGCCAATTGTCCATAAGCCTCAAGTGATTTGTAGGTAGCTGTTCAGTTGCTGGGAACAGCATAGCTGAGCTCTGTCACCTGACGTCTAGCCAGAGAATACTGTGTTTCTTTGCTTACTCTTCCCCTCTCCCTTTCACGTTGTTTCATTCCCTGTCAGTTAGTTCTGGCATCCCTTTTGCCTCCTCCTGTTCGGATTACCGGCTCAATACAGACGAGGAATTGAATCTGGATTCTGCTGAGTCATTAGGGAAACCTTTTTAAAAATTCTGGAAAATACTAAAGTTGAATGTAAGTGACTTGGAAGGCAACAGAGATATGACTTTGTGAATGGTGTCTTTATGGTGAAATTGTAGGTAATGCCTAGTTTAGTCTTCAGTACATGGTGGTGTGTATTAATTATTATTGGAAAGAAGTTTGGTAAGGAGTGAAATTATACTTAAAAATAGTCGACAGGGATTTCTTTCTCATGTTTTGGAAAGAGGTATTGCTGTTGTAGCATTGTTTTGGTCATGTGTGATGTCTTCATGCCTGATTTATTCTGTTAATTTGCCTGTCCCAAAATGACAGCAATTATTCAGATCTTAATGTTTCCCACTCCAGACTTGTTTATTTTCTCCAAAAGTTGCAATCAACACCGTAATTCAGACAGAGGGTTGGGGGATAAATGTATTGCCACAAATAATAATTCTATTTTTTTTATTGATAATTAAATCAAAAGAACAGAATCAGCATCCCTTGCTGCAGGGAAAGTTAATTTCTACAGTGTGTCACTCTCTTCTGTAAGGACTGAGATATTTGATTGACATCTATCATTGTGAAGTTGCTGCTTCTAGTCTAACGTTGAGTTCATGATCTATTGCATTTATTTGTGAACGCTAGGTCTCCTTTTCTTCTGTTACAGTTAGTTTTGTTCGGGACCTAGACTATAAATTTTCCCATGTAATTGAGTTTCAGTTAGCATAAACTAACCTGTGAAATTCATAGCCTATGTGCAGTTGTAGTGATACAAATCCCAACACTTTCTGCAACAGTAAAAATTTCAGGTACTGTCATTTGCCTATCACATGATTTAATTGCATTCCACTGTTTAGTGTTACCTTCTGGGAAGGAAATAAAATCAAATAAATATAGCACAGAATGAAATTGGATGCACCATTCTCCAATTATTAAACATTTTAAACATTTTTCCTGAGTTCTAAGTACCAGTGAATAATATCCATCCTGTATTACTCTGGAAAAGGTGGTGGAGAGAGCTGCCTTCTTGAACCACTGCAGTCTTTGTGTGCAGATACACCCAGAATGCTGTTAATCTAGGAGTTCCAGGAATTTAACCCAGTGACGGGTGAATGAACTGCAAGATATTTCCAAGTCAGGATGCTGTATAACTTAGAGGGTAACTTGTTGGTGATGTTGTTTCTATGCATCTGCTTCACGTGTACCTCTAGGTGGTAGAGGTTGTGTGTTTGGATGGTGCTGTGGAGGGAACCTTGGTGAGTTATTGTAATGCCTTTTGTAGATGGTACACACTTCTGCTACTGTGCTCCTCCAGTTTAAAGTTTTTGAGAAGATTTGTAGCTCGGCTTGTGGACGAGGTTGTAAACTTGCTCGCCGAGCCGGTGTGTGTTTGATTGCAGACGTACCATCACCCTGCCAGGTAACATTATAGTGCGCCACCGGTGATATGTTGGTGTTCTGCCCTGCTTGTTATTTACATGCCTCGGTTTGCTGGGGTGGTTGGCATCACTTCCGGTTCTGTTTTTCAGTGGTTTGTATATTGGGTCCAGTTCAATGTGTTTGTTGATGGAGTTCCGATTGGAATGCCAGGCCTCCAGAAATTCCCTGGCATGTCTCTGTTTGGCTTGTGTTATTACGGATGTGTTGTCCCAGTCGAATTTGTGTCCTTCTTTGTCCATGTGTATTGAGGCCAGTGAGAATTTGTCATGTCTCTTGGTGGCTAGTCGGTCTTCATGTATCCTTCCTGTCAGTTTTCTTCCAGTTTGGCCTATGTAATGTTTCTCACAGTCCTTGCATGGTATTTTGTATATTACATTAGTTTTATTGGTTATGGGTATGGGATCCTTTTCGTTCAACAGGAGCTGTCACAGGGTGGTTGTTGGTCTGTGGGCTACCCTGATACCTAGGGATCCGAGTAATCTTGTGGTCATCTCTGATATGTCTCTGATGTACGGTAGGGTGACTAGTGTATCTGGCCTTGTTGTGGACTGTTGCGGAGGTAATGGTGAATTGTGCTTTTTGGGTATCCATTCCTTTTAAAAACTCTGTACAAGTGCTCTTGTTCTGCTTTGCGCAATTCCAGGTTGCTGCAGTGTGTTGTGGCTCGTTTGAATAATGTCCTGATGCAGCTCCATTTATGGGTGTTGGGGTGGTTGCTGATGTAATTAAGTATCTGGTCCAGATGTGTGGTCTTTCTGTATACACTAGTCTGGAGTTCCCTGTTGTTCCTATGTTCTACCATTACGTCTAGGAAGGGTAGTCGGTTATTGTTCTCTTCTTTTGTGAATTTTATTCCGATGAGGATGTTGTTTATGTGTCGGTGGGTTTCTTTTAATCTTGTGCCTTTGATAATCATGAAGGTGTCATCTACATAGTGGACCCAGAGGATTGGGTTGTATAGTGGGGAATGCTATCCGTTCTACCCTTTGCATTACCACTTCTGCAATCAGCACTGATATTAGGGATCCCATTGGTGTCCTGTTGATGTGTTTGAATATACGGTTGTTTAAGTTAAAGTGTGTTGTTAGGCACAGATCCAGCCATTTCAGGGTGCTGTCCTTGTTGACGCTGTGGTGTCATAAGCTGCCTGCCTTCCTAATTCATCTAGCAGTGTGGCAATTGTCTCTTTGGCTATGTCGATATTTATGGATGTAAATAGTGCTGTTACGCTGAAGAATATCATTATCTCACCTTCTTCTATTCTGGTGTCCTTGATGATGTTGAGGAATTCTTGGGACGAGTGGAAGGAGTGGGTGGTTTTGCCCACTAAGTATTTCAGTGTCTGTTGTATTTCTTTGGCTAGTCTATATGTTGGTGTGCCTGGTAGTGAGACAATGTGTCTGAGGGGGACTGCTGGCTTGTGTACCTTAGGAGACCATAGAATTGCGGTATGTTGGATCTCTCTGGCTTCATTTTTTGGTAGTCTGTCTTGCTGATGTACCCTGAGTTGTGTCATTTCTTCAGGGTTGTCTTAATCCGGTTCTCTAACTGTGGTGCTGGGTCTATCACCATCTTTTGGTAGTAGTGCATTAGCTTTCTCGATGAATTGGGCCCTATTAAAGATTACTGTAATGCGTCCTTTGTCCGCTGGTAAGATTACGATGTTTCAGTCTTTCTTGAGTGTTTTCAAGGCTTTTTTCTCCTCTGTGTGGAATGTGTTCCACTCACCTTTTCTGTTCAGTGTTGGGACTGTTGTCTGTCTGATGGTCTGTTGTACTTCTTCTGTGAGTCTGTTACTCTTTAATGTTGACTTCAGTGCAGCTAGGAAGTCAGTTTTTTTTTTGGCATCTCTGTAGTTATAATTCAGTCCACATAATAGGATGGTCTTTTTAGTGTCTGTGAGTGGTTGGTCTGAGATGTTCTTGATCCATATTTCTGTGTTGTCTGTGTCATTGTTGTGGGTGAGTTTGGATAGTTATTCTTGTAAGGCTATTCTTTTCTTTGTTCTGCTGTTTTGTTGTTGTAGGCTGATGGCTTGTTCCAGTGTGGTTGTCCATTCTTGGTCAGTTGCATTGGAGTATAAAGTTTTTTTTTGGCTCACAATTTCCCACTCGTATTAGTGGAGGCGATTGTGGGCATCATTGACAACGCATCCACAATAGCACAAGTCAAACAGAGACATGCCAGGGAATTCCTGGAGGCCTGGCATTCCAACCGGAACTCCATCAACAAACATATTGAACTGGACCCGATATACAAATCGCTGAAGAACAGAACCAGAAGTGATACTAACCACCCCAGCAAACCGAGGTATGTAAATAATAAGTGGGACAGACACCGACGCTTCACCGGAGACGCACTGACGATGTTACCTAGCAGGGTGACGAAACGTCTGCGATCAAACACACCGGCTCAGCGAGCGAGTCTACAATCTGTGCTCCAGTGCTGACAGGAGTGAATGCTAAGCTGGTGGATGGAGTTACAATCAAATAGACTGCTTAGTTCAGGATGGTGTTGAGATTCTTGAGTGTTATTGGAGCTGTAGCCATCTAGGCAAGTGCAGAATATTCCATAAATGTAATTTTAGGGAAGGAAGCCCCTCCATTGGAGTCAGGAAGGTGACCGGGAGGTTTGGGGACATAAGACAATGCACTAACTCAGTCCTGCCACCAGGGAAGTGCATCTCCTACACTGTCTTCATGGAGGCACGCAGCCATTTATGACAGTTTAGGCCTGAACTAGACACAGTTTCTATAGTGTTGATGGCATTTGCTGCTGAGGCAGTGATTTTCCATCACATGCATGGCCATCATCTCCTTGGAGGCTTCCTCCTTTTATTAGACTGGAAGCCATCAGAATCACGAAGAAAGGGTTTTGTTTGTGAAAGGCAGAAATTGCTGAGGTCAATCATCCACGGGTTTCCTCTCTCCTCCTCCTCGATGTACTGCTCCAATCCTAGTTAATTTGTGACTTATTTATGGACTAATGAAGGACCTTCATGTTGAGGGGACCTTGAGTTACCAACTTGGCTCAGCAGCAGCCATCTCTCCCTGTGGGTTTACCATGTCTCTTGACCTGCTGACCCCTTGATTGGATTCCCACCATTAAGAGCCTGCCTACAAGCCTGTATTTATTGGTGAACGCAGAGACGGCCAAATAAAAGGCTGCTTCCCAGAAGATTGATTCACTGCAAATATAGCATGTTCCAAGTGTTATAACAACATTATGTGAATGGGAGTTGAATAGATGTAGATACGGCCAATGGAGTTGGGGGCTTAGGGCTGGTTGATTTGCAATTGGAGAAGGAGGAACATTGCAATGTCTCATTACAAAAAATTATGTTCTATTTTTTAAAGGATCTTGTAAGTTTAGAGAAGACATAATGGAAAAATTTTTAAACTGTATTTTGAGATCAGTGGCGGAACTTTCATCAGCATTCCTCTTGGAATGATATGGGGGACCTTCTGGCTGACTGACCCTTAGCCTGCCCATTTCCTGGGTCATGGCAGCTGTAATTTTCAGGTCAGATTCCCATCACTGTGTACACCTTCTGTTGGGAGTCTGCCACTGTGTGGGAGTGTGATCTTGTGCAGCTGCAGCCATTGTACTTTCAACAGTTGCTAGAGTAGTGAAGCCAACAACTGCACATGCACAAAATTGAGAGGTCTTCAACGTCAAAAACCCTGCTGCAAAACAAAAGAGGAGAGTAGAATACAAAAGAATTAGCTGATTTAACAACCCTACGATTTGCTTCCTGCCATAAAGCAGCTCTGAATGCCACTTTGGGACAGATACTTTTCCTGGAATACAGATCAAGAAAACAGGAATTTGGACCAAACCCACCCTCCCCGCTGTCACCTGCATGCAACAGGGACAAGCAGGAAGCACCTAAGATGAGGATTTGAGGAATACATAGAAATACTCATTTTCAATGAAAGACCTTTACTCCCAGTATTCTTTCATAAACCACTTGAACATTTAAGGTAGACAAAATAAATAAAAGTTTCTCCTCTCTCTCATTTTAAGCTTCAGTGGAAATTTCAGAATTGTTATATAAATAGAGTATTTGGCCATTCTATGTTGAAGTATTTTTAAATTTCATTACATTAAATTAAATTGAGGGAAAGCTTTTTTTATGCAATATGTGAGTACAATCTGTGATGTACTGCCTGAGAGCATGGTAGTTGGAGGTTGAATCATGGCTTTAAAATGGGATTTTGATAAGCATCTGAAGGGAAATTATTTGCAGAGCTGCAGGGAAAGGACAGCGAGTGGTGTAAGGGACTCTAACTCTATGACTCTAAATTGCTCTTGCAGGGAGCCAACATTGACACCGTGGGCTGAATGGAAGCCTTCTGTGCCATACCTATTCTAAACAGAATCACACAGCACAAAAACAGACCCTTTGGTCCCATTTGTCCGAACCAACCAGGTATCCCAAATCTGACCTAGTCCCATTTCCCAGCATTTAGCTCGTATCTCTCTAAACCCTTCCTATTCATCTACCCATCCAGATGCCTTTTAAATATTGTAAATTTTACCCACTTCCACCACTTCCTTTGGCAGTTATTTCAATATATGCCTCACTCTCTGCATGAAAACATTACCCCTCAGGTCTTTTAAAAACTTACCCCTCTCACCTTAAACCTATGCACTCTAGATTGGACTCCCACACCCTAGGAAAAAGACCTTGGCTATTCACCCCGTCCATGTCCCTCACGATCTTATAAACCTCTATAAGATCACGTCAAGATCTGACAATCCAGGGGAAAAAAAATACCTAGCCTCTTCAGCCTCGGCCTATAACTCAAACTCTCCAGTTGGCAACATCATTGTAAATTTCTGCACCCCCTCAAGTTTAACAGATCCTTCCTACAGAAAGGTGACCAGAATTGTATGCCATGTTCTAAAAGTACCCTCAGCAATATCATATACAAACAAAAAAAAATGCCTCAACTACTATACTCAATGTTCTGACCAATGAAGGCAAGCATACCAAACACTGCCTTCACTACCGTATCTGCCTGTGACTCCAATTTCAAAGAACTATGCACCTGCACCCCTCGGCCTCTGTTTGAAAACATTCACCAGGGCCCTACCATTAACTGTATAAGTTCTGCCCTGGTTTGCCTTATCAAAATGCAACACCTCACATTTATCTAAAGGAAACTCCATCTGTCAATCCCCAGCTCATTTGGCCCATCATATCAAGGTCCCATTGTACTCTGAGATAATCTTCTTCACTGTCCATTACACCACTTATTTTAGTGTCATCTGCAAACTTACTAACAATGCCTCCTGGATTCAGATTAAAATGATTTATATAAATTACGAAAAGCAATAGACCTAGCACTGATCATTGTGGCGTACTGCTGGTCACAGGCCTCCATTTTGAAAAGCAACCCTCTTGCCACCACCCTCTGTCTCCTATCTTTGAGCTTATCTTGTATCCAGTTGTTTAGCTCCCACTGGATCTGATGTGATCTAAACTTACTAATCAATCTACAAAGCTGAACCTCGTTGAGCGCTTTGCTGAAGTCCATGTTAACAATGTCTACCTCAATGTTCAATTACTAATGCCATAAGATAGTTAACAACAACTTGAGGGCATACAAAGATATACATTAGATAATAAAATGTAAGAAATAGTTTCTTTTCTAACATAGGATGTATTGTGTGATGTTATGAATCACTACTGTCTGGGTCATGCTTGGTCTACTGTTTATCACTTTTGATTGTTCAGATGTAATTAAATCTTTTCTTTTTAAAACCCATTAGCTTTTGTGCCTACAATTTGTTGAAATTCACAACTGAAATGTAGCATTTTTAATATCAGAGTTATTTGAGGAATCTTTTGAAAGATTTCGACTTAAAAGATGTTTTGCATACCCGCACAAGGGGCTGGCGTTTTCCAATATCCTTTATACTTATTTCTAACCTCTGCCCTTTCTATTATTATTGAAGAATCTGTTCCATTCAAGCTGCACAACAGCTGGCTTGCATTCACTTTGATGTCTTTGATCCTTTTAAGTGACCCAGGTACAAGTCCTCCAGGTACAACTTTGTTTCTGTGTTATTGAAACAGACCTAATGTGCACTTGCGCAGGTTCCTCACTCTCACAAACTTGGAAATACTGGAATGAACCAAAAAAGAACAGATTTGATTTTGCTGGCTTTAAAGTGGAAACGTCACCTGATAATGCACTCCCAACAGAGCAACAGCAATGCAGAGTCAGTTAAAATCAGGTGACATGTGAAAGCAGATCCTGTTTCATGTAAACATGGGCCTTTGGGAGTAAGAGAAAAGGAGGGAATGACAGTTGATGCAGCCAACTAGATGGTCTCTTTTCAGAGATCAAGAGGTGCAACCAAATTAACTTATTGCAGCTCTTGAAATCTGAAATAAAAACTCTGTGTTCAGCAGTTCAAACAGTATATATGAAGAGAGAAACAGTTGATAGGCTGAATTTTATAAAATATCATCTGTGTCAGTTTTATTGAGTTTTGTGCAGGATTTCTCTCCATTACCTTCAAGTTAGTGCACATAATTCTCTGCTGATCATCTCATGCCTGTGGTGTCACACTCACATTGTCTTGTGCTCGCAGTGATGCGAGTACTTGCTGCTGCCTGGACCGAGGACCCAACTGAGGTCTGTTCCCGTTTACAGAGCTTCAGACACCATGTTGAGGTTGTACAAGACATTTGTGAAGCCTTTTCTGGAGTACTGTGTGCAGTTCTGATTTGCCCTGTTATAGGAAGGATATTATTAAACTGGAGAGGGTGCAGAAAAGGTTGTGGGGAATGGAAGGTTTGAGTTATTAAAAATAGGCTGGACTTTCTTTCACTGGAATGTAGGAGGTCGAGGGGTGACCTTATTGAGATTTATACAATCATGAGGGGCATAGATAAGTTGAATGACAAGGGTCTTTTCCCTAAGGTAGGGGGAGTTTAATACTAGGGGACATATTTTTAAGATGAGAGGAGGAAGTTTTTAAAAAAGGAAATGAGGGGCAGCTTTTTTACACAGTATGGTTTATTTGTGGATTGAACTGTCAGAGGTGCTGGTGGATGCAGTTACAGTTAAAACATTTAAAAGACATTTGGATATGTACATGAATAGGAAATAGTTGGAAGGATATGAGCCAAATGTAGGCAGGTGGGACTAATTTAGTTGGGAATATGGTTGACATGGACTGGATAGAACAAAGGGTCTGTTTCCATGCTATACAACACTATGGCTGGAGTTGGTTTGTAGCCCATGTATTATTGTCACTGTGTAAGCAGTTGGGGCGGCATGGTGGCTCAGTGGTTAGCACTGCTGCCCCACAGCCTCAATCGACCCACGTTCGATTCCAGCCTCGGGCGACTGTCTGTGAGGAGTTTGCACATTTTCCCCGTGTCTGCGTGGGTTTCCTCCGGGTGCTCCGGTTTCCTCCCACAGTCCAAAGATGTGTAGGTTAGGTGGATTGGCCATGCTAAATTGCCCATAGTGTTCAGGGAGGTGTAGATTAGGTGGGTTATAGGGGGATGGGTCTGGGTGGAATGCTGTGGGGTTTGGTGTGGACTTGATAGACCAAAGGGCCTGTTTCCCCACTGTAGGGATTCTATGATTATGCAACATTGGCGTAGCTCATACAGCAACATGTCCATCCCTTCACTGATCAGGGCTGACAAACATGACAAGCTGCCTGGTTTTATATCTGTGTTTAAAAGACAACGCAAGACAGAAGTACTGTCGGGACTGAATGAGACATAAAAAGGCAAGACAGGGAGAGATGATGTGACCATCCAAACAGGTGCAAAGTGAGCAAGTGCTAAGCGCAAATGAGGAGCCCTGGGATTCGCTCTGTTGTGGTATGTCGGATATCCTTTTCCTACAAAGTGGCCTGGCAGCAGCATTGCGAGGAAAGGTGTCTGTGTTCTCCAAAGTGCGGTATTGTTGTATTCCAAGTGATTTGGAAATGTGCCATGGTGATGTGAGTGAGGTTGGTGCATGTTGTCTGTGGATGAAGGAGCCAGCCAAGGACTGACATGTTGGGAACTGCTGCCTAAGATGAAGGCTTGCGGGGAGCAAGCATCAAACTGAAGCTTGTGTCTGGAATTTTTGTGTCTGGAATTGTCATCGTCTAGTTTCTCTGCACTGTCTGATAAAATGGCAAACTACATACAAACAAGGCAAGATTAGGTAATCATTAAAGTTAACATGTGCAAATAGGCCTCTCATCACTTTATTCTGAGGTCCTTGTCTTGCCATTAAATCTTGGATGGAAAATATGACCTTTATTCTCAATGTCAAGAATAGAATAGAATATCCTTTATTGTCACATGTACTCGAGTACGGAAGTATAGGGGCATGGTGAAAAGTTTTACAATGTTTCTATCTTAGGTACAAGTATTTAGGTACAAATCTATAGATACAAAAGAGGAATACAAAGAAAAGTAGTTGCATTACTTTACAGTGTTTAAAGAATAAATTAGAAATAAGACATAGTCAAAGATTGATATTACAGTCAGATAAAAAAAATTAAATAAACATTACATTGCAGCAACTCAGCACAGGGGCCTCCACATGTGGCCTGACTGCCTGTGCCAGACCCCAGTCCAACAACTGTCTCTGCTCTGCTCCAGGCCTCCAGTCCACTCCGTACCAGCTCTTGGCTGTTCCAGGACTGCCATCCCCGCGCTGTTGCTGCTCTGGGACTGCTTCCACGTGAATCTCATGATCTTACCAACTAACCTACCATTGCCCACATCATTCAAATGTTAGGAAGATGCCCTAAATCATAGAATCTATACAGATGAGGAAGCAGACCATTCAGCCTATCAAGTCCACATTGACCCTCTGAAGAGCACCATACCCAGAGAACCTCCCCCCTGCCCAACCCCTGTAACCCTGCATTTCCCATGGTTAATCTACCTAGCCTACATATCCCTGGACACTATGGGTAATTTAGCATTGCTAGTCCACCTAACCCGCACGTTTTTGGACTGTTGGAGGAAACCAGAGCACCCAGAGGAAACCCACACAGAGACATGGAAAATATGCACACTCCACACATTCAATCACCTGAGGCTGGAATCGAATCCAGGGTCCTTGGTGCTGTGAGGCAGCAGTGCTAACCACTGAGCCACCATGCCATAGATGGGTTACTTCTCTGCAGTTCTCTCTCCACAGTTGCTATCTGATCTACTGAGGAGTTTCAGCATTTTTGATTTGTATCTGCACAAGTGTTTGCTTTTAGTGTAAGGTATAAAAAGGTTTATTGTTCAGGAAAAAGACCACATGTTGTTTGCTCAACTTTTGAGATACAGATTGTTATATATGGGTCTGTAAGTGTTAGTACTGAGGAATGCTATAAACGCCACACTCTTTGCTAATGACATATAGACATGTGGCAGAACATTGTAGGATTTAAAAGGAGTGCAAACTGACATCTGGTCCTGCTCAAAATCTCTAACAGTATGTCTACTTTATTAATGCATCCTTTAACGAGATGATAACATGTAATAAATTTGACTTTTAACTACAAGGAATTATTCTATTTAGACCAAGAAGTGCTTTTCTCTATCACACTAGACAAAGCAGGCCCTGGTAGGTTCCTGTATTTAAAGAGGATGGTGGCAGCTAAATTGTCATGAGCAGCAGCTCCTACAGCATTGTGAACTGGCTTGACCATGCGTACATTGTGTTCTAATACTCAAATTGTTTATTTTGCTAAGTTTGATGTGAAATTTAAACAAGATTTTATTAACCTAGCAGTGTCTAATCTGTTTGGGAATATATACTCAAATCCATTTTTACTTATAAATTATAAAACCCATTGCATAATAAGTAGCTAATTTCTTCACATGAACTAATCTTGTAAGACCTATATGCTGGAATAATATTGTTGATATTTTTAATGTTTTTATCTTAAATATAATGGAAAATAAAATCAATTTGGATTTTTAAATATCATTCACCATGAGGTTTAGTCTGTTTCTTTTTTTTAAGGTCCGGTCCCATCAACTATTTTACTTATTGCTATAAAATTATCAAGAGTAAGTTGTATTTTGTAGACAGACTTGTTTATCAAATAGCCCACATGTCATAATATGGCTCGCCAAGGGGTCCTATCCACTCAGTGATAGCTTCCAAATGCAGAAAGTACCGGTGGAAGATTCTGCGAATATCTGCTTCTTCAATCGGACACCGCTTGTTTCCTGCCCTCGCTGGTAGGCTCACTCGTAAGCTTATCAGCAGTAAACACAGAAGGGAATTTGCCTCTGTTTGGAAGTACAGTGAGCATGGCAAACATCCCTATCTTCATTCAGCCAGAGGTCTGGACATGGGCTGTTGTAGCAAGTCTGTCAAGAATGAGGGGGGCTGACTGTAAGGAGTAAGGTCTGCTGGACTTGTAAGGAGGGGAGAGGCTATGAGCAGCAAGAGACTTCCCACGTTTTGATGAGGACACATGGTTGTGGACTTGTTCTTTCATTGTATATGATGTGTCTCTGTTTTCTCGTTTCCTTTCAGGAAAGGAATTTGCAGAGAGAGAGTAGCTTGGTGTTTGGAATTTTCTTTTAATTCTCCTCGCCCAAAAGTCGGGGGGTGGTGGGGGAGAGAGTGAAGGAGAGAGAATAAAGATTTGGATTCTTCCTGTTTCACATGCTGGATGTTTCTGCCGAATTATCTAAGTACAGATGTGTAGCCACTTGCCCAGGAGCCACGTTATTACCACACTGACTTTTCCTGAACAGAGACAGCTGGTTATTTTTGGGGAAACAAAAAATCAAAAGTTTGTCACTGGGTAGATCTACCCTGAACACACACCACAAAGCTCAGCAGTCTAGCATCTTCCCTTAAAAATGCAACACCATCTTTTACAGTCTCTTGGTTTCAAGCAGTCCATAGTCCAAAGAATAAAAGTGGTCTTTACATGTGCTGGTACTTTTTATCCCTTAGTTAATTGACAAAACAATTTATTTTTAATTTGACATTTTTGAAAGAAAGTGTGCTGTTCAATATGGTTTCAATAATAGATTTGTTGTTCTCTTTACCAAAGCAAAAGATCCAAGGCAAAAGCCCCAGCGCCACCAATAATCTCCAAGCATGTTGAGAGTTCTTCAATAAATAAGAGCCTAGAGGGTGAAAGTAAAACCATGGAACAGGAAAACAACAATGTGAACACACACTTCAATTTGACTGTGGTTCTGCCAGGAGGAGTGGAGCACTCGACCAGTATAAATGGAAGGTAGGTCTTCATGGACCTTTTTCTCTAATTGACCTAGAATGCATCTTTTTGAAGCATGTTGGTTTGTGTTTCAACTGAAACACTTTATAAAAGTTTGTTTAACATAGTCGTCATGTCACTGTGCCAGATGACCACTGACCATTAAATGCATCATATGAAATAATGTTAATTATGTTAAGTATATAATTGTATATGCAATGTCTTCTAGGGCTGAAGTTTACATTAATTTGAACTAAGTCTGTGTTGTGTCAAGTTATTTGAAGGGATTCTCATCACAAGGCTAATGAGTTCTGTTGCCCTATCTTACTGAATCTGTCTCATTATTACCTACCATGCCCCTGCGGCATCACTCAGTGGTCTTGTGCTGAAAAACTGGCATCCCTTGTGCTCATGCCATCTTTAAAAGACTGTTGTGCACCTGGATGAGCAGTGACATTCCAAATGGGCCCTGCTTGATCAAGGATAGAGTCTGAGTGGCTCGGTGAAGAAGATCGCGCTGCAATTCTCTGACAGGGATCTTCAGGTCCTGGTGGATGGGGCATTTCAGTGAAGAGGCATTTTCTTTCTGGAGGAGCGGCAGGAGAGACCATGCCACCAGATTCTGCTAGCCTGGTCCAAGGTCGCCACACTGGTCAGTGCCATCTACTGGATGCAGAAAGAAGGTCAATGATATTTTTCACTCTGCCAGGGTAAATGCCATACTCTGTTACCTCACACTCACTCCATCTCTGCAACTGAACCTATCTCCCACCTAGGTTTGTGCACTATCAATCTCACTATTGCCTTTAACACCTTCCCTCACCTGCTGCTGCTCTCTCACACAAAACAAACCTCTTAACCCTGCATGCCCCCTGTGCTGCCTTCTCAGTCCTTCGGTACATCTCAACACCTTCCTCCACGTATACTAGCACTAGCAGCCACGTTAGCTACTGTAATCTAACCCATTCCCCCCCTCCTTTTTTCTCAACACAGACAGAGCCGTACAGGTGGAGGAATGTCTGACCACCATTCCCTCACACCCTACAAGAAAAGGATCATGGCCCTTGCAGGAGGAGACTGAGTCTACTTCTGTGGGGATGTGCAGCCTCTAGGCTGAGGACGCCTCTAGGCTGAGGACTGCTTTGCAGCAAGGAAGCTGCTAGTTTTTGTGATTATGCTAATTGGCAGGGCAGGGCAGCACAGGGCAAGGCAGGAATATTAGTCACTAAGAGAGTAAGTGAGCATCCCTGACATGCAGCCTGGACCAGTCTGCGAGCTGGATGTTTGTTCATGTAACAGCCATTGGCCAAGGTTCAAAGGAAACTCTATAAAGAATATCAGAAACAGAACAGGTTCTTAGCAATGTGAGCAGTCAGTGTTCCAACTGTGGCTCATCTCCCCCCACTCCCATCCCCATCCCCACCACAGACACACGCGCGCATACGCACACAGACACACACGCACATACACACGCACAATCCTGACTGATCTCTGTTCAGCTCCCAGACTGATGTGCTGTGAATCCCTGAATCCCTGGATTGCGTGCATTGGCCCTGTAGAACTGATTATGGCCCACACCCCAGACTGTAGTGTTATAGAACCCCTGATCCTGACTGACTGACCATGTCTGAGCTCCTGGACTGAGATTGGCTGCTGCCCTTGACTGACTTAGACTGACTGAAGGAGTTCCCCCTTGGCCTGACCAAGGACTATTCGCATTAGAGATATGGCCATTTGGCTGAAGCACATGCAATGTGTTTGCTATCTAAGCTGTTGGCATATGCTGTAGCTGTGACATTGGTGTAACACAGTGCTGTACAGCTACATGTCCATCCCCTTAACTAATCATTGCTGACAGCTGTGACAAGCTGTCTGGCTTTGTGTCTGCACTAAATAGCAAGGCAACATAGAGATACTGTGTACTTTTAAATTCTGAATGAGACAGCAAAGCAAAATAAAGGCAAAGTGAGAGATGCCGTGAGCCTCCAAGTAGGTGTGAAGCAAGTGAGTGATAAGAAGGCAAGTGAAGATCCCTGAGCTGCAGCCTGCTATGAGCTGGATGCTTGTTCCTGTGGCCTGGTGCTTGTCCGATGCTAACTTCTGTAGATGGCGATAGCTTGGGGTGCAGGCAGTCACTGCCCATGGAGTGTACCCTGAGATGTTGGGACTGCTGGCCAAGATGGAGGCACAGAGGAGCAATCATTGAGCTGGAGCCACCAAGTATCTGCTCTGACTTTCATGTCAGGGATTGTCACTGTCGTCTTCCCAGTGCGTGGGATAACAGGAAATTGCATGTAAAGAAGTCAAGGCTAGATACCAGTGACATGTAAATGCAAAGAGACCACTCGTCACACACAAGGGAGATTCTCCTCTCACCATTCAAGGCATGGTTGGAAAACCAAGCTTCTTTTTCTTGATGTCAAGAATCTAATTCTCCTACACCGCCATATTTTCCCAACAGACTTAACATTCCAAATATCATTTAGGGGCTGGAAAAATTCAGCCCCGTGTTTAGTCGGAGCGAGGAGGACTTTTATTCATATCAGTTCAAATTTAAGAAGAAGAATCTAATTGTTTGATGTCTTCAATCTGTAATCTTTTATGTGCTGATGCTTGAACAGTGCAACACAGAAGACGACCTTTTGCCCCATTCTGCCTGTGCTTACTCTAGAGAAGATATTCAATCCGTCCTCTTCCACAAATAGACTTTTTGTAGATAAATATACACTTCTGCAAAACAAAATGCACTAATTTCATCTCATTTACAGTATTTCGAAGTAGTTATATAAACAAAAGGAAATTGGTTTGAAGAAAGTAGTAAAGAACAAGAGTTGTTTTGTCTGCATTAATTATTAGCCCAGAATTTAGCAGCACAGTGTTGGATAAAGTTAATACACTTAACAATTCATCAATTAGACCTAAAAAAATCCCACATCGTACAATAAGCTCACAATTGCTAATCTTAAAATCTCAGCGCCTCAGAGCAAAAAACAGCTGGCTGGATTTGCTCCACAAAACATTGCCTGCCTGTCTGCTGAAAAAGTATGCATGTACCGAAGAGGAGATTGCCAAGGAATTCCGGGACAGTATGCCTAATTCGAAAATAAGCAGATTTTTTTTGATCTGCTCGTGAGCTGCACAAATGGAAGTGAGGAATACTTTGATCCTTATTCAAAACAGATAGTTAATGACTTCTAATATGATTTGTGACAGTCATTTGCTTTATTTGATTACCTTTCTTTCAAGTGATCATTCTGATCAACATTGTATATTTGTCCTTATTTTTGATCTGCTTGTATGCATGACCAGGGCTCATCGGAGACTGTTTGCATAGGATATTCTGAAGTGAACTGCTTCAGTGGCAAAGCTGTGATTTATAACCAAAGACCAAAGTGTTCTATAGGACCAATCATCAAGAATGAACCATTTTCCTTTAATCAAGGTTAAATGTCACCTCTGTCCCGATATATCTTTTGTAACGATTTATTTACTTCAAGCATTAAGATTCGTGTTGCCTAAGCCTGATCTGAGGTAATCTCCAAAACTCTTCGAAAAAAACTAATTGACTTTTGAAGTGTTTCTAAAGAAAGTTACCCTTGTATATATCATTCTTGCTTATATCGGTGTTAGTTGTTTCATAACTGTCAGACCAACTGGTGCATTCAACTTGACCTGTACAATTACGCTGTTTAATGCACCACAATTAAATGCTCCCTATCCAAAAAAGAAGTGGTCTCATAAGGGAAGTGTTAAACAGCTGGAAAAAAACAACCATAGCGAGTTAGGAAATGATATGCAATACTTTCATCAACCATCTTACGCTCTTGGCAATCAAAACTAGGCCAGGGACTGAAATTGTCCATGAATTTTAATGCAGAATGTGTACCTTTTGTGCATCATGATTTCTGCTCCAACCAAGAATTGTGCTGGCTCTCTTTTGAAGATGTGAGACATCACTCACCATTCTCATCTGCACTTTGCTCCAAAGTTCTATTCCCTGGAAAACGAGATTTTCAAATGCTTTGATTAGCGACAGAAACACTTCCATCTTAAATGTTTCTTGGCTTTATTTAGATGATTATAAATAGAGCTGTATATATTATATCGATCCAACATGGTTTTCCAGTATAGACTACTTTTTTTATATAAAGTTAACATATTTAACATTTAGTGAAATTCAAAATTAGTTCCTATCCTGACCTGTTGGGATTAATTCATACTTTTCCAGTAACCTGTCAATTGGTTTTGAATGCTGTTCACATTCAATTATCAGATAGAATCGCAGTAGTGGTACTGTCAGCAAGTTAATTCCTTGTTTTGCAGCAATGAGTTGTTTAAGTTGTTTATATGTTTGTAAAAAAAATTGTTTTTCTAGCACACCCATGATGGATTTGTTGATTTTCCTTTGTGGCAAGTATCATTTGAATCCTTCAAATCATACAATAGAATTAATGGGAAGGGAGAAGAATCAAGTTCAGTTCAAGCCGAACACTTTGATTGGAGCAGTTGAAGTGGAGAAACTTATTCTAAAGCAGAAAAATATAGAAGAAAAGAAGACACCTATATCACTGGTGCCTGAGGTTAGTAAAATCGATTAGCACATCATGGTGGCAATAATGACACTTCACAAATACTTTTAATATTGAAAGATGTTCTTGATTTTGTAATGAATAGGTTTAACTGAAAGTATAAGTTCAGGTGCAGAAAATAAGGCAGTGATATGTAGGGGTAGGGTGTCCACCCAGTTGTGTTAATTTTTTGGTATAATGTATTTAAATCTAAGTAACTTATGCAAAAGATTGCATCATTTATGTTGCACGTGAATCGAGTTTCTCCAATATTCTCTGGTTTTAAAATCATCAAACTCAAAGCTGGCCCTTCCCTTAAAACTGGTCCCACCCTATTGCTGAATTAATCACCATTAGAAGGTTCTACTAATTATACTCATTTTCGGACAAAAGTGCTGTGTGCCATAATAATTAAAGTAGTTTTCTTTTAAAGATCCTTTTCAGCAATGTAAAATCTGATTACTAAAATGATTGCCATTTGATGTAAATAATATTTTCTGTGATAATCCATCTGCCTTACACTAGCACTCTAAATCATATCGAGGAAAATTTTTTTTAAGCCTGTACTTTTCTTAAAAAAAAAGTTTTAACTTTTCAAAGCTAATTATACCTGCCCCCCCCCCACCACATTTTACATTCAATGACGTATAGATAAGTTTAAGAAGAAACACAAAAGATACAGGACTTCTCAAATAAGCCCACTTTTTCCTTTATTCATTTGTGGGATGTGGACACGATTGGCTACGCCAGCATCCGTCCCCCATCCCTAATTGCCCAGAGGGTAGCTAAGAGTCAACCACATTGCTGTGGGTCTAGAGTCACATGTAGGCCAGACCAGGTAAGGATGACTAATTTCCTTCCCTGAAGGATATTAATGAACCAGATGAGTTTTTCTGACCATCAACAATGGTTTCATGGTCATCAGTAGGCCCTTAACTCCAGATTCTTTACTGAATTCAAATTCTACCATCTGCCATGGCAGGATTTGAACCCAGGTCCCCAGGACATTAGCCGAATTTCTGGATAAACAAATCCAGTGATAATACCACTAGGTCACCGCCTCCCCTTTTTGATTCAGTTTGCACCCAAATGGCTGATTACACCCAAAGTGGAAACTTAACCTTGTAGGGTTTGACTTTATATTTAAAAAGAGTGTACATATTTCTTAAGTTCGTAGAAAATAAAGTGACGTTGAGACTGCAACCATATCTGATATATGTTATTAAATGGCAGGACTTACTCAAAGGGCTGAATAGACCAATCCTGTTCCTAAGTTCTTTGTTCCTGCATAAGGTTCCTTACCAGCACTTAGCAAACCAGATGCCTCTACCACCAAGGGGCACTAAGGCACCAGGCACATGAAAACATCACCAACTGCAAATTCCCCTCCAAGATGCACACATCGTTCTAGCTGGAAAGTATACTGCCATTTCTCCATCATTGCTGACTCAAAGTCATAGCATTGCCAGCGTAAGAAGATTGTGGAAGTTCCTACAATACACAGAGTGCTCAGCTTCAAGGTGACTTACAACAAAATTCACTGAGCTGAATAGAGACATATCAACTGGAAGATTCCCTCACCATGCCATGCATCATTTGTTTTTTAAGTGACCATGCATGTGCGGTTGCACAAACATGTTTAAAGGGTGCCTGAATTTACTTAAATCAGTTGTGCACTGCTTAAAAGCAAAAGGTATATTGCTGATAATGACCTTCTCCAAGGCTTTGTAGGCAAGAGCAATAAAATCTGCCTTTGCCATTGATAGCCACAAGCCTTAGGCATATTTTTTAAACTAAACTAAACAATGAATGAGATTTTGCAGTCAGCACACAACATTGTTACTTGCTGCTGACCTGAAAAAGCTGCTGTCAAAGATCTAGTGATCTCTGTGGTGCAGGCTTCCCTTTTTCCTGATGGCAGTTTAAATCTGGTGCCAAGTAAAGGGACTTCCACATTGCAGGAATAGTGATGTCAATGAGCAGATAGGGAAGCTTTTAAACTATTCCCACACACTGTAAACTTGGAACTTAAAAACATGCAGACCCTTTCACATTTTAATTTAAGGTTCCAAATTATTGATTAAAGTATTATTGGATTGGATTTAGATGGAAGCTGAAATAGCGGTATGAACAAATGTTTTTTGCAAAATGAATTTTTAAAACACTTTTTGGAGAAATGTCACATTCCGTGAAAATAGTATTGCCTTTACAGAGCTCCTAAATTTGACTTGCAGTAATTTGAAGTTAGTGCATTATTTAAAACCCATTTAATGTTGTTGAACATTTAAGATTTAAATTTTTAGCATTTTTAAGGACTTCTGCACTGAGATGAGCAATATAAAAGTGAAAATTTATATCTGTTCATTGACGATCAGGAAATGCTGTTGGATTAAGAAAATGGTGAAGAATCTTTTAGCACTGTATCCTGTACTAAAGAGTTAAATCACTGACAACAGAATCTGAATTTCCATGGTATATGTCATATGTTACTGTCAGTTCCAGCGGAATAAATGCAAAAAATTTCCATCAATTCACTGTCATTGCTTCCACAAAATTTGGACCAATCTGTCAATAATGAAATGTTTTCCAACAGTGATTGATATTTAAAATGAGAAACTTAAAATGTCAAGAGTTGATATATTCATCCAGAGTTAAAAGTTTAGAAAATAGTTATTTTGTCCAACCATAAACACTAAATGAAATAATATATCAGTTTCACAGCCTCAGAAGTCCTATTTCAGAGAAAATTTCATTACCCCTCTCTATATTAATCTTTATAATCTCTGTTTTGCTTACCAGATATAATCCAGAATTTTTCTTCTGAAAGGCCTGAGTTTGTTTCACATAAATTGGCATAGAGCTGAGTTTATCCAATCTATCCTCTTTAATCTCCAATCCAAGTGGAGGCCTCTTAGATTTTGCGCTGCTATCCACTTGTCTTGTTCTCATTGTTGTTAGCAAATTACCTACATGCATTTATACTTTCAATTCAAATTGGCATTTTCAAAATTCAGCCATGCCTCAACTTCATCTTTTATTCAATGAAAACAAGTTCGATCCTTGATGTTCCTAAATTCAGGTTATAGACTCATACATTACTCTTGTGTGATCTCCTCCTAATTCACCAAAGTGGAATGCAACAACTCCAAATAACTGTTTTCATCATTGCCTCATCAATAATCTATATGACATTAAAAATAATTGTCTTAAACAATACTGATGTGGATAACACACCAAAACTTAAAGTGTGAACTGAGCATGATCTTATAATCCAGATGATGCTATTTTATACTTCTGAACTCCAAAAGTCTGAGCTTGAGAGGAAACTAAATGATACCCCTCAAATGTCAGCAATGTGAGAACACTGAAATGAACCTTGTATGGGATATTAATGAGCATCAGTCTTTCACTCGTGGAAGACTTGAGCTTTTGTGATTAATACATGTATGTTTTTCTCTTGAATCTTTCAAAATATTTACTTTGTTTTCCCGTTTTGATATTTTGTGATAAAACAACACCTTTCATACCTTTCATTTTATAAGTAAACTCCTTTGATTTCCTTTTAGACAATCTTTGTGATGTAAGAGTTGTTGCAAGAGTCACCCAAATTTGGTATTAATACTTGAGGCAGAAGTCCAGAATTTGCATTGAGCACATTTTAGTTGGCTGGAAAAACAAAGGTTGTTTCATTATCTGAAATATGTTTCACTTTGACCTGCCTGAAAATCATAATGATAAGACAATTCTGGTGAGGATTAGGTTGTCCTGAGAAGCTGCAAATATGAGACAAGTACTTTAGGGTTGTAAATATTTTTTAGACAATTCTTTTATCTATCAGAAGGGGGTTTTCCATTGAATATGGAATGGTCTGCTGATCCTCAGCTCTCATCTGTATTAAATCTTCAGATCTTTTGATAGTTCAATCTTCCTATCTTGGAAGAGCTCATAACTCTTAGCATTAGGTGTTGCTGATAACTCCAGAGTGAGAAAACTATTGCGTATGTTTTCCAAAGGCAAAATCACCATGCCAAAATTTGGATTAAGTGCAGCTCATCCTTAGTTTGCACAATAGTGAGCAATTGCCTGAATTTAATGTATTTTAAATTGTAACTATATCAACATTTTCAACTTGTACATACACATTCTGACAAACCATCTTTTTACTTTCAGCAAACAGTACGTGTTGTAGTAAACTACAAGAAAACACAGAAAACTATAGTGCGTGTTAGTCCTCTTGTTCCTCTTCAAGAACTAGTTCCAGTAATCAGCAATAAATGTGAATTTGATCCAAAAAGCACTATTCTCGTCAAAGACTTTGAGTCTAAGGAGCCCTATGACTTAACAAAATCTCTAAAGGAGCTTGGCATACGAGAAGTATATGCATTGGACACTAGTGTAGGTATGTACCTGCTAGAAGTTGCTGAAATTTGTGGCACAATGATTTCAGGCATATAGCTTGGTGTAGCATGATATTATTTTTAAATAAAGTACATAGCACTTTAAAACTTAAACATCCATTTGTTCTTTCATGTAAATACATATCCCAAGCTAAATGAGAGTGTTAATCAGACAAAAATGCACGCTGAGACTATTAGGTAGAATGATCAAAATCTTGATTGAAGAGGTTGATTTTATGCAGAGCTTTAAAGGAGTTGAACTGGGAGGAAATGTTTAGAGAATTCCAGAATCTGGGCTGCTAAATGCATGGCTACTGATGATATGGCCAACGAGTGGGTGGTTGTGACACAGTGGTAGTGTTCCTCCCTCTGAGCCAAAACCCTTCAGAGGTGTGTCATAACATGTCTGACAGGTTGATTTAAAAATATCTAAAATAATCAGGAGATTTTCAGGGTGGGTTATGGTACCATGAAGGAATTTAAACACGAAGATGAGAGTTTTATGCAACTTTGTGGTTTGTGGGATTCTTAGTCAATCTAGCACAGCAAGGACAGCTAAATCAGTGATCACTCTAAATTTTCTTAGTGTGTGGTAATTTGGTTATTTTAGTACACAATACCTTCAGTTTAGCACAGCCATGCACGAAGCAACTGAAATGGCCTATATGGTAACTTTGGTTGTAGGACTCCCATGCACGTGTGTAACTTAGAGGGAACATTAAAGGAAGGAAGTGATAAGTGAGTGAGTAGGTCAAGTTGATGCTTGACAAGTGGAGAGACAGCCAACAAATAACTGCAGTGGTTGACCATGGAAATAGTAAAAATGAGGGCTTCTGTATCAGATGGACAGAGGTGGGTGATGTTATAGATGTAAAAATGTTAGCGTTATTGTGGTCGGTGTGTAAGAACAGAAGCTAGTTTCAAGGTTGAATTTTTGAACAATTGAATAGTAATTGGGGCTGTAAGAAATGAGAGAGAGAGACGCATGCTGTCAACACACGCGGAAGATGATCTATATCTGAAAATGGTGTTACTAATGGGAAATAAGAGTAAGTTATTGTTTATGGATTATATTTTGTAAATCAACATTATTCTACAAAGTAACTTCGTCAATATTTTTTAGGATTCTCTGAGGCTAATTTTCAAGGTGGATCCATTCAGCAAGGTAATGATGTTTTAAATGTTGGTCCAGAGAATTTCACAAAAAAATAGGTTTTTAAACTTAGTTTTTCTGTTGTTTTGACTCAGACTGAAGATATGGTGTACTCTCGTGTATAGGTGTAACCCTCACTTGCTTTTTTTTTCTTTATTCATTTATGGGATGAGGGCGTCTTTGGCTAGGCAGCATTTATTGCCCATCCCTAATTGCCCAGAGGGCAGTTGAGAGTCAACCACATTGCTGTGGCTCTGGAGTCACATGTAGGCCAGATCAGGGTAAGGATGGCAGTTTCCTTCCCTAAAGGACATTATTGAACCAGATGGGTTTTTCCTGACAGTCGACAATGGTCATCATTAGATTCTTAATTCCAGATATTTACTGAATTCAAATTCCACCTCCTGCTGTGGCGGGATTCGAACCTGGGCCCCAGAATCTGCGTCTCTGGATTAACAGTCTAACGGTAATACCACTAGGCCATTGTCTCCCCCTAAACAAGTGCTGTTTTTTTTTCATTTACCCCCATTATTACCCTGTCCCATTTGTTTGCAGGCAAGTCTGCCCATTGCTAGTCTGTAAAATCAGATAAAGTTGATATTTGCAGCAGGATATTAACACAAACACAATGTGTACTGTGCAACCAATATTTACTACTGTGTTTTCTAACTTCCTACAAATCTACTCAATGTTTTAGGACAGTTTCACATTCCAGCAAATGCAACTCTGGAGAAGGAAAACAAGGGATTCTTCAACATATTTAGACTGAGTAAGAAGAAACGTGAAAAAGTAAGCTTTTCATGTGGGGTTTTAAAACCGTTTCTGTGTTGAGTCTGACCAGATTACAGCTGGTCAGTGCAGAATAGCAGAAGTTCTGATGAAAGGTTATTGACATGAAATATTAAAGGAGACATGTGGTTGAGATTTTTCTCTGTCTTACATTCATTGGGACAAACTCAAGAATGACCTATTTCAAAGGAAGAATCAGCATCCTTTCCTCATGTAGTATAAATTGCTTTCTTGTTGCTTCCTTTGAGTCCAAAATGAAAGTATTCCATAGCATTTCTATTTTATCAGCAGTACACAAGTTTGATACAACTAAGTGATGATATGATAAACAAAAACAGAAACTGGTGGTAAAGCTCAGCAGGTCTGGCAGATTCTGTGGAGAAAAATCAGAGTAACATTTCAGGTCCAGTGACCCCTCCTCAGAACAATTTTGACAATATGTTAACTCTCTTTCTTTCTTCACAAGCTCTGCCTGACCTTTTAAGTGTTTCAAACATTTTCTATTTCTTTTACCCTCCAGAGTACCAGCGCAAGAGTACTTTGATTTAGTGACAGTCTATCATGATAGGTCTGAGCTGTGATAATTTTGCATGAAGTCAGCTACCAGCTCTTTCCATTTTAACTCTCTGGTAGCAGCATTCATTCTGAAAACTTTATAATTTTCCAGGATTGCAATAACTTTTAATACAAAAAGAATTGAAAACTAAACTTTGATTTAATTTCCAGCCAGCAAGTGCACCTGCAACCCCACTAGTAAGTCAGCAAAGACCACTTGGCATGAGCAGTGCAAGTGCTTATTGCCCAACATATGAATCTAATACTTTGCCCTCAGATCTTCCGAAGAAAAGACGAGCACCTGCACCACCGCTATCTGTTTCACAGAGTTTTCCAAAAGATTTAACTCAGCAAGCATCAACTAGACCAACATCATATGTTTTTCCAGATGCTCCTGTCAATTCTACTGAACAGGTCTCTCAAGTAAGTTCTTGGATTTATAAAACTGGTTCAGCAGCCTTAATAGAATATTTGTATTGCTACCTTTTCAATTGGAATTTTTTTCATCTCTACTCTGACGTTCACTTTGGAGGATAAATTGGACTAAAACACTTGAATATGTTTTCTGTAACCACTGTAAACTGCACCAACTTGCCTTCTATTTGAATGACTGCACCTTTTTATAGTATTAGCTTCAGATTTGTTAGCTTTTATTTCCTTTCCTGGTTGATAAAAATGTTGTTAGTCTTTTATCTGATATAGATTACCACCTAGTTGGGACTATAGAATATGTGCTTGCACACAGCTGTTTGAATGATATATACAAACTTTTGATAACTTGTTACTACCTCGAATCTCATTGCTCAAAACGATAAAATAACAGCGTCTTCCCAGTCATTATCAGATTGATGGATGGACTCTCTAACCTCAAATAACATTCATCTTGCTTAACGTTGATCTTGCCTAGTGCACACCCTGTGCAGTGTAACCTGTATGCCTCTAAGTCTTTTTGATCTGTACACCCTTTGCTTACTGTGATCTGCCTGTAACGTTCGTAAACAATGCTTTTCACTGTATTTCGGTACATGCGACAATAAGTCAATCAATCAAAATAATTTTGGGTTTCTAAGCTTTCATTTTATAATCTATCTTGGCTTTTCTACTCAACTTGATGTAACAAATAAATTGGAGGATCTCTTGGAAGTGCAAGAGTCAGTTTTCCAGACTAAGAATTCAGCAATATTGTGACCATCCCTAGTGTTTGATGCTTGTTAACTAGATAACATTGAATCCCTGGGAAAAATACAGTCGATTCCACTATATAGAACTTTTGAGGGAGATTGGGTGATATGTCTTTTCAGCTTCAGACTTTGACTCAAAAAATGGATACTTTGCTTGCCGGTACTTTTATAAGATGATACAAGGGAACAAGCATGCAATAGAGTTTATGTTGTGCAGATGCATGGGAATTTAAGATACATCCGCTCAGAACAGACCTGGTATGTCAAATGACAAAGATGGGGACCACCCACACAATCGGTTCACTCTATACTGTGCATATGGTGCACCTTTTGAAGCCTTTCAAGATCTCTCCAAATGTAAGCATCAAGTTCTTCTACATCAGCAATACCAGCAGCCTGCTAATACCTTACCTAAGCAACCGTTCTTCATATAAACAGAGACAAGTGGTACACTAAAGTGAAAATATGAGCAAAACAGAGGAAATACAGTTGGTTCAAGAAAAATAATTCTATCTTGACAGTAGAACCATTTTAAGGTGGTCAAATTTTGATTTAGTCATTATTTGTCAATTATTATGGTGGCACATAGAGCAGCTTGGTGGCACAGATGTTAGCACAGCGCCAGGACCTAGGTTTGATTCTAGCTTTGGGTTATTGTCTGTGTAGAGTTTGCACGTTCTCCCTGTGTCGGCTTGGGTTTTCACCAGGTGCCCTGGTTTCCTCCCACAGTCCAAAGATGTGCAAGTTAGATAGATTGGCCATGCTAACTTGCCCCATGGTGTCCAGGGATGTGCAGGCTAGGTGGATTAGCCACAGTAAATGCAGATTTACAGAGATAAGGTAGGTCTGGGTGGGATGCTCTTTGGAGAGTTGATGCAGACTTGATGGGCCAAATTACCCCTCTATATACTGTAGCAATTCTATGATTTCATGTGTAGCCCTGTGAAAAGATGATAGTTCATGTTTTAAAACATTATTGATATAAAGAGTTAGTGAAATGCTTGAATGTTAATAAGGTTACTGGGTAAATTTAAAATGTATATGTGTACATGGATGGCAATCACCTGTACAGCTGTTAACATGCTGTTGCTTTGAAATATTTCACTGTAGTACATTGCATTTTGAAGTGTATTTGTTTAATTGTAATTGTGGTTCCACAACCAAAGTTTTATCCATCTTGAGGCATCATTTATTATACCAAGTGGAAGAGTCCCTGTTAACCATATAACCATATAATCGTAGAGTGAACTTTGAAAATTTGAGAACAGACTTAAATTTGATTACACTGGTCAATTGACAAAATCAAAGGTCACTATAAAACAAGGAATGTTGTTTTATAAACCTCTTGTTAAGTCTCATCTACTCCTGTTTACCTGAGATTGCTGAGCCCGGGGTGTTTCTTTTGTAATTGAGTCGCTTGAAATCTTACAGAACACTATTTCAGTCATTTTTAATCCATCTTTTAATATAAGTTATGACACACCTTCAGGACAGATGGACTCTTAAACTAGGTCTTCCCAGCACACAGGTATAGACAAACTGCCACTGTGCCTATTTACTTTTCACACATAGATAAAACATGAAATATTTTGGAAAACTACAGTCAGAATTTAAATCTGTGCCAAAAATTGAGTGAAGATCACTTGTGCATGTTGTTGACGCTGACTGCACGATTACATCAGTAGGAGGTCCTACAATTTTAATGTTTTGGATCTCATTAATATACGTTGGGCAATTTGCACTGTTAATTATGTTGCTTGTTTAGGAGAATGGGAAATGAAGATATTGTAGCAGCATCTTAAGAGGGATATGTGGAAGCATTGAGAAATGGAGCAGGAAGTTTCAACATGAGGGAAATTTAAGCTGTACCCATCTTGGCAGGAACATAAGATTGTGTAATCCTTTCAAGCCTTGAAGCATTCAAAATTGACTAGGAAAGTGTAGTGCAAGAACTGCATCCAATTTTCCATGGCTCCAGCTGAGGATCACTTTGAATGTCATCATAAATGGTTCCCTGCCAACATACATCTCTCAGTTTCTGATTGGGTCAAGGAAGTTGTTGATGGTGCTGGTTGAGACAGAAGGTTGTGACAAAATTCAGTAGATCCTTTTTTATGTGGGGAACCACCCTGTTTCTAGAAGGAGTGTTGGCTACCTAAATAGAAATCGATCCCAAAAAACGGAACCAGCAAACCACCAGCATTACATTGCCAAATTCATTATCAAGATTTAATCCTGCTGCCAGCCATTTGCAGTTCTCATACTGAGTCAGTGCTACTAATGTTGGAGTCTTAGCCCTTGGCAGTACAAGTTAGAAATCCTAGGCGTCCAGTTTTCCAAATTGTATGACAATAAAAATGCTTAAAAGTTACGGGAACTGGTTGCCTAAACTTCAGGATTATGCTGTGGGCAGACAAAGTCCATGTTGGCAGTTGGAATCTTAACGTACCCCTGTATATATGTCATTTTGGTTGCCTTATTTTCCGAAGTGCTTTGATTTAGAAAGGTGGAGACTTTTAAAAAAAACTTTGCTGGGTTTTTCCTCCAGGATTTGTTTCTGGTTGAAAATTTTCCATTTTACATTTATCGTGAAATGCTGGAATTGTATTGAATGTCATACAGATGAAGGGGGAAAATGGAGGGGGAAAAAAAGTCTTAATTTTAATAAGATAAGAACTGTTAATATTGTGTTCTAGAGCAAAGGGGAATGTTTATGTATCAGCGAGACATAGCTATTGTTTCTGTGTGTATTTTAACATTTGTTCTCATACTTCAGAAAGCTATTGTTTTGTTTTGAGTTTTATTATCCTGAGTAAATCCAAAATTGTAGCACAGTGAGGAAAAATTTTGAAGCATTTTTATTTCTACCATTCATCTTGTGATGCCACTTTTTTTTTGTTTATTCACTGCATGTGGCATCACAGAATAGGCCAATGTTTGTGTCTGTCTTTAATTGTCGTTGAAATTATTGTTGTGAGCTGTTTCTTGAACTGCTCTATTTCATGGAGGGTAGATACATCCACAATGCTGTTAAAAAGGGAGCTCCAGGATTTTGACCCAACAACACTGAAGAATGGCACTTATAGTTCCAAGTCAAGATGGTTTCTGATTTGGAGAGGGGGTTGTATGTGGTGGTTTTCCCATGCATCTGCTGTCCTTGTTCTCCCAGGTAGAACATTCCCCTTCTGATCTTATGATAGAGGGAAGGTCATTGATGATGCAGCTGAAGGTGTTTTGGTCTGCAGCACTACCTTGTTGTAACTGAGGATTTCTTGTCCAGGACTGAGATGAATGAACTCAAACAACTACAGGCAATCTTCCTTTGTACTGAGTATGTCTCTGACCAGTGAGAGTTTCTCCCAACGCCTGTTTTGAATAAGCTTCTTGATATCATTCTGGTTTAAATGCTGCCTTAATATCAAAAAGGCAGCACTCTCACTCTGCACGTGAAAGTATCACTCTCACACATCTGGAGTTCAGTGCTTTGATTTACGTCTGGATGGAAGTATAATGAAATCCAGAGCTGAATGAGCTCTAGGAAAATCCAAACTGGGGGCATCAATGATCAGGTTATTGCTGAGAAAATGATGCTTGGTAGCACTTGTTAATGACCCTTTTCATCACGTTGCAAGTGGTTAAGTTTAAAAGGATGGGCGGGAATTGATCTAGTTTGATTTTGGCAAGGACATACCTGGCAAAGTGGAAAATTGCTGAGTTACGTGCTAGTGTTGTCACTGGCATGTAGTTAGGGAGCATAACTTCAGTACTAGTTAATGAAAATATTTCAACGTTTCAATTATCGCCTTCCAGAATAGTTGGAAAATTGCGTGAAATGTTTGTTTTGAAATCCTATGCAGGATGGCAGGGCCAGAATGTATTTACGATCATATTTAATGCAAGAAGCACAGTTTTGGTACAAAAGTAACCCTGTTGAAATTGCTTCAGTCATTGACATGATGACTATTAAATTGTCTTATTCCTGATTGGGTATAAAATATGAATTGAAAATGCGAGGAATCACGCTTCTATAAATTCACTGCTGAATACGTTTTTAGAATTGAAGTCAAAGTATTGTCATCCCATCAGTTGACAATTAATGTACTTTTAAAGCTCATTTAGCATTATCAACTTAGTAAATTGCTTAACTTGACCACAAAAGGACACTCTTGAAGGAACAGAATATCTGTAAGTTTCCAGTTCAATTAGCAAAATCTGCATTTTTTTCAAGCTCCCAATAATGACATCTATAAATGTTTTAGTTTTGATAACAAGATGACAGCTGTACATAACTGTTGCAGTCTAAACAGACAGAATCATTAATGTCACTGCAGTAGGACTGACTTTACTCATTGATGGTTCCTACAATTACACAGAACTTTATAACGTTGCCCCAGCCATATTCAGAGTATTATTTGAACTTATCTTGTTAACAAAAAAGTCTAAACAAGTTTAAGACTCCTTAGTTTTGCAACATTCATATGTTAATAAAGTTTCTTTTCAGTGTGATTGTTTGTAGCAATTTGAATTAAAAGAATTAAAAGCATAGATTTATTAAAGGTAAATTGTGTTTGACTAACTTGATTGAAGTAATAATGACGAAGGTTATTGAGGGTTGTTGGGTTGATTTTGTGTGCATGAACTTACAGGCTGCTTTCAATAAAGTACCACTTCATAGACTTCAACAGATTTGAAGCATGTTACGTTAAAGGGCAGTGACTATTTTTATATGAAATTGATTAAGGGACAGAAAGCATGGTGAATGATTGCCTTTCAGACTGGAAGTAAGCACTGGCCACAGCTGGAGTATTGTAGTCAGTTCTGGTCAAACACTTTAGGTCGATTGTCAAGGCCCTAGAGATAATGCAGAAGAAACTGTACCAGAATGGAACCAGTGATGAAGGATTTCAGTCATGTAGAGAGAAAAGAGAAACTTGAATTGTTTTCCATGAAGTAGAACTAGGTAAGCGGAGAATGGAAAATTGTTCAAAATCATGTTGCATTTTGACAAAATGCATACAGAGTAACTGTTTTTATTAGCAAAAATGTCAATAACCAGAGGCTTTAGGTTTGAAGTGTTTGTCTAAAGCACCAGAGGTGACAGGGTTAAAAAATATACATTCCAGATCTGATGCAGATAAATAATACATTTTGAAAGGGGAATTGGATAAACATTTGAAATTGAAACATCTACAGTGCTCTGGGGAGAAAGGGGAAACAAGGGGCTAATTAGGTAAAAGAGCCTGTGGACTGAAGGGTATGCTGCAATAGAAGATTAGTATTATTGATTTCTGTATTCTACTCTTTCAGACTGTTAGCAAACTGCATCTCGGGGGATACTACGAGAATCTGTATTTGGGATTTAGCTGTTTACAATCTTTGTTGATGAGGGGACAGGATGCAAGGTCAGGTAGTAAGGTACACAACAGTAAGGACACAAGGGCTGCAGAGGAATTATAGATAGGTAGGGTGAGTGGGCAAGAATATGGCAGGTGGAATACAAAATGGCAAAATATAAGTTACGTAGGAAAAGAAAAGCAAAATATTTTTGAATCATGAAAGACTGGAAAATGTTTGCATTCAGAGGCACACTGGTACCCTTGAACAGGAATCACAAAGTAAACTTGTAGGTACAGCAAGCAATTAGGAAGGCAAATGACATTCTTTAGTTGCAAACAGATTGGAATAGAAGTCTTTTCCACATTATGCATATATATGGGGCATTGGTGAGGCCACATCTAGAATACTTTGTGTAGTTTTGGCCCCTTAACCCAAGGAGGTCATACTTGCCCAAGGGGCAGAGCATCAAATTTCCAGTTCCCTGCTTTCTGACAAAGGAGGAAAAAGCATTGTAATTTTATAGAGAGGAAGAAATCTCTCCAGTCTCTCACTGCACCCTGCTTGGCTCCAGTATTGATAGGAGTCCTAAGACCAGTTGTTCCCTTGTGTTGACTCCCACTGGACTTGTTGCCAGAAAGGTAGAGGGCATGGTACAGTTCAAGTGGTTATGGCAAGTTGAACTGTCAACCTTCGGGAGATATGCTCATGATATCATCAGAGCATCATAGTATGTTACCTAAGGGTGTAAAGATTACATGCTCCATCTTAACGTGGATCACTTGAAGCATTACATGCTTAATGGAAACGTGCTGCTCTATATGATTTCAAAGTTTAACTCTAGCCCAGACACTAATGTGCCTGTGAATTTAATACTTATATGTAGCAAGGTGTTTCAAAAAACAAATCTGGAGGAACTTTCAATACAGCATTATCTACCCCTAATTTCTTTGGCTACAGTGGATAAATTGCTTCATCAGGAAAGATACCCTGCTGGTGCCAGAAGCCTGATGAACTGTGACCGGTATGTGACCTGCGTTGGTTGCTTTGTGCTCCTGGAACAAGGAAGCTGCTACGTACATTCCAGGCTGGAGATAGAGTCTTGCCACATGCAACCTTGTTCTGCAGTCTCAATCCACAGGCTACAGCAATAGCAACTGTCAGATCCTTTGAAGAGAGTGGAAGCCATGACAGATATGTTGTTCAGTCTACTACTTAAAGCCTCAAACGCCGAGATCAGACCTTCCATTTAGGTGGAAGCCTTTTCTGGTGCGTTGATTCTCGCGGGTTTAATTTTGACTGCACAATGTTGATGCTCACCATTACAGCTACTTAGATGTTTTACCAGCTTAGGTTCAACTTTTAAGTGGCTTTTCTGAAGAAATGCTGGCTTGCTCCACTTCCTTAGAATCTCCCTGATTTCTGAAACTAGCTTGTAATGCTGGAGGGCTCATTTGGCTTTGCTAGTTGGAATGTGTTTATGCCTGTACCTCGTTGAAAGATGGATAACTTTGACTCTGCCTGAAAGTAGCTTGAAGCTGAAGAGGACAGAGTTCTCTCCCATGAAGATAATGGGAAGTGTGTGTGTTTGGTGTTGCATTGTCCTCACAGCTAATGGCTGAATCAGAACATGTTCTAACATAGCTTTACTTCATGTTCTCCATATGTTCATCCTTTCTTCTTTGCCAGCTTTTCCTCTTTGTTCCTTCTACTTCCAGAGTGATGGGCTTCAGTCATCTAGAATTACCTTTTTGGAGGTAAAAAGCAGTCGGTTAAAATTTGCGACTTTGTCGACCCAGGCATGATCCATGATGAAGGAGATAGCAAATCTCACCCTACCCCAATGCTTTTAGAAATAAAAAGTGAACAATACCCTTTCCTGCACTCAGCCCATCTCTCAATGTGACCTCTTCTGATCAGATTGTTGCAGCAGTTCAAGCAAGATTTTCATCATCCTCTGCTTGTGGAATCAGGGAGCGTAGGTTTGAAACTTCATCTCCTGGTATTGTGGACCATCTTGTCTTGTAAAGACAAAAGTGAGGTAATTTAAGTTTGAAGTCACTGATTTTATGCAACAGTTGAAGGGCAACTGGTTTGTATCTTGCCAAGGAATGTTGCTCAGAAACTGGAGAATCTTGAGCAAGTGGTCATTGTGAATGCCAAATGTTTATGCACTTGGGACAAAGAATGGTTCATTGTTTACTCTCTTGCACTTTAAGAATCTGTAATACTCTCTTGCACTTTAAGAATCTGTAACCTATCTGCTTTTCCCAGCATTATGATACTCTTGTTTTTCTTTCTGTCCATTTGTTAGAACATGACAGGTTCCAGCAGACAAAGAGTGGAGTCACTAAGTGGTGGAGTTGCATCTACAAAAAAGACCAAAAGGAAGGCTCCCTTGCCTCCAACTAAAATAGAAGACCAAAACACCCAAGATAATAAATCAGGTTATTATATTTATTTTTACTTTCAATTTTTCTTGAGAGTGATAGTTTGAGTAATACAGCAGAGCTTAATTAAGTTGGTACGCTATAATTTTAATATTTTAATATCCTAGTATTCCATATTGAGTAACTGCAAATAGGGGAATAAATCATATTCCTAAATGCTGTAGCTTTTAGCTTTTTTGATGAAAGTACACTGAAAAATGTTTCTAATTCTTTTTTTACAAAAGAGACGCTACTTTTTTTCAACCTTTTTGTTTTAACCCTGCTTTTATTAAGAGTATATGCCATGAAATTAGTTCCATTGAGCTAGCTTTCCAAACCAAAACATTGATATGTACAAGACCAGAATTATTTTTTAAGACTGATGCATGTAATCCGCAAGATAAAAGCTGTTGTGTAATATTTTGCCATAGATGGAGAATTATTTGACAAACGGGAAGCAGAGAGTAGGAATAAACTAGGCATTTTCACATTGGCAGGCTGTAACCAACTGAGCACAGCAAAGATTAATTGTGGGCCCCAAACTATGTACAATTTATATTAATAGCTTAGAAAATGAGAGTAATCAACCAAAGTTTCCTGACATTGTAAATTTAGATGAGAATTAAGCAGTGATGACACAGTATGTTGCAGAGAGATAAAGACTTGTTAACTGAATAAGTAACAGGGTGGAAGATGGGGAGGGGAAAGCAGAATAATATTTAAAAGTAACGAAACTTCTAAATGATGATGTTAAATGTTGTTAAATTATGTTATTTTTTTTTAAACTTAATTTCTGTTTCAGTCATGGAAGCATGTCTTGATATTTTATTGTTTTACAGATTTGGACCTAATTGTTTTATATGCACTCGGTAGAATATGTTCCAAACTAGAGCTCATTACTCAAAATAAAGTACCTGGACTTTGTTTATAGTACTACCTTAAATTCTTAATAGCCTACTGATTTGTGACATGATAGTGTCTGCATGTTAACTTGGATCTGCACATCAACATGGAAGGAAATTATTACTTAAGAGACAATGCCTTAAATGAAGGAAATTTGTTTTTTACTGTTTTACACATTAATAATAAATCCAAAAGACCTTGTTTCAACACAGGAGTTAGTGAGCAGCAAAATTCCAATGCATCACCAATGTGAGGCTAGGGTGATCCAGCTCCGAAGTCGTTTTAGTGTGATTGATGGACTTCCACTTGATTGCATCAAGAAATGAGTATCCTGTCTATTTCCATTGTGTATTTTCTGGCTACCACTTAAAACAAAATTGGATTTCCTTCTCCCTGATTTAACATGCTAAACGGCTACAAAAAGAAGATAAATTACACAATTGATGCCAAGTTCTCAAGTTGACTCCGTTAAAAGGCTAAATCTATGTCATAGCTGCCTTCTTGAGTTGACCTAAAATAATCCATGTCGTTATTCAAAGATAAGCAGTGAAATTTCTCCTGATATTAGGATCAATATTTCACCCTTATCTGCAACCATGAAAATTATATTACTAGGTCAATCATTTCATTGCGGTTTTGCACAAACATGCAGTGGACACCTTGCTGCTACATATATCTACCAAAATATTGACTGCATTTTAAAAAGCATTAAACTGGCTATCAAGCAC
The DNA here is from genome assembly GCF_021869965.1 of Rhincodon typus. Lineage (NCBI taxonomy): Eukaryota > Metazoa > Chordata > Chondrichthyes > Orectolobiformes > Rhincodontidae > Rhincodon > Rhincodon typus. The sequence continues at coordinate 58,141,579 of NC_063338.1, read as the reverse complement.
TTTGCAACATCCTGAAGATATGAAAGGCACTGTATGAAATTATTTTCCTATTGTTCTGACCTCAGACAGTGCCATCTGCTGACAGAATGAAAGAATGCAAAAGTTTATCCTAAACTAGTCTTTAAGGACAGTGTAATGCAACATTGCCAAGCACTACGTTAACATGCTTAAGTTGCCCTTTGGACGTTGAGACATAAGAAAAAAAGAAGCTGATGTATTTTCAAAACTCCTTGCCCAAAATGTTTATCCCTGACAGAGGCAAAAAATTTGGCCAATTCAAAGGGAATAAGTTTGGAAAAAGAATCATTTTTGACCCAAAGCTGTTCAAAGAAGAGTTCCAGAAGTGAGGGTGATTTTGTTACCTCATCCAGATCCCATTTATCTTTTTAAGCATGCAGCAATATCAGCCACATTCAGCAACTTGCCCAGTTCTCTTTTTCACTTTCGCTGTAATTCCATACTCCTGCACAAGCCAGTAACTTATTCCAAAGGTCATTGAACTTCTATACAAAGGAAAATCTCTAAAATCTGTTGTAGTTTCATATGTATGTATATTAAATGCATATCCCTCATTTTCCCAAATTTTCTAAGATAATGTGGTAAAATATAGCAGTGATTTTTTTTAAAGTTTAATAAGTTCTTATGTATTTAAACCAATTTCTCAGAAGCAGATGATTGAATTGGAGATTTTAGAAAAAGTTATGAGGACCTGGGTAGTCTGATATTTTGCATCTGATATGGCTTTAACAAACGTTTAAAGAAATGTATTAGTATTGTAAATTGAGATTAATGTGATGTATCTTTTTTCAATTGGTTATGTCAGGAAGGTGTACTTATTTTAAGCACGTCATTGAAAATCTGTATTTGTTCTGATTGAAGCGTGTGTTGAGTGTTGCGATACAAAACTTTTGAGCTATTGTAAGAATTCCAGAGTAATCATTGCCAAGGTCTATGTACTACGGAGGTAATTAAGATTTTAATCAAGGTAACATTAGTGGAAAAGTGGTATTTCTGTCTTGACAATACTGTTGTAATTTGTGCTTTTAGATTCTAATCAAGGATCAGTGGATTTATGTCCAAGTCCTGACACTGCAGATAAGGCTTCTGCTAGTAAAATACCATATACCTCAGCTGATGATCACGGTAAAAATATTTCTCGCTTATCAGCAATTATTTCCTCCTGGCCAAGACGCATCTATGTATAATTTGCTTAAAAAAAAAATCACTTTGGTTATTCTTAAGAAGAAAAGTTATGTTTAACGTAAAGCTCTAAAATAAGTTTAGTATGATTTTTGAAAACCCTGTCAAATATACAGCCCAATGTATGCAATAAGAACATTTTATTTAAAAAAAGCTTGGGACATTTCAAGACATTTCACAGCCATTACTTTTGAGGGGTATTCACTGTTGTAATTAACACACGATTTCAAAAATACATTTAAATTAATTCAGACGGAGAGTAGGCAATTAATTTTGGGCAGTAGTCTGAACTAGTCATTGGCAAATTGACTGTCTGTTCACTTTAGATAAATACAAAAGAAATCAGGCAGAATGTGAAATATGGCGATTCATGACCACTTGACTGGTGCTCCTGGCCAAAAGAACTTTTTGCCCATATAAATGCTCTTCTCTATTTTATACAAATAAATAGGATTCTGTTTGAAATATAAATGTTCAACAATTTGTGATGACTTTTACTTTCATGCATGAATGTGTATGTGACTCTTAAAAAGAAAAATAGATGAGTAAACATCATCTTGTAAGACCAAATCAAATAAGAACAGGAAGAGGTTGTTCAGCCCTTCGAGATTGTTCCATGATTCATTCAGTGGCTGATCCAACATTGGTCACGTCCACTTTCCCGCCCTTACCCCATAACCAACGATTTTCCTCCTGATCAAGAATCTATCCATCTCAGCCTTAAAGACACACAAGGACTCTGCCTCCACAGTGTTCGGTGGCAAGGCGTTCCAAAAGTTCTCAACCCTTTGAGTCAAGAAATTCCTCCCCATCTCAGTCTTAAATTGGTGCTCCTTTATTCTAAGTCTATACCTTCCAGGCCCACACCATCCCATGAGGGGAATTAACATCTCAGCTTTTATCCTGACAAGCCCCTTAAGAATCCAATATGCTTCAATGAGATCATTTTTCATTCATCTAAACTCTAGTGAGTAGAGGCCCAACCTGTTTAGCCTCTGCTCTTAAAATTACCTCTCCTTTCCAAAATAATCCTAGTGAACCTTCCCAGACCTGCCTCCAATGAAGTAATATCTTTCCTTAAATAAGGGGACTAAAACTGCTCATAGTACTCCAGGTTTGCTCTCACCAGCACTTTGCACAGGATTACAGCAAGTTTGTGAAGAAAATATGCTACATCAGCACTTGAATTCATGTCTGCAAATTATCATTTCATCCCATGTCACAGAAAACTGCTTTTGTTGAAGCTACGATATTCTCATATAGAGTGACAGTAATCAGTTTCACACTTCATTACAGATACATCAGCAGACAGTTAAATTCCCTGAACTTAAAATGCAAATTAAGGGAGTCTTTTTACACAATGTCTTGCATACCCTTCATCTCTACTTTAAAGATCAACCTGAATTTAGAGACTTCCTGAAATCATTATGCATTTATGTTTAAAAAGTGCACAAGTTTAATGCATTTATACATTTGAACAAGAAAATATTTTAACAGCCTTTTAAGCTGTTCAACAAAGAGGTTGTTGTCAATGCAGAAAACTTTGAGCACAAGTAAATACGGGTTAGAATGCAAGAACCCCCACTCCCATTGGCTCGCAAAAGCCTATTCATATTCCTGTATGTATTCCTCCCTATCCCTCTAAGAAACATTGTTTAGCTCTTAAGAATTCTCCGACCTTGTGGTTTCCTTCACGCCATCAAATTTGAAATAATATTATTATAAGCAACTACTGGCATGTAGAAGTTTAAATTAAGTCTCTCAGGGAAGAGATTTACAAATGACTGGATACTCCCATTTAGCAATAATGCCCAAATTTATTAAAATAATTTCCAACACAGTAACTATTCTTAAGAGCAACCCTTTTGGGGGAAAAAAAACACAGCTGACGTAATTGACCACTTTCATTCTTGTCTATAGATGTAAAAATTCAGCTCTGCTGAGTGAATTGAATAGTCTGGGACTACTCTGTGAACTGCATCATTTCCCTCCCTGTTTTAAGATTGCAGTCTTCTTTATTGACGCCTTTTTCTTCAACTTAATTGAATGCTCCCGATTCCCCCAATATTTCCTGTTTCCATGCAGTAATGATCCCTCTTGTTCTCCTGAATTAATTTACTGAGTGTGATATATCTCTTCTACATCCATAATGCTCCCATAAAAGATACTCTACGTGCTTTGTGTACGAATGAATCTGGGTTGACCTTTTTATTTTAATTTAAGCTGTATAAAATGTATATTGCACAAAGTTGTGGAATATTCAAAACTGACCAGTTAATTAATCATCTGTGTTCCAAGTATTCCTGACACATGAACTGGTGTTGAATTGATTAATCCCCTGGACCCTCAGTTAAATGATATGAACAAACAAAATTAATGCAAGATTTCATAGTTATAGGAAATGTAAATAAGTTTTATATAAGTTTTTAATCTGTATGGAGGATTGAGTGCAAGGAGCTACAAATACCGGATGGAGTGGTAACTGAGATTTTTTTTTAATAGTGACATGATATTTCCTGATAATAACAATTACACCTATTCTTTTGATAAGAGGGAGATCCACAAGTACAGAACATAAAGGCTCTCAAGTTATAGGAGGGCTATGTATACGGGAGAGGTAGTGTCATCTGGGTCTTTAAAGACCCGCATTGATGGTCAAACGTCCAACCTTCGGTGATGATGTAAAGCTCAAAACCGCCAACAGTATATTTCAAAGAGATGAAGACATGAAGGTCTCCATTCTCCAGAACTCTACAACTTGATATATATTTACAAGCAAGCAATTGTTAACTTCCAACCCATTTTTGGTCTTTATTGCGGTTGTTTCATTTGGTTTTTGGACATCGAACTGTAATGGAATCTACTGTAGTCCGAAAACATATATAAATGGCCAACTGAGAGGATGCTCTGAATGTGAATGAGAGAACAGGAAAGCATATAACCATAAGATATAGGAGCAGAAATAGGCCATTTAGCCCATGAAGTCTTCTATGCCATTCAATCAAAACTGTTACATTTCTCAACCCCATTCACCTGCTTTCTCTCCGTAACCTTTGATCCATTACTAATCAAGAACTTATCTGTCTCTGTCTTAAATACGCTCAGTGACTTTGCATCCACAGCCTTCCGTGGCAATGAGTTCCACAGATTCACCACCTTCTGACTGAAGAAATTCCTCCTCATCTAAGTTCTAAAGCATTGTACCTTCACTCAGAAGCTGTTCCCTTGGGTCCTAGCCTCTCCAACCAGTGGAAATATCATCTTCACATCCACTCTATCAAGGTCGCTCAATACTCTGAAAGTTTCAATGAGGTTCCCCTTCATTCTTCTAAACTCTGCGTACAAACTCAGTTTTCAACTGCATCTCATATGGCAAACCCTTCATCTCTGGGATTATTTTTGTAAACCTCCTCTAGAACCCTTCTAAGGTTAGCATATCCTTCCTTAGATATGGGGCCCTAAACTGCTCCTAATATTCCAAATGTGGTCAGACCAGAGCCTTATACAGCTTTAATTGGTGAAGGCAGGAAAGTGGAATTGGGGATTATCAGATCAATCATGAATGGTAGAACAAACTCAATGGACTGAATGGCCTGCTTTTCATCCAACATCTGAAGGTCTTATTGTGGTCTTATTTTCCGCACAATGAAAGATTGGCAGACTACAAGATTGAGGAACTGAATTAACTGAAGTTCTACAAAAGTAATGATGCATGAGTTTGATTTTGTTTCCTTGTTGTTTGCCTTTGTGTGCCAGAATGGTGAATGACTACATAATCAGAGTATAGATTGCAGAAGGCCTATTACCCATAACTGTGATGTAACCCTGCTAGACCTGTATCAATGGCAAGGACAGTAGTCTTATATTTTTGTGTTAGAGCCTGCAGTTCCTTTGTGTTACTGCTGACATGACTGTTGACTGACTAATTGAATTTCAGGTATCTCAATGGAAATAAACAGTTCAGACATATGCCAACAGAATGTTGAATACTGATCATTCCATTAGATTTCAGGATACCTGTTAAAACCACAGTGCTATACCAAATGTGAAGCTGCCCACAGTATGAGCAACTTATTTCTATCTTCAGCACTGACCCTACAATGTCCATTTCTGTGATTTTTAGTTCCCCTGGAGTTTCCTTCAATATTTTTATTTCAGGCAGATTGGAAATTGACTACTACTTTTGCGCATAAGGTATTGTGTGTGAATTCGAATTGAAATGAGCTGCATTGTTAAGTTCATTCCACCTACCATTTCAGCATTCACGTCTTTACAGTAGGGTGTTCAAACACATAGTTCAGTACTGCAAATGAGGAATGTTGAAATAGAAAATTGCTTCTGATAGTTTTGATGTTAAAAGGAAAGAGAAGGAGGGATATATCTGATCTATTTGCTAAAATCATTTGAGCTGAGATGGTATGAATGGGGTGTCTTGTCCACTGGGTGCTCAGAAAGGATTGTGCCACAAGGGAGCTCCAGTGAACCTACTGGGATCAGCTGCACGCTGTTGTGGCTGGATGCAGTATTTGGCAAACAAGGAAATTCTGGATGGCATCCTGCTTGCACCCATTTTATTGAGGTTTGTTTAGTTTCATAATTATGTGTACCGCAAAATAAATAACTTAAAGATTTGCTGGGACTAAAGGAAATACCATTAATTCATGCCACAACGTCTAGTTGCTAAAATCTGCAACTGCAGACAAAGTAGTGGGTATTTTCAGTTAGACTATGACCTGAACTTTTATTCCTGAATCAGAAGCACAGTGTCTGGAAATTGTCTGACTCGGGAGGTAATGCCCTGGATCGTCTAATTTTTTGAACCAGGGATGTGTGTATTAACAGGAGTTGAGCCCACCACTCTCTTGGAAAGTCTTTGGAGGCAGCTACATTTGTTGCCGAGTGTGGAGGTGGCTTGTGTAAGGGGCAAACCTCAATTCTCCATGATTTGCCAAACAAAAAACAATAAAACCAAAATCAGCCCTCTAGCGCTTGCTGTCCCCTCCAAAACACACGCTGTATGCTCCATCCATGCCACTTCATGACAGCTCATCCTTCCATCTACTCCTTGTCACCAGCCATACACTCTATGCAAACCTGTGTCCCTCTACTCACCCCATGGAACTTTATAGCCCCTATACCAAGTCATGTCCCCTACCCATTATCCTTTATGCCCTTACATGCTCCATGTCATCTCACCAAGTATTCAACATGGGCAGAACTCAGCACTGAAGTTGTAGGTGTTCATTGATGACTTGACCTTTTAAGATAAACACTCTTGTTCAGTAAAAATGCATTCATTTTATTAAGTAAACACATTCATTTCATTAAGTAAACACATTCTTTTCATTAAAGTACATGTCATTAAGAACTTAATCCTTTATATAAAACAAACAAGCATTTGTATTCATAGCCCCACATCAGAGACTCTTAACCACTTGGAACTGTCTGTCAAAATGTACACTGACAAGCAATGCACTGTGATAATGTCAAGCTGTGAAATTAATCATACAGAATAAATCTTATAATGACAGTCTTCGGGCTTGTGTCAATAGATGGTGAAATAGCAAGTACTGATTTTGTTTTTAAATTGCGGTTTTCTCATTTAAAGGGCAGGGAAATTAAATGACGTAACAGTACAGATGAGCATAACGGTTCTGATGAGTTTATCCACTTTTTACGTGCATTCATATCTAATAACAATCCCAAAAGACATCCTGTATTGCCCATGGTCACCCCTCTACTCCCAAAGAGTTCTTTAGATTTATTCAAAAGAATACATCTTCAAATAATTCTGAGTTTAGATTTTCTCTTGAACAAAGAATGCTTTGGGCATCCTGCTTATTTAAAAAAAGTAATGAAGTTCTGTCTCAAAATATCTGTGCTTTTACATGTGCAACTGTCAGAATGAACCACAGATGTGCAAAGTACAACCTGCCCCTTCTCCTCCTCCCACCGAAAATGGTGGGTGTTCAGGGGCAAGACAACCAAAATCAAGAGTGCAGCACCATTTGGCTATGGTGAAGCCCCTTCCCTTTGTTGCAGAACTTCAGACCCCTAAATTCTATCACTTTTTGAGCCAAATGTGATGTTAAGCTGTTAGGTCAGAAGCATTGAAAACAAATATGACAGGTAGCCATGGTGTTTTTGTAGTGGATGTTGTCACTGTTAGAGATTGATAAGTTTTCAATGTGTTTTGAAATTAAATATTGTGGGTTACTTTACAATGGAAAATGTTTTTTTTTTGTGCAGATTGGAATAGATTTGTAATTGCACAAATAAATCCTGCAGAACACTCAACAGGTTTGCTTTGAGGGTTTAGTCTTACCAAAGTACAGATCTGAAAGATGTGTGTTCAATTGTTGAAAACTTCAGTTTTAAGCAGCTTCATAAATTATTGGCATTGCCTAGGTTTTTCATGAATGCACAAACTTAACTCATGTTTTCTTATGGGTACAGCTGGCATTGGATCGGAATGTAACCTTGAAGAGATTATTGAAACAGAAGAAATAAGAGCTGCAGACATTGATGATACAAAAGAAGCTATTGTTCAAAAAGCGGAAGAGGTGCTGTGCCCACCAATTTCCACAGATGGTACATCCAGTTCTCAAAGTGTACAGACTTCAGATCCTGCCAACTCGGATGAGCATTGTTCTTATACAGTGACAAATAAAGAAGCTGATATCAAATCTGAGGGCAAGTAAGTGATAGTGAATTATATAAAACAAAGAACTGCAAAATGCTGGAGATCTGAAACGAAAACAAAAATGACTGGAGAAGCTCAGCACGTCTGGCAGCATCTGTAGGAAGAAATTAGTTAACATTTTTAGTCTGGTGACTTGGTTCTGACAATACGTTAACTCAGCTTTCTTCCCATAGATGCAGCTGGTGAATTATATTGTTGATGGCCTTGTGCACACATTGATATTTACAGCACAAGAGGAGGCACTTTGTCTTATTGTGTCGAGGTTGGTAAACAAAGATCTGATCACACTAATCCCTAGTCCCTAGTCACTACTCACTAGTCCCGCCTTCACATTGAGGATAACCTCTATCGTATTGAGTGGCACTATCACTGTGCTAAATGGGACAGACTTCAAACAGATCTAGCAACTGAAGACTGGGCATCCATGAGGCACTGTGGGCCATCAATAGCAGCAGAATTGTACTCCAGCACAATCTGTAACCTCATGGCCTGGCATATCCCCCACTCAACCATTACCATCAATCTATGGGATCAACCCTGGTTCAATGGAGAGTGCAGGAGTGCATGCCAGGAGCAGCACCAGGCATACATGAAGATGAGGTGTCAACCTGGTGAAGCCACCAAACAGGACTACTTGCATGCCAAACAGCATAAGCAGCAAGTGATAGACAGAGCTAAGCGATCCCACAACTAATGGATCAGAACTAGGCTCTGCCGTCCTCCCAGTTGTGAATGAACGATTACACAATTCAACAACTCACTGGAGAAGGAGACTCCACAAATATCCCCATCCTCAGTGATGGAAGAGCCAGCACATCAGTGCGCAAGATAAGGCTGAAACTTTCGTAGCAGTCTTCAGCCAGAAGTGCCGAGTGGAAGATCCATCTCGGCATTCTCCAGTGGTCCCCAGCATTACAGATACCAGTCTTCAGCCAATTTGATTCACTCCACGTGATATCAGAAATGGTTGGAGACATTGGATCCTGAAAAGGCTATGGGCTCTGACAACATTCTGGCAATAGTACTAAAGATTAGCGCACCAGAATTTGCTGGTCCCCTAGCCAAGCTGTTCCTGTACAGCTATAACATTGGCATCTACCTGACAATGTGGAGAATTGCTCAAGTATGTCCTGTACATAAAATGCAACACAAGTCCAACCCGGCCAATTACCGCTGCATCAACCTGACTCTCAATCATCAGCAGAATGATGGTGGATGTCATCAGCAGTGCTGTCAAGCAACATCTGCTCAGTGATGGTCTGTTCGGGTTCTGCCAGGGCCACTCAACTCCTGACCTCTTACAGCCTTGGTTCAAACATGGACAAAAGAGCTGAATTCCAGAGGTGAGGTGAGAGTGACAGCTCTTGACACCGAGACTGCATTTGCCTGAGTGTGACATCAAGAAGCCCTAGCAAAACTGGGTATCAGGGGGCAAACTATCCAGTGGTTGGAGTCTTACCTGGTAAATAGAAAGATGGTCGTGGTTGTTGGAGGTCAATCATCTCAGCTTCAGGACATCTCTGCAGGAGTACCTCAGGGTAGTGTCCTGGACCCAACCATTCTCAGTTGTTTCATCAATAACATTCCCCCCCACCAATCATAAGGTCAGAAGTAGGAATGTTCGCCAATGACTGCACAATGTTCAGCACCATTCACGACTCCTCAGATACTGAAGCAGACAATGTCCAAATGCAACAAGATCTGGATAATATCCAAGATCGGGCTGACAAGTGGAAAGTAATATTTGTGCCGCATGAATGCCAAGTTATGTCATCACTAATAAGCAACAATCTAACCACTGCCCCTTGACATCCAATGGTGTTATCGTCACTGAATCCACCACTGTTGACATCCCTGGAGTTATCATTGACCAGAAATTCAACTGGCCTCACCACATAAAAACATTTGGCTACAAGAGCAGGTCAGAGGCTAGGAATACTTCAGTGAGTAAATCACCTCCTGACTTCCCAAATCCTGTCCATCATTGACAAGGCAGACGTCAGGAGTGTGATGGAATACCCCCCACTTGCCTGGATGACAACACTCGAGAAGCTTGATACCATCCAGGACAAAGAAGCCCGCTTGATAGGCACTACATCCCCAAGCATCCACTCCCTCCACTACCAACACTCAGTTGCAGCTGTGCAAGATGCACTGCAGAAATTCACCAAAAATCCTCAGACAACACCTTCCAAACACATGACCATTTCCATCTTGAAGGACAAAGGCAGCAGATATAAGGGAACAACACCATCTTCAAGTTCCCCTCCAAGCCACTCACCAACCTGACTTGGAAGTATATCACCGTTCCTTCACTGTCGCTGGGTCAAATTCCTGGAATTCCCTCCCTAATGGCATTGTTGGCCAGCCAACAGCAGGTGGACTACAGCAGTTAAAGAAGGCAGCTCACCATCACCCTCTGAAGGGCAACTAGCGGCTGGCATAAATGTTGGCCAGTCTGCGATGCCAACATCCCACAAATGAATAAAAAGAAAATAATTCTGGTTGTATAGTCAGCCCAACTTAGTTGTTTGGCATGGCAGCTTGGGTGAACACCCCAGAATCTGATATGTCACTCTGCATCTTTGATCTTTGTCTGCTCTTTGAAGTTTCAACTGAAAGTGGTTGAACTTTTTGCTATTATACTCGTACACAGTTCAAGTATCAGATGAGTAAAGCAGAGTGGGCGGAACTGTTGTTCCATTGATTATAATAATGGATAATTTACCTATTCAGTGGGATTTAGTGGACTAGAAACAAAGGAAATTTAGCACAGAAGGAGTCCTTCCTTGCCTACATTGGCTTGATGTTACAAAATCCCACTTTTTTTTCCCTTTGTACCCAAACTAATACCCTAATGTACCTGTAAGGCAATTACCAGTATTGTGATTAGTCATTAATTTATTTCCTTTCATTAAACAGGTGCTAAACAACGCACATTCTGTTAATCTTGTCATGAAAGTTTATTTTTGTGTTTATAGCTCAACTTCTCAACCAATGAGAATCTATTAACTTCGTACCTCCAGTTCAATCAAATTTAATAATGTCAGTTCTGTATTGAAATAATTTTAATGCTGTGAACTAAATCAATTTGAAGTGTTGGGCATCATAATTATAAATATTCTATTTACAACGTGGTTGCAATCCTCACCCACTCCATTTTTAAATGATCATTATAGTTTGCAAAATCAGCATTCAAATTAATACAAGCCCTTTATAATACATGTGCCTCCTTTTTTCTTGTGCTTTAACAGAATAAATACAGCAGAAGATGTGTGTCACCAAATAGTGACAGAAAAGGGTAAAAATTTGATAACAAATGTGGATGTGGATCTGTCAATGGCAAACGCAAATGGTAAGTACCATATATAAATAATGAAAAATCTGTGTGCAATTCTAAGCCTTCAGAACTTAAATTAGCATTTGAAGTAATCCATGTAAACTGGATTGTCCTCAATTTTCAATTTGAAGTAATCCATGTAAACTGGATTGTCCTCAATTTTCTTGTTCAGACCAAAAGATGTAGGAACAGAAATAGGCTATTTAGCTATCAAATATGCAAAGCCATTCAATGAGATCATTGCTGACCTCAAAATTCTAAATTCCACTTTCCACCCTCTTCCCCATAAACCTTGATTCCCTTCCTGAATAAAATTTTGTCTGTCTCAGTCTTGAATGTACTTAATGACCTAGCCTTGACGGCCCTCTGTGATAAAGCATTCCTTAGATTCTTCATCTCCTGAGAAAAGAAATTCCTCTTCATCTTTATCCTAACTGGATGACCCCATACCCTGAGTTTATGCACTCTGGCCCTAGGTTCTTCCACAAGGGGACATAAACTCTCTGTATCTATCCTGACAAGTCCCTTAAGGATCTTGCATCCTTATTTTAACCCCAATGAGTATAAGCCCAACCTACTCAGCTTGTCCTCTGCAGAATCAATCTAGTGCACATTCTCTGGACTGCTTCCAGTGCTAGTGTATCTTTCTTTAGATAAGGGGACCAAAAATGTTTGCAGTTTTCCAGCTGTGGTCTGACTAGTGCCTTGTAGTTTGCGCAAAACCTCTCTACTTTTATAATCCATTCTCTTTGAAATACTAGCCAACATTCTATTTGCTTTGCTTATTACTTACGGAATTTGTTAGTTTTTTGTGATGTATGCATGAGAACTGCCCTCTCTGCTGTAGCTTTCTGTAGTCTTTCTCCATTTAAATACTATTCAATCAGTCTATTCTTCCTGTCAAAATACATACTCTCACTTGTTCCCACGTGATATTCTATCTGCCAAGTTTTTGCCCATTCACTTAACCTGTCTATATCTTCTGCAAACTCTGTCATTCTCAGCTTTGCCTTCCCACCTATTTTTGTGTCATCAGCAAACTTGGCTATAGTACATTCATTTTCTTTATCCAAGTTATTAATGTACAGGTTGGAAATATATACATATGCATTATTGATATTAACCATTTAAACTTTTAGTTAAGTACATTAGATGAAATCTTCAATCAAAATGTACATGGTCAACTTTTACAGGAGCAGTGTTTTGCAGAGGTTTTAATTTTCCGTCTTCCATCACCTCCCTACCTCCGTTGCTGGGTCAGAGACTATTCCCACCAATCCTACTCCCAAAAGCAGCAGAGAGAAGCCGAAAGTAAATATACAGAATCAGGTGCTGAGCAGTTGACTGCATAAACAGTTAGTGCATCTAATACACAGGATTACATCTTACTTTGTATCACAGAAACAGGCTGTTCAGTGCAATAGACCTGTGCTGGTATTTTTGCTCCGCACAAACCTCTTGCCACTACATTTAGAATAGTTGAATTGTGTGCCCAATACCTGTTTATTTGGCAGCAGGAAGTTGAAGTATCACAGTAAAACTCTGCTGCAACTGGACTGCAACTTGATCTTTTTGACATGTACATCGATGAAACTCCAGGAGAAATGGGTACAATCAGAATTATCCAGTTCAGTCGGTACAACTGAGTATTTAAGTATATGATATATAATAAAGGGCCACATAATGCTATTGTTGATCTAATGGATTATCTTTCTTAATTTAAACAAGGTACTCTGCCCCAGTCCAACACCAGTATCTCCACACCTTAATTTAAAACACAATAACGTTTCAGTTTCCTGTCTCTTCTACCTTCATCTGGTACCTCGATGCTTGACTCCCTTTTTGCTGTCATTTTCATGTTTTAAAAATCTGATTCATGTGCCTGCTTTTGGTCAAAATTAATGACAAAATACAATGGAATTAATCATTGTAACTGGCTTATAGTTCTGCTGAGCTCTTCAAGTGACTAGGATTGTCTCTTCATCATAAAGTGCAGCTAGTCATTTGAATAACAAACTACCCTTTTATCCACCGTTCCACGGAAAAATGACACTCACCATAAGTGATGCCATGAGAAATTTGTTTGTGTTGTAAATCAGCAAAGGCAGTACTCCATTAGATATTTTGCTGCACATTTCTCCATTTTTAAGCTTCAATTATGGATGTAAATACTTGTGGAATTTCCTGTTATTGCTAGTAATTTTTGTCATGCAAGTAAACTGATCAGATTCTTTGCTTGCATTTTAGTTGAAGAACCAGTAATTGTGGAAAATGTACGCAATGATATGCATCAGGGAGATTCTGATGGAATTTCAACCATGAGGACCATGTTACCACCTGATGAAGGAATAGCAGGACAGTCTACTCAAACTCCAGAAGAAAAAAGCACTTGTAGTGATGCAAGGACCAGTCCTGCGGCAAAACATTCTGCCAATTCTCAACCATCAAATGTAACTGATAAAGACAATCGAAAAATTTCAGACACAGTGGAGATCAACGAGCTGGAAATTAAAAAAAATAATTCTGAAGAGTCTGATAAAACAGTGGATTTCCAGAATGCCCATTATACAAAAACAACAGAGAGTACCGTTACCCTAACATCTGATACAACTTTGACAAATACATCAGAAAGTACTTCTGAACAATACCCACAAGTCAATAATTTCACCGTTGCTCAGACGACACCAGCAAAGCAACAGAATTATGTGTCATCAAATACGTCTGCTGATGCAACGGCACGCACACTTGCTGATAAGCAGGATAAGATGTCTATTAACCAACCAGCTACAGAATCCTCCGCATCCAATGATCCCCGTGCATCATTGCCAACCAAAGTTGCCACCAGAAGTCCAGAAAGTCCGACAAAGATTCCAGTGCTATATAAGTGTGAGTCTGAGCCTAAGCCCAAGCCTTCAAATGAAATCACAAGAGACTATATACCAAAGATTGGAATGACAACCTATAAAATTGTCCCCTCAAAGTCATTAGAAAATGAAGCATTTGTCACATATGGAGTCGTGCCAGTAGCTGAAATAACAGATCAGCAAAAAGGATCTTATGATGTTGTCCCAGTGCCTGACACTTCAAAAGAGTCAACAAAGCTGCCTGGTACCTTAGAAGAACCTCTAACCAATGTTATAAGAGAGCTAACTGCTTTTCACCAAGGAGCTAATTTTGATAAAAGTGCTAAAGGGAAATCCATTAATTCTGCCATCCAAACTCATCACCCAGAAACAACAGATTCCAAATTGCTTGCTGACAGTGAAGATGGGCAATCCAAGGTGTTAGTAAATAGAAGAACCCAGAGTACTTCAGAGAGGAAAATGAAGCCTGGATCAGTCTTCCTCCAGCTGCATAAAAGGAGCTCAGGACAATATGTTACCTCTGCACTTGCTAGAAGTTCTAGTTTACCTTCTCAATCTAGCTTAGATAGAGATAACACATTCTTACCAAAAGAAGAAAATGGTGTGTCAGTTCAGGAAGTTATTCCAACAAATGCAGATGATCTAAATGTTATAATTCCACCACCTCCAGAATTTGCTGCAATTTCTGAAGGGAATGCCCAGAAAGAATTGCCCAAATCTGGGGAGACACCTATATCTCGACCTTCGATACCTCCCAAAGTACCGAAGAAGCCATCTATTCGTGTAAAATTAGATGACACAAAAGCTGTCAGAACTACTGTTGTTGCTGCAAGAACATACAGTCCTACCTCACCATCACCTTTTGCTCTTGCGGTGTCTTCAGCAGTCAAGAAAACACAAACAAATCCAACATATTGCTTTAAACCCAGGAGTGCTGGAATGGATTCATCAACCCTGTCCTCTCCAATTAATTCTGCAGAAAGAGAATTGCATCCAGCTTTAACGGTTCATAATGAGTCCAGTCACAACAGCTTACCGAAACAGGTAACAGCAGTACAATAATGGAAGGTTGTTTACTGATTCTAACATGCAAAAAAAATCTATTGTTCCATTAGGTGTTCCTTTGTCCTTGTAAATTGATCTATGCAACTTCAATTCAAGGAAGTACCTAATCACAATAACGTGATTACTTTTTTAAAACAAAACAGTAATGCCATTGGAAATTTCATGAACAGGTTATTTAGAGAAGTTTGTTTTGAGTAAAAGGTTAAACTTCCTTTTAGAAATTTGTGTAAATACTAATATGTCATATGATTTTAAACAGATGATTTGCTATGATAGTGATCATTTCAAATCCTCTCTGCTGTTATAACAAGTGTCATACTGTGTTACACCAGTTGTTACATTATATATTTTTAATTAACCTATTCAGGTGTGCTATGACACATCTCTGGAGCAGATGGGGTTTGAACCCCAGTTTTCTGATCCAGAGGTGGGGCCCTACTATTGTGCCATGAGCACTCTTGATTATTCTATGATTAAGGTGTTTCATAGAAGCTTCCCTTTTAAGGTCATAAAGTCTAAATAATGTGAAAGTTGAGCATCCCAAGGAAAGTTGAGTTAACTGTTCCTAGTGAGAGAAATTCACAATATTAAATGCCTTGGCCCAATTCAGAGGAAAAGAAATTGAGCTGGATAAATAACAGCATACTTAGAAATTACTTTAAAAAGTTGATGTCAGAACCACAAGAATGGACAGATGAATAGCACCAACAAATGTGAATACCACTGTAGTGATTGTAAAGAGGTCAGCCAGGTGGACCTCAGAATATAAATTACCTGATTGGGGCTGTTAATCTGGTCCAATCAGGGAGCCCTGGCGGACAGTAAGAACAGGAGTGTTAGAGGTTCCGTTCACTCTGGGAGCTGGATCTGTGTCAAGGACTCTCCATGTGTAATTAAAGGGTGACTTACGATCTGATACCGGCCTCTAGAGTTACTTCACCCACCACAGCCCTGCAGGTTGCTCTCTAGTCACTGGGAGACCTAACAAGGAGAGGGAATAATCCCTTTGGTTCAACATACAAGCTAATAAGGAGTTCTGATTTGGCTGTTATATACCTGAGAATACTGCTTTGAGCTGAGCATAGATGCTAATAAAACATTTCTGGCTACTAATTAATTTACTTTGCAATTATAGTATGTAAACAATGGAAGTGAAATAAAATGTAAGCCTAGATACTATGAAGATTACCTACTAATGCTAGAAATTTAAAAAATTATTGCTTGACACAAGGTTTCCTAAATTCAAGGTGGCATTGAAATTTTGGGGTTTGCAGAGTTAGAGGCAGTATTGGCTGCCATGGAACTCTGACTGAGTGACTGGCTGCGAGATAGCTTTAAATTCTTATTTTTTTTTCCCGAACTATGACACTCCACAACCCTGCCCTTAGAGTTTGCATTGAGGGGTCATGACAATCCTCCACCATCAATATAATGTCCTGATGTGAAAAGGCTCAAAATCCTCTGACTTTCTCAGTCATATTTCACTTGACATTGACATTTTGTTGAATGATTTGTTGATGCTTTTCTCCTCATAAAGTGTCACTGTTCATGGTGAAATCATTTTCTTTAGCGCTAAATTGGAGAAGTCCTAAGACAATAGCAGGGATACATTAAGTGTAAATCCCTTCTACAAGTACTTGGCACAATTGTACACTTTATCTAGTCTAGTTGCTAATATTATCTAAGTAGGCAACTGCAATATTTTTGCACCAGAATAACAGAAATTATAGGACATTTTTGAATCTTAAAGGCTGGTAACTTATGAAATCCTGTTGCCAGATGTGTGTTTGGGACTGATATTGGCTGAACCATTAAATGAGAGATCTTTCATAAATAAATCCACATCAACGGATTTTGCATGATGGCAAGTTCTTTAGCAGTAGGAGCCATACTAACTTTAAAATGAAGTTATTATATCTGAAAACTTGTTATTTTCTAACAAGTAATAGATGGCCATACTACTGAAAAGCCAAAAAAGCTCCATTTTCCTATTCTCCATAGAGAAAACTCAACTTTAATAGTATTATACATACAGTACCCAGTGAAACAAGCACTTGTGAGTATTAAACTGTAGTCCACAGCTGAGTTTACATCATTATGTAATGATATGGTCTAGGAACATCACGTGCTAGGTCCCAAATGCAGCAAATTATATCTTGATGAAAATGCTGCTAGACATTTCCAAGTAGGAGGCAAATTAAAAATAAATAATTCTGTCTCAATTCCACTACAAAATTAACTTTGATGGATTGGGACATACTGTCTGGATGGTCAGAAACGGTTTCCTCTTGCCAAGTTCTGTTTTCTCAACTTCCAGTCAGTTACCATTCTGGGGAGCAGACCCCTTGAAGTACAGCAACATGGAAATTAATGAATGCAAGGAACCTGCCAACAGTGATTCAAAATGACGAAAACCTGTCCATCATGCTCTATAATGAGAAAAGAAAAGGAAACAAATCACCCCATGACATGCTCTGTTCTATGTGCCCAAAGATCTGTGAACCTTCAAGACCTAAGTCAGAAACTTGTGACCCTAACTAGACTAGGACAGCCAACTTCAGCGATTCCTTAATGAAATTGTTTGCATCGGATAAAACTGTATACTTAATCTGGCCTTGTTGCTTCATTGTAAATTATAGATGAAACATTTTTTAAATTGAGCATTATCTACCATATGCTGTCATTATTCCAGAAACCGCAAGTAAGCTGTACTACCCAGCTCATGAGTAGGATGCCTGCTCATATTGTGAGTGTGCGCTGCTCACTGGGAAGAAGGGGCAAGCATCTTATAAATTTAATAGTGGAAGAAAATTCAAGTGTACATCTAATGGACTGCTGACATGTTTTCATTAGATCTTGTTGATTTCTCACCATTCAGTTAGGAGATATTGAAGGAGGTGGGGAGCAAATGATGGATTACAACCTAATTTTAGTGTCTGTGCTTGTAGAATTTGTCACATCTTGCGGTAATAGATGCTTTGAATTTCAGTTCTCTTACAATCTTTTACAGACTTTGTCTCCTGTAAGAGGGCCAGAAGTGGATTGCTATATAAAAGTAGGAACTGAGGCACAGCACATTCAACCACAGTTGCCATCTCCTTTAAGTAAATCAAAACCTGCTTTAATTTCCCAAATGAGTGATCCAGGAGAAATTCATCAAGCTGTACTGGATGCTATTCGCTCAGGAGACGGAGCTGCCAAACTTAAAAAGGTGGACACACTTACCACAATGTAACTACATGCATTAATAATTTACTAAAACTAAGTTGATCAGCTTTAATTTGAAATTTATTCAGTTACAACTGAGAAATTGTCCAGCAATTATTAAACTCTGTAGTATACAGTCACAAATATCTTCTTGCACTACATTCTGCAATTCACTGGAATATGAGGGGCCTTGGCTCAAAATTGATAGCTGTAATTGTGAACCTGAAAATACAAATACCTGTACTATATATATGTTGTATGTGAAAATTATGTGCACTTATAACCAAAACAATCTCAATTTCACATCTTTAATCTATCTTTCACTACAAAATCAACATTTTTGCATACAGATTTTACACTGTACATAAAAAGATATAATAATAGTAAAAACACTTTTGTAATAAGGACTAAAATATTTTAAATGTAATTGACAAATATATGTTGCCAATTTATTTTTAAATCCAACTACTGTCTTCAGCCTTTCTGGCTTTTATAATTTAGTGATATGCCCTCCAATTGCTCAACAAGAAACCAGCCAATATTTGGTTCTCCTGATGAGCATTCAGCAGTGTTGTATTTCCTTGTTGTAATTTCAGGTCTCAGATGTTCCCAAAACTATGGGTTTAATCTTTTTGGCCAATGGGGCTAAGATCAAGTTAGTATGTAGGTGCAGGACACCTGGGAAAAACAGGGGAAGCCATGTAGATATGCCATCAGGTTAATTTTCCATGGTTAAGAATGGACCATGATCAACAGCCTGTACTTCAGAGACAGGCAGCCGAGTGAGATAATTTAAGGTTCCAATTAGTGGTGATTTTCTAAGTACGCCAGTGTTTTGATATCTGTGGAGATGTCCTTGCCATGTATAGAGGCTACCATCACAATGGAGGTGAGCTGCTTTTGGCAAACCGTAGAGCTCTCAGAGCTGGAGGGTCCACTTCCCGAAGGAGGGAGATGTGGGCATGAACACTCCTGCCTGCTGCCAAAAATAAAATCCACCTGGGAGGTTTTCCCCTCTGCTATGAGAGGCCTGGTAGCTTTACCACTGAAAAGTTTTTATTTAAATGAACATCTCCGAAGGCACCTCCATGTCGAGGTATCTTATAGGCCTCAAATCTGCCTCACCTTTCCTGTGTTGTGTGGAGGCTCTGAATCTGCTTGCCTTCTGATTGCTTTGGTATCATTGGGAACTCACGCACTGCCCTTAATAGTTTAGTGAGCACAGAGGCAGCCAGTTAAAGAGGCCGTCACTGGGAAGATTGCACCTTCAAATTGCTGCCAGCAAATGGGAACTTGGGGATCGTCATCTGGTGCCAACATTGGGGTCTGAAAGCCTGCTGTAAAATCTAGTCTTTTAATGAACTCTTTACCTCTCCAGCAATTAGAAGCATTTATAGAATCAATTAGCTGGCACTTTACTTCAAACTTAAAAGCCAAATCAATAGGTACTTGATTGTGTCATACAAATAAAAGCATATCAAATATTTGGTGGAAGTTTTCTGTAGATGGTAACTAGCTTGCACTCTTACTAAACTGTTACAAGAACATCTGTCATATGAAGTGTTATGCCAAGAAATGAATTAAAATTGATATATAAATCTTCAGCTTTAATGTTTCAATTATTAGTTTGATTAAGAAATATCAGTTGATGAATTATCTTTGAAGAAAATGTTCATATAAATGTGTAATTAATTTTGCTTAATGTAGAAGTAAAATGAAACAAATGCAAATAATGTATCTAATATTACTCCTGGAAACAATTAATTCAATATGTCTGTATTCAATACTTTACTCAGTCATTGAAAAGCAATTTTACAATGGGGCAATGGAATTCTAATGTATAAAATGTCTTAGGTTAGCCAATTTATAATAATGCTTGTCTTTGCAAAACTTATGAAATATTTATATTGAAGTAAAAACACTGTCAATATGACTTGGGCTTATTTTTGGAAATGTCCACTTTCAGATTTGAATGCGTTTTCTGATTGAGCACTGTATTTAAGAATTCACAAGTTAAGTTCTGCAATATCCAATGCATCAATTTCTATACGTGACAAACACATCTTTGAAACATTAAGTTCTTTTACCCTCTTTTTGTTTTATTCTGCATTCACAATGTTAAACTGAGATGATCTGTTCCTGTTTATCTTGTTACTTAGTCCTTAAAAATAATTAACTAATTTTAATGGTTTTTTTAGCAGATCTAATTGCCAAATTTTTTAAATTAATGTAATAATTTTGAAAGTATTACTTTCCTACTGTTATGATCCCAGCTAATGGTACTACTGGACAAGTCAGATTCCAGAATGAAAACTGATATGTTTTGATCATATGTGTTTTTGTTTAGACCATAAGACCATAGGAGCAAAAATTAGGCCATTTAGCCCATCGAGTCTGACCCGCCATTCAATCATGGCTGATAAGTTCCTCAACATCATTCTCCCGCTTTCTCCCTGTAACCCTTGATCACCTTGACAATCAAGAACCTATCTATCTCTGTCTTAAATAAACTTGTTGACCTGGCCTCCACAGCCTTCTGTGGCAGTGAATTCCATAGATTCACCACTCTCTGGCTGAAGAAGTTTCTCCTTATCTCCATTTTAAAAGGTCTTCCCTTTACTTTAAGGCTGTGCCCTCGGGTCCTAGTCTCTCCTACCAATGGAAACATCTTCCCAACATTCACTATTCAGTATTCAGTAAGTTTCAATTAGAAACCCCCCTCATCCTTCTAAACTTCATCAAGTATAGACCCAAAGTCATCAAACATTCGTGATATGTTAAGCTTTTCATTCCTGGGACCATTCTCATGAACTTCCTCTGAACCCGCTCCAGGGCCAGTACATCTTTCCTGAGATATGTAACCCAAAACTGCGCTTAATACTCCAAAAGCGGCCTGACCAGAGCCTTATGGAGCCTCAGAAGTACATCGCTGCTTTTATATTCAAGTCCTCTGAAAATAAATGCCAAAGTTGCATTTGCCTTCCTAACTACCAACTCAGCCAGTAAGTTTACTTTGAGAGAATCCTGGACTAGAACTCCCAAGTCTCTTTGCACTTCAGCTTTCTGAATTTTCTCCCTAATTAGAAAATAGTCTATGCCTCTATTCTTCTTACCAAAATGCATGATCTCACACTTTCCCACGTTGTACTCCATCTGCCACTTCTTTGCCCACTCTCCTCACTTGTCCAAATACTTCTGCAGCCTCCTCACATCCTCAATACTACCTGTCCCTCTACCTATCTTTGTATCATCTGTAAACTTAGCCAGAATGCCCTCAGTTCCTTCATCTAGATCCTTAGTTAGTTAACACGGTGGTTAGTCCCTGCAACATATTTACATTGGATTGCAGATTGCTCTTTAACAACAGAATATAAACTTAATCCACAAAAGAAAGAACTCTAATTTACAGTTAGACGCAAACATCAAAACCTGTTCCCCAATACCAGCCAGTACAGAGACTCAAGTCCAGGGAAATTGCACCCCTGTCTAAACTCATTAGGTTTCTACCGAACAGATTCTTTTCTTTTTCTTTCTGGTGAATTAGGGAGACCATTCAGTGATTCCTTTCCAAGTCTGCAGTCACAAACTCTTCACAAGTCTGAGAACCTTAACTTTCTCAGTTACATTAACTTGCAGATTTCTATCTAAACTCTCCTAGTCTGGTAGTGTGGCATTTCTGCTAGAGTATGTGGCTTCCCTGAACTGAACTAAAAAAACTCCTCAGAGAGAAACTACTATTTGCTTCTGAAATCAACTCTGATGTCTGAACTGAACTGAAAAAGGTTTTTCTGAACTGTCATAAACTCCTAAGATTAAACATCTTTCCATTAACATCACAATGGTCTGCAGTCACATTCTTTCTAAGCAATACTGGATATTTAGACCTCTGCTCCAGAGTGAATTGCCACATTTTATTTTCAGAGAACATGATTCATAGAAATAACCAATAACAATCTTCTTCCATTTTAAAGCAATCCAATTTCAAATAAAAACATATTATGCATCTTTTATCACACTACTTAAAAGTTCTAAAAATAGAATTGCTAGAGATACGATTGTGTAGCTGTTCTGAGGATGTTCAAGTACACTATTAAAAATTGATTGAATTTTGTTACTTCTGTTTAGTATAGTTGTATTGATAATTCCGTTGTATGAGATTTTTCTAACAGCATATAAAGCCACAACTCCCAATGTGTTTGCCTCATACACAAGATTATATTAATATGCATTATATCCAAGGATCAAATATAAATATGGTTGTCCTGTGGTTCAGCTTGTCAAGTCTCTCAATGACTGATCTAAGTGGACCAGGAAAATTCCCATATTTGATCTCGAATCTATGTTGGCCAAACTTATTTCAAGCATGTTGATGGTAGGTGGGATGAGAGTGACCAAAGATCCCTTAAGTTTGCAAATGGAAGAAAATTCCCTTAGAACATAGAACAGTACAGCACAGGAGCAGGTCCTTCAGCCCACCACGTCTGTGTCAACCATGGTGCTATTTAAACTGCCTGTGTATAGTTTGTATCCCTCTGTTCCCCACCCATTCATGTATCTGTCTGAATATGTCTTAAACATAGCTATCGTATTTCTTCTACCACCTTCCCTGGCAGCATGTTCCAGGCACCTACCACCTTGTGTGGCTTTTTAAAAGAAAAACTTTCCTCGCACATCTCCTTTCAGCTTTCTCCCCTCGCTTTAAATATATGTCCCCTAGTATTTAACATTTCCCCCCTGGGGGAAAAAGATTCTGACTATCCAGCCTATCCATGCCTCTCATAATTGCATATACTTCTGTCAGGTCACCCCCTTAGCCTCTGATGTTCTAGCATAAACAATCCAAGTTTGTCCAATCTCTCCTTTGAGTTAATACGCTCCAATCCAGGCAACGTCCTGGTAAAGCTCTTTTGCACCCTCCTCAACATCCTCTTTTTAGTGTGGCTATGTCTGGAACACTATCTACTAACTTGCAGCAACATGTCAACTAGTGGTTATCTGATGAGGAGAGGAAAGGGTGGTTCATTGGAGTTTTCAGTTCAAGTATTGTTTTTAAATAAATCATAAAAATGGTCATTTGCTGGCATTTGTGCCACTATATTCCAGCACGAACTTAATGCTTTTGAGAGAAGAAAAGTCAAAGAAAATAACATTCATATGGTTTATAATTTTTATTTATCAGGAATAGTATGATATTCACCACTTTTCCATATCTAAATCCCTTAATTATTCCCTTTTGTTACACCAATCACAAATTTCACTCTCTTCCTTTTTCCCCATAATCCTTGATTCCCTTACTGGTTATTTCAGCCCTACATATACTTAATAACCTAACTTCTACAGCCTCTGAGAAATACGATAGCTATGTTTAAGACATATTCAGACAGATACATGAATGGGTGGAGAACAGAGGGATACAAACTATACACAGGCAGTTTAAATGGCACCATGGTTGACACAGACGTGGTGGGCTGAAGGACCTGCTCCTGTGCTGTACTGTTCTATGTTCTAAGGGAATTTTCTTCCATTTGCAAACTTAAGGGATCTTTGGTCACTCTCATCCCACCTACCATCAGTCAATACCCTCGGAGAGAAGATATTCCTTCTCATCCCTGTCTTAAATGTAGAACCCCTTATTCTGCCCTGTCATCCTAGACTCTGCCACAAGGGGAAATTACTCTTCTGTACCTACACTGTCATGTCCCCTGAGAATTTTGTATGTTTCAAAAAAAAATGCCTAAACTTTAATCTGTATAGGCCCAACCGACTCTACCTCTCTTCATAAGATAAACCTTCCGTACCTGGTATCAGCCTAATGACCCTTCTCTGGACTGTCTCCAATGCCAGTGTATCTTTCCTTAGATAAGGGGCTCAAAACTGTTCACAATATTCCAGCTGTAGTCTGACATGCATTGTATAGTTTTAACAAGACCTGCCCACTTTTGTACTCCATTCCCTTTGAAATAAAGGCCAACATTCCATTTGCCTTCCCTGTTACCTGCTGAATTTGTTATATCTCCTTTTGCAGTTTATGCTCAAGGTCTCCCAAATCTCTTTGTACTACAGCTATTTGCAGTTTTTCTTGATTTGAATAATATTCAGGTCCTTTATTCTTCCAATCAAAGTACATAACCTCACACGTTCCCACATCACATTTCATCCACCAAGTTCTTGCCTGCTTGCTTAATCAGACTATACTCAGCAGACGGAGTCATCCTCACCACATCTTCCCACATATTTCTGTGTCATTCGTAAACCTGGCTGTAGTACATTCACTTTCCTCCTTAAGCCATTAACATAAATTGTAAGTAATTGTGGCCCTGGCATTGATCCCTGTGGCACTCCATTAGTCACATCTGCCACATGGAAAAGGTCCCCCTTGTTCTAAATCTGTCTTCTATGAACTTATTTCACCTACCCACAAGCCTGGAACATTACGATATCTTCTTCACAACACACCTTCCTGTCTATCTTTGTGTTATCAGCAAATTTAGCTATGCCTTTGCTCCTATAAATTGTAAAAACTTGAGACCCCTGCAGGACAACATTTGTCACATCCTGTCAATCAGAGAAACGCCAATTTATCCATGCTTTCTGTTGGCTCCCTGGCAGAACATCTTACATCATGCTAGTATGTTACCTTGACACTCTGTGCTTCTGATTTGCATAATGCCTTTTGATGTAGTATGTTATCATCTGCCTTCTGGAAATCCATATACAGTGCATTAATGGTGTCTGCCTTACCTACAGTGCATGTAACTCCTTCAAATAACACTAATAAATTGGCTCAATTTGGTTTCCCTTTCACATAAACATGCTGACTTTTCTATGCCTAGCATTTTCTAATTGTCCAGCATAATCTACTTAATGATTTACTGCTTTATTCTAACACTATCTCTGTGACAGATGTCAAGCTAAAGGGCCTATAGTGTTAACAAGGTGTAGAGCTGGATGAACATAGCAGGCCAAGCAGCATCAGAGGAGCAGGGCCTAGACCCTTCTTCAGAAAAAGAAGGGTCTAGGCCCGAAACGTCAGCCTTCCTGCTCCTCTGATGCTGCTTGGCCTGCTGTGATCATCCAGCTCTACAGCTCGTTATCTCAGATTCTCCAGCATCTGCAGTTCCTACTATCTCTGGCCTATAGTGTTGCTGTTTTCTGTCTCCCTACCTTTTTGAATAGAAGGTTTATGTTTGCTACTTGCCAGTCTAATGGAACATTCCCAGAATCTAGCAAAGCTTGGAAATTTAATATCATGCATTTACTATCTCATTGATCATGTCTTCTAAAATCCAAGGATGAAGTTCATCAGAGGCAGGGACTTGTCAGTCCACAGCTCCAACAGTTTGTTCAGTACTGTTTCTGTAGTGATTGTAATTTTACCAACTTCCACTATACCTTCCACCTCCTGATTTACAGCAATTATTGATTTTTTTATACCCTCTAAAGTGAAGAGAGATGCAAAACTTTTCCTAATTTCGTTCCTCTTGTCAAACTTCATCTGGTGATCCCAGTAGCATTGATCCATGCCAGCTTGGTTTGAAAATGCTGCCTTCTCCTGCTCACCTCTAAGTAAAGGACCATCCTCCATTCTTTCAATGCCTCAAGGATTAGCTGATCAATAATGAACAGTGAAATGCAGACCTAGCCTGTTGAAGCATATGAGTTAAATGAGAGTTGTACTAATGGCTATTGTGGCCTGTTGAAATCGGGTCTGTTTTTGATCAGTTCCACCTTCAGTCCTGCCATAATAGATGTGGAAGAAAATGCAGAAAATGTTAGAAAACGCAGCAGATCTGGCAACATCTGTGCCGAAAGAGACAGAAGTAACATTTTGAGTCTGGTATGACTCTTCTCCAGAACCTTGTCATACCAAATTCAAAACATTAACTCTATTTCTCTCTCCACAAATGCTGCCAGACCCGCTGAGTTTCTTCACTTGCTGTGTTTGTTTCAGATTTCTAGTATCTACAGTATTCTGCCTTTATCGTTATGATAGTAGATCCTGCCTTAAATATCTATTGCAGTTGTTGTGAAGATACTTGAAGGTTTATATTTAAAGTGGTTTATTGGAAGAGACTGAAGAACTCCTTTCTTTGAAACTAAAGGGTTGCTAAAAGGACATTTATTAAACCATTTATTAGAAACCATCTGGTCGATGTTAATTAAACTGTCAAACCTATGGAACTGCTGGATTTACAGGAAATCACATCAGGAGGTATGGATGCCCAAAACTGTAGCAATTGCATAATTTTTCAGTGAAATTTTCTACTGAGAGAGAGAGGCAAACCTGTTCTTCTGAGAAAACCCTTTAGGAGGTGCAGTGTGAATCCTGATAAACTGATGCAGCTCTTGTCCTGAAAAGCTTCTGCATTCTTAACTGCCCCTGAGCAAACCTCTGCAAAGGTCTAACTGACAACTGCCTGTTTACTGACACCTACATATGGCAGATGCAAGTGACAGCCATCTTGAACATTTTACACCGTATCCTTTTTGCTTCAAGAACTGACAGTTATTGGCCAAAGTGGTTTTTAAAGTTAATGTCTCCAGAGATTTCTTTTTATTGTTGTATGTATGTGTCAGGTGGGTTATTTAGAAGTGTAATTAATTTTACTATCCCATTTAACAATGCATATAAATGGTAGCTTTTCATCTTTGCTGAAACTGTACTGCTTTCACAGTAAACCATTTATTCTGTTTATTAAATAAAACTTCTTGTTAATTCTGAATCTAATACAGATAAAATATGTATTTGGTCATATTGGTAACTGAATAAAGTATTTAATTTCTGGTGTGTCCAGTAATAGAAAGCAAAATGAAGTCTTCAACCTCAGATGTAGCAAGTTGGAAACTTAGGAGGTAATTCAAAGCTGGAGCCGTGTAATTGGATGTGAGGTAATAGTAATTGAAAACTATAAAGAGAAGATGCCAGGTTTCATGTACATCAGAGTAAAACTTCATGTTTACTTTTGATGCAAGTGAATTTATGGAGCTGCTTTGGATAGGAGAAATTCTTTAAAGGAATTGTCCACTGCACAGCTGCTGATTGTAGTAGACCACTTGTATTCAGATATTTGACTGCAAGCTAGAAACTCATAATTTGGAATCTAGTAGCTAAAAAGTTGAAGATTGAAGTAAGAAAGCCAGAAGGATGATTAGAATTAGAAGAAGAGAAGTGATGCTGGCTAGGTTCAGTTAGAAAGGAAGAAGATAAAGAAAGAACATATAAGTGACTGGCATAGAACTGCCAAGGGAAAGAGAAAAAAGGAAAGAGAATGTGAAGGGCGTTCCAATTTAAAAAAAAAAAAAGCTGGACCTGAAAAAGAAGGCTGCATCTGACTCTGAGGAAAGTTCTGTTAAGGTCAGATCAGATTCCTGCCAAGCCCCAGTACAAAGCTTGTGGAAAATCATAATCAGCAATCAAACCGACATGTCATTCTGACACAACTTAATTGGGAACCAAATAGTAAGAGCATATCATTAACATCATGGCTATGACTACTCATTTCTTATAGGCCATTCTGTGGAGAAAAATTTATTCAAAGGTTGTTTCAGTTCTTACTCAATATGGATTACTGATTGAGATCCAGTTGTATCAAGGTTCCCATTAAGTTACGTGCAGTCTGGGTATCACACAGTCAAATGCCTCGGTACATCACACATACACGTGAGGTTTTAGAACTGTACCAGCAAATGCTCAAAATTATGATCAGGGCATTCTGAAAGGAATAGCTCCATGATTGGGCTAAAGGTTTGGAACTTTTTATTTGCCACAAAGAGTTACCTAATGTGACTACTGGTTTAGTGCTTTTGAACACTGTGAAGAGTAATAAGTCATCTGAAGCTAATCAAATAAAGGTTTTTAGTAGAGAGATATAGAGGGTCTTATGGCACAGTGTAGTGTACCTACCTTTGAGCTAGAATGCTTGGGTTCAAGTCCCACCTGCTTCAGATGTATGTTGTAACATTTCTGAGCAAGTTGGTTAGAAAATATCTATTCTTGATCACTTCAGCTCACTGTATTTACAACTGAGGGCCCCTACAGCAACTACAGGAATGTTAGGTACCGAGAAAATTGAGGACAAAGTGGGTAGTGAGGATGAGGCAAAAGGTGTGGATTATTCCTGAATTGAACCTGCCACTATCCAATTGCAGACTCTGATCTATTAGGGAGGTGCGACACCATGCTTCCAATCTTAAAGGCAGAACTATGAGAAGACATAATATGGCTACTGTCCAGAGACTGATGAATCAAATGGTAGCCAATGGGTTTCCTTGATTTATGTGCTTCTCCACAGTAGTATTTGAAAGGATCACTTGAAACAACTGGAAGCTTGGTTTAGAAAATTACAACTGCAACCTTAATCTGATGAATTTATCATTTTCAGATCACAATTCCTCCAATAATAATACAGCTCAATACTGCAACAAAAGAAAGCAACCCATATGTCTCCGACCTTAAACAGTACTACCATTACTGAGTTTCTTCAATAGATATTCTGGAGGTCTCAATTGTTGAGACCTCCAGAATATCCATCGAAGAAACTCAAAACTTTGGCTCCAAGGTTAAAGGAGAGGCTTGTAATTGGTGACTCACTTCCTGCATCTCTCAAAGCCACTTCACAATTTAGAACTTACGTTTTGATTTAGATTTTATTGTCATGTGTACTCAAGTACCGACGTACAGAAGTCTGAAAAATGTATGATGTTGCCACAGATGGTGCCATCTAAGGTATAAAGATACCTAGGTACAAAAAAAAATGGGTACAAAGAAGAAAAGAAGATTCAACAGTGATTAAATATTCACCATTAGTCTTAATGGGTGGCAGGGTAGCTCAGTGGTTAGCATTACTACCTCAGTCTGCCAGGGACCTCGGTTCAATTCTACTTTCTGGCTCTGTGGAGTTTGCATATTCTCATTGTGTCTGTGTGGGTTTTCTCCCAGAGTCCAAAAATCTGCAGGTTAAGTGGATTGGCCATGCAAAATTGCCCGTAATGTCCAGGGATATGTTGGGTGGGTTGGCCATGGGGAATGGAGGGTTACAGGCATAGGGTAGAGGTTGGGTCTGGTTGGGATGCTGTTTGGACGGTCAGTGTGGACCCAATGGGCCAAACGGCCTGATTCCACACTGTAGGGATTGTGTGATTAATGTAGCTCTGAATCAAGGCCACTTCATTTGTGTGCCAATTACGAACCTTTTTTGATCTAGACCTAATCATCAGCCAACATACTCCTGCCTGATTAACTACTCACTGTGACCAGAGTGTTAAATCCTACTTGTTAGCTACAGGATACATTGCAGAAACTCAAACTTACTTCACCACCACCTTTCCAAACTCCCACCATCAATCCCTTTGAAGAACAAGAACTGTAGAGGGTGAAATTGATGCATGTCAGCAATATGAAATGGATAAAGATGAAGAAACAGTGCTTTACGTGGTGCCCGAAATAAAAATGTAAGAAATAGAAGTTCCAGGCTTTAAAACGCTCTGCGTTTGAGTGTTCGTAAACTGCCAAGTGAAGAAATTTCTCTGAATCCCTGTCCACAATGGCCATCCATTGTTTTGGGTCTAGGCCGTACTTCTGGCTTCCCCAGCCAGGGAAAGGAACCTCTCAGTTGCTACCCTTGTGTATATTTCAATCAGTTCTGTCTCATTCTTCAAAATTGCAAATAATACAGGCCAATATATTCAATCTGTCTTCAGGACAGCACTCCAGTTCTCCTGCTTTCTATCTGCTAATGTATGGGCAATGGCAATAAAGTTTTGCCACATCATCCAATTGTGTCTTCAGCACAAAGGAGCTGCATGCTCCCAGAAGGGCATCCTCCATGACCCTTCCATGCAAGTTGACATGAGAAAACCACTAACCTTACTGCATTATCATTTAACTTAAGTTCATGGTTCAATTCTTACACAACTTCAATCCTTGAACACTTTGCTTTGGAGTTCAGGGACACCTTGGATGACTCGAGTTATTGAGGCCCTGGTCTTGAAAAGGAAGGAGGCATATGACATGTATAGGCAGCTGGGATCAAGTGAATTCTTCGAAAAGTATAGAGGGTGTCAGAGTACACTAAAGAGAGAAATCAGGAGGGCTGAAAGAGGACACAAGAGATGGCTTTGGTAAATAAAGTAAAGGAGAATCCAAAGAGATTTTACATGAAGGGCAAAAGAGTAACGAGGGAGAAAATAGGACCTCTTACAGATCAATAAGGTCATCTATGTGCTGAGCCACAAGAGATGGGTGAGATCTTAAATGAATATTTCTTGTCAGTATTTACCATTAAGAAAGGTATGGATGGTAGTGTACTTGGGGAAATAAATTGTAACGTCTTGAAAGTGTCCAAATTACAGAAGAGGAAGTGCACTAAGTCTTAAAACACATTAAGGTAGATAAATTCCCGGGACATAATGGAGTGTATCCCAGGACATTGTGGGAGGCTAGGGATGAAATTGCAGGGCCCTTGCAAAGATATTTGTATCATCGACAGTCATGGGTGAAGGGCTCGAAGATTGGAGGGTGGCTAATGTTGTGCCATTATTTAAAAAAGGCTTCAGGGAAATGCCTACAAACCGGTCAGCCTAATGTTTGTGGGGGGGTACATTGTCAGAGGGGATTCGGCGATACAGGAGCTACAGGCATTGAGAGAGCAAGGATTCATTTGGGATTGTCAGCACAGCTTTGTGCGTGGGAAATCATGTCTCACAAATTTGATTTTTTGAAGGGGTAACTAAGAAAGTAGATGAGGGACATTGTCTACATGGACTTTAGCAAGGCCTTTAACAAGGTAGGTTATTGAGTGAGGTAAAATCTGACAGGTTCCAAGGACAGCTAGCCAATTGGATGCAAAATTGACTTGACAGTGGAGGACAGAGGGCAGTGGTAGAGGGTTATTTTTTAAATTGGATGCCTGTGACCAGTGGTGTGCCACAGGGTTCGGTGCTGGGACCACTGTTATTCATCATTTATATAAATGATTTTTTGGAGAATTTAGGAGGGAGAGTTAGCAAGTTTGTGGATGAGATCAAGATTGGTGGTATAGTGGACAGTGAAGAAGTTTACCTGAGAATGCAGCGAGATCTTGATCAACTGGGCCAGTGGGCTGAGGAATGGCAGATGGAGTTTAATTTAAATAAATGCAAGGTGTTTCATTTGTGTAAGGCAATCCAGGACAGGACTTACACAATCAATGGTAGGGCATGAGGGAGTGCATTGGAACATAGAGATCCAGGGGTACAGTTTCACAGCTCCTTGAAAATAAAGTCATAGGTAGACAGGTTGGTGAAGAAGGCTTTCAGCATGCTAGCTTTCATTGGTCAGACCATTGAGTATAAAAGTTGGGACATCTTACTGCAGCTGTACAAGATATTGGTGAGGCCGCATTTGGAATACTGCATGCAGTTCTGGTTGGTCTACTATAGAAAGTATATCATTAAACTAGAAAGATTGCAGGAAACATTTACTAGGGTGCTACCTGTACTGGAAGGTTTGAGATATAAGGAGAAGTTGGATAGACTGGGACTTTTTTTCACCGGAGCTTAGGAGACTGCAGGGTGATCTTATAGACGTCTATAAAATCATGAGAGGCATAGATGAGATAAATAGCCAACAGCTTTTTCCCATGGTAGGGGAATCTAAAACTAGAGGCCATAGGTTTAAGGTGAGAGGGGAGACATACAAAAGGATCCAAAGGGGCAGTGTTTTCACACAGAATACGTTGAGTGTCTGGAACAGTAGAGGTAGTGGTGGAAGCGAATACAATTTTATTATTTGAGAAATATTTAGACAGGTACATGGATGGGATAGGTATGGAGGGATATGGACCAAACACAAACGAAAAGGACTAGTTTAATTGTGAAAACTGGGCAGCATGGGAAAGTTGGGCTGAAGCACCTGTTTCCATGCTGTAAACATCTATGACTCTATGACTATGATCTATGGCTTGCATGCTTTTACCAGGTCACTTTGTATGGAAATGCACAAATTTAATACATCTCACTACAATTAGTCTTACAGGTCAAATCCAACAAGTCTGCAAATTGCAGTAGGTCAGTTGGAGCCATCAGTCTGGACTGTGATAGCCTGCATGTTGTGTGAAGTTTCCCTGGGGATTGAGCCACACTTGTCAGTACTAATGTGTTGGGCAATCAGGGGTCTTATCAGACAGCAATCCATACAGTCTTGGGGAAAATGGACAACTCGTTCATGGGGATGGAGTTCATATCATTGGGTTGCTGAAGGAATGGTGACAGTGATAGAAGGATGTGACCTCATAGACGATAGGCGGGCTTGATAGCAGGGGATTCTGTTGTAGTTTAGTGGGGGTGAGGAGGGGGTTAGTTCTCACAGGTCACAGCCACTCTGGCCTCTACATAGAGAGGGTGTCAGGCCATCAAGTGCATGGGAATTCACAAAGCTCTGGGTAAACAGAGCCTTTTAATTATAATATGAAAGGGCTCAACTGAAATGGGATGAGGCTGAAGGAGCTGAGGCAACAGAAAAGAGAACATGAAAGATGGGAGGAGAATATTATATCACAGTCTGCAAGTCACTCGCAAGAACACAAATTTGGAACTTTGAAATGTTAGGTCAGAAGTCAATTGCATAATAACTGCACAAAATGGCTGACATGCATGCAAAGTGAATGTAATAATTTACTGATTCTTTTCTTTCTGGCAGCAGAGTAAACTTGGAATTTGAGGTCCTGCAAGGGACAATTGTAATAATTATGCCTTCATTGATTCAGTAAAGCTACTCATCTGGCTTCAATTTGCACTTCATACAACTTCTTACATCCTTGGGACACTGGAAGAGGCTGATTATTTCTCATATTCAGTGTAATTTAACCAGGTCCAACAGCAAAAGTGATGCTAGGTATTCAAAGAATACAAGTGAAGATCTATTTACAAAATTGCAATGTGAGTTATATGTCATTCCAGCTGCCTGTGTGCCCTTTTCTTTCCCTTGACAATACACTTCAATTTTGAACAACAAAATTCTATCCAAGAAAAACCATCTCAACATTAAGCATGAGAACAAAAGGTACTTCTTGCTGTATTTCAGTAATCATGTGCTTGCATGTCATGAATATATTGCAGCATTTGGATTCTGTTGATTAGAGAAAAACAAAGCTATGTTAAAATAATGAGGTCACTATGTGCTTTAACAATATTATGCTTATTATCAATGTTAAACATGTTGCTGACAAGTTAATTGCTTTGAATGTATAGGTTATCTAAACAATACATTGTGTCTTTCTGCTAGTTTGGTTTTGTGGTCGCAGCTAATAGATTTTTCACTTGGAATCTAAGTTTCAGTTCAAGGATGTCAGCAACCAGTGATATCGATCATCGTCAGTCCTTGGTTATTGTCTTGATCTGGATTAGTTAATATTATGTATACTCTAAATGCATTTCTGTGCTGCTTTCCTGTTTATTTAACAGTTGTTTATGCAAACAACCTAACCTAAAGTAAATTAACCTCGTGGGTTTACTATGCACAAAAATGTAGTAACATTGCAATGTATTTATAGTGTTATAAAGCAGAGGTTGACCCCCCTGCAACCCCAAGAACTAAAACCAAAACAACCCAAAAAGAAGCACCTCACTCTATAATCTGTAAAATGAGTATGAAAAGAGATGTAACCAGC
This sequence comes from Rhincodon typus, assembly GCF_021869965.1. Classification (NCBI taxonomy): domain Eukaryota; kingdom Metazoa; phylum Chordata; class Chondrichthyes; order Orectolobiformes; family Rhincodontidae; genus Rhincodon; species Rhincodon typus. The sequence goes on along the minus strand of NC_063338.1, from coordinate 58,107,553 downwards.
TTTTCAGCAACTTCCAGTGGTTAAATAAAACAAGTCCCCGACACCTACTTTAAAATCAACAAATAACAATTTATTTATCTATCTTTAACAGTGAGCAAATTCACTCAACTCTTAACAAACCGAATAAATCGCTACTAACTATTCCTGAATAAAGCAAGATTCTAATGGTATGCTTGTCCAATAAATACTAGCCCTTATATAAAAAAAAACAAGCTTAGTCTCTCAAAATTACGGTCAAGTAACGCGTCTTCTGGAATGTTCTGTGCCTTCTCCATTGATTCTTCTGTCAGGAACATTAACTAGTTGGGCCATTGATACTGTTGTTACTGCTTTCTCTAAGACATAGAAGAGGCTGTGAGACCCAGTGATTCTCTCCTGATAGCTGAGGGCTATTAGCTCTGGCGGATGGCAGCTAGCTCTGGGGTCTTTGTCCAACTGGCTCCTTCTTATATCCTTGATGACATATCAATTTTTCTTACAATAGGATTGTCCTATGTTGTCAAAACCATCAAATTAAATTTAATAGGCATTTGGTATCTAAATACCTGGTCCAAATTTATTGGCTAAATTCAATAGCTTGTTGTCTTGGTAAGAAAACTGCTGTTTGGCCTGCTAACTGTCCGGCCTTTCAATACAAATGTTTCAATTTGGGTGCTCTCTGTGTACACCCATGTTAAATCACTAAGCACAGAAAAAGCACATGTTCTTTTAAAGAAGCACACAATACTGTTCCCCCTAAGATTTTACAAACACCAAATTCTAACTTCCTGCCTCTCAGTCCACAAGTACTTCACCCAATTTCGCAACACCTTCCCCCAAAGAAAAAAAAACCCATCATTATGAAAAGTTGGCTCCATTGTTTTCTTTTTATTTTAAACCTTAACTTTATTGTATCATTAATCTAGAGCTATATATTTTATACTAATTATATTTACATATAACATTGATCACTCCCGATTCTATACTGTATAAGCATTTTTCTTTTAAACTCACGAAAAAGCATCTGCGATAATATTTTCACAACCTGTAACATGCACAATCTGTAAATTAAATGCTTATAACATAAGGATCCAATGAAATAATCTGGTGTTCTTGTCCTTAAATCTTTCCAAAAATGTCAAAGGATTGTGATCGGTATACACAACCGTCTCTGATGCATTGTTTGCAACGTAAACATTAAAATGTTGTAAGACCATTACCAAACTCAATAACTCTTTTCCAAAAGATGAATATTTTTTTTCTGGCGGATATTGAGTTATTTTGAAAAATAACCAATTTCCCTTTCAATTCCACAGTCACCCTCTTCTAATAACACAGCTCCAACACTTACATCCCTTGCATCGATGGTGACTTTAAAGGGTTTCAAAAATGTGGCATGGCTAAAACTGGTGCGGTGGTTAACACTGCTTTTAAATTCTCAAATGCATCCTGGCATGGTTCTGTCCACCGAAATTTTGTGTTCTTTTTTATGAAATCCGTCAACAATGCCATTATGCTACTAAAGGTTAGTACAAATTTCCTATAGAATCTGCTCAATCCTAAAAATCATAGCAACCCTTTCTTCGATGATGGTCTTGGAAATTCCTTGATGGTCTTTGTCTTCACATTCCTCAGTGTCATCCACAATATTGTGCCTTAAGGATGTCACTTCCGCCTTCGCAAATTCTGGTTTTGCCAAGTTTATGACCAACCTTGCCTTCCGTAGTCTCTCAAAGAGCTCTGCCAAATGTTGTATGTGATCTTTCCACAAATGGTTAAAGATCACTAAGTCATCTACGTATGTGGCACAATTAGTCAATCCTGCAATTCTGTTCATAAGCCTTTGAAAAGTGGCTGGTGCGTTCTTCATTCCAAAGGGCATTATTTTAAATTGGTATAGCCAATTTGGGGTTCCAAAAGCAAACACTTATTTTGCTCTCTCCGACAAAGCCACTTGCCAGTAATTGCAAAGTAAGTCCAACTTTGTGATGTAAGTGGCTTGTCCTACATTTTCCACACAATCCTCCAGCCTTGGAATTGGGTATAACCAAATTTGGTCACAGTGTGGACTTCCAATAATCTATGTAGAATCGTTGAGTACCATCAGGTTTGGGAACCAACACCATCGGTGAACTCCATTCACTTTGACTCGTATCTATGATGCCTTCTTGGAGCATCACTTCCACTTCTTTCTGAATCTGTGCTGCATTGAGAGGATTAAACTTGTAGGGGTATTGTTTTATCAGAACAGCATTTCCTATGTCAATCTCATGTACTACGGTATTAGTCCTCCCCACTCTATTTCCACATATGTCCTCATAGCACTGTAACAAATCTTTCAATTCAGTTCTCTTTTCCTGGGACAGATAGCTCACTACCCTGTCCCATTCCTTAAGGACTTCCTCATTATTCAATTTATTCTGAGGCACATCAAAATCTAATTCATCTGGATTTGATTCCTCAATCTGAGTGGCAGTAATTAATAAAAAACAAAAGAACTGCGGATGCTGTAAATCAGGAACAAAACAAAGTTGCTGGAAAAGCTCAGCAGGGCTGGCAGCATCTGTGAAGGAAAAAACAGAGTTAACATTTCGGGTCTGGTGACCCTTCCTCAGAACGCCTCAGGTTGTGGCAGTAATTAATACCCGTTTCTCTGGTTCCCTTTCCCTGTCATAGTAATGTTTCAGCATACCCGATAATTTTTTTTTTCCCTATCTGGCATGTTTACCAGATCACTTGACTTAACTTCTTCTCAATCTGATAGGGACCACCAAACCTTGCTATGACGGAATCTCCTACCACTGGTAATAACACCAATACTTTATCCCCAAGGGCAAACATACAACTTTTAGATTTCTTATCTGCTTCTTGGTTCATTAGGTACTGGGCTACCTTCAAATTTTGTCTAGCTAATTCACCTACTCTGTTTAATCTTTCTTGCCTCAGATACATAATCTAAGTGGGAGATCTCTAACTTCAGACCTATAAACTTTTCCTTAATTAATTTTAAAGGCCCTCTTACTTCATGTCCAAATATCAATTGAAATGGAGTAAACTGAGGTGATTCATTGTGGAGCATCTCTAATAGCAAATAACGGCAATAAGCCCTCAACAATGTCTTCAGAGTCTGATGCCACCTTTCCAATGCTCCCTGGGAGCCAGGATGGTATACACTGGATTTAAAGTGTTTGATACCCAAACTATCCATGACCTCCTCAAATAATTTGGCAATCAAATTGGACCCTTGGTCAAACTGAATCTCCCTGGGTAGTCCATAGCGGGTAAAAAAAAAAGCAGGCAATTCCTCCACCACCTTTCCTTGCCTTGACGTTCCATAATGTCATTGCTTCTGGAAACCTGGTACACACATCCATTACAGTTAACAGATACTGGTTCCTACTTTTGGTTTTAGGGAGGAGTCCTATACAATCAATTATAACCCATGTGAAAGGTTCTTCAACTGTGGTAATTGTCATCAAAGGCATTGGTTTTATTACTGCCTGTGGTTTTCCTACCATTTGACACGTATGATAGGTACGGCAAAATTCAACCACATCTGTATGTAATCCAAGCCAATAAAAATGCTTCTGTATCTTAGCCTGTATCTTCCTCACTCCTAGATGACCTCCTACTGGTATTTTGTATGCTACCCACAATACTTCCTGTCTGTATTCTACCAGCAACACAATCTGGTGACCTTAAGCCCATTTCTCATGTGCATTAACCTGGCAAGGTCTCCAATTCCACTTTACGATTTTATCCTTAAGGTAATACCATTCTGGAATACATTTGGATTCCTTTTCAGAGTAGGCTTTATGATATAAATCCTTCATCATCTTATCTTTTTGTTGTAACTCCATTAATTTTTCTGAACTGAATACCCCTGCCTGATCCTCTACCTCCTTCGGTTTTTCCTTTACCCTTTCATCAAACAGAATGTCAGCTAACTGGACCTCAACTCCTTCATCTTTCTCTTTTGTGTTCCCTTCTTGTTTTAACTTACAGCAGGGATCTTGTCAGTACGCAGTTCAGAAAAATGCCAGGGTATTTATCTTTTAACTCCTTAGTTCCCTGGTTTTCTTTTGGCTTTTCCACTACAATGGGCATCACTTCAACCTGTGATCCAGCTATATCATTTCAAAAAAACAAACTGAATTTCTGGAATAGCTAATTTTTCCATCACTCCCACTATCACTTCCCAAGTCCTGATTGGAATTTCTAGCCTTATCTCATCACATAAACACTACTCCTCTCTCCATTTAATCTGCAGATTACCACTCTCTTGGGCCATATTTCAGAAGGAGTGCAAATATTTTAATATCTTATTATTAGAGACAGACTGGCTCCCGTATCTCTTAATATTTTAACTTCTTTGCCTACTCCCTCTGTTCTACCCAAGTAAATATTTCCTAAACAGGTGAAGTCTTTGAAAAGATCAGGCACTATCTTACTATCCAGCCCATGACTAAGCATTCTCCTGCAGCTCCTTGACCTCTGTTGGGATTTCCTTCACTAACCTCAACTTTCCCACTGTTTTAGCCTTTTTTACCACATCCTTTTTCCCAGTGCCGCTCATAAACCAGCAGCACTATGACTTCGTGTGACCCACCTTATTGCAGCAAACACACCTGAGGTCTTTCACCTCTTTCCACCCTCTTGGGCTTCTTTTTTCACATGTGGCAAACTGTTCGCAGTGTGATCTACTTTTTGTTTTTCATTGAAGGATCTTCCTCTTTCCCAATTTCTATCCCTCACAGAATGAAATTGCTGTCAGAGGTTAGATTTCGATTTATGCACTAATGCATATTCATCCGCCATCTCTGCAGCTCTTCTCACTGTTTTAACTTTCTGTTCTTCAATATGAGTTCTTATCACTTCTAGTAATGAGTTTTTAAACTCGTCCAGCAGAATATTATCTCTAAAAGCCTCATATGTCTTTTCTATCTTTTATGTTTTATGAAAGTTGCTCTGTTTAATTCTTTCAAACTTGATATAACTTGGACCCGGTTCCTTCCTTACATTTCTGAACCATTGTCTATATGTTTCTGGTACCAATTCATAGGCACTCAAAATAGTATTTTTTACTTGTTCATATTCTCCTGACACTTCCTCTGACAGTGCTACAAATACCTCACAACCCTGCTGAACAACTTGGTCTGAATTAACGTTATCCACACAGTCTCTGGCCAGTTCATCTGTTTAGCCAATTTCTCAAAGGAAATGAAAAAAGCTTCTACATCTTTTTCATCAAAGTTTGGTAATGTTTGGGCATATTTGTATATATCTCTGCCAGGCTGTTGGCTACAATGAGTTTCTCCTCATCACTTCTATCTTGTACTTTTACTTCTGTCATTTAAGACTTTTTGCTTCAAGTTCCAACTTCATTCTTTCCAATATGCACATTCTTTCCCTTTCTTTATCTTCTGCCATGGCTATCCTTTCTAATTCTTCAGCTAGGGCTCTCCTTTCCCTTTTTCCTCTAACTCCAGTCTTTTAAGTTCACTTTCTAACTCCAATTGTCTCATTTGCAATTTAATTTTTTCTAACTCCACTGCACTTGGCTGTTTCTCTGATATACCTAAATGCTTGGCTAACTCCGTGACAATTTCAGCTTTCTTACTAACCCTAGTTAAAACCAATTTTAGCCTGTTTGCTAGTTTTAAAAGTGTCACTTTTTTCTGTCTTTCTGTACTTTCTTGGTAAATTTGGGAAGCATCTTCGATCCCCAGAGTCTCTTTAGCAATGTTAAAAGTCATTTCCCCACTTTTGATTTAACCAACAACAAGCAACCGAAATTAAACAGATTTTCCACTTCTCACTCAAGTTTTAATTAAAGATCTAGGACGCTTGTCCCCATGTCTGTTTAAATCTGCTGGGACCTTTTGTACCCTAAATCTGTTTGAATCTGTCCAAACTCGGATGAGCTCTCAATCTGTTATAAAGTGGAGGTTGAGCACCCCCCCACTCTGCTAACTAAAACCGAAACACCCAAAGAGGAGCACCTCATCCTATAATCTGTAAAAGGTGTGCACAAAGGGGTGTAACCTGCTTTCCAGCAGCTTCTAGTAGTTCAATAAAATAAATCCCTGACACTTACTAGAAAAATCAACAAGTAACAATTTATTTATCTAACTGTAACAGTGAACAAATTAACTAAACTATTAACAAACTGAATAAATCCCTTCTAACTACCAACTATTCCTGAATAAAGAAAGATTCTGATGGAGTGCTGTTCCAAAAAATACAATGTGTAAATATATAAAAATACAACATATCAATATATAAAAAAATTTTGTCTCTCAAAATTTCAGCCAGGTTACGTGCTTTCTGGAACGTTCTGTGACTTCTCCATCAATTCTTCTACCAGGAATATTAACGAGTTGGGCCATTGGTACCGTTGTTATTTCGATGGTGCTTTCTCTAAGACATACAGGAGGCTGTGAGAGCCAGCGATTCTCTCTTGAGAGCTGTGGGCTGTTAGCTCTGGTGGAAGGCAGCTAGCTCTGGGGTCTTTGTCCAACTGCCCCCTTCTTTTATACCCTTGATGACATATCAATATTTCTTACAATAGATTGATCCTATGTTGTAAAAACCAGCAGACTTAAATTTAATAGGCTTTAGGTATCAAAATACCTGGTTCAAATTGATTGGCTAAATTCAAAAGCATGTTGCCTTGGTTAAAAAAAAAAACACTGCTGTTTGGCCTACTAACTGTCCAGCCTTTTAATACAGATGTTTCAATTTGGGTGCTCTCTGTGTACTTGCAAACTTTCAAGCTGCTGCTCACAGACATCCATGTTAAATCACTAAGCACAGAAAAAGCACATGATCTTTTAAAGGGACCACACAGTGCTTTCCCCTCTAGGATTCTACAAACACCAAATTCTAACTTCCTGCCTCCCAATTGACAAGTACTCCACCCAACTTCACAACAACAGGCTCATTTAGGAAGATTAACTGTCTTACTATTTCTACGTGTTGCAGACTGGCACATTCCAAGATCCAAGACAATGTGCTGAGGGACACACTAAATCTTGGGGCTACTGCCACCAAGGCAGAGAGGGAAAAGATGACTGTGTAAGAATTGGCATAACTTTAACTCTATTGAAATACTTAATAACATAATACATTATTTAACTACTACCCAGCAACTGTTCAAATATAACAGTGTAAAGAGAACCTTGGCAAAGGCAAATTTATCAGAACAGATTTCCATCTTTTGCTGTGTCCTCCAGTCCCGGAGAACAAACACCAACAGAATGAATATAGCAGCAGAAAGACAGAACTCCAGCTTTTTTGCAGCAGCAGCAGAGAGAGAACTGTATCTAGCAGCTTCAACTCCAAAACCTCAACTTCACCAATTGAAAGAAAAATAAAACCCTCAGTTTGTTTGAGCTTGACTCCTCCCACTCATCCTTCTTTTAAATCGAATTAGCTTAATTGTCACATGTACTCAAATGAGTACAGTAAAAAGTTTATAAGTCACCATCTTACATACAAAGATACCTAGGTACAATCATTAGTTACAGAATAGAGAAATGAAGAAAAAGATGTTACATTTCAGCTATACACAATATGACCATAAGTCAGAAAAATAGGAAGCAAAATTAAAACACAAACATCACAGTCTGTTTCCAAGGGCTTTCTGCAGCAGACCAATGCACGGAGACTCTACATGTTCTGAGCGCTGGTTGAAACTTTATTCTGCACTGGGGTGCTATCGCCGCTCCATACTGAGCTGCTGCCACAATGCTCCACAATGCTCTGCTGGTTGCCAGCAACCCCGCTTCGGGCCATTGGTCACTGGTGTCCCCACTTTGGGCTGCTGGTCATTACCATCCCTTCTCCTGCTGCTGAGTGCTGGCAACCCAGCTCTGGCCGCTGGTGTCTCCATTGACCGCTGACCCCACTTCGGAGACAGGGAGGTAGCGGCTGGGGCAGGGTATCCGAGGCTGAGAGAAAGGATAAGAGAGTGGGAGGAAAAGAAAAGGAAGAGAAAGAACGGGTGGACTGGAGGAGCTCCAGCTGGAGCATCCTACTCTACTGGTATCTTACAGGAAATGTTGTCTAATTTTTTAAAATTGCGAAGCTACTTAATCTGCTTTCCATGGAACAGACACCTCGGCACCAGGTTTACAACACCCTTTTTCAAGAGAACCAGGACAGAATAAATCCCTCTTAAAGGCACGTCAGCATGAGTAGGAAATAACTTTGGATTTTGCAAGTGTAGGGAATGTCAAATTCCAGTGTTCGTATTTATTCTTCTTCATATGAAATGACTGTACAGAATTGCTTTTGTATCTGTGTATGTGCATAAAGGTAATGTTTGTGAATAAACTATAATTTTCCAAGAAAAAGGTCTCTTACTGTTTCTAAATCCTAGAATCTCACATCAAATAAATTCAAACTGTATTTCTGCTGAATTACTTTAAAGTATCTTTACAACTTCTGCTGTCTTCTTGTCACTTACAGAAAGTTTGCTGTTTTTTGGAATTTTCTCACCAATTTGGTTTTTCTGTCCTCTGCACTTTTGCTTTACAGTTCAGCACTTAATGCCCAGAGAAAGCAAGAACTGCAGGTGCTAGAGTCAGAGACAACATAGTGTGGATCTGGAGGAACACAGCAGGCCAGGCAGCGTCAGAGGAGCAGGAAGGTTTATGCTTCAGATTGGGACCCTTCTTCAGAAATGGGGAGGGGGAAGGGAGCTGGGAAATAAATAGAGAGAGGATGGTTGGGGCTGGGGAAGGAAGGTGGGATGGTGATAGGTGAGTGCAGGTAGAGAGTGGTGGGGATTGGTCAGCGGGAAGGGTAGGGCAAGGAGGCAGGGATGAGAGAGAGGGTTGGACATGGGATGAGGCTGGGAGTGGGGGGATTTTAAAACTGCTGAATTCCATGTTAAGGCCATTGGGCTGTAGGGTCCCGAGGCAGAATATGAGGTGCTGCTCCTCCAGTTTGCGTGTGGTGTCATTGTGGCACTGGAGGATGCCCAGAATGGAATGTCAGCCAGGGAGTGGGAGTGGGAGTTAAAAAGGTTTGCTACTGGAAGGTGTTGTCATTTGTCACGTACAGAGTGCAGATGCTCTACAAAACGGTCCCCAAGTCTATGCTCGGTCTCGCCGATGTAGAGGAGGCCACATTGGGAGCAAGGATACAGTAGACCAAGTTGGAGGATGTACAGGTGAACCCCTGTTTGATATAAAAGTTTGCTTTGGGCCTGGGATGGGGGTGAGGGGGGAGATGTAGGGGCAGGTATAGCACTTGCTGCGGTTGCAGGGAAAGGTGCCGGGGGTGGTGGGGCTGGTGGGGAGTGTGGTGCAGACGAGGAAGTTGCAGAGTGAACAGTCCCTATGAAAGGCGAATAGGGATGGGGAGAGAAATATCTCTTTGGCCGTGGGGTCAGATTGTAGGTGGTAGAAGTGTCTGAGAATGATACGCTGGACGCGGAGGTTGGTGGGTATGTGAGGACCGGGGGATTCTGCCTTTATTTTTGTTGAGGGAAGGTGGGTTGGGGGCTAACTGTGTTAGCACTTGCTGCCCACGTTTGTATCACGATCTTCGTGATCAAAAGACAGAGTAACTTTGCCACAAAGAACAATGCCAAGGGATTTGCAACTTTCATGGGCATTTCTTCAGCACCTTGGTTAAGTATTGTGATAAAAAAAAAGGTATTTTTGAAATGGTACTCAACCATCAAGATTTTCCAGCACCTGAACTACAACAAAAGGACCATTTTGTGATCGTAATATCTTCTTAAAGACTTCCCTGTTTATCTCAGTTGTTTACGCAGGTCAGTTAGCCTCCTTGGTTTGCTATTTTGAAAGATTAACCACCTGTCTCGAGGATTAACAAGAAACATCTCTTGGAAATTTTGTGTGAGTTGTCCAGCTCTTCCCCTGTATCTTTGGTGGAAACATTGAAGAAACAATTAACAATGGCTATTTGCATTATATCACCAGTTTTTCCTCCAAAAACATGATAGGATATCAGGTAAACTGAGTGTATGTGCATACATCTCGTTCTTGCAAAGAACTGAGATGAAAAAATCTATTGTGTCTCACAGTTTCATTCTTAGTATTTTTCATTGTTTAGAATTGAGTATTGTAGTTTAGAGATAGTATTTATAAACTGTAGCCAAAGACTTAAAGTGAGTTCATCCTTTAAGTATTTCAGGTGTTGAGAGAGGAAAGCAACTGGTTGAATTCTTGACCTATGTTTAATTACCTAAATTTAGATGTAGGAATAAGAATGCAAAAGTAAGTAACATAAAATTCATAGAGCTCTTGACAGTGTAAATGCAGAAAGGTTGTTTCTTGTTGAGGGACAGTCAATATTGGGGGCATAATCTCAAAGTAAAGGGTCACACATTTAATACAGAGATGAGGAGAAATTTCTTTTCTCAGATATTTGTGAATCTGTAGAATTCTTTACCACAGAGAGCTGTTGAGCCAGGGTTGTTAAGCATATTCAAGGCTGAGATAGACAGTTTTTTAATCAGTGAGGGAATCAGGGGTTATAGGGAAAAGGCAGGAAAGTGAGTTGAAGATTATTAGCATACTGTCAACCATCACTTTGTCTGCTTGTCTTTCTCTCTCTGGGCTTCATTTCCACTTATCCATTAGGTCTTTCCCCCACCCCCTGTCATTAGCAATATGGCCACATTTTCCTAGCTACCATCATTTCTAAGGAAGGGTCTCTGAACTCCAAACATTAGCTCAGCTTTCTCTCCAAAGATGCTGCTAGATTTGCTGACTTTCTCCAGCAATTTTTGGAGAATTATTAAAACAACAATGATCTCATTGAATGGTGGAGCAGGCTTGATTGGCTGAATGGCTACTTCTATCTCTTATGGTCTTATAGTCTAATGCGAATGAATGTTTTATGGGCGAAGGTGCCTAAACTCCAGCTCCAATTGCTGACGAACTTGTAACATATTGCAGAGGAATAATAATGGCAGAGGAACAATATAATGAGGCAAATTCCTTTAACAGAGTGGTCATTTAAACCATTTATTAAATTGGTGTTTGATATACTTTGATGGATTGTGAGAGGCTGTGCAGTAGGTTGTTGAGTACCAATATTGCATTGAATATAGTAAATGAGATGGTTCATTTATTCCCCATAATTACAGCCTGTTTCTTCCCAACCAGAAGAAACAGCTTCTTTGTATCTACTATGTCTAATCATTTAATTATTTAAATTCAACATGCAAAAAAGTGTCCGTGTAGACATTACTAAGAAGTGCCACTATCTAAGGGAAGCAGAAGTATCCGGATTAGAGATCTTTTCTGTAACTGTTGAAATTGATCACTGATGTCTTCTTTTTAAACAGTCATGCTTGTCACAGCTGCTTTGTGTGGCTCATCCATTGGGCAAGTGAATGGATGTCTTGTGGCAAGCAACACAGAAATAGTGCAAAGTTCAAGAAAGTTGGTGCAGTGATCATCAGGATTGTCCAATCAGGAGAAATAGTTTCTACGTTCTACCCAATGAAATCCTTTAATCTTAATTAATTAATAATTGTTGATTAATTCTGTCTCAGTCTTTGAGACTCAAGGGACTTAAAACTGCTTTTATACAGTCTATCCTCATAACTTAAAGACATTTGAAATTGTAATAATAGAAGTTATTTTGAATATTGATCTGTTAATATTTTGTATATTGAATAATAGTATTCTTGCAGAGATATAATTATTAAGAAAACATTTTGCAAAGTTCAATTAAAATTCTGTATTATTTCAATAGCAATAGACAGTATTCTATTGATTGTGACTACTTCATATAACAGATGAAAAAGATCTACAATTAAAAAGATACTGACTTCTGTTTTGCTTTATTAATAACAGTGATGCTAGCAATGTTCACCGTTAAAGTGCACTTTGGACAGCAACATCTGTATTAAGCACATGCATAGATAAACTTGGTTGAAGTTGCCTTTCTTCTTCTGAGATTGTAAATGATGGTACCTTACCTTAAACTCAGCATGTTGCAGAGAGGAGATATTTTGTCCTGTGAATGAGTCTCACTGTTTCTTGTCTTACTCGCACACGCCATAAAACTCCTGTAGAGGGTGCCATACCAGATCAGAAACTTCTTGACACTATATCTATGCTCAAGTGTCCACAAAACCATTGTGGACAGTTGTCAGTGTTGTGAACAGGGAATGGCATTCATTTACCACTGACTGCAGAGTCGGGTCCATTATTTTAATAGTGTATAAGTGGCTACATGACTTTGCTCACTATAATTGTCTTTTGTCTTACACTAAAATTAAAAACTGTTGATGAAATGCAGGAAAGCCAAAGATGCCTCATGTATGTAAACATTTGAAGGAAAAAGTCGCTTCATCATGATTGCACTTTGAAACAGCAATAAATGTTTCCCTCATTTCAACAGTAACCTTTCATTTAATGAAACATCCCAAGGTGCTTCAGAAGAGCATTATGAAACAAAGTGTGACACTGAGCTACATAAAAAGATATTGAGCAGAATCTTTTAAGGCACTAAATGATGTGGGCTATGATGAGAAATAAGGTAGAAAAGTCAGTTGAGGCCTATTTTGATGTCAGAAGCAACTTACTGCATCTTTTAAGCAAGTTCCAGGCATCAATCAAGATTCTCCCTTGGAAACAGTGAGTTGCCTGTTATGGTGGATTGTTTCTTGTTAATTACTTTATGAACTGCACGTCTTGCTTCATTAATATGCAGCTCCAATCATACCACCTTCCGCAAGGAAACCAGAGAATTCTCAACATGTTCATATCACTAAAAAAGCTGAAAAGTTAGATTTTAATGCTCTGCATTAAAAATTCAGATACTGATTGTATACCTTATACTTAAAACTTCAATCTTTATGGATTCACCTCTTATTTCTAATTTGTGTCTATTATTGTGTTACTATTTATCTGATGATTAGATATTAATAAACTCTCTTTCTTATTAATTCAAGAAAGCTGGTTAATCTCCTTTTAAAACAAAAGTTCATTTGCGACTGAGAGAAGAGGGAGGCTTGTTTTAAAAAATTAACCTCATTGCAACCAACTGAGAGTGCAGTTGAATAAACAAGGAGAGCCAGTTCAGCTCCTCTTACCCAAAAGCATAATGCTTCAAGATATAACAAAGTGCGGAGCTGGAGGAACACAGCAGGCCAGGTAGCATCAGAGGTGCGGGAAAGTTGATATTTCAGGCCAGGACCTTTCTTCGGAAAATACTTCAAGATATCCTACTTACAACTGTAACAAATCAGGAACCACAGCCAGGGACTGGTTATACTACTTCTTTGGCTCAATTAGGGGCCTGAATGATGTGGGCTATGTTGAGAATTGTTGCAGAATTATCTGAGAACTCCAGTGAGGACTATTTCAATGTAGGGAGCAACTCACTACATCTTTATGCAACTGCCGAGTGGCAAGTTGAATTTCTCCTCAGGCAGCAGCAAGTTGTCTTTTAATGGGTACTTTGGTTTGTTAATGACCTTAGAACATAGAACATAACACTGTACAGCACAGGAATGGACCCTTCTGCCCATGATGTTGTGCCAAATTAAACTAATCCCTTCTCCCTGCCCTTTGTCCATATCCTTTAATTCCTTGCATTCAAATGCTTATCTAAAAGTCTCCTAAACTCCCCTGTTGTATCTGCCTCCACCACCACCCCTAGCAGCGCGTTCCACACTCCTACCACACACTGTGTAAAAAACGTGCCCCTCACATCTCCTTTGAATTTTCCCCATCTCACATTAAATGCATGCCCCCTAGTTTTAGACATTTCAACTCTGGGAAACAGTTTCTGACTGTCAACCCTATCTATGCATCTCATAATTTTATAGACTTCTATTAAGTCTCTCCTCAGCCTCCGCCACTCTAGGGAAAATAATCTGAGTTTTTCTAGCCTCTCTTTATGGTACATACCCTCTAATCCAGACACCATCCTGGTAAAAACCAAAAGAACTGCAGATGCTGCAAATCAGGAACAAAAACAAAGTTGCTGGAAAAGCTCAGCAGGTCTGGCAGCATCTGTGAATAAAAAATCAGAGTTAATATTTTGGGTCCAGTGACCCTCAGAACTCTGAGTTCTGAGGAAGGGTCACCGGACCTGAAATGCTAACTCTGATTTTTTTCTTCACAGCTGATGCCAGGCCTGCTGAGCTTTTCCAGCAACTTTGTTTTTGTAGCATCCTGGTTAACTTCTTCTGCACCCTTTTCAAAGCCTCCACATCCTTCCTGTAATGTGGTGTCCAGAATTGAACCTCAGTAATGGCACATCTCACCTCATTAATATTTGCAGCTTCCCACCTTATCAAATTCACTGAACAAACTAGATACTGAGAATTTTTGAGATGCAAGTCAGAGCAGATACTTGGTGACTTCAGCATCACTGCTTTATCCAAAGGACCTCCATTTTGGAACTGGGTTCCAACTTCTCAGGGCATTGGCCACATGAACCCCTGTACATAGATATTGGAATCCGACACCTACAGGCCTCTAAGAACACTCATGGCGCATCTCCAGTCCACTTACAATATGCTTCCGCAGTTCAATGATGCATCTTGGAGTGATAAGGCAATTATCATTCCAATGCGTCAACAAAGACACTGTGCATTCAGGGACATGCACCCAGCTCATGGACTGGTTCAGGCTGCATCTCCAGCCAGTTCACTTGATGTCACTTGAGTGATAGAGCTAACTCCATCCTGTGACAAATATTTAGTCATGTCTGATTCTGCTCCTGGCAAGTAGATCATAGATTCCCTACAGTGTGGAAACAGGCCCTTTGGTCCAACAAGTCCACACTGACCCTCAGAGCATCCCACCCAGACCCACCCCCTATAATCCACCAATCTACACATCCCTGAACACTACAGGCAATTTAACATGTCCAATCCACCTAACCTGCACAGCTTCAGACTGTGGGAGAAAACCAGAGCACCCGGAGGAAACCCACGCAGACACGGGGAGAATGTGCAAACTCCACACAGACAGTTGCCTGTGGGTGGAATCAAACTGGGGACCCTGGCACTATGAGGCAGCAGTACTAACCACTGAGCCTGCACTCTCCACTGAACTAGATTTGATCACCTGATTTTGTGGAAATGGTAGACTGGGGCATATGATGGGCCATGAGATTACAGATTATGCCGTTTCTTGTCTTTTCTT
This sequence comes from Rhincodon typus, assembly GCF_021869965.1. Taxonomy (NCBI): domain Eukaryota; kingdom Metazoa; phylum Chordata; class Chondrichthyes; order Orectolobiformes; family Rhincodontidae; genus Rhincodon; species Rhincodon typus. The sequence goes on along the minus strand of NC_063338.1, from coordinate 58,092,422 downwards.
TCTTTAGTGCTCTCATGCATCTATTGATGTTGCTTAGTTTAATTTATTTAAACTTGATATTAGTCTGACCGGCTCCTTACTTGCATTTCTAAATCGTTGTCGATTTGCTTCTGGTACCAATTTGTAGGCACTCAAAATGACCTGTTTTACTTCTTTGTATTCTCTTGACACCTCCTCTGACAGCGCGGCAAAGACACTTCACTAGCCCTGCCGAACAACTTGGTCTGAATTAACATCACCTACACAGTCTCTGGCCAGTTCACCCGTTTAGCCAATTTCTCAAAGGCAATGAAAAAGGCTTCTACATCTTTTTCATCGAATTTTGGTAATGTTTGGGCATATTTATAATTCCTGCCAGGCTATTAGCTACAATGACAACTCAAACATTCATTTCTTTCTCTTCTGCCCTGGCTATCCTTTCTTTTTCTGTGGGTAGGGCTATTCTTTCCCTCTCTTTTTCCTCTGCTAGGAATCTTCTTTCCTTTCCTTTGTCCTCTAACTCCAATCACCTAATTTGCAATTTACTTTTTTCCATCTCCACTGCACTTAACTGTTTCTCTGATGTACCTAAGTGCTTGACTAACTCCATTACAATTTCAGCTTTCTTCTTATCCCTAGTTAAACCCAATTCTAGCCTGTCTGCTAATTCTAAAAGGGACCCCTTTTTCTGTCTTTCTAAACTTTCTTGGCAAATTTGGGAAGCATCTTTGACCCCCAAAACTTCTTTAGCAATGTTAGGAGCTGTTTCCCCACTTTTGATTTAACCAACAATAAGCAACCTAAATTAAACAGATTTTCCTCTTCTCACTTAAGTTTTATTTAAAGATCTAGGACACTAATCCCCAAATCTGTTTAAATTTGCTGGGCCTTTTGTACCCCAAAGCTGTTCAACTCTGTTTAAATCTGTTCTAATCCCAGGCCCGATCTGCCTCAACCTGTCTAAATCCTGGACTTGAGCTGGCCAGATCCCGGGCCCGAATCCCCAATGTGTTACAAAGCTGAGCTTGATCCATCTCTGCTAACTAAAACCAAAACACCCAGAGAGGAACGGCTTGCCCTATAATGTGTTTAAAAAGAATGTGAGAAGGAGTGAAATCTTTTTTTTCAGCAACTTCAAATGGTTAAGTAAAATAAACCCCTGACACTCACTTTACAACCAACAGTGAACAAATTAACTGAATTATTAACAAATCGAATAAACCCCTTCTAACTATTAGATTTCCATGCATAAAACAAGATTCTAATGGTATGCTGTTCTAATAAATACAAGTCCCACTTATGTAAAATAAAATAAAACATTGAATTTAGTCTCTCAAAATTACAGCCAGCTCATGTGTCTTCCAGAATGTTCTGAGACTTTTCTGTCAAATGTTCTGTCAGGAATATTAGCTAGTTGTGCCATAGGTACCTTTGATTTAGATGGTGATTTCTCTAGATATAGAGATGACTGAGACAGTTAGTGATTCTCTCTTGAGAGCTGAAAGCTGTTAACTCTTGCAGATGGCAGTTCACTCTCTTTACTTTGCCCAACTGCCCCTTCTTTTTATACCCTTGATGACACATCAATTTCTTACAAAAGGGTTGGTCCTATGTTGTCAAAACCATCAGGTTTACATTTAATTGATTTTTTTGGTATCTACACACTTGATTCAAATTGAATGGCTGAAATCAAAACTTGTTGTCTTGATAACAAAAAACTGCTCTTTGGTCTACTAACTATACAGCCTATTGATACAAATGTTTCAGTTCGAGTGCTCTGTGCACCTGCAAACCCACAAGCTGTGCCCACAGACATCCTTATTGAACCTCTAAGCATAGAAAAAGCGCATCATCTTTTCAAGGGACCATGCACTGCTTTCCTCCCTAGCAATTTACAAACACCAATATTTTATAAACACCAAATTCTAGCATCCTGCCTCCCAGTCCACAAATACTCTACCCAACTTTGCAACAATTGTTGCAAGTATTGGAATAAATAACTAAATTTATAGTTTCCTTTTCATTATATATGATGTACATATGCCAATACAGTGGTGTTTCCAGGAGGATTAGAAAATTGTTTACCAAGAAAGAAATCCTAGAGGTTTGAAAACCCATACTTTTAAAGTCTCTGATCCAGTTGCAATAATTAACTTAATTGTAATTACAGTATGTTTTGCTCATTGTGAAAGATAAAATGTCACAATGATCAATTAGTTTACTTACTCTGCCTAAGTTATTTTATTATGTCATAGTTGTAGACATTTCTGACAATGTTAAATATTCTTTATTCAAAAATGTGGAAAATGCTTAACAGAATGTTTCAGAACTATATATGAAAATTAAAATCTACTCCTTTAATGTGTACTATTAGGCACAAACTTTTCCTATTCTTTGTTTGGGCCACTAGGTGGAGAGTTTAATATATTAAGTTCAATCCATTTCCAGAAAGAGAAGTGGAAGAAATGAAAGATGTTCGTGTTATGGTTGGCTTAGAATTATTATTTCCACTAATGTGCTCAAGTCATGCAAGGGTCATTGGATAGAATTCAGGAATCCTGCTGAACTTTTCTCCCCCTAGCATGGGAAACTGAGGCCAGTTGTTGCATGCCAACTGCTGCTCTGGCCAAATTCAACTAACTTCGCACAAATTACATCAAAAGTTGAGATCTTCTGGTCTGTACAGTTTAGAATCTCATCACTTTTTTTAGCTTTTTGATAATTTGAGGAAGAAAATGTGGTCAGTTACTTTCACTGCTGTTAACTTTTTAACTTTATCGACTATAGTAATACCAATGTGGTGGCTAGGGAGGGTAAGCTTCAATGAAGCTGGCTGAGCATGCAACTGTGATTGTGATTGGGAAATAGCAAAAGTGATGATGCTTATTCTAACCTGTCAGGTTTTCAAATTTCCTATTCAATCAGGTAGCTTTGAATCTGGGTAGAGAATACAACATATCTGAAATCCAGACAACAAGGTGCAGGGCTGGATGAACACAGCAGGCCAAGCAGCATCATAGGAGCAGAGAGGCTGACGTTTCGGGCCTAGACCCTTCATCAGAAAAG